>NC_084838.1:92775688-93375688 GCF_033115175.1 Lepus europaeus
AAGAAGAAGAAGAAGAAGAAGAAGAAGAAGAAGAAGAAGAAGAAGAAGAAGAAGAAGAAGAAGAAGAAGAAGAAGAAGAAGAAGAAGAAGAAGAAGAAGAAGAAGAAGAAGGAAGAAGAAGAGAAGAAGAAGAGAAGAAGAAGAAGAAGAAGAAGAAGAAGAAGAAGAAGAAGAAGAAGAAGAAGAAGAAGAAGAAGAAGAAGAAGAAGAAGAAGAAGAGAAGAAGAAGAAGAAGAAGAAGAAGAAGAAGAAGAAGAAGAAGAAGAAGAAGAAGAAGAAGAAGAAGAAGAAGAAGAAGAAGAAGAAGAAGAAGAAGAGAAGAAGAAGAAGGAAGAAGAAGAAGAAGAAGAAGAAGAAGAAAGAAGAAGAAGAAGAAGAAGAAGAAGAAGAAGAAGAAGAAGAAGAAGAAGAAGAAGAAGAAGAAGAAGAAGAAGAAGAAGAAGAAGAAGAAGAAGAAGAAGAAGAAGAAGAAGAAGAAGAAGAAGAAGAAGAAGAAGAAGAAGAAGAAGAAGAAGAAGAAGAAGAAGAAGAAGAAGAAGAAGAAGAAGAAGAAGAAGAAGAAGAAGGGCTGGCACTGTGGCGCAGCAGGTAAAGCCGCTGCCTGCAGTGCGGCATCCCTATATGGGCGCTGAGTCGAGTCCCGGGTGCTCCACTTCCAATCCAACTCTGCCGTGGTCTGGAAAAGCAGTGGAAGATGGCCCAAGTCCTTGGGCCCCTGCACCCGCATGGGAGACCCAGAAGAAGCTCCTGGCTCCTGGCTTCAGATCGGTGCAGCTCTGGCCATTGTGGCCATTTGGGGGGTGAACCAGCCGATAGAAGACCTCTCTCTCTCTCTGCCTCTCCTTCTCTCTCTGTGTAACTCTTTCAAGTAAATAAATACATCTTAAAAAAAAAAGGTGGAAAAAAAGTATTCACAAAATTGTGAACAATTTAACAAACCACATACCCAATGTATCTGTACACATGTGTAATATACAAAGAGCTCTTATAACTCAATGATAAAAGTAACCTATATTTAAAGAGGGCAAAGGAGCCGAGTAGATATTTCTCCGAAGACACTGATATGTAAGTGGTCAGTGAAGGATGTGAAACGATGCTCGACGTCATTAGTTACTACATAAATGCCAACCCAAACCTAAATAAGACCAGGGACTGAGGGAGGGAATGTGAAGACAGCAGCAAGAACCGGCCAAGGCAGAAACCCCCAGTGGGAGTGTCAAATGGTAGGAGCATCGTGGAAGACGGGCCAGCCGCTTCTAGCGGCTGACGAATGGATTCTCCTGTGAGCAGCAACTCTAACTCCTCAGCCTACACACCCAACCAGCGAGAACGGTGCCCACCCAGCACAAAAACCCGTTCACACACACTCACCACAGCACTACTCACGACCACCAAGGGAGTAGAAACGACCCAAGGTGTCCATCAGTAACTATAGACAAGTAAGGTGTGGTCTAGCCACACACTGTGGCAGGCAGCCATCCAGGGAGAGGAGGCAGATGGACCCTGGGAGCAGTGCACTAAGCCACAGCAGCCAGACGGGACAGGGCCACGTCTGATGCCGCTGGCGGAAAACGCGCAGGTCAGGTGGCTCTCGAGGGGCAGAGAGCAGGGCGGCGGCTGTCCCGGGCTCTGAGGGGTGCAGGTGAGGCAAGACCGAGCCACGAGCAACGTGGTCTCTTTTCAGGGTGTTAAAAACAATCTAGAACTGTAACTGTTAGTGGGGACAGAGGAACGACTTTTTGAATGGACCAGAAACCACCGAACTGGAAACTTCCCACGGGCGAATCCTGTGGCGGTGCGGGCAGCCCAGCAACACAAAGCGGCCACCTCTCGGGCAGACCCGGTCTCCCAGCAGCCCCCCACCCAGGGACAGTGTCCAGGGCCGTGCTTGGCATGGAGACTGGCACACCTTGCTGGGGTGCGGCCGGCCCAGGGAACCAAACCCACAAGGAGAGCAGAGGCGAGAGCCAAGCAGACCAGCGCCCGCGGCAGAGAGTCCAGAAGAACCTTCTAGAAATCCACAGCAGGGAACGCCCACCCTTACCTGCGGACTCGGCTCTTTCTTGTCCCGGGGGTCTCTGGCAGCCGCGCCTTCGCTCCCTTTCCTGGTGGCCTCCTCGATGCGTTCTTCACACTGCTCCTTGACCTCTTTCATCTGACTGATACACTGGTTCCTGAGGTGAGAAAAAGAGGGGCACAGGCGTTGAGGGCTGCGGCTGTGTGCTGAGCCCGGCGCTGCCGCGTGGGGAGCTCCAGGACGCCGAGACATGCCGGCCACCTGCTTCCCACCACTGCGCACCCCTCATCTGCGAGCACAGGGTGGTCTGGCTTCTCAACTACTCTGTGACGGAAACGCAAGGCGAGTATCAGAAACTCCCTACACGCGTCACGGCATGCTAAAACGAGCCATCTTGATCCATTAGGAAATAAGACATTTTAAAAAAAATACAATTGGTAGGGCTGCCGCCGTGGCGCAGGTTAATCCTCCACCTGTGGCGCTAGCATCCCATATAGGCACTGGTTCTAGTCCCGGCTGCTCCTCTTCTGCTCCAGTTCTCTGCTATGTCCTGGGAAAGCAGTAGAAGATGGCCCAAGTCCTTGGGCCCCTGCACCCGCAGGGGAGACCTGGAAGAAGCTCCTGGCTTCGGATCAGCACAGCTCCAGCCGTTGTGGCCATTTGGGGAGTGTACCAGAGGATGCAAGACCTCTCTCTCTGCCTCTCAAATTTAAAAAAAAGTACAATCTAGAATAACAACAGAACAGGTGTTTGGACACCAGACGTGGCGCTGGAGGACCGGGGTTGAATGCCCAGCTCCAGCTCGGGACAGGGACTCCAACTTCCCACTCACGCACACCGCACTGGGAGGCAGCAGCGATGGAGGTGACTGAGCCCTGCACCCACGCGAAGACCTGGATTCAGTCCTGGCCTAGCGCCAGGCACCGTGGGCATTTCGGCAGTGAACCGAAGGAAAGCAGCTCTCTCTGGGCCTCTCTGGGGCGGCTGGGCCATGCTGTCCCATGGTACTGGCACAGAGCTCCTAAGTCCTGTGGGATTTCCTGAGAGGACTGCCTTCCGCTGTTCATAAGCCCCTGGAGGCCAGACTGGAGTTTGTGCTAATGAGGCGACCTACTGGGGGAGGGCCTATGGACTGATTGCCAGAGGAGCCAACCACAGGATTGGAGGGTTGGAGGATCAGCTCCACCCCCTCCAGGGAGAGGGGAGGGGCTGGGGATTGAGTGCAGTCACATGGCCATTTAATCCATCATGCCTATGCTTTATTAATATTTATATTCAATGTATTTATTTGAAAGGCAGAGTTACACAGAGAGAGGGAGGGACAGAGAGAGAGAGAGATTTCATCTGTTGGTTCACTCCCTGCAAAAGGCCACAACAGCCAGGGCTGAGCCAGGAGCTTCTTCTAGGTCTCCCACATGGGTACAGGGGCCCAAGCCTCCTAGGCCATAGCAGAGAGCTGGATCACAAGAGGAGCAGTCGGGACTAGAACCGGCACCCATATGGGATGCCTTACCTGCTATGCCACAGCTCCGGCCCCATGCCTACACTCTTATGAAGAATCCCAGACACACACTCTGGGACAAGGCGCAGGAGCCTCCTGGCTGGCAAACACGCGGGTGCAGGGCACAGACGGCCAACTCCACAGGGACAGAGCTCCTGTCTGTCTGGCCCCCGCCTAACAAAGTCTCTCCCATTCGGTTATTGTGAGGTTGTTTGTGTTCTTTATAATGAATCCTGAATGTGGGAGCTCCGCCTAACACCCCAGTAAATGATCAAACCTGCAGGGTATGGCAGGGAGCTGGGAACCTGCAGTCGCCAGACAGAAGGCAGGTGGCTGGGGGCATGCAGAACACTTCACAGAGGCCTGTCTTGTGGGACTGAGGCCCTCAGCCACAGGGTCTGTGCTAACTCCAGGTTATGGCAAAACGGAACTGAACCCAGGCCGCTCAGTCGTTGCCAACGAATTCCCGTGTGACGTGGGGCCTTCTGCCTGGAACCCAGCCCGGGTATTTCAGCAGGTGTCACCCACTTGCCCTGCAGAGGAGGAAGCCGAGCGGCCACCTGTCTTACCACAGACTGGGGTCGCAGAGAGACCCCGGTACAGCTGGGCTGAAGTCCGAGGTTTCCCAACTGTGGTGCTTCCTGGCGGCCGCCTCTCCTGGGTGGAAGGTGAGGCCGAGGCGAATGGGAATCCAGGAATCCGTCACCGTTCTGTGCAAGGCCCCACTGGGTAGCCCTGGGCCCCACGCACGGAAGGGAATCAGAAACAACGAACAATAGAGCTCCTGACCTTGAGTCAGGAGTCATTTTAACAAACTCCACACGGACACAGGAGCCACAGGTGGTGATGGGGAGTGCAGGACAGCCTACACACAGCAAACAAAGGGAAAGGCACGAGTCCCCGAACCTTAACGCCTGCAAAGGCAAACACAGCTTACACCTGCCTCCGGCCCTGACAAAGCCACGTACAGAGATCATCTCTCTCCCAGCCCTGCAAGTCCAGTTCAGCTCCCATGCTCCGGCTCACCCACAAGGAGCGGGGCAGCCACAGCACAAAGCCACATCTGCAGACAGTGACCGTGTCACTTCCTGAGGGCCTCTGGCTAGCTCTGTCATAGTAAATGCTGGGGCATTAATGGGAGCTAACTCAGACACCCGGGACCGGCCGTGACTGCAGCTGGTGGCGTCAGTGGCTGGACACAATTAGGAGAGTGTGTTCTGCGCGGGACTCTGCTCCCCAGGACACTGGACGTCACTGCGCTACCATCGCACTCCTCTCTCCACGTCACGCGGGGAGATGGACAGCGGACTGCCCCAGGTGCTGACCTGAGTGCCCAGGGGAGAAAGACTGCAAGGCTATGCCTGAATGATGGAGTGCAGTGATCGCTTAGTGATGTCTGCCACAGGAGTGGGCAGCACGGAGTGGGGATGTGTGCTGACTCAGAGGGAAAACCAGTACCTTCCACACCCCTCAGCCCATGTGCCCTCTGCCCTGCCTTCCATAAAGGATTAGGACCAGATGGGGTGCTCCACAGGAAGGTGCATGGCAATGCTCCAGGGGCCCTGTGAGCACCCCCGACTCTCAGGCACAGCGTCGTACACACCCACTGGCAGAGTTGCTAACGTGGGGTGGACACCCTTTCCAGGCTATAATCCACACACAGGTGGAGAACAGCTAGTACCTCTAGCATCACACACGCTGCAAACACGGCCCCCACGGAGTCCAAGTTTGCGGCAGGGCCCCAGGCAGGTGACACAGAGCACAGAGCCAGGCGCAGCTCTCGGTGTCTCTGCTGACCTCCTGCGGGGGGGCCCCAGCCCAGGGCAGAGCTGTTCCCCACTGCCCACGGTAGAGCTCTCCCAGCGGGACACAGCCGCCTGCTGTGAACCCTGGGGCCCCGCTGACTGCCAGTTGGGCCAGAACCTGGGCTCACAGCTAATGGAAAGGGAACAGGTGCATTCATAGTCACTACTATGAATGAGTAAGAGGCAGCCCCCTCTCCCCCTCTCCCCCTCCTGGGTACTTGGTTCTTACCCAGTGTCAGTTCTTGGGCAACAGCCAAACTCAGGGCTGCTCAATCCCGGCAGCTCAGGGTGGGGGGCAGGAAAAATGGGATCATAGGACCCCCAAACATCACCAGACAGGAGGGCAGGACCCCCACCCCACCTCCATGAAGACCCCCAGCGCAGCCAAGGAAGAGGCTACAAGCCTGTTTGTTAATTCCACTTCCTGTGGACTGATGCCTGCTCCAGTCCCCTGCCTGGTTACGTACTGGGGGCCTTGTGCTATCAGCTGTATTTGGCTTTAACCAATCAGGTGGTAGGCAGTGATGGTGGGGCACGGGGCTCCCCTGATGGCAGTGGGTGGGAGCAAACTTAATTTTCCTCCCTTGCTGGTGAACGCACAGTTGGCTAAAATCCTTCCAGAAAGAAATCTAGCAATTTATAACGCGTGACAAGCAACACCTCCAGAAAAGGCCTCTGTTGGAGGGAAATAATCCAAAATAATTGCATGTGAACAATGAAACACTGTAGCAACAGGATTTTTGTATGAAATGTAACATTACATTATATATGTATATGTAATGTAAGTGAGAAAATTATGTCAGGGATGTCAAGTGGCAGTTAGGGTCCCGTGACCTTGGGCCTGGCTGGATGGAAGTCCCATGGGAGGCAGGCAGAGTGAGTGCTTCTCTCTGAACCCCCAGGCATTAGGCACATGGTTTTATGAGAAAAAAGGAGGGATAAGCACACAGACTATAACTTTATCATTCTACCTGTCTATGTGCGCATCTCTGCTGAACAAATAACTCTGAAAGAGCAAACGTCCACAATGCCATCACCTGGCATCACCTGTGGAGCAGGACAAACATCTTTCAATCACAGAACCACATGAGCCTGGTGTGACGGGGCTCTGCGGCAGCTCGCATCTGAGAACCCTGGGAATTCCTTTAGAAGATGGAACTGACGGGGCCGGCGCCATGGCTCACTTGGTTAATCCTCTGCCTGCGGCGCCGGCATCCCATATGGGAGCTGGTTCTGTCCCGGTTGCTCCTCTTCCAGCCCAGCTCTCTGCTGTGGCCCGGGAGTGCAGTGGAGGATGGCCCAAGTGCTTGGGCCCTGCACCCACATGGAGATCAGGAGAAGCACCTGGCTCCTGGCTTTGGATCGGCGCAGTGCGCCGGCCGTAGCAACCATATGGGGGGTGAGGCAACGGAATGAAGACCTTTCTGTCTCTATCTCTCTTTCTCTCTAACTCTGTCAAATAAAAAATTTTAAAAAAGAGAAAATAAAAGTTATAAGATGGAACGGACTTCACCAACACACCTGGCACTTTATAGAATTTCCACATAAGCTTTATGGCCACGTGGAGGAATTCATTTCCTGCTGAGAACGGCCCTCTGTGCTTTTGTGTGTGTGTATGTGTGTGTGTGTGCGCGCGCGCACGCACCATTCTTATTTATTTTATATTACGAGCCTGCTGGCAAACGTACCCATAGCCTTCTGAGGCACTGCTAACGCTTACAAAATCAAACGCACAATTTCCAAAGGAAGAAGTCTTTGAAGGACTTCACCCTGCCCACTCCACAATGGGAAGAGCAAGCAAAGACTCCCCAGACCACGCCCGGGCTTAGCTGCAGGCGCGCGCCCCGCCGGGGACTCACGTACAGGTCGTAGGAGAACTTCCGCTCCAGGTTGCTCTGGTTTTTCTGGAACTGGAGGATGTCCTGCTGCAGCCGGCCATAGTTCCTCTGCAGGGTCTTGAACTGGTCTGCGCCGAGAGAGGACAAGTCACCGTGCAGGCCACGGCCAGCAGTCACACACAGGGCAGGGCTGCCGAGGGCCCAAGGGCGGGCAGAGACGGGATGAGGACGCACCCCCCAGGCGCCTGCATCTGGACTTGCAAACATCTCTCTCCACATCTCCCGATTGACCTCCAGCTTTGTTCTTAAGATTTATTTATTTATTTGAAAGACAGAATTTAAGAGAGAGATCTGTCTTCCATCTGTTGGTTCTCTCCCCAAATGGTCACAATAGCCAGAGCTGTGCTGATCCAAAGCCAGGAGCCAGGAGCTTCTTCTGGGTCTCCCATGCAGGTGCAGGGGCCCAAGTGCTTGGACCATCTTCTACTGCTTTCCCAGACCCTAGCAGAGAACTGGACTCAAAGAGGAGCAGCTGGGAGTCGAACCGGCACCCATATGGGATGCCGGCACTGCTGGCGGCAGCTCTACCCGCTACGCCACAGCGCCTGCCCCTGTCATCCAGCTCTTAAGATGTGTTAGGAGCGTGGGTTCACCTGTTTTTCCCTAAGGTATCCTGAGCCCCAGGCTGCCCTGCAAGCTCACACGCACCACCCACGGTCTCTAAAACACTGAGGCTGACATCTGGCCTGCTAAGTTTGGACACCCACGTCCCACATCAGAGGGTCTGGGTTCAATCCCCGGACCCAGTTCCTGACTCCGCTAACGCAGACCCTGGGACACAGGCTCCTGCTGTCTTGTGAGTCTCCTAGGCTCTATGTCCGGCAGCTGCCCAGACCTCTCATCAGGGGAACTCCTCAGATCATCCACACTGCCCTGAAGACGTGGCCCAGCAAAGCCCAGGGTGCAGGGTATACCTAGTGGTGCACAGCAGCACCCAAGGGCGCTACACAGCCCTGGGGAGATGCTGCTGTTCCCCAACCTCTGTCCTCACGGCACTGGACCAGCCAGACTCCCTGGGGGAAACAGAACCCAGCAAAACCCAGGGAGCCCATGCACTCCTGCCAGTAGTCACCAGGTGGCGCACGCTCAAAGCACCTGGGCACCATCCTTGAGAAGACAAAACCATGGCACAGAGGACAGGCAGCTAGTGTCAAGGTGGGAGAGGCCATCCAAGCAGGGGGCACCTGCTGCCTGCAGCCGGGGACTGTGGGCTGTGAGGCCAACCACTTGTCAGGACTTACTGAAATGGGGATGGCACTGCGGCGCAGTGGGTAAAGCTGCCACCTGTGACCTCCCATACGGCTGCTCCACTTCAAATCCAGCTCTCTGCTGTGGCCTGGGAAAGCAGTAGAGGATGGCCCAAGTGCTTGGGCCCTCGCACCCATGTGGGAGACCCAGAAGAAGCTTCTGGCTCCTGGCTTCAGATTGGCCCAGCTCTGACCACTGCAGTCCTTTGGGGAGTGAACCAGCGGGTGGAAGACCCCCCCCCCCCCCGCCTCTCTGTAACTCTACCTTTCAAATAAATAAATCTTTAAAAACAGGAAAAAAGGTAACCTATGGTCTCACCCTATATATATATGGACACACACGGGGTACTTCAAGAAGTTCATAGGAAAATGGGATAAAGTGAGCTCATTTTGGTGTGAAAAATCTGAAATCCACACATCCATTTTCCATGACCTTCTGAAGACCCTGAGGACTATGAACAGTGCAAAGCAGGGGCAGGTGTCTGCCGCAGCAGTTCCAACACGGCATTCCATGGGCAGGGGCTCCAACTCCAGCTTCCTGCGGACGCACGCCCTGTGAGGCAGCAGGTGGAGGCTCCAGAATTGGGGTTCCTTCCTCCACGCGGCAGGCCTGGACTGCGTTCTGGGCTCTTGGTCTCAACCTCAGCCCAGCCCCAGCCATCTTTTGGGGGAATGAACCAGCAGAGGGGAACTTACTCTGTCAAAGAATTAACTTAAGAAATAAAGACCAAAGCATAAAAAGAAAAAATAAGGGGCCAGCGCTGTGGCATAGTGGGTAAAGCCATCGCCTGCAGTGCCGGCATTCCATATGGGCACCAGTTCTAGTTCCGGCTGCTGCTCTTCGATCCAGCTCTCTGCTATGGCCTGGGAAAGCAGTGGAAGATGGCCCAAGTCCTTGGGCCCCTGCACTCAAGTGGGAGACCCAGAGGAGGCTCCTGGATCCTGGCTTCGGATTGGCACAGCTCCAGCTGTTGCGGCCAATTGGGGAGTGAACTAGCAGATGGAAGACCTCTCTCTCTGCCTCTCTATAACTCTGCCTTTCAAATAAATAAATAAATGTTTCAAATATATAAATGTGCAGTAATTGACAGGGCCAGAAACAGGGCAGGGGTTGCCCGGACTGCAGGACTGACGGTGTCCACACGACCCACTTTGATGGCTTCCTGACAGGATGCCGACGCTGCCCCAACCAAACTGAGGCTTCCCAGGAACCGAGCTGAGCATCAGCTTTGAATTAACATGCACCTTACGTATACATGAAACCCATAAAAAAAACATAAAACCCAGCACACACACAGAGTGGGCACGCCTCACCTGCGATGCATGGGGCCAGAAGTGGTCTGGCTTGCACATACAAGACACCTCGGGGCCCCAGTCTCGTAAGCATGGAGTGTACCAATGCCTCCCCTACACTGTTGATATTTCACATGATCGTGTGCGTTCTGAATGCAATCCCACACAGGAGGTGTGCCGTCTTCCGCTTGGGCTGCCAGGTCAGTGCCCGGAGCCCTTTCTTTGGGAGCCTTTCAGATGCTGGGTGCCTGGTCTGGACAGTGTTTAACACACTCCTACCAGGAGTCTGAAGGCAGGCTTCGGACTCTTTGATGGATGCACAGGGAGGCATGCACAGTAAGAACAACACGCCGAGGGCCGCGTGCGTCGCCCAGAACGCCGTCCCCGTGGAGAGGGCACAGCAGGTGCTCACCCCTAAAGGACGCTGCCCGGCAGAGGGGGCACTGGGACTTACCTTGGAGGACTCGGATGAGCTTCTCGCCCGTGGTGATATTATTCACCAATACCGCCTGCGGGGAGGGAACACAGGATAACATGGAACTCCTGCAGCCTAGCCGGGGGGGGGGGGGGGGGGGGGGGGCCTGCCCGCAGTGGGCGTGTCTCCAGGCTCAGGCTCCCGTGCCAGCCACCAGCCAGCAACCGGAGGAAGAAGGGAGGAGGGATCCTGGGTTCTCTCCCAGCTCTCCAGCAAAGCCTGGCTTCCACCCAGGCCCCAAACTCAAACGGCGACCCCCTCTCCACCCCATCCCATCCCCGGGGCCTCTGGGAAGGCAGGTAGTCCCTTCCTCCATCATAGCCCGGACTAAGTTCCAGGCTGGCTGAGAGGACAAAGAGAAGGGGATTCCACGGTGAGCACGGCGAGACTTCTGGGAGCAGCTCGCCCGCTGGCTGCCGCTCTCCCACCCACAGTTCAGGAGCTTGGGGACAGGCGACCTCACGCAGAGCGGGGAGGACAGTCAATGGGGAGGAGGGAAGAGGCCACGGGAGACTCAAGCTAGCGAGTTTTTAAGGTGAACAAAGATGGGTGTTTCCGGGCTGGTGGTCAGGGCACCAGCGGGGGTGCCAGCGCCCCACTTCGGAGTGCCAGGGTTTGACGTCCAGCTCCTGACTCCAGCTTCCTGTCCGTGAAGCCCCGGGGAGGCAGCGATGAAGGCCCCAGTGCTGGGGTCCCCGCCACATGGCTCCCAGCTCTGACCTGCCCCCCCCCCCCCCAGTCACTGCGGGCATTTGGAGAGGGAAGCACCAGATCAGAGCTCATTCTGTGCCTTCCTCTGCTCTCAAGCGAGTGAATACACACAAACACACACAAGCAGGTGTGCACTATTTTATATAAGGAATTACTGGATATTTTGGTATGATAACATCATGTCAGGTAAGAGAAATAAGATACCACCTTATAGGGGCCGGCGTAGAGGGTAAAGCCGCCACCAGCAGTGCCAGCATCCCATATGGGCACCGGTTCAAGTCCCAGCTGCTCCACTTCTGATCCAGCTCTTTGCTATGGCCTGGGAAAGCAGTGGAAGATGACCCAAGTCCTTGGGCCCCTGCACCTGATAGGGAGACCCGGAAGAAGCTCCTGGCTTCAGATCGGTGCAGCTCTTACGGCCAACTGGGGAGTGAACCATGGGATGGAAGACCTCCCCTTCCCCCGCCTCCCTTTCTCCATGTAACTCTTTCAAATAAATAAATTAATTAAAAATAATAACAAAAAAGATCCAATCTTCTAGAGAGAGGAACTGAAATATCGCGATTGTAACAGCCTGAGTTATAACGACAAGAGCTCATTAGGTCATTCTGTGCACTTTTCAAGTTTAAGTGTCCGCAGTTGGTCTACACACACAGAGAGACACATCCAGAACCCTATCACGTCACTAACTAAACCTGAAAAGCAAATTTTGAAAAACAGCCTGAACTGCGAGGTTGATTTTGAGGGAACAGAAAGACGGACTTGAAAACACACAACCTTGCTTTTATTTTTTATTTATTTTACAGATAAGAGTTAGACAGTGAGGGAGAGAGACAGAGAGAAAGGTCTTCCTTCTGTTGGTTCACCCCCACAAATGGCTGCCACTGCCGGCGCTGTGCTGGTCTGAAGCCAGGAGCCAGGTGCTTCTCCTGGTCTCCCATGTGGGTGCAGGGCCCAAGGACTTGGGCCATCCTCCACTGCACTCCCGGGCCACAGCAGAGAGCTGGCCTGGAAGAGGGGCAACTGGGACAGAATCTGGTTGCCCATATGGGATGCCGGCGCCACAGGCGGAGGATTAACCAAGTGAGCCATGGCACCGGCCCCACAACCTCGCTTTCTGATAGAGATTCTGGGCGGGTTCGAGGACTCTCCCGCACACTGCTACGTGCTACTTCACACGAAACTTACGATTTCACAAGAAACTTAAGCCGCTTTGTTATCACAAAATGGGGGGCACGTGACAGGCATCTCGGCAGGGACTTTCTGCTCCCTGCACCCCTGCAGCAAAAGGCGAGGTGCCCCGTCCACATGCCACAGCACCCTGGTCCCCACTGAGTGGGGGACCCGAAGACCACAAAAGCCCCACCTGGGTTTCCTCAGCTGTCGGGGCTGCAAAAACAGTATTGTGGGGCTGGTGCTGTGGCGTAGTGGGTAAAGCTGCTACCCAAAGTGTCAGCATCCCATATGGGCGCCGGTTTGAGTCCCGGCTACTCCACTTCTGATTCAACTCCCTGCTAATGGGCCTGGGACATCAGAGGAAGATGGTCTAAGCACTTAGGCTCCTGCCACCCACATGGGAGACCCGGATGAAACTCCTGGCTCCTTGCTTTGGACTGGCTGAGCTCCGGCTGTTGGGACCATTTGGGGACTGAACCAGTGGATGGAAGACCTGTCTCTAACTCTGCCTTTCAAATAAATGAATCTTAAAAGGAAAAAAAAAATTAAAAACCACAGTACTCAAGCAAGCCATCTTCTGTCCTTCCCCTGCCCACCAAGGTGAGTTACAGACACTGGACACCTCCCCAAAGCCCACCACAAATGCCCCCATCCATCCTCCCACCCTCCCTCACGTCGCCACCAACGTAGGAGCTGGCCACAAGGACATTCTCCTAACTTCCTGGTTTGAAGGAAGGTCAAGACCACGATGAAGTCTGACCACCATGACCACAACGCTTCAATAAGAGCAGCCCAGGCCGCGCAGGGGAGCCTGGGACTGAACACTGCAGCTCTATAAGACTGGGAAGCGGGGGCGGCTGGCTTGGGTGCATACACGCGCCCACCTCACCCATGCTGCTGCTCCACACTGCCGCAGGACGACACTGGTACCAGAAACCCCCACAACCGTTCAAATCAATCAATCTTGGAAAAAAAAGGAATCTGAAACAGACTAGGTTCCCCTTCGGTCTCTCACTCTAGCCCATCCCTTGAAGTGATCCCTCATGCTCACCTATATGGGCATATAGGATGCCGGCACCGCAGGCTGCAGCTTTACCTGCTATGCTACAACTCCCACCCTGCAGGCTGCTGAAGCAGCAGGAAACACCCCGCCAACAATGGCTGGAGGCCCGAGGCTGCCTGGCTCCAGCTTCGCAGCCTCCACGGCGAGGACAAGCACCAATGGAGAGGGCACGGCTGAGCAGCTCGTCTGGGCGTCTGTGCTCTCGTTCCTGCTCTCACCTGCGGGACATGTGACTTCGGTGCGCTCTGGCTTTCTACAAACAGGCTCCCCCCGCCCCCAACCTGGGGACTTAAGAGAACACTGACCCAGAACCAAGGGGACTGTCCGTCCCAATCAACACGACCATGCCAGAGCCACAGCTGTTGGGGACAGAGAGGAGAAATGGAGAGACAGCGGGTCATCTGTTCTCAGTGTCTTTCCCATCAAACACCTGCCTTGTGGAGCCGAGTTAAGGACAGCAGGGGAGGGGCTGGTGCTGTGCTGTTGTGGATAAAGCTGATGCCTGCAGTGCTGGCATCCCATATGGGTGCCAGTTCAAGACCCAGATGCTCCACTTCCTATCCAGCTCTCTGCTATGGCCTGGGAAAGCAGAAGATGGCCCAACTCCTTAGGGCCCCACACCTGATTGGGAGACCCAGAAGAAGCTCCTGGCTCCCTGCTTCGGATTGGTGCAGCTCCAGCCGTTGCAGCCAACTGGGGAGTAAACCATGGGATGGAAGACCTCTCTCTCTCAACCTCTCTCTCTCTCTCTCTGCCTCTCCCAGATGCTCCACTTCTGATCCAGCTCCCTGCTATGACCTGGGAAAGCAGTAGAAGATGGCCCAAGTCCTTGGACCCCTGCACCCGCGGAGGAGACCTGGAAGAAGCTCCTGGCTTTGGATCAGCCCAGCTCCAGCCGTTGCAGCCATTTGGAGAGTGAACCAGCAGATGGAAGACCTCTGTTTCTCACTGCCTCTGCCTTTCAAATAAATAAATCTCTTAAAAACAAAGAAGGACAGCAGGGGAACGACAGAACAACAAAATCTTACTCCAACTCACTCGGGCCATTCTGGGTGAAGAGAGGAGGAGACAAAAGCCGGCCGCACCAGCAAAGGCCAAGGCTACCCCTTCCACGCCACGGAAACAGGGAACTGTCCTAGCAGGTGCGATGCCCTGCCCATGAGCAAGCACCCCTGCAACGGAAGGCCCGCCGAGTGTGCTCCTGGCCCCAGCCCTCCCCCGAGCGTGGAGGCTGACAGCTGACGAGACCCCGAGGACCACGGTTGCCCCATGTCAGCTGCACATGGGAGGTGAATGGCTGCGTTTTGTTACACAGCTGGCTTTGCAGGTCAGATGGCATCAGCCAACTGGGCATCTAGGACCTGGTAAGACCAGTGTTCGGAGCCAAACCCTTGTACCAGGGAGACGGGTTTTCATGGCGTCTGTCCCACTCCCAGTCGCCTCCCGCCCTCTGCCTGCCACCCAGGCCTGCCATGCCCCCTCCGGCTGCCTCTCAAACCCGCTCACCTGCTCACCTCGTGTGACTGATCCGACCCCCTCCCCAGACTCCCTAGGATGCCACTGTTTGCTTCTGCTATTTCCAGGGCCAATGCCAGGGCTGCCTCCCCTGAGGCCTGCTCCCTGCCCTAGGCATTGCCGCTCCACGGAGCCAGGGCCTGCCTTTCACACTCCACACCTGAGCACCCTCAAGCTAAGACCGAACTCCTTGGGAGACCCTGCGGGGGGCCCCCAACACCACAGAGATCCCCACACCCGGCACCCTGCTGGCCAGCTGCAGGTGTGCCCCCACGCCCTTCCCCTCCATCCTAGGACAGAACAATGCCCTTCTCCTAAAGCTACTACAGGACACCTGCAAGGTGTTCCCGTGTGTGCCCAGGAGTCTGAACTACCCCAAGCTGGGCCATCCTTAGGAGGTCACACAGACCTCCGCAAATAAGGCTTTAAAGTAGTCTGGGGGAGAGAGAGAGAGAGAGAGAGAGGAGACTCCCACCCACTGGTTCACTGCCCGGATGTCCACAAACAGCCAGGTGGCAGTCACCGTGTGGGTGGCAGGGACCCAAATACTTAAGCCATCACCTGCTGCCTCCCAGGGTGTGCACTGGTGGGAAGCTGCCATGGGGGGGTGGGGGGCTGGAATGCAGGCACCCTGCTACGGGATGCAGCCAGCCAGCCAGCATCTTTACCACCAGGCTCAATGCACGCCCCGACTCGCTCAGGTCTGAAGCCACTTGGTTTGCAAACCTTAGTCACGGGCAGCCTCAGGAAATCAACACAGAAGATGGCACGGCTTCCTCCTGGGGCCACTCTCTTCCCCTGTGAGATGCCACCGGCTCTCGGAACCCCAGCCTCTGGGCTGTATGGAAGCCACGCAGGCAGCCGGGGGCAGGGCGGGGGCCGGGGCGGGGGTGCTCTGATGCGCTGTGGTCCTAGCTCCTGTCCAGGTCCTGGATGGGCAGCCGCATTGCCCGCCGGCCCCAGAGCGATGCAGAGTGGCTGCAACGCTGCCTGTCATGGGTGACTCCACGGTGCTTCAGTGTAGTTCGTGGAAAATGGAGTGAAAGCATAAATTGGTGCAAATAAATTTTCTGAACTCATGCAGTATTTTTTCCCCTAACACACATCTTCAACAATTTTCTGGAAGACCCTCAGGAAGTCTGCTCACCTCAACCATGCCGTTCTTTGCATCCAGAACACAACCACTTGGGCCACTTGGACATCAAAGCCGTCTGCAGAAACCTGCCTGGTGCAGACACGCACGGCGAGCCCTCTTGTCTGGAGTTAGACCCCCGACTTTCTGTCCACGAGGGGGCCGCCTCGACGGAGAGCACGTCGCACAGCAGGCCAAGAGTTCCCAGCTTGTTTATAAAGCGATGTACGAACACCAGAAGTGTTCACATACGCTCACCATTTAAAGAGCTTCACTTCTGCTGTACAATTTTCATGGCGTATCAACACTTAAATATAACCATTAATTTATAAAAGCTGAGGTATAACCTGCATTTCTACTTTTTAAAAAATTTTATTTGAGCTGGTGCCGTGGCTCAACAGGCTAATCCTCTACCTTGCGGCGCCGGCACACCAGGTTCTAGTCCCAGTCGGGGCACCGGATTCTGTCCCAGTTGCTCCTCTTCCTGTCCAGCTCTCTGCTGTGGCCCGGGAGTGCAGTGGAGGATGGCCCAAGTGCTTGGGCCCTGCACCCGCATGGGAGACCAGGAGAAGCACCTGGCTCCTGGCTTCAGATCAGCGCGGTGCACCGGCCGCAGCGGCCATTGGAGGGCGAAGGAAGACCTTTCTCTCTGTCTCTCTCTCTCACTGTCCACTATGCCTGTCAAAAAAAATTTTTTTTATTTGAAAGGCAGAGAGAGAGAGAGAGAGAGAGAGAGAGAGAGAGAGAGAGAGAGACACCTTCCATCTGTTGGTTCACTCCCCCCAAAATGGTCGCAATGGCTGGGGTTGTGCCAGGCTGAAGCCAGGAGCCAGGGGAATCCTCTGGGTCTCCCACATGAACAGCAGGGGCCAAAGGACCTAGGCCATCTTCCATGGCTTTCCCAGGCACATCAGCAGGGAGCTGGATCGGAAGTGGAGCAGCCGGGTCTTAAACTGGCGTTCATATGGGATGCCACAATGCCGGCCCCAGCATTTGTACTTTAACGACAGAAAAGGTGGGCAGACATTTGGCGCCGTGGTTAGGATCCTGTTTGGGACCCCCACATCCATATCGGAGCGCCTGGTTCAAGCACAGGCTCCTCTTCGGAGTCCAGCTTCCGGCCAATGCACACCCTGCGGTGAGCACGTGGTGGCTCGGGTACTTGGGTCCCAGACTCGGATTGAGACTGGGAGAACTGCATCGCGTTTCAGGCTCCCAGCTTTACTCTGGCCACGCCCCAACTGTTGCAGACATCTGGGGAGTGAACCAGTGGATGAGAGATCTCTCTCTGCTTTTCTAATTAAATGAACAAAAAAATTTTAAACGTGAATGGAATGTTCTAAGGGGTTCATTTCTAAGTGACAGAACTCAGTTGATTTTAATTGCCATTTTCTGTATTTCAAAATTACCTGCAAAGACAGTACCTTGCTAGCTAATGAAAGGATGACTTTTTCCAAGTTATTTCATATACACAGTCACTTCTTGTTCAAAAAACAGCGCTTAGCATCTCCTCCTATAGACAGCACAGGAAGCAACCGTATGTGTTTCCACTGAGTTATGTAAATACACGTGAATTTGCACAACTGCACTTACATAGTTCAACCATCCTAACCACACCCACTTTCCCAACAGCCACGGTGGCGGAAAGAAGGGAAACGCGAACAGCAGCTCAAGCAGCAGGACTCAGGTGCAGTCTGAGCGGTCCGCAAGAGGAGAGGCGCCCGTGACCCTGAGCGGTCTGCAAGTGGAGAGGCGCCCGTGACCCTGAGCGGCCCGCAAGAGGAGAGGCGCCCGTGACCCTGAGCAGCCCACAAGTGGAGAGGCACCCGTGACCCTGAGCTGTCCACAAGTGAAGAGGTGCCCGTGACCCCAAACTCGAAACGCAAAGCCCTCCGACATCAGAAGCTTTCCCAGTGCCAGCATCATACTCGAGAAGCCCCATATTTTGCAGAGTTTTGAATTTCAGATTTTTTTGGATGAGGGATGTTCAACCAGTAAAGCCTATACCAATATTCCAAAACCCCCAAAAACACTGAAACTAGAGACACTTTGGGTCCCAAGCATTTCAGATGTGGGATGCTGAACCTGTACCATCAAATGCTCAGTGGGTAGGGTGGAGTTCAAGCCATCAGGATACTGAATCTGACCAGTGGGTGCAGGCTCTGGCCCATGGCAGATTCCTTCTGTGCCTGGTTTCTCCCTTCATCCAATGGGCCGCGGGCACGGGGTCATTAAAAATGGGAAGGTTGGGGCCAGCACTGTGGTGTAGCAGCTAAAGCCGTTTATTTTTTAAGAGATGCTGTGTGTACTTACACGGTGAGAAATACCCAGGTCCTATGACATTCAGTGGAAGGGGACTTTGCAAACACAAATAGTGTCCCCCAGGGAGGAAAAATAAAGGACTCTGTTATAACATTAAAATCAGAACAATGCCCGGGGAAGAAGTATGAGTCTGTGAATATGGCAGAGGATTCTACAGATAAAGACAGTGCTTCCTGCATTTACAATCTGTCCGGAGAGCCTGAGGCCAGCGAAATGCTGGCCACCAGCTCCTACTAACACCAAGTCCCCATCTGACCCACTGGACGTTGGTAAATCAACCAGTCCAGAGAGAGAGGTGCGCGCATCACAGGGCGGCCTAAGAAGCTCCAATTTCATATCTCAGTGCCTGGGTCTGAGTCCCAGCTTCAGCTCCGGACTCCAGCCTCCTGCTAATGCCCACCATGGGAGGCAGCAGGTGATGGCTGATGGACTTGGGTCCCAGCCACCCACAGGGGAGACCGGGAGTGAATTCCTAGCTCCCAGCTTTAGACTGGCCCAGTGCCAGCCGATCCAGGCATTGGGAGAGTAAACAAGCAAACAGGATCTCTCTCTCTCTCTCTCCCAAATGAAAAGCCAACTCTCTTGAGCCTCTATTTTGTGAGTAGCACGTAGACGCTTGCATCTCTTGCCCTCCGTGAAGGCACAGATGCTATTTCCTCTGGGAGACCAGCACCTAGGACAGGCCCAGCCCAGAGCAGGTGTTTAACATATGTGTGTAGAAAGGAAGCCAACAGAGGATCAATCTGTTAAGGGCCTAAGCAATTTCACGCCAAGTTCCAGTCCCCACAGAGATTAGAATTTAAAGCAGAAGGGGGCTGGTGCCGCGGCTCACTAGGCTAATCCTCTGCCTTGCGGCGCCGGCACACCAGGTTCTAGTCCCAGTCAGGGCACCGGATTCTGTCCCGGTTGCCCCTCTTCCAGGCCAGCTCTCTGCTGTGGCCTGGGAGTGCAGTGGAGGATGGCCCAAGTGCTTGGGCCCTGCACCCCATGGGAGACCAGGAGAAGCACCTGGCTCCTGCCTTCGGATCAGCGCGGTGCGCCGGCCGCAGCGCGCCAGCCGTGGCGGCCATTGGAGGGTGAACCAACAGCAAAAGAAAGACCTTTCTCACTGTCCACTCAGCCTGTCCAAAAAAAAAAAAAAGCAGCATAGGGGGCCCACATTGTGGCAGAGCCGGTAAAGCCATTACCTGAGATGCCAGCGTCCCCTGTGGGCACTGGTTCGAGTCCCGGCTGCTCCACTGCCAATCCAGCTCTCTGCTGTGGCCTGGGAAAGCAGCTGAAGATGGCCCAAGTGCTTGGGCCCCTGCACCCACACAGAAGACCTGGGTGAAGCTCCTGGCTCTGGCCTGGCCCAGCCCCAGCCGCCACCTGGGCAGTGAACCAGCAGGTGCAAGATCTCTGTCTCTCCCTCTCTGGCTAACTCTTTCCAGTCAATCAAACCAACTAGCTTGATCAAGATGAGCTTTAAATAAAAGGAATTTAAAGCAGAGGCATAAACGTAGTGCTCAAGTGAGAGCAGGATTTATCTGAGAGTGACTAAACACACTCGCCTGAGTGCAGGCCTCTCCCCAAGGAGACACCCCGGCCATGAGTGGGCCACACGGCTGCCTAGGACTAGAGAGCATGGGAGGCGGCCAGAACGGACCCAAAACAAGAGCCAAAACGCACACGGGGCATCTCAGCCCCTTTGATAAGGTACAAGATGTTGCCCTAATTGAATCCACACACAGAGCAGCGTTCGGTGGGAGGATCTGAGTGTCATGGCGCCTCACTGTGGAACCTAACTTCCTCTTCCGGAGGAGAGGTGCCGTCCCCTTCCGGGTCCTGGACAATACAGGTGCATCATGGGAAAGTGGGCATGGCCGTGACCAGTCCCACCCACGAGAGGTGCCTCCCCCTTCCGGGTCCTGATGAGATAGGTGCATCATGGGTACGTGGGCGTGACTTGGCGAGCCCCACCCACAGGCCACGGATGGCCGGGGTTGGAGGCAGAGTGAGCCCCACGCACCACGTTCTACCTCCCGAGTTAGCAGAGCCGCGACCACCACCCAGGGTGCGCCGCGGCCGGAGCAGGGGCGCCCGGGCCTTGCCTTTTCGTCCTGGCACATCTTGTTGACGCTCTCCAGCTGGAAGCTGTGGCTGGACTGGATCCTGTCCAGCTGTCCCCGCTGCCTCTCCAGCTCGCCCTGGAACTCGTTCTTCTTCAGCTCCACGGCGCCTCTCTCGGCGGCCGCTCGGCGGACCCGGCCTTCCAGCTCCACGATCCGCGTCTGCGGGGAGAGCACAGCGTGAGAGCCGGCGGGGTGCCACGCACAGGACCCCGACCACGCCACCCGGGGCCAGGCCTGCCCCAGGCCGGTGCCACGCCCCAGACCCACGCCACGCCACCTGGGGCCAGGGCCACGCGCGCCACCGGGCACTGACTCCTCTTCTGCTCCTTAATCAGACCCGATTTCTGAACGCGGGTCCCACGCTGCACTCCAGACACGGAGGGGCCCAGGGGCTCCCGCGGCAGCCAGGGTCACAGACGGTGTCCATGGCCGAGGGCCTAGGAAAGACAAGACCCCTGGCCCCAGCCCGCTGCCCGTCAGCCTGCCCACCTGTGAGCTGAGTACAGCTCAAGCCAGCTCTTAGGGGTTGTGTACAAGTGCGCAAAGCAGGAAGCTGGATACAAGCTGATCACGCATCTCTCGGCCCTAATTTCAATCTATAAAAGACCTTTACCCCTAATCCCCCAGGGATTACACAATCGCTCCTTGCTTCCCGCTTTGCAACACACATCTACTTTCTTCAACCACCCCAATGGCAGTGGCTGGTTTTCTGCACGTGGGCAAATGAACCCAGTTGGGGGGGGGGCAGTTTACAGCAATACCTCCAACTAGGCTAGGTTGTTGGCTCAAAGCACTGTTTAAGAAAAATTATTCTGGGGCTGGGGTTGTAGTGCAGCGCGTAAAGCTGCCACCTGTGACGCTCTGCAACACCAGCATCCTGGAGCAGAGCGCTGGTTTGAGTCCCGGCTGCTTCACTTGCGATCCAGCTGCCTGCTAATGTCCCCGGGGAAGGTAGCACGTGTGCGCACACACACACACACACACACACGGGAGACCCTGCCCAGCCCCGCCCCAGCTGAAGTGGTCATCGGTGAACTGAACCAAGAGATGAAAGATCTTTTTCTCTCTCTCCCTTTCAAATAAATAAAATAAATCTTTAAAATAATATATTGTGTTTTTTTTTTTAAGATTTAAAGACAGAGTTACAGACACAGGTAGAGACAGAGACAGAGAGAAGTCTTTCATCTGTTGGTTCACTCCCAAAATGGCTGCAACAGCTGGAGCTGTGCCAATCTGAAGCCAGGAGCCAGGTGCTTCTCCTGGTCTCCCATGCGGGTGCAGGGCCCAAGCACTTGAGCCATCCTCCACTGCCTTCCCAGGCCATAGCAGAGAGCTGGACTGGAAGAGAGGCAGCCAGGACTTGAACCGGTGCCCATATGGGATGCTGGCGCTTCAGGTCAGGGCTTTAACCCACTGCGCCACAGCGCTGGCCTCAATATATTGTTCTGACACATGTTATAATAATGGTTAAGGCAGACTTTATTCAAGGCCACTGCAATGCAGTCATGGCTACAACAGGAGAGAGAAATTCCACTCAACTCTGAACACGCAAAGGCAGCTGGGGATTTACAGCCGGGAACAATGCTTCTTGCTCAAGGCAGGATAAGGACTTAGACACTCAGGGGGGAGCATGGAGAACCTGAGCAGGTTCAAGGGTGGGGAGATGACTTAGCAGGATTCTTTGCCAGCACTGGGAGCTGGTGGGTAGGGAGCAGAGGCTGAAGTCCCCGGGAGGAGCAGCTCAGAGGAGCCTGGGTGTGGTCTGGACGAGGAGAAGGGTCTGGAGAAGGGTCTGGCCTTACTCGGCACCGTGCCTGAAGGGCCACAAACACGGGAGAGCTGAGGCTATTGCCATCAAGTGAGAACCACAGCGATCGGTACACTGAAAAACCGAACGTCTTACACCTGTCATCCAGACACTCCCCACACGGCCCTCTGGTGTCTGGTGTGGACCGGAGGGCCTGGGTGATGGCGTCAGCTCGATGGGATCAAGGAGCACCCAGACACCTGGCAAAGCGGTGCTGGGGGCATGTCTGTGAGGGGTGGGAAGACCCGGCCCGGGCGTGGGTGGCACTGGCGGGCAGGGGGTCTGTAGAGACTGCAGACAGAGGGGCGCCATCTTTTTACCTTGGATGTCAAAGCACCTGACTCACTGGCCTCAGGACTCACACCCACCACCCTCTGGCTCGCAGCCATCCAGCCTTGGCTCCCCCACCCTGAGACCCTTGGACTTGGGCTGAGCCACACTGCCAGCAGCCCAGGGCCTCCTGCCTGCACACTGCCTGTCCCGGGACATCAAGCTGCCACAACAGCATGGGCCGGTTCCCCTAACAAACCCCCTTTATCTCCCCATGCACCCACAGCTGATGGGTCTGTCTCTCCAGGGAACCCTAAGACAACCATGATGGGGCCGTGGCCATGGACTGGGGCAAGCTGTCTTCCCAGAACTGTCCCATGTGGCTTGACTGAAGACTGAACTCACAGGGGAAACAGAGAAGGCTGTCTGACACCAGAACCAAAGGCAGTCATGGCAGGACCCTCTCCCACCAGCTGAGGGCTGCCCCAGGCCCTAACGTGCACTGCAGCGGGCACAGGCACAAGGGGACTTGGGTGACAGCAGACAAAGGAACAAAGAGAACACCTGGAGATCCACGCTCCGGGAGCTGGCAATCCAGTAGTTGAAGCCCAGGACTATGACGCAGGCCACCAGGGCGGCCAGCAGAAGGGGCGGCGACTTCATGCTTCGACGCCCGCTTCCTAATCCCATCATCTCAGAACCGGAGCTGAGGATCTGCCAAAGGAGTACAAGGAAGTGAGCCTCCGTGCCAGCGTGACCAGTGCCCCACCCCCGCTGCCCCAGCCGGCCACGTCCACCCTCTCCACCCTCGGGGAGGGCGCCCTGCCAGCAGCAAGCAGGCACTGGGGCGTCTCCTGGACCCGTAAAGCCATCCGAGGAGCCCGCGTGTGCAGGACCGCGGGGCTGTGGGGCGAGGGTGGCGGTGGTGGGGCCAGCTCCCTGGCCCAGGCCCTGAAACGCTGGGACGGACGAGCTGGCCCGAGACCTCAGGCAGAAACCACGTCTCTTCTATGTTGCAGACCCCTCGTCTGTCAAATGGGTACAATTCAGTACCCACATGCCCACACTGTTCGAGAATGAGTCATTTCTGTAAACATCAGATGTCAAGTGCTTTCCCAGCAGGAAAATTCAAAAAAAAAAAAAAAAGCACGGAAAACGGAATTTAAAGCTACATGTATTTTGGTGCGAAATGTCTTTGAAATCCAAACTCCTCACCTTGCAAAGTTTCCTCTGGACTTTTTGAGGACCCCTGGTGTGTACGAATTTCAAAATGGCCCCAAAATAAACACACCTTTTAATTCTATCCACCGCCTTTCTGTAGCGCTCTCAAACCTTTTCCGACTTGATCCCTAGCGAGGGAAAGGCTGGTTCTGGCTGTTTGACAGAATGACCCACGACACCCAAAGGCATTTCTCGAACAACCCAGGAAGCCCGTTCCGGAGGTGAACACGAGTCCCCTGCGTGAGTCACAGCCAAGCGTCGCCGCCCAGACAGCGCCCTGGCTGCAGAAGCACCCCATCCTTTATGCTACTGTTTCAGTGTGTGCCCTGAAGTTCAAGGACTGGCAGCTGAGGCTCCAGCCGACAGCGTCGAGAGGTGACAGGGCGTGGGGGTCTGCATGAATGTTTTCGCGGAGCCAGTCTGTCATCTGGAGGGTGCGTTACTACAGAGGTGAGCGAGGCCCTCTCTTGCTCTCTCACACTCACACTCTGCCACCCTTCTGCCGCCCACCATGATGCAGCGGGAATCCTGGCCCCTTGATATCAGACTTTGCAGTCTCCAAACTGTTAGAAATGACTTCCCACTGCTAGGGCAGGCGTCTGGCCCAGTGGCTAAGACACCCTCGTCCGCACGCACATGAAGCTCTGGTCAGAACTCACCTGAAGCTACTTGGTCTCTATCTCCCCCCACCCCCACGCCTGTGAAAACATTCACACTTTTCATGTCACAAAGGTGAGGCTTTGGTTAGAGGGTGCTGCCCCAGACCTGCCTGGGGCTGTCGTGGACTATGTAATAAACGCATCTTGTTATCTTCTGAATTCCAAACCCATCTGGCCTCCGGAGGTTTGGGGAAGGAAGGGTGAACCAACAGGGAGCTTACTGTACTCATATATGAGGCGCTATTCAGTGCAGGGGCTTCTACCAGCACAGAGGGGACACTGTCCCCCCTCCCCACGCTGCAGGCTACGAAATACATCTCAGACAGACGCGGGTTATTTCTGTAAGTGGAACTGCTGAGTCGAAAGAGTATGCTTTTTAAAACTCATGGAGCTCATGCTTTCCCAAATAGTGAATTACAAGTGGAAAACTTGAACCTGAGAATCCGGGAGACCACAGTAACCACCCGACCTCAGAGGACATCAGCAGCAGCGATGGGGGGGGGGGGGGGGCGTCGACATCGGGGTGATGCCCTGGACAGCATGGCACCTCCGTGGGAACGCAAATCAAGGGCTATGCTATAAGACACCTGAGCAGCATGGGTAACACAATAGAGCCAGGGTTAATCTCTTCGTTTTGATAGTCTATGGTTATACAAGTTGGCGAGGGCTGGTGCCATGGCTCACTTGGCTAATCCTCTGCCCGCGGCGCCGGCATGCCATATGGGCGCCGGGTTCTAGTCCCGGTTGCTCCTCTTCCTGTCCAGCTCTCTGTTGTGGCCCAGGAGGGCAGTGGAGGATGGCCCAAGTGCTTGGGCCCCTGCACCCACATGGGAGACCAGGAGGAAGCACCTGGCTCCTGGCTTCAGATCAGCGCAGCACCAGCCATAGTGGCCATTTTCAGGGTGAACCAATGGAAGGAAGACCTTTCTGTCTCTCTCTCACTGTCTAACTCTGTCAAATAAAAATTTAAAAAAGTTGGCGATACAGGGGAGTGAAGAGTATACGGGGACTATCTATTATTCTTTTTATAAAAATTAAATTTATTTGCAAAGCACAGTTGCAGCAAGAGAGACAGAGAGAGAGAGACCTTCCATCACTGGTTCACTCCTCAGATGGCCACAATAGACACTGCTGGGCCAGGCTAAAGCCAGGAGCCAGAAGCTTCATCCATGTCTCCCATGTGGGTAGTAGGGGCCCAAACACTTGGGCCATCTGCTGCTGCTTTCCCAGGCCATTAGAAGAGAGCTGGAGCAGAACTGGAGCAGAAAGGACTTCTTTTTTTTTAAGAGTTTATGGGGCCGGCGCTGTGGTGTAGCGGGTAAAGCCATCACCTACAGTGCTGGTATCCCATATGGGCACCAGTTCAAGTCCCAGATGTTCCACCTCCAATCCAGCTCTCTGCTATGGCCTGGGAAAGAAGTGGAAGATGGCCCAAGTCCTTGGACCCCTGCAGCCACATGGGAGACCCGAAAGAAGCTCCTGGCTCCTGGCTTCAGATCAGCACAGCTCGGGCCACTGCGGCCAATTGGAGAGTGTATCAGAAGATGGAAGACCTCTCTCTCTCTCTCTGCCTCTCCTTCTCTCTCTGTGTAACTCTGACTTTCAAATAAATAAATCTTTAAAAAAAAGTTTATTTGAGAGGCAGAGACAGAGAGAGTCTTCCATTAGCTGGTTCACTCCCCAAATGGCCTCAATGGCCAGAGCTGTGCAGATTTGAAGCCAGAAGCTTCTTCCGGGTCTCCTATGTGGGAGCAGAGGCAAAAGGAGTAGGGCTATCTTCTGCTTTCAAAGGTCATAGCAGAGAGCTGGATCAGAAGAGGAGTACCGTGGACTTGAACTGGTGCCCATATGGGATGCCAGTACTCTAGGCAGCAGCTTAACTCGCTGTGCCACAACACCAGCTCCTAAATTTTAAAACAGTCACAAAATCATTAAAGCCATGGCACTATGTAATTCCTAGCCTGGTCTTTAACTGCTTCTGGATTTTGTTCCTACTAAGAAAGGCATTTCCTACTGCAAGTTTAGAAGCACAGTTACCCGTGTGTATTCCAGGGGTCCCAGAACCACTCCCTCCCCTGCAGACCCCACAGCCTGTAGATCCTCAAGTCCCTTCCAGGACAGGGTGTAGCACTGGCATGGGAAGTACGCACATCCTCCCCTATACCTCTAGACAGGCGACCTGTAACACTTAACTCAGTGTAGATACCATGGAAACAGCTGTTACACTGTATCACGTAGGGAATTATGACACGAAAAATAGGTCTGTGCCTGTTCAATATGATGTACTTTTCTTCAAACAGTTTTGATCTGCTGTTGGTGGAATCCACAGCTGTGGACCTGCAGGCACACAGCCGACTGTACCACTCCTTGGAAATCTCTGTAGACAGAAGGAGTACGGAAATACCAATAGAGGTGAGGGGGTGTGTTCGTGCTGCTACGGGGTAAGCATTTAGCCCAGCAGTTTAGACGCTGGCTCACAGCCGCCCACATCCCACTTCAGAGAACCTGTGCTCAAGTCCCAGCTCTGAGCCTGCCTCTGGCTTCCTCTCCTGGAGACCCTTGGCAGACACAGAGATGGCCCAACTACCTGCGATTTTGCCAGCCACATGGGAGACCTGGACGGAGTTCCTGGCTCCCGGCTTCAGTCTAGCCCAGCATGGTCCCAGCCACTCTGAGCTCCAATGGGAGCTCTCCTTATGTCTCAAACAAATCAATTTTTAAAAGTCTCTCAGGCCCAGCATTGTGGCAAAGTGCGTTAAGTAGCCACCTGTGACACGGGCATCCCATATCAGAGGGCTGGTTCCAGTGTTAGCTGTTCCACTTCCAATCTACCGCCATGCTAACTAGCGCTCCTGGGAAGGCCACGAAAATGGCAAGTGCTTGGACCCCGGCCTCCCATGTGGGAGACCCAGATGGAGTTCCTGGCTTTGGCCTGGCCCAGCACTGACTGTCGTAGGGATTTAGAGTGAACTAGCAGATGGAGGATCTCGATCGATCGATCTCTCCTCTCTCTCTGGTGATCCGCCTTTGAAATAAACAAATCTTTAAAAAAAAAAAATTAAGTCTCTTGATGAGTCAGAAAAGTTATTTAAAAACTGCAGATTCTTATCTAGCAGCTTAATTAGAAAACCTCAACCTACAGGCTAAAATTACAGTTTGCTTATAAAACACAAATTGTTATGAGGCTTCTAATTACTTTATAAAAAGAGAAAACATACGAGAACAGACAACCTCCCAAATGCACGTGGCCCTCGAACTTCCTAGTTAAACATTTCATTTTTAATTTCCTTCTTTGCAGATACTGTTTTTAATCACGCAGGCAAATCCGTCTTAGTAATCACAGGAGGGCAGCTTGTTTGACCGATGTTCACACACAGTCCGGCTTCATCAAACAATGGTGGGGCCACACCTCTCCCCCAGCTGACACTCCCTGAGCCGCCCAGCAGGAAGTCCACAGGTTAGCAAACACTCCACACACACCCCTGCAGCAGGAGGACTCCACCACACCTGATGATGTTTTGAAAATATTCTACCCAGGGGAGCACCGGCGTCCCATAAGGAGAGTACTGGTACCAGTCCTGGCCACTCCACCTGCAATCCAGCGCCCTGCTAATGTGCCCGGGAAGTCAAAAGATGGCCCAAGTGCTTGGGCCCCTGCCACCCATGTGGGAGATCCAGACTGGAGTCCAATGTGCCATTCTGGGTATTTGGGAGTGAACCAGAGGGTGGAAGATAGATCTAATAAATAAATCTTATAAAAACTCAGGGCTAGGGAGAGGTGTAGTGGGTTAAGCTGCCACCTGCAGCTCTGGCATCCCATGGGCGTCAGTTTGAGCTGCTCCACTTCCAGGCCAGCTCTCTGCTGTGGCCTGGGAAAGCAGTGGAAGATGGCCCAAGTGCTTGGGTCCCTGCACCCACATGGGAGACCTAAAAGAAGCTCCAGGCTCCTGGCTTCAGATCGGTCCATCTCCAGCCATTGCATCATGTGGGAAGTGAACCAGTGGAAGGGAGACCTTTCTGTGTGTCTCCCTCTAACTCTGCCTTTCAAATGAAAAATAAAATCTACCCTGTTCTGGGGCTGTCTGTAAACCAGAGTTCTGTAAAGCCTGCTCCATGGCAGACCAGCATCACCAAAAACAGACTAGGCACGGCGTAACATTACGTAAGGGTGAAACCTCTGCCCTGGGCCATTTACAGAAAGCCTGGCACCTCTTCCGGCGGTTAGTGCTGGGTGACCAAGCCCACTCCCTTCTGCTTCAACTGCTTCAAACCCTGCAGCAGGTACAGAGAAGCACCTCCCCTCTCTGCCCCCAATTCTGGAAGCTGGCAGTTTCTAAAGATGAAAACTTCCAGGCCGGTGCCGTGGCTCAACAGGCTAATCCTCCGCCTTGCGGCGCAGGCACACCGGGTTCTAGTCCCGGTCAGGGCACCAGATTCTGTCCCGGTTGCCCCTCTTCCAGGCCAGCTCTCTGCTGTGGCCCGGGAAGGCAGTGGAGGATGGCCCAAGTGCTTGGGCCCTGCACCCCATGGGAGACCAGGAGGAAGCACCTGGCTCCTGGCTTCGGATCAGCACGATGCGCCGGCCACAGTGGCCATTGGAGGGTGAACCAACAGCAAAAAGGAAGACCTTTCTCTCTGTCTCTCTCTCTCACTGTCCACTCTGCCTGTCAAAATAAAAATTAAAAAAAAAAAAGATGAAAACTTTCAAAGCAAGCATGAATATTTAGTGTTAGGGGTGGAAGCTTGGAGAAGCAAGGTGTATGGGGGGGGGGGGGTGAACACACACGAATGCACACCCATCTTGCTTTAGCCGGCACCCAGGCTACAGCTCTCCACCTGTTCTCCTTGACTCCTTTGGTTCAGGTGTCCGAAGGCCAAACCCTCCCTGCTACCTGCCTTTGCACATTTCCTACAAGCTAAGAGGCGTTATGATGTTTTCCAAGTGGCTAACAAACGTTGAGTGAGTACATGACAGGTGAAGATCGCCCTAAATTGAAACCTCGGAGTGCACAAGGTTGCACAGGCTCACAGCCACACTCGCTGACTCACATTAACTGTCCTCAGTAACCCAGGGGGCTGGATCAAGGCCCTCTCGGACACCAAAAATCCCAAGCCACCCTCGGGGGCCCTTTAAATCATCACGCTGTTACTTACAATGCGTCTAATAAAACGCAGACCCCACAGGCATCTGTTACACTGTATGCGTTTCAAAAACAGTAAGGAGAAAAGACATCTGTAAGTGTTTAGTACAGATGCAATTTTTGTACCCAAAACACACTGCCTTTTGAAGGCAGCTGAACTGGAGGATGGGCGTGGAGTGACCGCACACTGCAGACCATCTACACGTAATGACGGAGTGAACGGCTGTGCACAGAGCATGTGGCCCTCAATCTAAAAGACCAGTGCACACTGCAGACCATCTATACGTAATGACGGGTGAACGGCTGTGCACAGAGCACGTGACTCTCCATCTACAAGACCAGTGCACACTGCAGACCATCTATACGTAATGACGGAGTGAACGGCTGTGCACAGAGCATGTGGCCCTCAATCTAAAAGACCAGTGCACACTGCAGACCATCTATACGTAATGACGGGGTGAACGGCTGTGCACAGAGCACGTGACTCTCCATCTACAAGACCAGTGCACACTGCAGACCATCTATACGTAATGACGGAGTGAACGGCTGTGCACAGAGCATGTGACTCTCCATCTACAAGACCAGTGCACACTGCAGACCATCTATACGTAATGACGGAGTGAACGGCTGTGCACAGAGCACGTGACTCTCCATCTAGAAGACCAGTGCACACGGCAGACCATCTACACGTAATGACGGAGTGAACGGCTGTGCACAGAGCACGTGGCTCTCCATCTACAAGACCAGTGCACACTGCAGACCATCTATACGTAATGACGGAGTGAACAGCTGTGCACAGAGCATGTGGCTCTCCATCTACAAGACCAGTGCACACTGCAGACCATCTATACGTAATGACGGGGTGAACGGCTGTGCACAGAGCACGTGACTCTCCATCTACAAGACCAGTGCACTCTGCAGACCATCTACACGTAATGACGGAGTGAACGGCTGTGCACAGAGCATGTGGCTCTCCATCTACAAGACCAGTGCACACTGCAGACCATCTATACGTAATGACGGGGTGAACAGCTGTGCACAGAGCACGTGACTCTCCATCTACAAGACCAGTGCACTCTGCAGACCATCTACACGTAATGACGGAGTGAACGGCTGTGCAGAGAGCACGTGACTCTCAATCTAAAAGACCAGTGCACACTGCAGACCACCTACACGTAATGACGGAGTGAACGGCTGTGCACAGAGCATGTGACTCTCAATCTAAAAGACCAGTTAGGGCCTTGACACAAAACCCAATTGTTTTTAAGAAGCAGAGGCAGAGCCAGTGCTGCGGCACAGTGGGTTAAGCTGCCACCTGCAGCACCGGCATCCCATATGGGCGCCAGTTCAAGTCCCGGCTGCTCCACTTCTGATCCAGCTCCCTGCTAATGCACCAGGGAAAGGAGTAGAAGATGGCCCAAGTACTATGGCCCTGCATCCACGTGGGACACCTGGATGAAGCTCCTGGCTCCTGGCTTTGGGCCAGCCCAGCTCCAGCCTTTGCAGCCATTTGGGGAATGAACTAGTGGATGGAAGATCTCTGTGATCCCATTTTTGTTGAAAAATAATTTTAAAAACATGTCCAAAACATGACCCTACATAGAGGAAGTATAGAAACTGTCTATAAGAAAAAACACAGGCCGGCGCCGCAGCTCAATAGACTAATCCTCTGCCTGTGGCGCCAGCACCCTGGGTTCTAGTCCCATTCAGGGCTCCGGATTCTGTCCCGGTTGCCCCTCTTCCAGGCCAGCTCTCTGCTGTGGCCCGGGAAGGCAGTGGAGGATGGCCCAAGTGCTTGGGCCCTGCACCCGCATGGGAGACCAGGAGGAAGCACCTGGCTCCTGGCTTCAGATCGGCGCAGAGCACCAGCCATAGCAGCCATTTGGGGGGTGAACCAACGGAAGGAAGACCTTTCTCTCTGTCTCTTTCTCTCACTGTCTAACTCTGCCTATCCAAAAAAAAAAAAAAAAAAACACACATGTGAACTGTGTACAGTAGGAGTGGGGACAGGAAGGAATGAAAGAAAAGAAACCTTTCCTGTCTACTTTATTCAATCACTTTTTTTTAAAGACTTATTTATTTGAAAGTCAGAGTTACATAGAGAGAGAAGGAGAGGTAGAGAGGTAGAGAGAGAGAGAGAGAGGTTGGTCTTCTATCTACTGGTTCACTCCCTAGTTTGCCACAATGGCCGGAGCTTTGCCGATCCAAAACCAGGAGCCAGGAGCTTCCCGCTGGTCTTCCTATGCTGGGGCCCAAGGACTTAGGCCATCCTCCACTGCTTTCCCAGGCCACAGAAGAGAGTTGGATCAGAAGTACAGCAGCTGGACAGGTGAACTGGCGCCCATATGGGATGCCGGCACTGCAGGTGGCAGCTTCACCTGCTACACCACAGTGCTGGCCCTCAATCACTTTTGTCCTCAATAAGCATCTTTCTAAAACAAAAGTCCAAAAGAAGGGATGGAGTCCCAGCTCTGCTCGCAGCTCCAGCTCCCTGCTAATACATTCTAGGAGGCAGATGATGGCTCAAATGCTTGGGTCTTGTCACTCACCCAAGCAAGAGCTACACTGACAATCTGAGGTTTTTGCAAGAGTATCCCACACTACCTAAGACAAAGGATCAATAATTCTGGGACTGGTGTTGTGGCTTAGCAAGTGAAGCCTTAGCCTGGAACACCAGCATTTCATATGGGCTCCGGTTTGAGACTCAGCTGCCCCACTTCTGATCCAGCTCCCTGTTACTGCACCTGGGAAAGCAGCAGAAGATGGCCCAAGTGCTTGGACCCCTGCACCCACGTGGGAGACCCAGAAGAAGCTCCTGGCTTCAGCCTGGTCCAGTCCTAGCCATTACAGCCAACTGGGGAAGTGAACCAGCGGATGAAAGACAACTCTCTCTCTCTCCTAACTCTGCCTTTCAAGTAAACAAAAAATTTAAAAAGTTTAATAATTCCAGTATTTTCATTACTGACATATATTTATTTATGCCTTACAGAATGCAAAAGTAAATTTTTATTTTCTTTTCTTTTTTTAATTTTTTTAAATTTAATTTAATTTTATTTTATTTTATTTTTGACAGGCAGAGTGGACAGTGAGAGAGAGAGACAGAGAGAAAGGTCTTCCTTTTGCCGTTGGTTCACCCTCCAATGGCCGCCGGGTAGGCGCGCTGCGGCCGGCGCACCGCGCTGATCCGATGGCAGGAGCCAGGTGCTTCTCCTGGTCTCCCATGGGGTGCAGGGCCCAAGCACTTGGGCCATCCTCCACGGCACTCCCTGGCCACAGCGGAGAGCTGGCCTGGAAGAGGGGCAACCAGGACAGGATCGGTGCCCCGACCTGGACTAGAACCCGGTGTGCCAGCACTGCAAGGCAGAGTATTAGCCTGTTGAGCCGCGGCGCCAGCCTAAATTTTTATTTTCTTATTTCCATTAGAATAAGTAGGAAAGAAAAGCATAGCCTAACACAGTGAAGCTATCCAACTGTTAAATGGCTGAAACTTGTCACCAATTATTCCACTGACATTTAAAAACATACCCCTTCCGAATTTTCCAACAAACCTGAAGGCAAACACCCTTGTTCAAATTGCTAACATTACTCTCGTGTACTGTTTCTGATTGTGGATCTGTTTTTATATTTCCTAGTTTAACTGACTTTCCCACGCATGGACTCAGAATCTATTCATAGAAATGTTCTTCTTAGACTTGCAAACTATTTTATCTAAACAGAAAGTTTTAAGAAGAAGCCAAAGAGTAACCTAAGACATTGAGATTTAGAGAGGATATATACGGTGATGTTAACAAGTTTGGAGGTTGCAGTGTTTTACAGCTTCCTCATTTAATTAAGAAAAGAAAAAAAGAGACCACACTCCCATCCCTCACTAGCCGACAAAGAACTGGACCTCCATGAAACCCAGGCTCTCTCCTCCGGGACCCAAGGGACGAGAAGGCCTGGCTGTGCGCCAGGAACACAGAGGGGACCTGTGGCCCCGCACCTGGCGCAGGTACCTGGGAGGACTCATCTAGCCTGGCGAGAGTCAGAACCTGCTCGGAGCCTCCCGGGCTCACCTTTTGTCGCCGAGGCTGGTGTGAAAATTAAGTGACAGCACCCAGAAAAGCACCAACCACCAAGAGAACACAAGGTTCCTCAAAGCTTTGAGGGGGGAGCCGGCATTTAGCCTAGCAGTTTATACACGGGTTACCTGGCCTTGGCTTCGGACTTCAGCGTCATAGTGACGAAGACCCTGGATGGCTCAAGTAGTGGTACCCCTGCAATCCACACAAGGGAGCTGGACCCAGTCCCCAGCTCCTGGCTTTAGTTCAGGCCTAGCCCCAGCCCTTGCTAGCATCTGGGGAGGGTGCTCGCACTCCCTCCTTCTCTGTATGGCAGTGTCTCTCAAACCAAAGTTGCCTTTAAACGTTCAAGGAAGGGGCCAGTGCTGTGGTGTAGCGTGTAAAAGCCGCCACGTGCAGTGCTGGCATCCCATGTGGGTGCCGGTTTGAGTCCCGGCTGCTCCACTTCCGATGCAGCTCTCTGCTATGGCCTGGGAAAGCAGTGGAAGATGGCCCAAGTCCTTGGGCCCCTGCACCCGCGTGGGAGAGCCGGAAAGGGCTCCTTTCAGATCAGCACAGCTCCAGCTGTTGTGGCCAATTTGGGAGTGAACCAGCTGATGGAAGACCTCTCTCTCCCTCCCTCTCTCCTCTCTGTGTGACTGACTTTCAAATAAATAAATAAATGTTCATGGAAAATGGGATAACCATTTTGGTACAAAAATTGTTTAAAGATTTTATATTTATTTAAAAGGCAGGGTTAGAGAGAGAGATGTAGAGAGAGAGAGAGAGATTTTCTATGTGCTGGTTCGCTCCCCAAATGGCCACAACAGCAGGGGCTGGGCCAGGCCAAAGCCAGGAGCTTCATCCGGGTCTCCCACGTGGGTGGTGGGGTTCCAAGTACCTAGACCATCTCCCCCTGCATTAACAGGGAGCTGCGTGGGAAGCCAAGCAGCCGGAACATACGGGATGCCCGGGTCGCAGGTGGTGGCTTTACCCGCTATACCACAGCGCCGGCCCTGGTACAAAAATGTTTGAAATCCACACGTGATTTCTTCACAACACACATTTTCACAAACTCTCTGAGGATGCTCGTGTACATGGATTTCAAAAGTCTTTACACCAGGAATAAACAGCTTTCCACTCCGTTTACCCATGACTTTGAGATCCTCTCACACTTCACTGCCAGGGCATTGCTGTGGGGCCACCGGGTCTTTGCAAACCTCCGTTCGCTCATTTGGAAGAAGCGATCAATCACACATTCCCCCATGGAGTGCTTCTGCGGACCAGGTGAAAGAGTTACAAGCTGAGGCCAAGGTCAGGGACCAGCTGTCTACTAACAGAGCATGCGCATCCCCGAGGGCCGGGAGATGCTGCAGCCAGCTGCAGAAGGCAATCCCAAAGGTTGCAGGTGTCTTTACCCTACCAAAGGAGACAGACGCTCCATCTCCCTGGTTAAGGAGGCCATACAGGGGCCAGTGTAGTGGCAGCGTGGGCTAAGTTGCCACTTACGACACTGGATGCCCCTACGGGAGTACAGGTTCAAGTCCCAGTTGCTTTGCTGCTGATCCATCTCCCTCCTAATAGCCTGGGAAAGCAGCAGAAGATGGCCCAAGTGCTTGGGCCCTGCACCCCCATGGGAGACCCGGAAGAAGCCCTGGCTTCTGGCTCCTGACTTCAGCCTGGCCCGGCCCTGGCTGTTGCAGCCATTTGGGGAGTGAACCAGCAGATGGAAAATTCTCTCTCTCTCTCTTTCTCTACCTCTCTCTCTCTACCTCTCTAACTCTGCCTTTCAAATAAAAATAAAATAAATCTTAAACAACGACAACACAAATGGCTCGCTCTCTCCTCTCCATGCCCTACCCCTCACTGTCACTCTGCCTTTTCACTAAATAAATCTTTTTTGGAAGAATGCCATACATAGTACTTACATATGACAGGGTCTTCAGAAGTCACAGAAAATGCATATTTTGAAAAACCTACGTTTGAATTTCCATTTTTTTGCACAAAATAAACTTACCTTTTAATTCTGTTTTCTATGAACTTGCTGAACTATCGGAGTACTATGAGTACTGCGGTTTTATACTGCATTACATCACGGTGAACACAGCACCACGAATAGACTAGTAGTACTGATAGAGAAACCCACTCTGCATCCCCTGTTCCCTGCCTGCAGGCCACGTGCTGCACCCCATGGAGGAGCCTGAGGAGCTCCGACAGGGCCACCCACCCCCTCCTCTCATCTCAGCACAGTGAGGCAGACTAATGGTCAAAATAACTACAGGGATGCTTACAGAGAACAGGGAGCTGTTAAGATTCCTATAAAAAGAACAAGCTAAAGTTATATGAACGAATGCAAGAAACAGGCCGAAAAATACTCAAAATTAACACAAAGAGTATTTGAAATAGGATTTTACCTCCATTGTCAGTAACCATGAATCCAGACCTAAGTATATGCTGGGCCTTGGGATACAATAAAACCATAGTAGTGGCTGGCACTGCGGCTCAATAGGCTAATCCTCTGCCTTGCGGCGCTGGCACACCAGGTTCTAGTCCCGGTTGGGGCACCGGATTCTGTCCTGGTTGCCCCTCTTCCAGGCCAGCTCTTTGCTGTGGCCCGGGAGTGCAGTGGAGGATGGCCCAGGTCCTTGGGCCCTGCACCCCATGGGAGACCAGGAGAAGCATCTGGCTCCTGCCTTCGGATCAGCGTGGTGCGCCAGCCGCCAGTAGCCATTGGAGGGTGAACCAACAGCAAAGGAAGACCTTTCTCTCTGTCTCTCTCTCTCACTGTCCACTCTGCCTGTCAAAAAACAAAACAAAACAAAACAAAACAAAACACCATAGCACTGTGCACGGACTTGGAAAAGTAACACACACAGGAGTGCTGATTGTTGCCATTTTTTCTTACTACTGAGAATTATCAAAAATGTTTGGAAACTGCAACAAATTGCAATATAAACCACTACAATCATTTTTCATAGTATTTCTATCTGTACATTTTCATTTTTTTTCCTCTAAGGTACTGATTTTCAAAATCTTAGCAGGGAAAACATCGTATTTTTAATACAACCTTTAAGAGTTGTAAAGAAAAATAAAGTCAAATCATAGAAACTGGGGCCGCTGTTGTGGGGTAACGAGTTCAGCTACAGCTGCCTACAATGCCAGCATCCCATATCGTAGTGGGGGTACCAGTCCCGACTGCTCCGCTTCTGCCCAGTTCCCTGCCAATGCACCTGGGAAAGCAGTGGAAGAAGGCCTAAGTCCTTGAGCCCCTGCCACACACATGGGAGACCGTCATAGAGTTCAGGGCTCCTGGCTTCAGCCTGGCCCAGACCTGGCTGCTGCAAACATTTGGGGAGTGAGCCAGCAGACGGAAACAAGTAGCTTGCGGTGTGGTGTGGTGTGGTGTGGTGTGGTGTGTGTTTCTGTTTGTCTCTCCCTCTCTGTCACTCTGCCTTTCAAATAAATCATTTTCTAAAAAATTGTAGAAACAAGTGGCTTCCTGTGTGTGTGTGTGTGTCTCCCCCTCTGTCACTCTGCCTTTCAAGTAAATAATTTTCTAAAAAGCTGTAGAAATCGGGCTGGTGCTGTAGTGTAGCAGGTAAAGCTGCCACCTGCAGTGCTAGCATCCCATATGGATGCTGGTTTGAGCCCCGGCTGCTCCACTTCCAAGTCAGCTCTCTGCTGTGGCCTGGGAAAGCAGCAGAAGATGGCCCAAGTCCTTGGGCCCTGCACCCACGTGGGAGACCCAGAAGAAGCTCCTGGCTCCTGGCTTCGGATGGACTCAGCTCCGGCTGTTGTGGTCATCTGGGGAGTGAACCAGTGGATGAAAGACCTCTCTCTGCCTCTGCAACTCTGCCTTTCAGATAAATAAATCTATTTTTAAAAAACCAGAAATTGGCCAGCGCCGCAGCTCACTAGGCTAATCCTCCGCCTGCAGCGCCGGCACTCCAGGTTTTAGTCCCGGTCGGGGCGCTGGATTCTGTCCCGGTTGCTCCTCTTCCAGTCCAGCTCTCTGCTGTGGCCCGGGAAGGCAGTGGAGGATGGCCCATGTCCTTGGGCCCTGCACCCGCATGGGAGACCAGAGGGAAGCACCTGGCTTCAGATCGGCGCAGTGCGCCGGCCGTAGCAGCCATTGGGGGGGGGGGGGGAGGGGGGTGAACCAATGGAAGGAAGACCTTTCTCTCTCTCTAACTCTGCCTGTCAAAAAAAAAAAATTGTAGAAATCTGAGAAGGCATGGAATTTTTTCTGGGGAATATCTGTATGAAGCCAAGGAGACGGGGGAACTAGGAAAAACCCTTTAAAAATATTCGTTTTCCTGAAAAGCAGAGTAACATAGAAATCAATCTTCCAATCACTGTTTACTCCTCAAAAGGCTGCAATAGCTAGGTCTGAGTTAGGCTGAAGCCAGAAGCCAGGAACTCCACCCAGCGGCCCCCACCACCACCACCACCATGTGGGTGGCAGAGACCACGTACCTGAGCCATCTGCTGCCACTTTCACTGGGACTCAAACTCGGGAACCCCAACGTAGGGTGCAGACACTGCCAAGCAGCAGCTGAACCCGCTGTGCCCAATGATTGCCCAGAAAACACCTTTTTAAAAGTTTCTTAGGGGCCGGCGCCGCGGCTCACTAGGCTAATCCTCCGCCTTGCGGCGCCGGCACACCGGGTTCTAGTCCCGGTCGGGGCACCGATCCTGTCCCGGTTGCCCCTCTTCCAGGCCAGCTCTCTGCTGTGGCCAGGGAGTGCAGTGGAGGATGGCCCAAGTGTTTGGGCCCTGCACCCCATGGGAGACCAGGAGAAGCACCTGGCTCCTGCCATCGGAACAGCGCGGTGCGCCGGCCGCAGCGCGCTACCTTGGCGGCCATTGGAGGGTGAACCAACGGCAAAAGGAAGACCTTTCTCTCTGTCTCTCTCTCTCACTGTCCACTCTGCCTGTCAAAAATTTTTAAAAAATTAAAAAAAAAAAAAAGTTTCTTAGGGCCAAGGCTGTGGTGCAGTGGGTTAAGCCACTGCCTTGGATGCTGGCATCCCATATGGGCGCTGGTTCAAGTCCTGGCTGCTCTGCTTCCGATCCAGCTTCCTGCTGATGTACCTGGGAAAAGCATCAGAGTATGGTCCAAGTCCTTGGGTCCTTGCACCTGCGTGGGAGACCCGGAGGAAACTCCTGGCTTCAGAATGGCACAGCTCCGGCTGTTGCACCCATTTGGGGAGTGAACCAGTGGATGGAAGATCATCTCTCTCTCTGTCGCTCCCTCTTTCTCTCTAATTCTACCTTTCAAATAAATCAAGCAATCTTTAAAAACAAGTTTATTTACCCATTCATTCATTTGGCAGAGTGACAGAGAAATCTCGAATCCACTGGTTCACTCCCCAAATGCCTGGCAAAGCCAAGCCTGGCTCAGACTGGACCAGGCCAAAGCCAGGGGCTGAGGGACTCCATCCGGGACTCTCAAGGGAGCAGCAGTGACCCAAGTCCTTGAGCCTTCACCTGCTGCCTCCCAAGCCAGGACAGGAACCAGCAATCCTGGATCAGAGCAGGTGCCCCAAGTGGCAACGTAAGCCACTGCACCACAATGCCCACCCCTGGAAACACGTCTTAAACCTGCAAACCAGTCTCTTGTCTAACAGCATTTCATCAGTAACTTGCAAATCTAAAAAAGAAACGAATTCGGTCTGTAAGAATCCCTTTTTGGGGGGACAGGGAGAGCAAATGAAATGCCATTCACTCTTTTCTCAGCTGACAGCCAACGCACATCAACACCGTCCCTTTTACTTTTTGCACCTGCTTAGAAATTTAAAAAAAAATTTTTTCAAAATAGAAGTGCTTATTTTAAGAATAATCTATTACGGAGGTTAGTTCTCACATGAGGTCATTAAAAAGAATAAAGAAAGCAACTTTTTAAGGAAAAACCAAAAAAAAAAAAAAAAGAAAAAAAATCACAGGAGTACAGCAAAGGAATTAAAGCGAAAGGCACAGAACTTGCCTCCCGCATCCGTGCCCCCCCCCCTTCCTCAACACCCCAGGGCGCTGGAATTCAGGGACCTGGCTCAGGGTGGGAACCCTGGGGGTGGGGGTGGGGGAGAACTACTCAGGGCCACCTGCTAAATGCAGGGCTTCATCCCTGCAGGTAGCCCACGCCCGGGCGTCTCCCCCAGCCTCTGCCTTCCGTGCTTCTGGGGGGAAGTGCTGGGTGCGGGCAGGCGGGTGCTACTCACACGCTGAGCCACTGCAGGTAGCCCTGGGCCTGGCATGGCCAACCCTCACCCGTGTTTCCATCTCACCCCTCACAAAACAGAAAACAGCACGCAGGTGCAGAACCTTAAACACCTCCGGCGGACACCTGCCCCTATCAGCGCTCGGAGAGCACCGGATGGCTGACGGCTGCACCGGGGGGCTCCCCAGCACCCCTTTCCTCTTCCATGCTTGTGCTAAACCCCAGGAGAACCGGAGGAACTGTGGTCACCTCTCCCGTGGGAGAAGGAAGCACACGTCCGAAGCTAAGCTGACCTCTCTTCTTCAACCAGCCTAAGAATTCAATTCCTTCTTAACCACGGTCTCCTTAAGAGGAGGAATGTCTGGCTCCTCCGGGTGCGAAGCCCTGGCGAGTTTCTATTTACTATTTACTGGCTTCTTTTTTATTTTCTTTCTATTTACTAAGAAAGTAAAACACTTCAACAGCACGAAGTCAGCTTAATTTTTTAAATTTAAAAAAAAATTTAACACAAGTAGAAAGAGCTAGAATGCCTTTGGAGACCCACAAGGGCCGACCAAACAATTGCACTGCTCCCCAGATTCAGGAATCTACCACTGACTGGTTAAAGCTGAGCCCATCTGGTGGCCACGAGCCATCCTAAATATTCCAGCAGCGCATCGCAGTACCCCGAATCAGCAATGCTGCTCCGTGTCTGCACTCACTGAGGGCCGTGGGGCGGGCGCGCAGACCGCCCCCAAGACACAAAGAAACCCGCACCCCCCCCCAACCGCCAGAGCCACACAACTCTGCCTTTGAAACTGGGAGACGAGACATCCCAAAATACCCAGCGTTGCGGCCTTCCAAATATAATGACTCTTAAGTTCCATTTAAAAGAACATTCACCCACTCTTGCTTTAAAAAAAAAAAAAAATCATCAAACGCATTAAGTAGGGCGTGGAGATCAGAGTCCCAGGAACCCAGCCGACTGTTCTGACAGAGCGACAAGAAAGTTGCGCGGCTCCTAGGCAGGCGTCGGCCCAGGTGGGAAGCGGCGCAGGTACCCGAAAAAAGCCGGGAGATGCAGGGGCCCCTTCCCAGGACGCGGCAACGTGGGCGCCCGCCCGGGGCGCACGCAGCAAGGCTGGCGGAGCCGCCGCCCCGGGCCCGCGCGCGCTCCGCGCCCCTTGGCGGGCGCACGCTCTTGACTTTGGGTGCCCGGCGCACCGCCCGAGACCGGCTGCCCCGTCCGCGACCTCGCCTCGCCGCACGGTCCAGGGGCCGCGCTTCCGGCCCGAGGCACCCAGCGGCCGCAGCTGCCCCAGCGCGGGAAGGCGCGGAGCTCGCCTCGAGCGCGCCCGGTCCACGGCTGCAGCCCCGGGCGCACGCCGCGCGCGGGCCCGGGGAGAGGGGCTGCGGTCCGCACGCGCGCGGCCGCCCACTCACCTCCTCCCGCGGCTCCCGCGGCCGCCCGGGCCGCTCTCCCGCCGCCGGCCTCGCGCTCCGGCCCGCGCCGCCGCCGTCTCCGCGTCTCCGGCCTCCGCAGCGCGAATCCCCGCCCCCGGGCAGCGCCGGCGGCGCAGTGGGAGGAGGCGGCGAGGCCGGGGCCGCGCGCGGACGCCCGGCCCCACGGTGGTGCGCGCGCCCCCAGCCCGCGCTCGCCCCTCGGCGGGAGCCGGAAATCCAACAGCGCGCTCCGTGCGCGCGGCGGGACCCACGGCCTCCCTTCCCAGCGCGGCCTCCGCGCTCCTGTCCACGACGCCGGAGCCGCGCAGGAAGGAAGAAGCTGTACCTGGAGAGACCCCTCCCCTGCCCCGCCACTTCACCCCGCCCCCAGGGAATGTTCTCGAACGTGGGGCCAGCCACACCCAGCGCCCCACACCTGCCGCTCCCCCTGTCTGCTGATTCCACGGTGCCCTCGGCCCAGACTGCCCAGGGTAGGGGGTAGGGGACCGCAGAAAGCAGGTTTCCGGGGTGGGGGTCTCTGCTCTCTTGCCCGTCTGGCCCCTCCTCCTCAAACCCCGCTGCTCGGCCCTAGGAGCGTGGGACCGTTTGCAGAGGGTGAAATGAGGGGTCCCAGGCGGCGCAGAGGACACAGCGTGGGGACCTGGTTTGCAAGCCGCGCCTCGCTGAGCCGATGCCACCCAGCTGATGACCCACGCGGTGACAGCCGTGCAGGCTCTCAGCTCGGGCAGACCCGGCCAGACGCTGCAGTCAATTTGGGGGAACCCTTAAGAGGCTTCAGGGGCCAGGGCCTCCCATGTCCAGAGTTCTGAAAGTAAACGTCTTGAGTGATTGATTGACAGCTGCCCGGATAATTCTAGAGGGCCAGCAGTCTGAAGTGGCCTAGCCTAGACTTTCCATGCCTGCTTTTCTCTGCTCCTGTCTCACATCCCCACAACGAGGAACAAACACGCTCACAGCCAATGGAATACTCCACGGCCGCAACTGTGCACAGCAAAGATCTGCCTTGAAAAAGGGGGCGGAGGTACCCTACTGCCACCTGCGCACCGCAGAAAAGTTATCTTTCGGAGGCCAAAGCTCTTAGCTGGGTTGCGAGCTGGCCACGTTCCGCTGCACTCCAGAACGACGCCTGTGTTACCTGGAATTGTTACATTGTTGTGGGGGTGGGACCAGGCATCCAGAAGCCGACACCAGGCAGTGCTGAGCATCAGCCTTGCTTTTTTTTTTTTTTGGGGGGGGGGGGTGGCTTGGCATGCATCCTTTCCCTCGCATCTTCCCAGTGAGCTTGAATGATCCCAGCGGGGATGGACAGGTGTGGTAAATCCCCGTTATTGCCTCCCCTGAGTGTTCTCTGCAATCGAAACTGGCAAACCATGGCTTTGGCCTCATCTGCCTCTAAGTAGGTCTCCACGAGTGTCTCTCATTTATCAGCAACTAATTAGCGAGGGACGCGGTCGCTGCTTCTCAAACACTGCGGAACAGGTGCACACAGTGTAGGTGCTGAGGAAGCTGGCTGAGTTCGCTCCTTATATACCGAGGAAGAATCGCTCCTTTCCAGGTCTCATTAGTCTTGATGACAAATGTTGGAATTTTTAAGTTCGAGTTTTGTCCATGTGTGTGTGTAAGTATTGGCTTTGCATTGCTTCTAAAACTTCCTTATGTATCTTTCAGGCATCTCACCTGGAATGTTCAACTGACTCGAAAAATTTAGCTGACAGGTTTTGATTAAACAATGTGCCAGGACTGTGGTGCTTGGGTGTGGTAGGCATCCACATTCTACCTGTTCCCTCATTGGCTAGGGCCACTTGATTGGCATACGAGAACTTTCCCTCCCTTCCCTCAAAGGATGCTGGGGTGGAAGGGCTGTCCATCAATGTCCTCTCCAGGGGAAGAGGTGGACCTTGTGTTGGTGTCCTGTTTCCTGCCCCGGCATGTCATCACAAACCTGAAGTCATAGAACAACACAAACTGATGATCTTACGTTTCTGTCGGTCAGAAGTCTCTTTGGGTTCCTTTGGGTTCCTTCGGGTTCCTTCGTAGAGGCCCTGGGAACACACACCTGTTTGCTTGCCTGTTCCAGTTCCCCCATTCCTTGGCTGCCAGCAGCGTAGCATCTCTCTGGTCCTGATTCTGTCATCCCAGCTCTCTGATCCAGCGGAGAAAGGGTCTCTACTGTTAAGGACCCTAGGGAGTACATTGTTCGTAACCCAAATAATCTAGGATGACCTCCCCACCTCCTGACCCCTGACTTACTCCTCTTTGTCCTTTTGTGCCGTGGAAGTCACCTTCAGGGACTCTGGGAATTAGCACATGAACATCCTTGGGGAGCTGTCATTCTGCCTGCAAAGCCTCAGCTGATCTGTGACACGTTGATGAGCCCAGCCCAGAGAAGCAGGGCTGTGCACTGGTCTCGGTGAGGAGACCCATCCTTCCTGGTGCCTTCCAAAGCCTGGCTCCCGAGAGCCAGTCGGGTGGGGAACCCTTCAGATGGAAGGAGGTAGGGTGGAAGCAGAGCCGGAACTAGGTCCTAGGAACACCGGCTCGTGTCCTCGCAACACTTGTTCAAGATGCAGAATGCCGGGGGAGTCCACCCCCACCCCTGGCCAGCAGAGACAGCCCCTCTGTTCTCTGTGGTGAGACATGTCACTGAGGGCCATCAGGCCTCCACACCGCAAGAACATTCTATTGCTGATGAGAAGAGGAAATTGGTTGCTGACAGGCAAACAGAAGCCTGGCAGATTTCTTGCAAGAGTATCCTAAGAGGTTTAAAGAGCCATGGAGGTTCAAAGGCGAGAAAAGTCACTCCTGTTTAGGAAAATCAGACTGTATTGAAGATGAGTGTAGAACAGGACTGTCCTAGAAACACAGACGTCATCATGGGTGATTGGAAATTCGAAGTTGCTGCATTAAAAATGTAGAAACAAACAATAGGAAAGGTTTTTAATTATGTACTTCATTACTTAACCTATTAGTTCCAAAATATACCGTCTCAACATGGAATTAAAATGTTAATGAGATGTTTTACATGCAATAAAATTTTTCATGGAAGAATATTTTAGACTGTGTTGGCTTTCTTAATTAAAATTAGAGGCAGACATTTGGTCCAATGGTTAGGATGCCAGCTGGGAACCCAGGCACCAACCCAGAGTGCCTGGGTTCAAGTGCCAGTCCCGTTCCTGATTCCAGCTTCCCACCAGTGCAGACTTTGGGAGACAGCAGATGAAGATGGCTCAAATAGTTGGATCCCTGCCACCCACACGGTAGACCTGGATTGAGTTACAAGGGCTTGACTTATAAGCAGTAGAGAGAACTCTGTAGAAGATGAAAATAGCAGATGCATGGAATGCCACTGCCTCTACAGCTGAGATAGACCACCCAAGGAGAGCACCCCCCCATTAATCACCCACCCACACAGAAAAGAGATGGAGACCACACCACCCTTGCACCCCAAATGTCAGAGAAGTCACTGTCATACCGATACAAATCTGCCCTGTGGAAATTCTGGAAAGTGCCTCGGGCTCTGTGCACCGAGGAGCTGGATCCTGAGGACCAGTCGGGCTGGGGGGAACCCTTTGGATGGAAGGATGGAGGGGGGAAGCAGAGCACTTTTGCCTCAGGTTCACCAAACCATTCTCCACAGCCCCATAGTCCTCCCCAGATCCCGAGGTGGGCACTGCTTACTCTCTACAGGTGGTTTGTCTTTGCCTTCACAGGGTCTTAGCATTCTAGGCTCTCTATCTGAATTTCCTCAAGCCACAACAGGCCGCTGTCGTGCCTGGCTTTCCCACAGCCCAGCTATGCTGTCCTGGGCTCCCCGGCCCCACTGCCTTTCCTCGTGACTCCGTGCAAAACCTGCCGTCGGAGAATAGTCTCAGGGCACCCCCCGCATTCTGCAGGCCAGGTCTGCAGGAGTCCCCAGGGAGAGGTTCTTTTGTAAGCTTTGCTGCTCCACACTCGCGTGGTAGGTCCTGGGTCCGCATTTCAGATGAGACTTTAAGCGGCACCAGCACAAAGCAGGCACTCTTCAGATATGCAATAAATGACATGACTGCACAGACTGGAAAGTCCTTTGTCATGAACATCTGGCCCCACTTCCTGTCCTGCATCCATTTTCCCACCTGCAGGTACCAGCATCACCATTTAAAAAAAAAAAAAAATCTTCCTTGCTGATGTTGCTACCCTAAATGTCTGCAGAGAACTGATGCGCAGCACCCCTCAAAAATATACATTCACGTGCCATTCCCCAGAAACTTTGACTACTCCCTTGTATGACAAAATGCGTGCTCAGGCACACAGGTTGCGAAGAGGAACCTGTGTTGGGTTATCCGGGTGGACCCTGCCTGCAGTCATTAGTGCTATGCCAGGAGACGGGCATAGGAGGAAGCAAGTTGAACACAAAGGCTAGGATGGGAAGGGTGCAGCCACATGCAAGGGCCGACTCCTCCCCTACAGCCTTTGAAGAGAGTACGGCTCTCTGCCCGAAACGACAAGAGAACAAAACTGGTATTTTTTTTTTATTTTAAGATTTATTTATTTATTTGAAAGTCAGAGTTACACAGTGAGAGAAGGAGAGGCAGAGAGAGAGAGAGAGAGAATCTTCCATCCACTGGTTCACTCCCCAGTTGGCCACAACAGCTGGAGCTGCACCAATCCGAAGCCAAGAGCCAGGAGCTTCTTCCAAGTCTCCCACGTGGGTGCAGGGGCCCAAGGACTTCGGCCATCTTCTGCTGCTTTCCCAGGCCACAGCAGAGAGCTGGATCGGAAGTGGAGCAGCTGGGACTTGAACTTGCACCCATATGGGATGACAGCAGTGCAGGTGGTAGCTTTACCTGCTACACCACAATGCCAGCTCCAAAACTGCTATTTCTTTAAGCTGGTTGCAGTAATTTGTTATGGCAACCACAGGAAACAAAACAAAGTCCAACTCTAGAAGCCATGGTAACTAGTCCGGAAATGAACGTGGGAGGGGCTGGCACTGTGGTGGTGCAGTGGGTTAAGCCACTGCCTGCAACACCAGCATTGCGTGTGGGTGCCAGTTCGCATCCTGGCTTCTCTGCTTCTGAAAATGTGCCTAGGAAAGACAGCAAAGGACGGCCCAAGTGTTTGGGCCCCTGCACCCACATGGGAGACCCAAAAGAATCTCTTGGCTCCTAGCTTCGATTGGACCCAGCCCTGAACGTGTGGCCATCTGGAGAGTGAACCAGCAGATGGAAGGTATCTTTCTCTCTCTTTATCTCTCTCTCTCTCTCTCTCTCTCTCTCTCTCTCTCTCTCCTTTCTCTCTGTACCTCTGCCTTTCAAATAAATAAATAAAAATCATTTTTAACAAACTGAAATGGGGCTGGCTCTGTGGCATAGCAGGTTAAGCTGCTGCCTGCCGTGCCAGCATCCCATATGGGCGCCAGGTTGAGTCCCAGTGCTCCACTTCTGATCCATCTCTCTGCTGTGGCCTGGAAAAGCAGCAGAAGATGGCCCAAGTCCTTGGGCCCCTGCACCCATGTGGGAGACCCGGAGGAAGCTCCTGGTTCCTGGCTTCAGATCAGTGCAGCTCTGGCCACTGTGGCCAACTGGAGAGAGAACCAGCAGATGGAAGACTTCTCTCTCTCTGCCTTTCCTCTCTCTGTGTAACTCTGACTTTCAAATAAATAAATAACCCTTTTTTTTAAACAATGAAAGGAATGCCTGACTCAGTTAATGTAACAAGGCTCCATGACAGCCCAGTCTCTGGAACCACTGGGCAAGAGAATTCTTTTGTTCCTGGAGCAGCCCATGCAGACGGAGTGCAAGCCATTGGGGGGTGAACCAGCGGAAGGAAGACCTTTCTCTCTGGCTCTCTCTCACTGTCTAATTCTGCCTATAAAAAAAAAAAAAAAAAAAAAAAAAAAAGAGCAGCCCAGGGCCACTGTGGGCAGGGAGGGGTTTTCCATGTGCTCTCCTGGCCCCGCCATCCTTGAACTTCTCCATTATAGGGGCCAGCTAATTCCGCATCCTACTAGCCAATTTGAGCTGAATTTCTCTGATTACCACTAAAAGAATACCACCTTACAGAGCCCTGTTATTAGCTGTAATAGTTTGCTGGTTAAATATGGACTTGAAATAAGCAAACCAGAATTTTGTAGCATAAATAGGTCTCAATAGCACATGAGATAGACTCTAAAAAATAAAATAAAATAAAGCATCGTTCTAAAATTTACTTGGGTATCTTGTTTTTGTTCGGTTGGTTTTTGCGAAGTTGTACAATTCTGTGTTGGAAAAGCACTTGTTATTGATGACCTGAAGGCTTTGAAAAGCTGGATTGTTCTGGTACAAAGGAAAATAGGACGGCCTGCACTTTGATTTTTGTTCTGGGAGAGATGCCTCCAGGAACTGCAGGCATTCAGAGTCTCCTTTGCCTGCGCTCTGTAACTGTGATTATACCCTGATGGTGTCAGGAACCTTTATTGACTGGGTGTTAAGAAGGGCAGGGAAGTTTTTACAAGCTTCTCACCCCTGAGCAAAAGCAGTAAAAAGTGCCTTTGTGTACTGCAAGACCTGTGATGTTTTTAAAAGGTGATGATCGGGGGCCAGTGTTGAGGCACAGTAACAGTTAAGCTGTTACTGGCCTGAATAGCATGTCAGAGTTGGGCCAGTTCGAGTCCCGGCTGCTCCACTTCAATCCAGCTCCCAGATAATGCACTTGGGAAAGCAGCAGAAGATGGCCCAAGTGCTTGGGCCCCTGCCACCCCTATAGGAGACCCAGATGGAGTTCCAGGCTCCTGGCTGTGGCCTGGTCCAGACCTGGCTGTTGCAGGCATTTGGGGAGTGAACCAGAGAATGGAAGATCTCTGTCTCGGCCTCTCTTTCTCTCTCTCTCTTATGCTCTGCCTTGCAAATCAGTCAATAAATAACTCTTTTTTAAAAAGATGTATTTTATTTATTACTTGAAAGGTAGAGGTCGTGGCGGGCAGGGAGAGCAAAGCACCTAGACCATTAGCAAAGAGCTGGATCAGAAGTAGAGCAGCCCAGACTCAAACCAGCACCCCTATGGGATGCCAGCACCACAGGAAGAGGCTTAACCCACTATGCCACAACACCAGCTCCAATGAATAACTCTTTTTTTTTTTAAGATTAATTTATTTATTTGAAAGTCAGACTTACACAGAGAGAGGAGAGGCAGAGAGAGAGAGGTCTTCCATCTGATAGTTCTCTCCTGAGTCGGCCACAACGGCCGGAACTGTGCCGATCCGAAGCCAGGAGCCAGGAGCCTCCTCCAGGTCTCTCACATGGGTGCACGGGCCCAAGCACTTGGGCCATCTTCTACTGCTTTCCCAGGCCATAGCAGAGAGCTGGATCGGAAGAGAAGCAGCCAGGACTAGAACCGGTGCCCATATGGGATGCCAGTGCTTCAGGCCAGGGTGCTAACCCGCTGAGCCACAGCGCCGGCCCCACCAGTGAATAACTCTTAAAAAAAAATCAAACTGACAGTCATTCAGAATGTCTCCCACTATTCATCTTCTCTGTGTAGAGAATGTGGTACAGGCTAGAGAGGAGCAGGCGGGAATGCTACCAGAGGGCCAGGGAGAGGCCTCACCCAGTGCCTACCAGCTTCCTGGAGCAGAGCACATGGAAGGAAAAGCCACCAAGCGGCAGTGTCCAGACCTCTGAGACCAGCCTGAAGACGTGAGGTATGCGATGTATAAGGTAGTACCCCGTGTGGTATATAGGGGGCTTCAGAAAAACTAGGGAAAAACAGAACTAAAAAAAAGTTTATTTGGATGCAAAAATGATAGCGCCCATGCTTATTTTTTTCATCATTCGCATTTCTGTGTACTTTTTGAAGACCCACATGCACAGATTTCAAAACTTTCTGCACCAAGATAATCATATCTTTAAATTTCACTTTCTAAAATTTTTTCCTTTTTCTATTTTTTTTTTTTTTTTCAGTGAAAGCGAGACTTTGTTTCTTGTCTAGCAAGATCGGATGTCTGATGAACAGGCGTGCCTGGAGTAGCTATAGCAAGCAATTGTATCCTAGCACACAGGTCCCCCCCCCACCAGCTTAGCACCATGGGGTGTACAATCTTCCCCACATTGCCTAAGCTACAAAGTCACCTTCCTCTTTCTCTAATTTCCTCTTGTGAGTTGGCTCCTCCAGAACATCCTGTTTGTCTGGTGAGTTTTGCGATACATCTGCAAAGTCAACTAACAATAACTTTACATTAGGTGTTGGAAATTGACCACCAGACATTTTCTTACACATCCCTCCCCTTTGTCTTTTTACACTTTTGGGTCCTATTTTCACACTGATTTTGTTCTCAAATCATTAACCCCTCCATTTCCCAAAGTGCTCTTCTAACCAGCCTGTAGAGTGGCCATCCGTTAGAGCAATCGAAAATCCTATCTAGTTTGATTCTGTTTTCCCAAGCTGTCCAGCTAGCGTGGAACTGACCAGCCTCACCTGCAGGGCAGCCTGAGTGTACTGGACCCATAATCAGGCGTCCCTTTCCAGCTTGCTCCTGGAGCAGCCCATCCCATCCACCCCAGCCAAAGCAGGGCAGGGGACGCTCAGAGGGAGGGGCTGCAATTCTTTCTAGAGTCACTTTAAAGGGTCTTTTAGACGGCTCACATGCTTCCTACTGGTCCCCTTCCCTTTGTCCCAGGGTTTCTTTTACCAGTGCTTTAACCCTAGTGTGGGTGCACTCTGTCTCAGTAGTGAGGAGCTCCTGGTACGGGCCCTCCCAGTACATAAGGAGCTTGGCTTCCTCTCAGGACTTAATCAGCACCAAGTCCCCAGGTTCAAAGTGATGAACCATGAACCCCAGAGGCAGAGTCTGGGCCACGAGTCCCTTTACCTTAGGGATGATGAAGTAGAGGATATGACCAGTGCATAGGTCCTCAGGGTTTCCATGGTGAGAAGGTCTGTAGTCTAAGCAGACTAAGAGAGCCCATGTAACAGTTCTTAGGGGACAATCCTGCCACCTTTCTCGCAGCCCTGCTAATCCTAAGGAGCGCTACAGGGAGGTATTTGGGCCAAGGTAGTTTAGTTTCCAAGATTAGTTTAGCAATCAGCTTTTTTAAAAAACTTAATTTAAATTATATAAGTTTCATGTATTTCATATATACAGATTTAGGAACATAGCGACACTTTCCACCCACCCTACCCTCCCTCCCTCCCTCCCACTCTCCAACCCTTCCTCCTTTTCCCTCTCCCATCCCCAGAGAACTACTTTAAATTTACTTAATGGGTCCAGCACTGTAGCATAGCGGGTAAAGCCACCGCCTGCAGTGCCAGCATCCCATATGGGCCTCAGTTCAAGTCCCGGCTGCTCCACTTCCAATCCAGCTCCCTGCTATGGCCTGGGAAAGCAGCAGAAGATGGCCCAAATGTTTGGGCCCCTGCCATCCACAGGAGAGACCTAGATGAGATTCGTCGCTTCTGGCTTCTGCCTGGCTTAGTGCTGGCTCTTGCAGCCATCTGGGGAGTGAACTAGCAGATGGGAGACCCCTCTGTCTCTCCCTTTCTTGCTGTAAGTTTGTGATCCAAATAAATGAATAAATAGAAAAAATTTATTGTGAGGAGTCCATAGACAATGTGGGGTGTTGAAAGTCCCTGTCTGGGATTGGCACTAGGGTACAGTGGATAAAGCTGCCGCCTGCAACGCTGGCAAAGCGCTCCGTGGGGGTGGCAGTGGTTTTGTCTACTGGACAGCAGGCCCTGTTATATACACCCACCAGCCAGGACACTCAAGGTGGCCCCAGGGGGGAGCCGAGGGATCTGCGACCCTATTGCTATGGCAATGAGACCTGTGGCCTTCCAAGCTGGCCAGGAGGAAGCTGCCTAAGAGAAAGGATCAATCAATGCTGCGATTTGAAATCTGGAAAAGAGTTGGCTAGGAGAAGCGGGAAAAGATTGAATCGATGATGAAAAATACAACAGTAGGACCGGCTTCCCCATGGGAGGTGGGGTGGGGCAGACAGGAGTTGTAGCCCTGGGGAGGTTTGCAGGCAGCTTGTGCAACCCCCTGCTGACTTCTGAAAAAGCCAGGCTGGTCCTTGGGATGGATGCTGCAGCATTAGGATTTTAGCATCTTGGGGCCGGCGCTGTGGCTTAGCAGGTAAGGCCACTGCCTGCAGTGCTGGCATCCCATATGGATGCCGGTTCGAGACTCGGCTGCTCCACTTCCAATCCAGCTCTCTGCTTTGGCCTGGGAAAGCAATACAAGATGGACCAAGTCCTTGGGCCCCTGTACCCACATGGAAGACCCAGAAGAAGCTCCTGGCTCCTGGCTTCGGATTGGCACAGCTCCAGTCGTTGCAGCCACTGGGGAGTGAGCCAGTGGATGGAAGACCTCTCTCTCTCTGCCTTTCCTTTTCTCTCTGTACCTCTAACTTTCAAGTAAAATAAATAAATCTTTAAAAAAAAAGATGATTTTACTTTTTGTACGTATAGGTAGGTGGTCCTCTCCCTGATACTCCACAGTGGATATACTTTTAAATGTATTTCTATTTGATGCATAGTAATTGTATATTTTATGGGGTATACAGTACATATTTTTATTTTTTGAAGCTTCCTTCATATTATTGTATTGCATTTATTTGAAAGGCAGAAAGAGAGAGAGAGAGAGAGCACGTGAGCTTTCCCATGTACAGTCACTCCCCAGATGCCTGCAACCGCCGTGACTGAGCCAGGAACCCAGAAGTCAATCCAGGTCTCCTACCTGGGTCACAGGAGCCCAGTGACCTGAGCTGTCACCCTGCTTCTTGGGGTCTGCCTTAGCAGGAAGCTGGAGTCAGGAGCTAAAGCCAGGAATCAAACCCCGGGGCACTCGGATGTGGGACACGGGTGTCGTCACCACTACAGTAAGCGCCCACTCCTAAGGTATGCATTTTTTTTTTTGACAGGTAGAGTGGACAGTGAGAAAGGGAGACAGAGAGAAAGGTCTTCCTTTGCCGTTGGTTCACCCTCCAATGGCCGCTGCAGCTGGCGCGCTGCGGCTGGCGCACCGCGCTGATCCGAAGCCAGGAGCCAGGTGCTTCTCCTGGTCTCCCATGGGGTGCAGGGCCCAAGCACTTGGGCCATCCTCCACTGCACTCCCCGGCCATGGCAGAGAGCTGGCCTGGAAGAGGGCAACCGGGACAGAATCCGGTGCCCCGACCGGGACTAGAACTCGGTGTGCCAGCGCCGCAAGGCGGAGGATTAGCCTGTTGAGCCACGACGCCGGCCAAGGTATGCATTTTTTTAAGCAAACCCTTCTGCGATAATAAAAAATATCCAGGTACTGAGATTTTTTGATTATCAAAAGCAATGCATTTTAAAAGGATCTCTTCGTTTGTTTATTTGTTTGTTTCTCCCCCAGAATAGAGCATGGGTCACACATGGGTAGAGTAGAAGGAAGAGCGGGGTAGGGGAGGGGCTGCCGAGGCTGCATTTGCTGCCTGGCTGAGATTTCCAGGGCTGGCTCGGCCTCTGGGGCCCATTTATGGCTGAGAAAACTGCAAAAGGCAAGATCCCCAGGAATTCAGCCTCCAGTAAGGCAGGCCCCCACACGAGCATTTCCAGGACCCTAGGTTAATACGATTCTTTTCCCCCGTGGATTAGGAAGAAATTGTTTTCTAATTTAAAAAAAAAAAAGATTGATTTATTTATTTGAGAGATAGAGTAACAGGGATTGACACAGGCAGAGAGAAATCTTTCATCTCCTGTTTCACTCTCCAAAGGCCTGCAACAGCCAGAGAGAGCTATGGCCAGGAAGCCAGGAGCCAGAAACTCCATCTGGGTCTTCCTTATGGGGCTGGCAGGGTCCCAAGTACTTGAACCATGATGTGCTGCCTCTCAGGTGCATTAGCAGGAAGCTGGATCAGAAGAGGAGCCATAGCCGGTGCCACGGCTCACTAGGCTAATCCTCTGCCTGCGGCGCCGGCACCCCAGGCTCTTGTCCCGCTCAGGGCGCCGGATTCTGTCCTGGTTGCTCCTCTTCCAGTCCAGCTCTCTGTTGTGGCCCGGAAAGGCAGTGTAGGATGGCCTAAGTCCTTGGGCCCTGCACCCACATGGGAGACCAGGAGAAGCACCTGGCTCCTGGCTTCAGATCAGCATAGCGCAACGGCCATAGCGGCCATTTGGGGGGTGAACCAACGGAAAAAGGAAGACCTTTCTCTCTGTCTCTCTCTCTCACTGTCCACTCTGCCTGTCAAAACAAAAAACCTTTTAAAAACAAAACAAAGTGCTAATTATACGTGCTTCATTTTTATTTTTATTTTTTATTTTTTTTGACAGGCAGAGTGGACAGTGAGAGAGAGACAGAGAGAAAGGTCTTCCTTTTGCCGTTGGTTCACCCTCCAATGGCCGCCGCAGCCAGCGCACTGCGGCCTGCGCACCGCGCTGATCCGATGGCAGGAGCCAGGTGCTTCTCCTGGTCTCCCATGGGGTGCAGGGCCCAAGCACTTGGGCCATCCTCCACTGCACTCCCTGGCCACAGCAGAGAGCTGGCCTGGAAGAAGGGCAACCAGGACAGAATCTGGCGCCCCGACCGGGACTAGAACCCGGTGTGCCGGTGCCGCAAGGTGGAGGATTAGCCTAGTGAGCCACGGTGCCGGCCACATCTTCATTTTTAAAATATAATTTATGTATTAATGTTAGTTTTGATCACCTCTCCAAAAACGATCTCAACAGTATAGAACTAATTAGACACAATTCCTTCAGCACGTATTAAAACAAGGAGTCATTTACTTCTGCCCCCATAAAGAAAAAATAGACAAATAAACAACAAAGTTTCCAGAGGAGCCCATGCTCACCAGCCATCTGTGATAACAGCCAGCATAAACTCTTTTTAGGGGTGGTGTTTGGCACAGCAGTTAAGACACTGCGTAGGATGCCCACATCGCATACCCAAGGGTGTGGGTCTGAGTTTTTACTCCACTTCTGATTCCAGATTCCTGTTAAAGTGCTCTGTGGGGGGCACCAGGTGATGGCTCAAGTAGTTGGGTCCCTGCCACCCATGTGGGAGACCTAGTGTGTGAGTTCCAGGCTCCTGGCTTTGGCCTGGCCTAACTCTGGCTTTTGTAGGCAATTTTTTAAAAAAAGATTGATTTATTTATTTGAAAAGCAGAGAGATAGAGGCAGAGAGACACAGAGAGAGAGAGATCTTCCATCCCCTGCTTCACTCCCCAAATGGCTACAATGGCTGGAGCTGTGCTGCTCCAAAGCCAGGAGCCAGGAGCTTCTCCCATGTGGGTACAGGGGTCCAAGGACTTGGGCCGTCTTCTACCTACTTCCCCAGGCCACAGCAGAGAGCTGGATGGGAAGTAGAGCATGTGGGACTCGAACCAGTGCCCATAAGGGATGCCAGCACTGCAGGCAGCAGCTTTACCTGCTATGCCACAGCGCCGGCCCCCATTTTGTAGGCTGTCTGCTGGAGTAAACTAGCAGATAGAGGATCTTTGTCTATCTCTTTCTATCTCCCTCTATCTTACAAATAAATAAAAATTAAAAATTAAAGCTAACATTCTTATTTCACCCCTGTACTAACTACTCTATGAAATAGATACAATTGTTGCTTGTATTCTGCAAATGATACAGGCTTGGAAGTTACGTGACTTGGTCCAAATCTTGGGAAATGGTAGAGGCGGGGTCAACAGCCAGACTGGTGACAGTAACACTATCCCGGACGGGATTCCCATTCTGTTGGTGCTGGGAATTCGGGGACTCCAGGAGAATCCTTTGTCTGAGGTCTCTTTGTTATGGGCCTAACAAGTTTTTCCAAGTTCTTGCTCCCACAGGGATAAGAATTCAAAAGCGGAGGCATGAGCACAGTGCGCAAGTGAGAGCAGGATGTATTTAGAGGAGAGTGCGTGTACATTCACGGGTGACTGCGGGCCCTCCCCCTCCAAGGGGAGGTAACAGTGAGCAGTGGGCCAGGGAGCTGCCTATGAGGAGAGAGCATGGGAGGAGGCCCAAGAAGAACCCAGAAGCGAGGGCCAGAAGCCAAAAGGCGAAAATGGGCATCCCCAGGTGTATCAGTCACTTTTATGGAGTAGGGTTGGTGCCCTAATAGAATATTGAAAAAGAGCTGTGTTTGGATGGAGTTTAGTGTGTGGAAGGGTTTCTGGGGATTATTTGGCGCCTCCATGTGGGGCTTAACTTCCACACGGACATCATGGCGTCTCCCCCTTCCTGGTCCCAGATGAGACACAAGTGCATCATGGGAAAGTAGCCGTAGTGGAATAACAGGTAAGGGGGTAGAGTTACAATACAGAAATCATTAGGAACAGCTTCCAGCTCAGCTGCTCCTACCCAACCCTTCCTGCCTAGTTCCCCATATCATCTTGGAGGGCAGAAAATATGAATTCGGGCCGGGCTGTAATTTTTACTGCACAGCTGGGTCACCATTCTGTAGCATAGTATTCTTCCATGAGGTGGGAGAGAAGCTTCTCAGTAGATCCATCTCCTACCTAGTATGTAAAATTTACACGCAATGGGGGCAGGCACTGTGGCCAGAAGCACCAGCATCCCATATGGGCACCGGTTCAAATCCAAGCTGCTCCTCTTCCAATCCAGCTCTCTGCTGTGGCCTGGGAAAGCAGTAGAAGATGGCCCAAGTCCTTGGGCTCCTGCACCTGCATGGGAAGACCCAGAGGAAGCTCCTGGCTCCTGGCTTCATATCAGCTCACCTTTGGCCGTTGCAGTCATTTGAGGAGTGAACCAGTGGATGGAAGACCGACCTCTCTCCCTCTCTCTCTCTCTGCCTATGTGTAACTCTGACTTTCAAATAAATAAAATAATTCTTAAAAAAGTTTATATGCGATTAAATGCAAAGTCGTCAGCTACGTTTTGAAAGGTGCCATTTACCTTGTATCCACAGAACCCGAACAAGATAGAGAAAATTACTGTCACCCCACAAAATTGCCTCCTGCAACCTTTTCTTTCTCCTGCCATCCCAGGAAAGCAAACATAACTGGTTTTTTCCACTCCGGTTGGTTTTTTTAAAAGATTTATTTGCATTTCTATTAAGTTTTCCAGGAGCCTTGAAATCGTTTGTGATGTCACCAGCAACCTTCCAGGTTCTGGGGGATGCTTGGAGCTGAAGAAGAGCCACCAAGGGAATGTGTATTCTTTAGTGTGGCTTCTTATTTTATTTAATCTACAGAGACGGATGATTCTGAGAACCTAAACTAATTTTAGAGTGAGAGTCACCCACAAGCAAATGATTAAGAAAGAGGAGCTGGGGCTGGTGCTGTAGGTAAAGCCTCCACCTGCAGTACCTGCATCCCATGTGGGCGCCAGTTCGAGTCCCGGCTGCTCCACTTCTGATCCAGCTCCCTGCTATGGCCTGGGAAAGTGGTAGAAGATGGCCCAAGTCCTTGGGTCCCTGTACCCACATGGGAGACCTGGAAGAAGCCCCTGGCTCCTGGCTTCAGATCGGTGCAGCTCCGGCCATTGCGGCCAACTGGGGAATGAACAAGCGGATGGAAGACCTCCCTCCCTCTCTCTGTGTAACTCTGCCTTTCAAATAAATAAATAAATCTTAAAAAAATACCAATTCCATGTGCAGATTAATAATCATAAATCTGGATTTTTTTTTTTTTTTGACAGGCAGAGTGGACAGTGAGAGAGAGAGACAGAGAGAAAGGTCTTCCTTTGCCGTTGGTTCACCCTCCAATGGCCGCTGCGGCCGGCGCACCGCGCTGATCCGATGGCAGGAGCCAGGGGTTTATCCTGGTCTCCCATGGGGTGCAGGGCCCAAGCACTTGGGCCATCCTCCACTGCACTCCCTGGCCACAGCAGAGAGCTGGCCTGGAAGAGGGGCAACCAGGACAGAATCCGGCACCCCGACCGGGACTAGAACCTGGTGTGCCAGCGCCGCAAGGCGGAGGATTAGCCTAGTGAGCCACGGCGCCGGCCATAAATCTGGATTTTAAATGAATACTGTAAGTTGTTGCTTTGTGCCTTGAGAAATGCTGCCTTGGGGGTGAAGGCAGTGCAGCTAGACACTATATCCAGAGTGGAGAATCTACGAGAAACCTTCCTCCCCCGATGCCTGCCAAGAGAAACCAAGGGTGTGTCTTAGTTTCCAGGGACTGCTACAGCAAATTATTACAGACTGGGTGGCTTAGAACACAGAAGCACGTTCTATCACAGGCCGGAGTATGACGGCAAGACGTGGGAGGCTCTTGGGGCAGCTTGCAGTGTGGCCTTTTTTTTTTTTTTTTTTTTTGACAGGCAGAGTGGACAGAGAGAGAGAGAGAGAGACAGAGAGAAAGGTCTTCCTTTGCCATTGGTTTACCCTCCAATGGCTGCCGCGGCTGGCGCTGATCCCAAGGCAGGAGCCAGGTGCTTCTCCTGGTCTTCCATGCGGGTGGAGGGCCCAAGCACCTGGGCCATCCTCCACTGCACTCCCGGGCCATAGCAGAGAGCTGGCCTGGAAGAGGGGCAACCGGGACAGAATCCGGTGCCCCGACCGGGACTAGAACCCAGTGTGCTGGCGCCACAAGGCGGAGGATTACTTAGCCTGTTGAGCCACGGCGCCGGCCTGCAGTGTAGCCAATTAAGTGGCCTCCTGAGATGCCAGCATTCCATATCAGAGTGCCAGTTAGAGTCCCAGCTGCTCCACTTCCCATCCAGCTCACTGTTAATGCTCCTGGGAAAGCAGAGGAGGATGGATCGAGCGCCGGGGGCCCCACCACCCATGTGGGAGACCTGGATGGAGTGCCAGGCTCTTGGCTTCAGCCTTGGCTGTTGTGGGCATTTGTGGAGTGAACCACCAGATGGAAGACAGATTTCTCTCTCTCTCTCTCTCTCTCTCTCTCTCTCTCTCTTCTTTTCCCTCTCCCTCTCTCTCCTTCTCTCTCTCTCTTTCCAGTAAAAGAGATATGGCCTTGTTGATAGTGGCCATGACAATCTTGGATGTCTTGACTCGGAACTGCAGAATCCAATCTTCTGCTTCCATGCTCACACAGCTTCTTCTCTATGTGGGCCCGGTGTGTCCTCTCTTCTTCCTAGGAGGGCGTTGGTGGCTGGATTTAGGGCCTGCCTTAATCCAGCAGATCTTAATTTGTATCTTCATCATGTCCTCAAATACCCCACTTCCAAGTGAGATTACACTGACAAGCACTAGTGGTTAAAACTTGAACTTGCCTGTTTGGGGAACAGCTCTGGAGCCACAACTGGACGCATCCATCACTCCTCAGAGCAGCAGTGTTGGCCGGCTGGGAGTTTGCTGGGAGGGCAGGATCTTGGGCTGTCCCCTAGACGTATTGAATCAAAATCTGCATTTTAACAGCATACCAAGTGCTCAGTCTGCACACTGGGCTTTGAAAAGTGCTGCGTGGTGGTTTCAAAGCACACGTGGTCTCTGCAGGCCTCATGCGCAGAAGGGAGGCGTTGCTTCCCCTGGAATACCCAGATGGGTTCCAGACTTCCTTCTGGAATCATCTCTTTGACCCTATGACAAGACATTTTTCTGAGGGTCTGTCCTGGAAGTTAGCGTTGTGGATGGTGGAGACCGCTCACTGCGTGCTGTTCCCTGTTCTCCACTCTCCAGGAATAGCAACCTGGTGTTTCAGTAGGGCAGGCAACTGCTCTGAGAAACCCCTCCCATTTTCCCAGCTTCCCTTGCAGCACAGTGCCCCTGTGACCAGGTTCCAGCCAGTGGTTTGCAAGGGACAGCGCTGGGCATGACTTCTGGGACGTCTTGCAAAGGAGGGCGTGGCCTTTCTTTCCTCCTTCCTTCTTCCTGTTCAGGGGTGCTGAGCTCTCGGACCCTGTGGCAGGTGAACCTTCGTTACATTATAAAAGAAAGGAGAATGCAATCATTTTTTAAAAAGATTTATTTATTTATTTGAAAGTCAGAGTTAGACAGAGAGAGGAGAGAGAGAGAGAGAGAGAGAGAGAGAGAGAGAGAGAGAGAAAGGTCCTCAATCCACTGGTTCACTCCCCAATTGGCTGCAATGGTCCGAGCTGCACCGATCTGAAGCCAGCAGCCAGGAGCTTCTTTCGGGTCCCCTACATGGGTGCAGGGGCCCAAGGACTTGGTCCATCTTCTACTGCTTTCCCAGGCACATTCGTAGGGAGCTGGGTGGGAAGTGGAGCAGCAGGGACTTGAACTGGAGCCCATATGGGATGCCAGCACTGCAGACCAGGGCTTTAACCCGCGGTGCCACAGCGCCAACCCCGGGAGACTGCAATCATTTACTAGCTTTTTTATTTATTCAAAAATAAACGACAGCCTCCATTTTATGCCTCATACTCCAGCATGCATCTGAAAAAATGATGACGCTGTTCTGCCTGGCCGTTATGAGGACACTTAACCCAATAATTAATAATCCTTTAGAAGAGGAATGAGCACAGACACTCCTCTCAGCCCTTTCATCTGACATGGTGCTGAGGGTTCTAACGAGGGCAGTCGGGCCGGAAGAATTGAAAGACATCTGTCCCAGAAAGGACATTTGCACACACATGGGTATTTTTCAGATCACTCTATCAGAAAATCTGATCACATTTTCCACTGGAAATGCAACCAGAAAATCTTCTCAAAGCAAGAGCCAAACTGCTTGAAACAAGAATTTGGCAATTATTAAAAGATTTAACATAATCACCTTAGGGGCCAGAGCTGTGGTATAGTATGTTAAGCCTCCGCCTTTGATGCCAACATCCCATATGGATGCCTGTCTGAGTCCCAGCTGGGGCCGGCGCTGCGGTGTAGTGGGTAAAGCTGCTGTCTGCAGTACCAGCATCTCATATGGACGCAAGTTCAAGTCCCGGCTGCTCCACTTCCAATCCAGCTCTGCTAAGGCCTGGGAAAGCAGTAGAAGATGGCCCAAGTCCTTGGGCCCCTGCACCCAAGTGGGAGATCCAGAGGAAGCTCCTGGCTCCTGGCTTCAGACTGGCCCAGCTCTGGCCTTTGCAGCCATTTGGGGAGTGAACCACTGGATGAAAGACCTCTCTCTGTCTCTGTCTCTCAGTAACTCTGGCTCTCAAATAAATAAATATATCTTTAAAAAACAAAACAAAACATAACTTCCATATTATCCAGCCACTCCACTCCTAAATATTTAAGCAAAAGAAAAGAAGACAATAATCCACACAAGTTGTGAACACGGAGGCTTGTAGGAATTTTATTTGTAATAACTCGGAACAGGACAGAGGAATAAAGAGACAGTGATCAATCCGTGTAATGGGATACAACCCAGCACCAAAAGACATGAGCTAGTATGCACGCAGCAATATGGATGAGCCTCAAAACCACTACTCTGAAGGAGGGATCCAGGCAAGAAATAGCCCACGTTGTACTGTGTCATTGATCTAAAATCCTGGAGGAGGGGCCAGCACTGTGGGTAAAGCTGCCTCCTGCAGTGCCAGCATCTCATGTGGGCACCAGTTCCAATCCAGCTCTCTGCTATGGCCTGGGAAAGCAGTGGAAGATGGCCCAAGTCCTTGGGCCCCTGCACCTGCGTGGGAGACCCAGAAGAGGCTCCTGGCTTCAGTTCAGTGCTGCTCCAGCCATTGCAACAAATTGGGGAGTGAAGCAGTGGATGGAAGACCTCTCTCTCTCTGCCTCTGCCTCTGCTTCTCTCTGTGTGTAAATCTGAATTTCAAATAAATAAATAAATCTTTAAAAAATAAAATAAAATCCTGGAGGTTGCAAACTAATCTCTATTGCCAGATAACATATGAGTGGGGGCTTGGGAATGGGTGTTGGACGGGGAGAGTCATGATGGAGGGATGCAAGGGGCCCATGGAAATTTTTAAGGGGATGGATGCGTTCTCTCTTTGATCGCTATGACAGTTCCACTGGTGCACGCCTATCTCAGATTGCACAGTTCAGACGATGTGCGGTTTATTATCTGTTAGTTCTATTTCCATAAAGCAGCTTAAAAAGGGGGGAAAGAGACTGACAGGCATTTGTCTTGGTGGTTAAGATACTTGGAGCCCCTCCGTAACTGGAGTGCCAGGGTTTGAGTCCTGGCTGCAGGACTCCAGCTTCCTGCCGATGTACACTCTGGGAGTCAGCAGGTGATGGTTCAGGTCTCTGGGTCCTTACCACCTTCGTGGGAGACCTGCCTTGTGTTCCTGGCTCCTAGCGTTAGCCCCAAGCCAGCCCTGGCACTGTGGGCATTTGGGAAGGTCGATCAGTGGATGAGAGCTCTATCTTCACGTGTGTATGTGTCTTCCTGTTTCTCTGCCTCTTCGATGATATAAAATTCAATACATGAGAAAAGAAAATACTTTGTTGTTGCCTGAGACCTCGGATGGAGAAGGGCAGTGGAAATGCAGTCTCTTTTTTTGACATACGTTTGGGCTTTGGGGCCAGATGTGATCAGGGGACACTGGACGTGGGGCGAACAACCTGTTTGAGACGCGACCTTTCCCACTGTCTCGGAAGTGCTCACTAACTGGCTTTCGCAGGCTCGAGGAGCCCCAGGACGCTGACCCAGGGCCTACATTGATCTGACACACCATTTAGTTTCTCCTTCTGTTGTGTCCCAGCATGGAAGTTGTGTACAACTCCTGGAGGTTCTGACCTCGGGAAGTTAACATCGAACTGCGCTTGAAGACAGGAGAAAGCACTTTCAGGATTTTGTGTTTTGGGTCGGTAATGCACGCCCCTGGCTCCAGCGGGAAGTGAATGCACGGTGACATGTGTCCCGTCCGGGTCTCCATCACCAGCTCCCAGCTGGAAGGAAGGCAATCATGGATGTCAGCTTCCTGTAGGTCGTCCTGGAGATGGGTGTGCATATGCGCCCTCCGTCTGCACCATGGACCTCTGTCTGTTGTGCTGTCAATGCCACAGCTTCACGTCACATCTCGAAATCCAGCACCGTCAGCCCTACAGCTTGTTCTTTCCCGGATTGATTCTGGCTCCTTTGTATTTCCATTCGCCTCTTGGAATCAGCTTGTCCATTTCTACCAGAAAGGCATGCTGAGATTTTAATTAGGATGCACTGAACACAAACACACACACACACGGAATGTTGCTTCCCTTTAACCTTCACATGAAGAATGTTGTGTAGAGATGTCTTTAAAACTATTTTAAGTTTAATTAAGAAAGATTTTAAAAGATGCTCTATGCATATTATAACGTGAATCGGGGCCTAATGCTGTGGCATGGCGGGTGAAGCTGCCGCCTGCACTGCCGGCATCCCATATGGGCGCCGGTTCTAGTCCCGGCTGCTCCACTTCTCATCCAGTTCTCTGCTGTGGCCTGGGAAGGCAGTGGAGGATGGCCCAAGTCCTTGGGCCCCTGCACCTGCGTGGGAGACCTTGAAGAAGCAGGCTGGCACCAGGCCCTCCTAGCACAGACTCAACCCCGGCCCACAGAGGAGGGCTGGCTCCCCTCGGCTGCTGGGCGGAGCCTCGAGGGAGAGCTGCCATTCTTTCCCGTGGACGGCCCACGTGCTGCAGGTGTGACCGATTTTCCCAGGGGTAAGCTTCAGCACTGTTTCCTTTTTACGTCTGTGTTGTGTTGCATATGTAGTCCCTGCCCCTGTCCCAAAGGCCTGGAGTCTTGTTTTACTGGATCCCAATAGGCACATGTGTAAATCAGTTATAAACCACAGTTACTGCCTTACCAACTAAACGGACGCACTGGGATCCACTGACACCTACATATCTGTCGATGAGCAGGATAGGTTAGGGTTGGCACATTGTGCACGGGATATAATGCATTCACAAACATAAATATACCCTGCAACCATTTATGAACAAGCGATGCATGTATCCTAACCACAAAGTTAAGTCACTGGACATTTTGATATCCTTTCAATCCACGAACAGGGAAGATTTTCCCATTGTTTTGTGTCTTCTTCTATGTCTTTAATGTTTTGTAATTTTAAAAAAATTATTTGTTTGAAAGAGTTAGAGAGAGAGAGCAAGAGAAAGAGAGAATCTTCCATCTGCTGCTGCAGGGAATAGGCCAGACTGAAGCCAGGAGCCTAAAGTTCCACCCAAGTCGCCTACCTGGGTGGAAGGGGCCCAAGCACTCAGGCCACCCTCTGATGCCCCCCCCCCCAGGGGCATCAGCAGGGAGCTGGATCGGAAGTGGAGCAGCTGGGACTTGAACCAGCACTCATATGGGGTGCCAGTGGCACAGGCAGTGGCTTAACCCGCTGCACCACAACATGGGCCCCTGTTTTATAATTTTCATTGTAGAGATCTTTCACATCCTTGGTTAAATTTATGTCAAGGTATTTAAATTTTTTCTTAGCTATGTTGAATGGAACTGGTCTTACAAGTTCCTTCTCAACCAGGGCATTGTCTGTGTATACAAAGGCTATTGATTTTTGTGGTTGAGTTAGAATTCTTGATTTAGTTGGGCTCCCCCCAACCCCAGGCTTTGATTTTATACATTTATTCCTTTTCATTTTTATGGTGAATTTATCCCTTGTTGCTGGAAAGGCTCAATTCATTCTGGAGTCCGGGGGCTGAATTCTGAGTTGTCTTGTTCAGCCTTGGGGCCTGTGTTCCGCATCCTTTTTTTCTGTGTCTGTGTACTTAATGCAATTGATTTTAATTTTAAATTTGTGCGACCGGTGCTGTGGTGTAGCGGGTAAAGCTGTCACCTCCAGTGCCGGCATCCCATATGGGCTCCAGTTCAAGTCCTGGCTGCTCCACTTATGATCCATCTGTCTGCTATGACCTGGGAAAGCAGTAAAAGATGGCCCAAGTCCTTGGGCCCCTGCACCGCGTGGGAGACCCGGAAGAAGCTCCTGGCTTCAGATCGGCTCAGCTCCAGCCATTATGGCCATTTGGGGAGTGAACCAGCAGATGGAAGACCTCTCTCTCTCTCTCTCTCTCTGCCTTTCCTTCTCTCTCTGTGTAACTCTGACTTTCAAATAAATAAATAAATCTTTAAAAAAAATTTTTTTATTCACGATGTTAAGATTTTTAATTGTTTTCTTTGACAAATAACTAAAAGAGAGAGTAAATTTTTTTTTTTTTTTGACAGGCAGAGTCAATCAGTGAGAGAGAGAGAGAGAGAGAGAAAGGTCTTCCTTTTTTTTTTTTTTTTTTAATTTTTGACAGGCAGAGTGGACAGTGAGAGAGAGACAGAGAGAAAGGTCTTCCTTTTGCCGTTGGTTCACCCTCCAATGGCCGCCGCGGTAGCGCGCTGCGGCCGGCGCACCGCGCTGATCCGATGGCAGGAGCCAGGTGCTTCTCCTGGTCTCCCATGGGGTGCAGGGCCCAAGCACTTGGGCCATCCTCCACTGCACTCCCTGGCCACAGCAGAGAGCTGGCCTGGAAGAGGGGCAACCGGGACAGGATCGGTGCCCCGACCGGGACTAGAACCTGGTGTGCCGGCGCCGCAAGGCGGAGGATTAGCCTAGTGAGCCGCGGCGCCGGCCAGGTCTTCCTTTTTGCCGTTGGTTCACCCTCCAATGGCTGCTGCGGCCGGCGCATCTCGCTGATCCGAAGCCAGGAGTCAGGTGCCTCTCCTGGCCTCCCATGCGGGTGCAGGGCCCAAGCACTTGGGCCATCCTCCACTGCCTTCCCAGGCCATAGCAGAGAGCTGGCCTGGAAGAGGGGCAACCGGGATAGAATCCGGCGCCCCAACCGGGACTAGAACCCGGTGTGCTGGCACCGCAAGGTGGAGGATTAGCCTGTTAAGCCACGGCGCTGGCCACAATGCTTTTCTATGACACAGCACAGTGTCTTCATCACGCCTAACAATAAATGATAGCTCCTTTACAACATCTGTAAACAGTCTGTACTCAAATTCTCTCACTTGTATAAAAAGTTGGGGATTGTAAAACAATGTTTTTGCAATGGGTTTGCACTGAGGGCTAAACATTACTTTTGATTCTATTTCTTTTTTTTTTTTCTTTCTAGAGATTGATTGATTTGAAAGGCACAGAGATAGATAGATAGATAGATAGATAGATAGATAGATAGATAGATAGATCGATCGATCCTCCATCTACTGGTTTACTTCCCAAATGGCTGTGATGTAGCCAGGGGCCTGGAACTAAACCCGGGTCTCTCATGTGGGTTGGGTACCAGGGACACAAGTACTTGGGCCATCTTTCACTGCTTTCCTAGGTGCATTCGCAGGGAGCTGGCTTGGAAGTGGGACTTGAACTGGTGCCCCTATGGGATGCTGGCACTGCAGGCAATGGCCTAACTCACTGGGCCACAACACCAAACCCCTCTGTGAGCCTTTTGAAGATCTCTCTTATGAGTGTCTTTTTTAGTAGACTTTGCTTTTGGAAAGGTTTTACAGAAAAATTGCATGGAAAATAGAGTTCCCATAACCTCTCTCCCTCCTGGGCTCCCCTGTTATCCACATCTGGCTTCCATGCAGCACATTTGCTCTCACTGATGAGCTCAAACTGATACAATGTTGTTCACTGCCAACGGGAAAGACAAACTGATGGCATCAGACCTCTCTTTTCTCCTTCCCATGTGGACATACATGTGGCTGCTTGGTGGATACACGTGGTCACATGTGTGGACATGCACACACACACCTGCCTGTGACCCGGGTTTTACTCTGCAGATGGGAATGCCTCGCCTGAGATGGAAGGAACCTGGGTTCCTGAGTAGCTGCGTGGAGAACTGTCCGGCCAACCTGGTGTGCTCTCAGCGGGGTAAGGAGATGAGAGAGGTACGAGCTTCTCACCTACAGACATTGAATTGATGACCACCTTGGCCCAGAAAGCAGTTGGCCATTACCCTGGTCAATCAGAGAATTGATATCAACATGCACATTCACATTACAGATTAGTATAGAGTATTGACAGCAAAGTCCTATGTTTAAACATCTTAAATGTATTGATCTGAAAGGCATAGAGAGCCAGTGAGAAAGAGACAGAGAAACGTTTCACCTACTGGGTCACTCCGCAGGTGCCTGTTTGGCTGGAGTCCAGGAGCCAGGAACTCAATCCAGGTCTCCAACATGGGTGACAGGGGAGCACACCACTCGAGCCATCGCCCCTGCCTCCCACAGTGTGCAAGAGCAGGAAGCTGGGGTCAGCAGAGCCAGGCATTCTGAAACAAGATGCACTGTCCCAAGCAGCGTCTTCCTTTTTTTTTTTTTAAGATTTATTTATTTATTTGAAAAGCAGAGTTATAGAGAGAAAAGGAGAGACAGACAGAGAGAACTTTTATCCTCTGGTTCACTCCTTAAATGACCCCAACAGGCAAGGCTGGACCAGGCTAAAGCCAGGAGACAGGAGCTTCATCTGGGTCTCCTACACGGGTGGCAGGGGCCCAAGGACTTGGGGCCATCCCCTACTACTTTCCCAGGTGCATTAGCAGAGAGCTGGATCAGAAGTAGAGAAGGTGGGAATGGAACTGGCACCCATAGGGATGCTGGCATGGCAGGCGGCAGCTTCACCTGCTACACCACAACTCCCGCCCCAACAGTGTCTTTTTCTTTTTTTTTTTTTTTTTGACAGGCAGAGTTAGTGTGAGAGAGACAGAGAGAAAGGTCTTCCTTCCGTTGGTTCATCCTCCAAATGGCCGCTCTGAAGCCAGGAGCCAGGTGCTTCTCCTGGTCTCCCATGCGGGTGCAGGGCCCAAGTACTTGGGCCATCCTCCACTGCCTTCCCGGGCCATAGCAGAGATCTGGACTGGAAGAGGGGCAACCGGGACAGAATCCAGCACCCCAACCGGGAATAGAACCCGGGGTGCCAGCACTGCAGGCGAAAGATTAGCCTAGTGAGCCGCGGCGCCAGCCCCAACAGTGTCTTAACCCCCCTAACAACACATATACATATTGAAATAGATAGATGATAGATAGATAGATAGATAGATAGATAGATAGATAGATAGAGACACATACATACATATATGAAGGAACTTCAAAAAATTAATGAGAAATAGAATGGAAAGATTAATTTTGGCCCAAAAATACCAGTTCACAAAAGAAAAACATTTTAATACCAACAAAATAGGAAACAGAAAGTGTCAGCTTAGCTAGTCACTACCAAAATTTTAAAAACCTTAGTGTAAAGGTCTACCTGGTAGGACCGGTGCTGTGGTGTAGCAGGTAAAGCTGCTGCCTGCAGTGCCGGCATCCCATATGGGCGCCGGTTTGAGTCCCAGCTGCTCCACTTCTGATGCAGCTCTCTGCTACGGCCTGGGAAAGTGGCAGAAGATGGCCCAAGTCCTGGGGAGACCCAGAGAAAGCTCCTGGCTCCTGATCAGCCCAGCTCTTGCCACTGTGAACATTTGGGGAATGAACCAGCGGATGGAAGATTCTCTCTTTCTCTCTCTCTCTCTCTCTCTCTCTCTGCTTCTGACTCTCTGTAACTCTGCCTTTCAAATAAATAAATGAATCTTTTTAAAAAAAAAAAAAAAAGTCTACCTGGCTTCTGCTAACACCTTACACACTCTGTCCACAAACATGAGGAGCTCCACTGGGCATGGCAGACGCAGTGGCCTGTGCAAGGTCTCCTGAGCAGGAACAAGGAAGCAGCAATCGACAGAGCAGACAGGGCTGGCCTCGGGTTCCCAGGCCACTTTCCACGCAAAGGATCAGCTGAGCAGACCTCTTTACCATGGGCCCCTTCCAGTTGGTTGCTGTGAATCTCTTGCTTTTAGGTAAAACTGGTCTGTTGGGCTCCCCCCTCCCCTGCTTCCTTGAAGTCTGCTTGATTAGGTGGTTGGTGTTCGGCATGGGTGGGCTTGGTAATGAGCCAACATTACTAGGGAGTGATGCCCAAGTACTAGGTACTGAGGCCTCCCTTTAACAAGCTCTATGAGAACACAACACTGTGCTTCTCTCATTGTGCTTCCGGCTGGCGAGTGACCCATCCTGGACTGGCTTCAGAGCATGCGTGCTTTTGGGACTCGGCACTCTTGCTTATGGAGAGCGTGTTCTCTGACCTCGAGGACACACATAAGCGGCAGAGACTGGGAGTTCAGCAAAGTCTACAATAAAAGCCTTTCAGGGAGTGGCGGACAAAACCCTTCTGTTAGTCACTCATTCATTCATGGAATCATTCATTCATTCGGTGCGCATTCACGGGGGGGGGGGCGTCTGTCTGTTGAGAGAGGTGCTCCTTGTCGGATCGCGGGGCGTTCACATTCTCAGGACTCACAATACAGCAGGTTAAGCACCAGGAGATGCTCTGGTAGCTTTCATACAGGGATTCGGGAGGCTCTGACTCACTGGGAGAATGGGGACATCTAAGAGGACATGAGATCTGGATTCTGAAGAAAGGTGACAAGGTGGCAAGGAGTGTGAGACGCACAGGACCCATCGCTATAGGCAGCCAAAGGAGCCAGCATCAGTCTTACCTATGGGGGTACAGACTCCCCAGTAGGAACTCATATATATCCTCTGGGGAAACCCACGTTCATACTGGTGAGGTTTTGAACAATTAGCTCATCACATAAAAGGAGGCAAAGGGCTGTGAGTTTTCCCCATGTTGCTCCGCATTCAGATTTTAATTAAATTACATGTATTGGAATAAAATACGCTCTGAAGAACTTAGGCATTGACTCCTACAGCCAAGGCAGAGAGTATAAAAATTAGTTGTCTTTAGCAGAAAACCAATTTTCTCCCAAACACAAAAGACTGAACTGAAGGAGCTCAACAAAAAAGGGTCACAAAGAAATGGGGGATTGTTTTGCAGTCGGCGGCACAGATGGCAAAGCTGCTTCTGCAAGCCAGGCATTCAAATTATCTTACAAAGACGCTCGGGCCCTAGTCACGCCGTGCGCCTCCCAGTGCAGGTTTCTTCCGGAGGAAACCCCGGTGCTGCCTAAGCGTGTATTCATACTCAGGTGAGTCTTGCTGTGTAGCAGGAAATCAGAGGAACACTAATCTCAGTTGTTCATGGTTAAAACATAACCAAAAGAGGAAGACACGGGATTTAAAGGCGACACTTGAACGAGGGCCACTTTGGTTTTTAACCCAATAGATGCAGGAATGCCTGCTAGTGACTGTCTTTTTGAAAGCTGTTCATCTTCATGGAGGATTTGATAATATCCTTTTTTTTTTTTTTTTTGACAGGTAGAGTTACAGACAGTGAGAGAGAGAGAGACAGAGAGAAAGGTCTTCCCTCCATTGGTTCACTCCCCAAATGGCTGCTATGGCTGGCGCACTGCGCTGATCCGAAGCCAGGAGCCAGGTGCTTCCTCCTGGTCTTCCATGCGGGTGCAGAGACCAAGCACCCGGGCCATCCTCCACTGCACTCCTGGGCCACAGCAGAGATCTGGCCTGGAAGAGGAGCAACCGGGACAGAATCTGGCGCCCCGACCGGGACTAGAACTCTGGGTGTCGGCGCTGCAGGCGGAGGATTAGCCTAGTGAGCCGTGGTGCCGGCCGGCTTTAAGTCTCAATTCTGCTCCTCAGCCCCATTGCTGACACTGTGCACCCTGGGAGCCAGCAGTGATGGAGGCTCAAGTACTCTGGTCCCTGCCACCCACACAGGGGACGTGGATTGTGTTCCCAGCTCCCTGGCATTTCACGAATGAACCAGCAGATGGGAAATCTCACTCTGCCTCTGTCCATTTGTCTCTCTCAAATAAAATAATTTTTTTAAAAAGTGAAGTCTAAGAATACATCTTCTCTATGCCTAAGGATGATCAGTGCACTTGGATGCTGCTTTACCAAGCCAGAGTCTGGACCCCGTAGGCTTGGCCTGCTCTGCAGTGAGCTTCAACCCGAACAGGTGGTCAGCTAGAATCGAGGCCAGAAAGCAGGAAGTGTGCTAGCTAGGGATTGTCTGGGGGCCAGCAACAAAACCCACTTGGATGGGCTCAGGATGCAAAGGATTTATGGGCCAAGTCCATGCATAGGCTCTGAGACATCCAAAGAAGAGAGGACACATGGAGCTGGCCCCCCACGATTGTGGTTGGAGAACCAAGATTTCGTCTCGGGCTCACGCACACGGGGCACTGCTCTGTCACTGCTCTCTCATCTAGAGTCTGCTGCATTCTCCTGCTGGTTTTTCAATTTGTATTATTTTTAAAATTTTTAATTTATTTTATTTATTTGAGAGACAGCATCACTCACACACACATACACACACATGCAGAGGGGGAGACAGAGAGAGAGAGAGAGAGAGAGAGAGAGAGAGAGAACAAACAGCGAGAGAACTTCCATTTGCTGGTTCACCCTCCAAATGCCTACAACAGCAGAGGCTGGGCTGCGACTGAAGCCAAGAGCTGGGAATTCCATCTAGGTCCCACCCAGGTGGGTGTCGGGAACTCGACTGCTGCCTCCCAGGTTCTGCCTTCGAGGAAGCTGGAGTCAGGAGCCAATGCCAGGAATTGAACTGATGTAGAGTGGGGATGTTTTAAACACTAGGTTAAACACTTGCTTCCCTGCTGCTTTTTTATAAATAGCAGTTTTAGGGGCCAGTGCTGTGGTGTGGCTGGTAAAGCCGCCGCCTACAGTGCCGGCATCCCAAATGGGTGCCAGTTTGAGTCCTGACTGCTCCACTTCTGATCCAGCTCTCTGCTATGTCCTGGGAAAGCAGTAGAGGATGGCCCAAGTCCTTGGACCCTGCACCCGCATGGGAGATCTGGAAGAAGCTCCTGGCTCCTGGCTTTGAATCAGCACAGCTCCGGCCATTGCAGCCAATTGGGGAGTGAAACAGCGACGGAAGATCTCTCTCTCTCTCTCTCTCTCTCTCTCTCTCTCTCTCTCTCCCTCCCTCCCTCCCTCTGCCTCTCTCTGTGTAACTCTACCTTTCAAGTAAATAAATAAATATTTTAATAAACAAATAAATAGTTTTATTAGGTTTAATTAGCACACAAATTGACCCTTTGAAGGGGCACGACTTGTTGCATTTTAGGTGTATTCATGGAGTGATGCGACCACCCCCAATGATACCTAATTTCTGAAGGTTTGTCACTCCTAAAAGAACCCCCTGCCCGTGGGCAGCCACTCCTCCTTTGCTCTCTTCCCCTCAGCCCTGGCAGCCACGAGCCTACGTTCTGAAAGTCGCTGGGGATCTGTCGATTTTGGATCCTTCAGATAAAAGGACTTGTTTATCATGCAGCTGTTTTCTGATTGGTTGTTTTGAGTTTGCTTGGTGATTTCCTCTGTGATGCCGCATGTCTCGGTGCCTTATCCCCTTGTTTTTTTGTTTTGTTTTAAGATTTATTTTATTTATTTGAAAGACAGAGTTACAGAGAGAGGTAGAGACAGAGAGGTCTTCCATCTGCTGATTCACTCCCCAATTGGCCGCAAGGGCTGGAGCTGCACTGATCCAAAGCCAGGAGCCAGGAGCTTCTTCTAGGTCTCCCAAGTAGGTGCAGGGGCCATCCTCCACTGCTTTCCCAGGCTGTGGCAGAGAGCTGGATCAGAAGTGGAGCAGCTGGGTCTCGAACCGGCACCTATATAGGATGCCAGCACTTCAGGCCAGGGCGTTAACTCGCTGCGCCACAGTGCCGGCCCCTGCGTTATCCCACTGTAATGGCTGAGCAGCATCCCACTCTGTGGGTGTACTGTGCAGTCTGTTCTCCATGTCCACATGTTCCTTACCATGGATTCAACCAAACTGTTTGGAAAAAAAAATTCGGAAAGATGTCATTGTTATTATTCTCTAAACAAGAAAGCATCACGAGTATTGGACGAAGATTCGCGTTTTGTTAGGTGTTCTCGGTAGACCTAAAGCCTAGAGGACAGCGCGTCTCGGCTGTAGGCAAGCTGTGATGTGCCCCGGGAGGGGCTTGAGCATCCTCGGGTTTCCTCATCCCAGAGTCCCTCCGTGGGTGCCAACAGCTATCTTCTTACCCATTCACAAGTCGACAGGCGTTTGGGTTGTTCCTACTTCCAGGCTATGCAGAGTAACGATGCGTTGAACCTTTGAGTATTTGTTTTCGTGTGGACATGTGTTTTCATTTCTTTTGGTACATCCCTAGAAGTGGAGTTGCTGGGTCATAGAATAACTTTTGGAGGAATTGTCAGTCTTTTCCAAAATAACTACATCATGTTACTTTCCCAGTAGCAGTGAGTGAAGGTTTTGCTTAAGATTTGTTTATTTATTTGAAAAAGTAGGGCTGGCGCCGTGGCTCACTTGGTTAATCCTCCACCTGCAGCACCAGCATCCCATATGGGTGCCGGATTCTAGTCCCGGTTGCCCCTCTTCCAGTCCAGCTCTCTGCTGTGGCCCAGAAGGGCAGTGCTTGGCCATCCTCCACTGCACTGCATTGAGTTGTGCCTTGCAACTTAGCTAAACTTGTGTGTTAGATCTAAATTTTTTTTGGGTATGGATTCTGTTTTTTTCTATATATAATGTCAATCCATCTGTAAACAGAAAAGTCTCTTATTTCTTGTCCTTGCCCGATTGTCCTGGCTGGAAACTCCATTACAATGCTAAACAGAAGTGACAAGAGCAGGCGTTCCGGTCTCTTTCCTGACTTTAGGGGAAAAACAGTCTTTCGCTTTTCCCGGTTAGGGATGAGGTCAGGCCTCTCTTTTATCAATGAGCTCCCTCGTTCTCTCTCTGCCTTCAGGACTTCAGAACCCCCAGCCCCTTTTTGGAGCATGAGACCACCTTGGCCTTGGATGTCACCCTCTCATTCTCCTGAGTCTAGGAAGGGAGCATCGGACTGGCTCGGTCCAGGCTTGCGCTGGCTTCTGTGGGTCCAGGGTCTGCTACAACGCAGTCCTCTGTGTGTGGCCAGGACCGAGGACTGCGGCAGGAGTGGCACGCGGCTGCTGAGGCCCTCTTCTGGGGTGAACAACTCCTCCTGGCTTGTCAGGGCTTTTCCTGCTTTCACACCCCGTCAGACGCCACAGTCGGATGGAGCCTGCACCCTAATCCATCACCCATGAACGTAAAGTCATTAACCATTGACGTCAGATGGTTAATGTGTCCATCAGTCTGGAGGGGAGAGGCAAAGCCTGTGAAAACCATAGCAGTGTTCTATAAAGCTTGTGTTAGAAAGCTGTGGGGGGGCCGGTGCTGTGGCATAGCAGGTAAAGCTGCCGCCTGCAGTGCCAGCATCCCATGTGGGCACTGGTTCGAGTCTCGGCTACTCCACTTCTGATCCAACTCTCTGCTATGGCCTGGGAAAGCAGTGGAAGATGACCCAAGTCCTTGGACCCTTGCACCTGCATGGGAGACCCAGAAGAAGCCCCTGGTTCCTGGCTTTGGATGGGTGCAGCTCTGGCCGTTGCGGCCAATTGGGGAGTGGACCATCGGATGGAAGAACCCTCTCTTTCTCTCCTTCTCTCTGTGTAACTCTGACTTTCACATAAATAAATAAATCTATAAAAAAGAAAAGAAAGAAAACTTTTGGGCCATCGCTGGCTGCACCCTCCCTGCTGCCTCACACGGGCTGTTCCTGAGCCCGGGAGGTACTGGAGCTTGCAATGCCGGCCTCGGCAGTGTGAAGCACGCAGGCCTTACTCCGGTGGGAGGAGAAAGAAGAAAAACGGGTCAGCACTGTGCTGCAGCCAGCTAAGCTGCCACTGGCCATCCCGCTTTCCCTACTGGAGGCCTGGCCAATCCACTGCCAATCCAGCTCCCCGCTAACACGCCTGGGAAGGCAGCAGAAGACAGCCCAAGTGCTTGGGCCCCTGCCACCCGTGTGGGAGACTCACACAGAGTCCCTACCTCGTATTGTGCACATCTCTCCCCACCCCACCCCATCTCTCTGTCACCTTTCAAATAAATAAATACATCTTCAAAAAAAATTAAGTTCAGGAGTTGAGAAATACCACCAGTTGTAAAAAGATCATGCACTTATTGGAAAAAGCTGTTTATACTTTAAACACACACATACACACACACACACACCGTGACTGATGAGTTAATACTAAGCATCACCAGTACAGCCAATGAGGGAGAATTACTTGCAAAGACTAGAATTGATGTGGAGAAAACAATGAGGAGATGCAGAGATCGGTGAAGCTTTGAGGGTCCCCAGAAGCCAATCCTGAGATGAGGTTTCTAGAAAGAGTGGGGTGCAGGCCCTTGTTGGGGAGAGGGGCGGAGGCCAGTGAAAGCCGCGTCAGCAGCAGGCATGGGCCTAGTGTCAGGATGCCCGGGTGCCCGTAGCGGGGGATACCTGGGTTTGGTTCCTCTGGCTCTCCAGCCTCCTGCCAGTTCAGACTCTTGCTGGGTCTCCTGGGGGAGGGCCGGATCACGTTCCTGGTTCCTTTTGCAAGCATTTGGGGAATGAACCAGCAGATCCATGGGCTCGCTCGCTCTCTGTCTTCCAATCCTCTTCCAAATATTTTTTTAAAAATTATAAAAACGCTGATTTAAAGGAGGGAAGAAAGGCACATCAGCCTAGCCCTTTGGGAGAGCCCGGGACAGAGTGTCCACGGGCAGCCTCAGAGTGATCCCACAGGAGGCGTGGGAGGAGCAGGCTGGGGTGTGATTTCACCAATTCCTGTAGGCGGGAGTTGGGAGGGCTGCTCCCAGGGGCATAAGATCCCCGGCGCTTCCAGCCTGAAGCGGAAGGCTGTGGCTGCAGGCAGGTGGTGCTCAGGTGCACAAAGACCACAGGACAAAAAGGGAGACAGTTTGGGGACAGCAGGCTGAGGGCCCCACAGCGCCCTCTGGTGGAAGGTTCCCTTCCTGCCCCTCGGTCCACAAGCGCCAACTGCTGTTGGGTGGGAGATGAGACTCACTTGCGTTGTGCCCCAGTCACCTGCCTTGTGCCCCTGGTCTCCCTCCCACAGTGCTGTGGGGGCCCCCGCTTAGCCTGGAAGTCCTGGAGAGTCAATGCTTCCGGGACAAGGAATGGGTGCGCCATGCCCTGGCCGCATTCTGCCTCTCCGGAGCTGCAGCGGGGCTGACGGCCTCGCCAGCGCACCTGATGCTGGCGTTCCCTCCTTCCCCATCTCACTCTCCCTGCTCCCCCGCTCTGGCTTCCTGGGGTCCATTGCAAAGAAGCCACCCACAGCCAAGGTTTTGCCCCAGGCTTCGGAGCAAAGTGACAAGCCCAGGGGCTGGTCCTTGTCCCTGACCACCCGGCTGTAGCTTTCCCTCCAGGCCCTGTCCGGGAACAACAAACACGAGAGGACCGGGAAGATCGCAGAATTCCAATGGGGGAGAGATTTCCGAGAGGCACCACCTGACCTGGGCCCTGAGATGAGTGTTAAAGAAAAGTTGTAGGAGGCCATTGATGTGCACTGAGCTCCTCGCACAAGGCTCAACCAACCAAACCAAGATGGAGTCACTCATGCTAAAGTCCCACATCACCAAGCAGAAACTGGGCTGTTTATCTGATCTTCCAAGGACTTGGGAGAGAGAGAGAGAGAGAGAGAGAGAGAGAGAGAGAGAGAAATAGCGAAATCCCCAGACAGGCTGGTTTTGTCTGGTGTGATAAGGAAGTCCCCTCTGCTATAACCTTTACAAAGAGAGTAACCCTGAGATGCCCAAACTGGTTTCTGTTGTTTCTGCTTTCCTCCGCCCCCTTGTGTCTGTCAGACTACCCTCAGCACATGGGAACGTGCCTCCTATCCTACCGAATTGAGTTGGTGCCCAGACTCTAGAATGGCAAATAAAAGCCAGTTAAGATCCTTACGCTAGGGATGCCGTAATTTTCTCTTGGACGTTAGGGAGGTGACTTTGCCCTAGTGTTGTCCTTTCTCCAAGCATGGACCCTGGGTCGGAGTGGCGTCCCCAGGAACGAGTTAGAGATGCAAATTCTCAGACCTTAGCCCAGACTGGATCAGAAACCCTGGGGCTGCAGCCAGCTGCTCCATTACTTGGGAGTTTTGCTTTGAGTCAGATGAAGCTCGGGGAAGGCCTGTGTTTGCTTTTGCTGTGTTTTGTTTTCTGTCTCTGTTTGTTCTCCTTTGTCTTCAGTTCAAACTTAACCTTACGCCCATGTGTGGCGTGTTCTGGTGCCCCAGGGAACTACTGCTTTATATTTCTAGCAGATGTGAATAAAAATGACTTTGCCTTGTTTTGACTTACAGGTGCTGTATGGGGTTGGGGGAGCTGAGGAACTTGAGTCCCGGGCCTCCACAGCTTGCCCCTGCCCCCAAACATCTCTGGGAAAGAGCACAACCCCTATTTTATAGACGCTACCATCACTACACACCACATGCAGGTGAGTTGCTCCTTCAAGAACACACAGGGGATGGCGCTGTGGCACAGCTGGTTAATCTGTCGCTTGCAACACCAGCATCCCCTATGTGTGCTGGTTTGAGTCCCAGCTGCTCCCCTTCTGATCCAGCTCCCTGGTAATGCATCTGGGAAAGCAGCAGAAGATGGCCCATTGCCTGGGTCCCTGCCGTCCACATGGGAGGCTCAGATGGAGTTCTGCGCTCTTAACTTTGTTCTGGCCCGGCCCTGTCTGTTGTGGACATTTGAGTACTGAACCAGTGGGCAGAAGATCTCTCTCTCTCTTTTGCTCTGCCTTTAAAGTAGGTGAAAATAAATATTTTTAAAAAGATAAGTTTATGGGGGCTGGTACTGTGGTGTAGCGGGTGAAGCTGCCACCTTGCAGTGTTGGCATCCCATATGGGCGTTGGTTCGAGTCCCAGCTGCTCCTTTTCCGATCCAGCTCTCTGCTATGGCCTGGGAAAGCAGTGGAAGATGGCCCAAGTCCTTGGGCCCCTGCACCCATGTGGGAGACCCGGAAGAAGCTCCAGGCTCCTGGCTTTGATCAGCCCAGCTCTGGCCTTTGTGGCCATTTGAGGAGTGAACCAGCAGATGGAAGACCTCTCTCTCCCTCTCTGCCTCTGTAACTCTTTGAAAAAAAATAAATCTTTATTTTTTAAAACTATGTTTATTTTGGTGCAAAATTTTTTGAAATCTCTGCAGTTTTTAAAGCATGTATTTTTGTGTATTTATTGTTGTTATTGTTATTTTTTATTTATCTGAAAGAGAGAAAGAGATACTCAGAGAAAGATAGACATCCTCCATCTGCTGGTTCACTCCCCAAAAGCCCTCCAGAGCCAGGACTGGGCCAGGCTGAAGCCAGGAGCCTGGAGCCCAGTCTAAGTCTCCTATGTGGATGGCAGGGACCCAAGTCCTTGAGCTGTCGCTGCTGCCTCTCGGGGTGCATATTAGCACGAAGCTGGATCAGAAGCTGAGGAGCTTGGACTTGAACCCAGGCACTCTGACATGGGATGCAGGTGTCCCAAACAGCAACTCATGTGCTGGGCCAGCTGCCCACCCCCATGAACTTTTGTCCATGAACTTTTTGAAGACCCCTGGTATGGATGGATTTCAGATTCTTTTACGTCAAAATAAACTTAAATTCCCTTTCCCACATGTGTTGTGGAGTACCCACAATCAAATTTACACCACCACCCACCTGTACAAGGGTTCCTGTTTCTCCTGATGTCACCAACACTTGCCATCTCCAGTCTCTCTGATAACAGCCATCCCAGCAGGTGTGAGGTAATGCCACATTCTGGTTTTAATTTGCAAGTCCTTGTCTATTCCAATTGTTGAGGATTTTTTTCATGTACCTACTGGCCATCTTCATGTTTTTTTGTTTTTTTTTTTAAGATTTTTACTTATTTTACTTGAAAGTCAGAGTGAGAGAGAGAGAGAGAGAGAGATCTTCTATCCCCTGGCTCACTCCCCAGATGGCCACAATAGCAAAAGCTGGACCAGGCCAAAACCATGAGCCGGGAACTCCATCCTGGTCTCCCACGTGGTCTCCCATGTGGTCTCCCATCCAGGTCATACCCAAGCACTTGGGCCATCTTCCACTGCTTTCTGGGTGCATTATCAGGGAGCTGGATCAGAAGTGGAGCAGCCGGGGCCCAAACTGGTGCTGTAATACGGGATGCCGGCATCCAGGTGGCGGCTTAGCTCTCTGCACCACATTGCTGGCCCCTCTTAGCCTATTTTTAATGTTTTCTTTTCTTGTTATGGAGGGAGCAGATTGTTTTGTTTGTTTTGCTCTGGAAAGAGTCCCTTGGTGTGGTGCTGGTTTGGTTACGGTGAGAGGCAAAATATAACTGACAGTTCCTGTCTCAATGCAGCATCGCAAGTGAATCAGCAAACTTGGACCCTGGCGAAACTCAAAACAAAGAATCGTCACACAGCGACTACAAAGGCCCATCAAAGGGGCCAGCGCCGTGGCTCACTTGGTTAATCCTCCACCTGCGGCGCTGGCACCCCGGGTTCTAGTCCCAGTCAGGGCGCTGGATTCTGTCCCGGTTGCCCCTCTTCCAGGCCAGCTCTCTGCTGTGGCCCAGGAGGGCAGTGGAGGATGGCCCAGGTCCTTGGGCCCTGCACCCACATGGGAGACCGGGAGAAGTGCCTGGCTCCTGGCTTTGGATCAGCGTGATGCGCCGGCCGCAGCGGCCATTGGAGGGTGAACCAGTGGAAGGAAGACCTTTCTCTACGTCTCTTTCTCTCACTATCTAACTCTGCCTGTCAAATTAAAAAAAAAAAAAAAAGGCCCATCAAATCTGGCAAGCTGCTAGCTAGGGCTAAGGGAGGGCCTTAGTATGAGCCTAAATGACAGGTGTCAGGCTGCCGTGTGTGGGGCCGCTCTGTGTCTTAGGAGCCGGAGGCTGGGCTCCGCGCAGTGGGCTTTTGTAGCCTTCGTTTTTCCTTTCCTCCGTCTGTGTGTGCTCTGCATACTACATTTCAGCAATGTCGCCCAAAGGTCTGCTTTATCATCTCTCGCTGCCTCAGACGACAAATTGTCCCTTTCTCAAGATCACACTTCTAGTTCTATTCTCAGACCTGACTGTCTTTAGATTGTTTTCTCTTGGGTCCGACTTAATTTCGTTTTAATCCGTCCTCGTCTCCTCTAATGCTGCTTTTTTTAAAAAGATTTATTTATTTAAAAAAAAGATTTATTTATTTATTTGAAAGTCAGAGTTACACACACACACGGAGAGAGAGAGAGAGAGAGAGAGAGAGAGAGAGAGAGAGAGAAAGAGGTCTTCCATCTGCTGGTTCACTCCCCAATTGGCCGCAACAGCAGGAGCTTGGCCAATCTGAAGCCAGGAGCCAGGAGTCTCCTCCGGGTCTTCCCAAATGGGTGCAGGGGCCCAAGGACTTGGGCCACCCTTCACTGCTTTCCCAGGCCATAGCAGAGAGCTCGATTGGAAGTAGAGCAGCCGGGACTCGAACGGGCACCCGCATGGGATGTTGGTGCTGTAGGTGGAGGATTAACCTACTGTGTCACAGTGCCGGCCCCAGCTCACAGATTTTTGGTATAAAGAAGGAGAAATGATGAATCTTGACCTCTGCCCTTTACCATTTACAAAAAACAATCCAGTTGGGGCCGGCGCTCTGGCGCAGCAGGTTAAAGCCCTGTGCTTCCTCCTGGTCTTCAAGCAGGTGCAGGGGCCCAAGTACCTGGGCCATCCTCCACTGCCCTTTCAGGCCACATCAGAGAGCTGGACTGGAAGAGGAGCAACCAGGACTAGAACCCAGACCCCATATGGGATGCCGGCGCCGCAGGCAGAGGATTAACCAAGTGAACCACAGCACCGGCCCTAACTCTGGCTTTCAAAAAAAAAAATGTTTAAAAAGAAAAAAGGCAACACAATAGCAAAATGGGCTCAACACAAGTAGCTCATGGCACAAGGATTTGATTGCATCTAAACAGCCAATAAACATGAGAAGATACCACACTAGGAAGCATGGAAATCCTAATAAAAATACTATGACATATCACTGTACCTACCAAAATTGCAAACACGTAAAAGAATAACAATTTAGTCTCATAAAGCAATGGGAATTCTTCTACCCTGCTGGTAGAACTGCAAATTGATGGGACCACTTGGAAAAATTATTTGTTATCATCCACTGAAGTTGAATATATTCATACCTTGTAACCCAAGAATTTTACGCCCAGGTATACACTTGAGAGGAATATCTATCCAAAGACATGCATGTGACTGTCGATAGCAAAAGTGCTATGAAGGCTTATCCCAGCAGGCCTGGAACTGGCCTGAGCTGTTCTGCTGAAGTTCTGTGCCCCTGTGAGCCCTCCTCAAGGCATGAAGCCTACTGATAATATGTGTGTAGCACTGCTTTGTAACCCAGGGTTTAGGGAGTTTGGGGGGTGGCTTGTACCGGTTTCCCATCATTGTTTATGCGTAACTATGACGCTGATGCTTCATACTAGCTTGATGAGACTCCCCAGAGGTTGAAGGGAGGGCAAGGACACGCCTACTTGACCAGCAAAATAGAAGACAGGATCCCTGAGATCTCACATGTCACCTTTGGTTCTGAAGTGTTCCCTGTACAGGCTGGCTCATGACGAGAGAGGAAAAGTGAGTCCAGTCCAGTCCACACGAAGAGAGGACAACTGGAGTGTGGATCTGGTGCCCGGGATGCGCTGCTAGGACCTATGACGCGTATCCTTGCCTTAATGCTTTTCACTGTGGGATGCCTTCTTCATTCAAGGAGTATAGACATGTAGTCTTCTTTAGCAAGGAAACCCTATTCAATTGCTAATTTATTGTAATAATATTCTTTATTTTTTAAAAAAATTTTTTTGACAGGCAGAGTGGACAGTGTGAGAGAGAGACAGAGACAGAGAGATAGGTCTTGCTTTGCCGTTGGTTCACCCTCCAATGGCCGCTGCAGCCGGCACACCGTGCTGATCCGAAGGCAGGAGCCAGGTGCTTCTCCTGGTCTCCCATGGGGTGCAGGGCCCAAGGACTTGGGCCATCCTCCACTGCCTTCCTGGGCCATAGCAGAGAGCTGGCCTGGAAGAGGGGCAACCGGGACAGAATCCGGTGCCCCGACCGGGACTAGAACACGATGTGCCGGCACTGCAGGCAGAGGATTAGCCTGTTGAGCCACGGTGCCAGCCATAATAATATTCTTTGTAATAACCTCAACCTGCAAATGTCCCGACTATTTTGTCAACTGCAGAAGAGGTAAGTAAGTCATGCCATATTCATACAACTGAATACTACACAGTGATGAAAAAAAACAACTATATACAAAGCAGGACTGAACCTTACAAATGTGATGATGAAAAAAATTATACAAAAAGAACACATAGTGTGTGATTACATATGTACAAGATAGTACAAACATAGGTACCTACTGGTTGCTATCTTAGTTCATTCTCTGCTGCTATAACTCAGTAACTGAGATTGAGAAACCAAGAAAGAAAGGAGTTCATTTTGGCTCATATTTCTGCAGGCCTGGAAGCCCAAGAGCCTGCTGCCAGCATCTGTCCAGCTTCTGGTGAGGGCCCTGTGCTCCTTCAACTCATGGCTGGAATGAGAGGAGCAGGCAGGCTGATACAGAAGAGACAAAAGGGACCAAGCCCTCATGACAGCAAACCCATTCCCATGAAAAAGGCATTACTCTACACATGACACATCTCATCCCATGACCCACCCAGCCCCACCTCCCAACACTGCAGGCTGAGTGATCTCCCAATGCCCTGTGAATGCTGGGAGACATATTCAAAGCCACAGCAGCTCCCTGGGGAAGGGAGGCATGGAGTGATGATGAGCACAGAGCAAGAGAGGACTCTGGCTGGCAATGCTCTCGCTCATGACCCAGGTAACGACACCAGGAATGCATTCAGTCTGCTATAATCCATCAAGCTTCCAACTCTCTGTATGACATTATGCTTTTTGGAAACTTTATTGAGGAAGAAACAACTATGAGTTCACAACACTGTTTAAAGATGGGGGGGTGTGGCACTGTGGCTTAGCAGGTAAAGCCACTGCCAGCTTCCCATATGGGTGCCGGTTCAAGTCCCGGCTGCTCCACTTCCAATCCAGCTCTTTGCTGTGGTCTGGAAAAGCAGTAGAAGATGGCCCAAGTCCTTGGGCCCCTGCACCCACGTGGGAGACCCAGAAAATAACAACAACAACAAAAAAAAACGTAAGACTTAACATCCAAACACAATCTTTAGGCTTTGCTTGCATTCTGATTCAAATGAACCAACTAGAAAAATGTAGTTTTGGGGCAATAAAGGTATTGTAAATATGGATCCAAAGATAATAACAAGGACCATTGCTAATTTTCCTTGGTAAATAATGCTTTTGTGGTTACAAAAGAAAATGTATTTTTTGAAGAGGTTCAGTGAACCATATAAGGGTGACACCAGACGTGAAGCCTAAGCTTTGCTGATTTAAGATACGGTAGCAGTGGTAGGCATTTAGCCTAGCAGTTGAGATGATTCAGAGCCTCATCTCCCACCAGGCATCTGGGTTCACACCCGTCTCAGCACCTGAGCCCAGCTTCCTGCCCACGCAGACCTTGGCGGCAGCTCTGATGGCTCAAGTAGTTGGGTACCTGCCATCTGTTAGGTTGTAGGATTTGGGGGGATCAAAGAAGGAGAGAAGGCAGCTAGTTAAAGGAGAAAAGTCAGCCGGTGCTGTGGCTTAACAGGCTAATCCTCTGCCTTGCGGCGCCGGCACACCGGGTTCTAGTCCCGGTTGGGGCGCCGGATTCTGTCCCGGTTGCCCCCCTTCCAGGCCAGCTCTCTGCTGTGGCCCAGGAAGGCAGTGGAGGATGGCCCAAGTGCTTGGGCCCTGCACCCGCATGGGAGACCAGGAGAAGCGCCTGGCTCCTGCCTTCGGATCAGCGCGGTGCGCCGGCCGCAGCGGCCATTGGAGGGTGAACCAACAGCAAAAAGGAAGACCTTTCTCTCTGTCTCTCTCTCTCACTATCCACTCTGTCAAAAACCAAAACAAAAAAAAAAGGAGAGAAGTCTTTATTTTAGGGAGGACAGAGCAGGGGCATGGTAGGCAGAGAGTGGGGGTTGGGCTTGCCCAGACAACAGCAGGGGTTTGGAGCCAGGCTTCAAGTTGCTTGCTGGGGGAGGTACACAGCGCCACATGGACCCTGATAAGATGGGGGTGGGGGGGAGGGAAAAGAGGTTGTCTTATCAGTTTGGAATGTCCCCAGGTGTGGAACTTTCTGGAGCAATAAACATTCCACTAACCTGGCCTCCTCAGGCCTGGGGCTCTCACAGCACCCACACCGACACCTAGATTGAGTCCCCAGCTCCTGGCTTCAGCCTGGCCCAGTCCCAGTTGTGGTGAGCATTTGTGGGAGTGAACCAGTGGATGGGAACTCTGCCTACCTGTCTCCCACAATTAATAAATTAAAAAAGCACTTTAGCAGGCACAGCAACACACAAAAGATCATGGTTAAATATGGATGAGGGATTAGTAAAATTTCATTATACAATTGTGTTTAAACATTTTCATAATAAAAATGAGAAGGAAAGATATAAGCACTACATAATTTTATGAACTTAACTTTAAAAACTTCTAATGTTATTTAAATATTCATGGCTCATAAAAAATATAAAACCCAATTTAATTTTTTTTTAAAGATTTCATTTATTTATTTGACAGGCAGAGTTGCAGACAGAGTGAGAGAGAGACAGAGAGAGAGGTGTTCCACCCCTGGTTCACTCCCCAAATGGCCGCTATGGCTGGTGCTGTGCCGATCCGAAGCCAGGAGCCAGGTGCCAGGTGCTTCCTCCTGGTCTCCCACACAGGTGCAGGGGCCCAAGCACCACTGCCCTCCCAGGCCATAGCGGAGAGCTGGATGGGAAGAGGAACAACTGGGACTAGAACCGGTGCCCATATGGGATGCAGGCGCTGCAGGCAGAGGATTAACCTGGTGTGCCACGGCGCCAGTTCCTCCCCTCCCCACATTTAATTTTATGAAGTTAGCATAACTTTTTTTTAAGATTTTTTATTGGGATCGGTGCTGTGGTGCAGGTTAATCCTCCGCCTGAGGTGCCGGCATCCCATATGGGCGCCGGTTCTAGTCCTGGCCACTCCACTTCCGATCCAGCTCTCTGCTATGGCCTGGGATAGCGGTAGAAGATGGCCCAAAGACTTGAGCCATCCTCTGTTGCTTTCTCAGGTGCATTAGCAGGGAGCTGGATCAGAAGTGGAGCAGCTGGGACTCAAACCAGTGTTTACATGAGACACCAGCATCACAGGCAGTGTGTAACCTGCTGTGTCGTACCACTGGCCCCAACTTGAGGAATTTTGCACACTGAACACATCTGTGCACTCAGATAAGAAGCCAGGACACTAAGCATTCCAGACACCACCTTGAACATCACGTCAGTATCTTCCATGGAAGGCACCCACTGTGCGGAAGCCAGGATAACTAGTAACACACAAATCTCGCTTTTATAAATATTAGGTAAAGTACAAATAACAAAAACTAACGTGTAATTTCCCTTAGATGAGGAGTTTTTAAGGAGTGCATGGAAAATGCATATTACAAAAGAACTGTTTGTGGATTTCAAAAAAATAAAGTTTATTTTTGTCTTCATTTGAAAGGCAGGAGTGACACAGGAAGGAGGGAAGGAGGGAGAGGGAGAAGGAGAGGGAGAGGGAGAGGGAGAAGGAGAGGGAGAAGGAGAGGGAGAGGGAGAGGGAGAGGGAGGGCATCTGTTGGCTCACTTCCCAAATGCCTGCAACAGCTGGTGCTGGGCAGGCTGAAGCCAGGAGCTAGGAACTTCTACAGGGTCTCCCATGTGGGTCAGAGGAACTCAAGTGCTTGGGCCATCATCTGCTGCCTCCCAGGCACATTCCCAGAGAGCTGGATGGGCAGTAGAGGGGAGTCTATCCTAGGTACACTGATACGGGGTGCAAGCATCTCATACAGCTACCTAACTCCCAGCCTCACAACGCCCACTTGTACTTTTACTTTTTACTCCAGTATTTCCCCCTACAGACCTTTTGAAGTCTACCAGAGGTAGAGATGAGAGAGAGAGAGAGAGAGAAGTCTTCCATCTGCTAGTGCACTCCCCAAATGGCTGCATACAGTGGCAAATATTCTAAGTAAAATCTTAGGAAGCAGAATCCAGAAATGTACTTTAATTAGCTATATAATGATTCACATATCTGTTACCAGCAACACAATCGTCACAATTATTTCTTGCATTCCCTCTGGGTTCCTGCTGAAGTATATATTTTCTTGGTAGTTTTCTGCTTGGTTATTTCTGTTCCATTAAGAGCTGTGGACAGTAAATAATTCTGGGCTCTGACATGTTTCTGAGCATATTTATTTCACCTCTGCTGCATAAGGAGAGCTTGGTTGGGTAGAATTCCACACCGGTGGTTGTTTGCCCTTAGGGGTTTGAGTGTGTGACACCATCACCTTCTGACTGCTATTGCTCATGGGGTTCTCCCGTTGACGTCTCACATCTTGGTGCGGATTCTGTCTGTCTGGCCGTGGTAGATTATGTGTCCCTGTACTGCTTAGTTCTCTGCATTTTTGCTATGGTGTTTCTAGGATTAGGATTTATTTTTATTTTATTTTTTTTGCTAATCATCCCGTGGAATTTTTTTCAGTTCAAAGTCCCATACGTTTCTTTATTCCTGGAAAAGTATCAGTTGTTTGCTTTTTGAACCTCACCTCCCCGCCTTCTCCCGTAACTTCTACCTGACGTGTTTCTGAACGTCTCATTCCTCTACCTGCCACTCTGAACTCAGCTTCCGGCCCGACTGCGCTGTGCTGCCATCTCGAGGCTTCTCGGCCTGACTCCCCAGCTCGTTAGTCCATTCTCCTCACAGGCGTAGAGCGCAATCAGGATAATTTTGGAAGGTTCTTAGTTTCATTGACAACATTTTCCACTTCCAAGATTCCTAAAGTGTTTCTTCTCCAAACTTGTTTTGTTTCATAACGGCTACTCCCTTTCCCAGGCCTCCGTGCAGTTAACATTCAACTCCTCAGAGTGACCTCTGCGCCCCGAGCTACCAGGTCCTGCATTTGTTGAATTTACCAACTGTACTTGTGACGACGGACGTGTGCTTCCACTTTTCTGAAGAGCTACTGCTGCTCAGAGTCTCTCCTTGCTGGGCAGCCTTTATTTTCACATGATCCATACTGGCCTCAGCCTTGGTCCAGACAGGTTGTCCAGTTCCGAACAGGTCTCATACTGGCAGGCCGGTTTGGTTCTATTACTCCGTACCCATGGTTTACTTCGGGACCTTCCATGAGTCTTGCCGTAGGTCAGTTGTTCTAGTGGGTGCCCCCTCTTCTTTGTTGTTATGCATAAATTCAGTGGTCTCGATGGCAAACACACACATCCAGACTATTTTTAGGAACTATATGTCCCATTTCAGAGGATACTTGGATTCTGTTTGATAGTCAATTTGAGGATACACGAACAGAGTCTTACGGATCAGAGGAGGGAAGATGGCAGGCATTTCCCGGCTCTGCACAAATCTCTTCTCAGTGTCATAGCGGATCTCCGGGAAGGAAACTGCCGTGGTGCGGCTCCACTTCACCAGCCCCTTAAAGTACTTCAACTCCAGGTCCTTTAGGTCTACGAACTGCTTTTCTGAAAAGAATCAGAGTTTCAAAGAATCACACGGTGGACGTGATTCAGCCTACGGTTAATCAGAGGTGCTTTACGGAGAGAGTGAGCCACGGAGAAACCTGTTCTCCTCCCTTCCGGCAGAAAGCTGTATCTGCAGCCTATCAAGCAAAGGGGGTCTTATGGTGTTGCCCTCATATAAAACCCTTCCACAAAGAGGTCCCTACGAGGGTTTGGCCAGGCTCTACTGGACCCCACAGGACCAGGGCATGACTTCCACTGTCTGTGAACTTTGAAGCCTTTTTGCGTGGCACCTGCCCCTGTCCAGCACCTACGTCCTTTCCCTCCCTTCCCACCAACTCCTTCCGTCACCAAACAAACAAGCCACCAGCCACAAGAGGAAGGCTGACAGGTAGGGGGTACCTGCATGGAAAGTGAGGGGCCACAGAACCACGGAGGAAAGCCCCAGAAAGGGGCCCCTGCTACTGCCCCAATCGGGCCTCTATCCCTGTGCTGGAAAGGACCTGGGCTCCCAAGCCTACCTGGTAGAAATCTTTATACACAAGCGTACCTTGCAAAGTTCATGAAAAACTGTATTTAATAGATACGCTTATTTTTGTTGCAAAAATATTTTTGAAATTATGCATTTTCATTAAGTATATTTTCCCATGAACTTAAAAAAAAACTTATTTATTATTTGAGAAAGAGAGATAGTGAGAGAGAAAGAGAGAGAGATAGAGCAAGCATACTCCCATCTGCTGGTTCCCTCCCCAAATGCCCACAATGGTTGAGATGAGGATGAGCCTGGGCTGGGCTGGGCCAAAGTTGGGAGCTGGGAACTCAACCCAGGTCTCCCATGTGGGTGGCAGGGACCAAACCCTTAGAGTCTACAACTCTGCATTAGCAGGAAGCCAGAGTCATGAGCTGGAGCCAGGAATCCAACCTGGGTTCTCTGATATGGGGTGAGGTATCTTATCCATGAGCTTAGATGCCCACTCTCTCCTCTCTCTCTCCCCACTAATTTTAATGTAAAAATGGAGGTGTCAAAATCTTTGCTGTGCAAGTGGTCTTGAATTAAATATCTACCTCAAAGGACTCAAATATTGATCTAATCTATTTTGTGACTTCAGAATGACATAATTTATGGAAGGAACATGGAGACCTGGAGATTAAGGCACTCCCTTCTCATTAAAACTCAACTCAGAAGATTCTGCAGAGCAAAGAAAACAATCAGCAGAGTGAAGAGACGACTGACAGAGCAGGAGAAGATACTGGAAAGCCAGTCATTGGCCAAAGAATTAATGGCCACGATATATAAGAAACTAAAAAAAAAAAAAAAAATCAACAACAAAACCCAAACAATCCAATAATCCAGTTAGGAAAGTGGTTAAGGCTCTGCTGAACATACAGTTCTCAAAAGGACAAACATAAATGGCCAACAAACATGCCCCAAAAATGCTCAATACCACAAGCCATCAGGGAGATGGAGATGCAGATCAAAAACATGGTGGATGATCACATTTCACTTAGGATGACTGTTATAAAAAAAAAAAAACACACACACACACACACAACAAAGGCTGGTGAGGGTGTGGTGGAGAAAACGGGGTCCTTCTCCTACACTGTTGGCAGGAGTGCAAATCAGAGCAGCCATTATGGAGGACAGTATGGGTCTCCCGCACGATGCAGGGGCCCAAGCACTTGGGCCATCTTCCGCTGCTTTCCCAGGCCATCAGCAGGGAGCTGGATCGGAAGTGCAGCACCTGGGACTCAAACTGTCACCCATCCGGGAGCTACTCTATGATCCAGAACTCTCACTTCTAGGAATACATATAAAGGAGATAAAGTCAGCCCAGGAAAGAAATACCTGCTCTCCTGTGTTCACTGCAGCACTGGTCACAGTAGCTAACGTATCGGATCAGCCCAGGTGTCCACTGACGGATGAGTGGACAAAGAAAATATGATGTATGTACACAACGGAATGTTACTCAGCCACAAAAATCGAAGCAAACCCTGACATCTGTAGCAAAATGGATGGAGCCAGAGATCATTATGTTATGTGAAATAAGCCAGACACAGAAAACCAAGTACCATTCTCTTCCTTATGTGGAAGTTTTTTTAAAAAAAAAAAAAGTTTTTTTTTCTAAGCTTAGAATAGAGAGTACCACAGTGTGACCCACATCCTGTAAAGCTACCTGAGTGCGGGCTAGTGTTTCTGCTCCGGGCGGGTTACCTGGGTAGACCAAGAAGAGGCGAGGAAGCCTGTCTTCGTAGATCTTCTCGGGCGGGGCGCTGGGCAGCGTCGTTCTCTGCGGCATCGTGGCCTTGGGCACCTGGTCCTCGGCGGTGATCAGTGTCCAGGCTTTCGAGTGACTGGCGAGAATGTCATAGGGGAAATTGTGCATGGGAGCGGGGATCCCGTCGTGGGACAGTCTCTGGCGGGACCGGAAGAGCCTCTCCACCGGGGACAGCGAGTCGGACACCAGGCTGCGATGCAGGAGCTCGGTCATGGACATGGGCCTCTCGTCCCCTCTCTTGGCCACCTTGGCCGCCATGCCCGCGGAGGCAGCCACAGCCTCTTCCTGTTTGCCCTCGGCTCCGCCGAGCGCCGCCATGGCGTTCAGGCTTTGGGTGAGCATTTTCTGGGCCTCCTTCACTGAAAGACCCTGAGTCTTTCGGAGGTTGGATTTCTTGCTTTCCTTGGTCAAATTCTCAACACATTCAAATAATTCTGGCAGCTGTGGGAGAAAAGTGTTGGAAGTCGTGAGAGCGATGAAAAACTGTAACATCCTGGCAAAGCCACAAGCCCTAGAACAAATGAGATACCAGAATAACCACACAAACAGAAGCACTCAGCTCCGGAAGATAGCTTTGTCTAAACCAGCCACGTCAACGGGAACAGGCAACAGTCAAATCCCAGACTCATTCCTCACAAGGTGCAGTCTTTAGATGTGTCATTTCAACCCTCTGTTAGAAAAGGAGCCAACAGGACTTGAACATCCTTAAGATCTTTCCAATTCGAACATTCGCTGAGTGAGCAGGGAGACAGCTGAGGGAGTCGTGACCTCTGCACATTTCTTTAAACGAAGAAAGGGGGGCCAGGTTCTCTAGAAAGCAGAGCGTCATCCTGGTGTCCAAAGAGCTTAGAATGTTCCAGAAAGCAGAGCAAAGGAGGTTGCCAGAGTCATTAGTCACCAGAACGGTCTACCAAGGCCAATGGTTATATCTGTGGAGGGTTTGAGAAGAGCTGTTGGTAGAAGAAAAACCCTTCCCTACCTCAACTCCTATATTGAAGGAGTATTTTCTCAAGTGTCCGGCCTACAAACCCAGTGTTCCCAAAGAGACTTCCTGGGTCATTAAACTGGAAGGCCGAGAGAGCCACAGTCTGAAGTAACAGCCAACAATGGGGGGCATTTAGCCCAAGACAGCTTCTTCTACTTCTAGTCTGTTCTATCACAAGACCCCTAGATAGAAGAGTGAGCCAAAGTGAGCACACGACTCTGTCAAACTCATCACCATGGTTAGGGAAAGCTGCCCTGGGGAAGAATTACATTTTGCCGTAACAAAATAAATAAATAAATAAATAAATAAATAAAATAAGGGTTTTGAGTCACTGATATGAAATTCTGCTGTCCTTTGTGCCTGGCAGGTATACTGCTGAATATATGATATTTGGATGTTCTGGATTCGTGAATGGGAAGCACATACCGAACACTTAGGAAGCGAAGATGCCCTGCTGCTCCTCACTGGACCTCTGTCTTTATCAAGGGACATTCTGCTGGGATCTTATTACCTACAAATGCAACAGAGGAAGACCAACATCAAAGACCAGAAATCAGAGTCAAATTACTTTTTCAAGCGTCAGAACTCTACCCAACTAATCACATTTCTATTGAATGCCATAAATTTTAACAGGACATGCCTATTACCCAGGCTTAAGATCAGCTCACAGAATCCTACATGGATTGTTTATTGTATTTTGTCTTATACAATTGTTCAATTTTCAGTTCATCTAAATAGAAACTCACTTGCCTCCCTCCCCATGACAAAGTATTTGACATTCAGGAGAATAAAAGCTAATAACGATGATAAAAATAAAAACAGAGAACAATCTGGAAGAACTTGCTTTGTACTAGAGGTGCTACCAGGTGTTTGGCAGCTAAGATCCTGTCTGGTCCCATTGTGAGGGGTTAGAAATGGCCACAGAATCTTCACAATTCATCACACCAATGAGTGGGCAGGCACTGTGTTTCACTCTGACCTGGCCTTATGCTCGGCTCTGAACCAATAGCTTGTGGCATTATGTGAGTGCCAGAGCTGAGAACTCAAGAGACTCGGCAGCCTAACTTCACACTGCCAGAAGTCTGAGTTATGGCACCTCTTCCAGGGAGGCCACGTGGAGGCCACAGCTGGCACTGACCGCTAGACGTGGCAATGAAGTCATCTTGGGTCACCCAGCCCTGGTTGAGCCTCCCCATGACTCCAGCTATGACTGTGTCCCCCTTCCTCCCAATAGCAGGTGGAGAAGCACCTCTACCCAGCTGAGCAAGCCAACTCAAACCCTATGACAAATAGTGAGCCATTGACGGTTCAAGCCACTGGGCTTCGGCAGGATGGTTGTATGGCAGTAAGCACAGATAATACCCATGATAGTTCACAGGCTTGGTTTAATTTATCCTAGCAAAACCTGCACCTGCAGGGTAGGAAGTGGACAAAGGGCAACTACATTCCTGCCTGGTAGCTGTGGCCACTGGGCTGAGTGTTTGAGATGAACCAGAAACACTCCTCTGATGTTTGTGATGAAGCAAAAGCAGTTAGGTTTCTTCTTGCTTTGCAACCAAAGTAGAAAAACCCAGAATGAATACACAGCTGCTCTTTGTAGTACGTTGGGATTACGTTCCAATAAACCTATCACGAATTGAAATCATCATAGGTTGTCAACACGCTGAACTCCCCTAATGAATGGCACAACCTAGCTAGAAGCACAGGGCCCTTGGAGAGGCTGGTGGTTTCCACCTGTGCTTGCCACTGCCCCTCCCAGCACCAGCACTAGCCCAGGAAAATATCAACATGTAACACTCAAAGGACAGATTCTACTGAGTCCATCCTGAAGTCAAAAAGTCCTAAGTAGAGATCATCATTAGGTCATAGACCATCTGCACATATCTCGGAATATACTACTGACACTCTCAAGGCCACCCCCGTTATAGGACAAGAAAAACAATGCAGTATACTCATTCCCTTTCCTGCCTCCAGGCAGTGGCTTCACAGACCTGTTCATGCCCAGTCAGGTTAGGATTCGGTTATGGGGCTGGTGCTGTGGCATAGCAGGTGAAGCCTCTGCCTGCGGCACCAGCATCTCATATGGGTGTTGGATTGAGTCCCGGCTACTCCAGTTCCCATACAGTTTCCCTGCTGATGGCCCAGGGAAAGCAGTGGAGGACGGCCCAACTGCTTGGGTCCTTGCATGGATGTAGGAGACCCTGAAGAAGCTCCTGGCTCCTGGCTTTGGATCAGCACAGCTCTGACTGTTGCAGCCATTTTGGGTGTGAACCAGTGGATGGGAGACCTCTGTGACTCTGCCTCTCAAATACATAATAAATCTTAGAAAAAGAGATTAAGTTGTGTTATCCTTCTGTGAATAGTCTTCAAAGAGCTTGTGGAAAATAAATGTGTATTATGAAAAAAACGCATGACTTCAGAATGTTTTTTTCAACAAACTAAACCTCTTTCTTTCTTTTTCTTTTTTTTTTAACTTTTATTTAATGAATATAAATTTCCAAAGTACAGCTTACGGATTACAATGGCTCCCCCCCATAACTTCCCTCCCACCCGCAACCCTCCCCTTTCCTGCTCCCTCTCCCCTTTCATTCACATCAAGATTCATTTTCAATTCGCTTTATAGACCGAAGATCAGTTTAGTATATATTAAGTAAAGATTTCAACAGTTTGCACCCACATAGAAACACAAAGTGAAAAATACTGTTTGAGTACTAGTTATAGCATTAAATCACAATGTACAGCACACTAAGGACAGAGATCCTACATGAGGAGGAAGGGCACAGTGACTCCTGTTGTTGACTTAACAAATTGACACTCTTGTTTATGGCATCAGTAATCACCCCAGGCTCTTGTCATGAGTTGCCAAGGCTATGGAGGCCTTTTGAGTTTACTGACTCTGATCTTATTTAGACAAGGTCATAGTCAAAGTGGAAGTTCTCTCCTCCCTTCAGGGAAAGGTACCTCCTTCTTTGATGGCCTGTTCTTTCCACTGGGATCTCACTCGCGGAGATCTTTAATTTAGGTCTTTTTTTTTTTTTTTTTTTTTTTTTTTTTTTTTGACAGAGTGTCTTGGCTTTCCATGCCTGAAATACTCTCATGGGCTTTTCAGCCGGATCCGAATGCCTTAAGGGCTGATTCTGAGGCCAGAGTGCTAAAACTAAACCTCTTTCGATTCTATTTCTCCACGAACTTTTTGAAGTTCCCTCATGTGGTTCTCACAAAGAAAACCACTTCTCTAACCTCTTTATCTAAAATCTATCTGTATTGTCTCTTGTATAGTCTTCCCTAATATGGTGCACCATGGGAAGACTGCCTTCACCTATTACCAATGGTTAACAAATGTCTCCTTTCTCCTCCCCTTAGCAAAATCTAACCTCCCAGTACACACACACACACACACACGTACAGAAACTTATTGCTATTATAATTAGCTTTGTCTTTGAGTGGCAGAGAGAGACAGAGAGAGAAAGAGAGAGAGCGAACGAGCTCCTATCTGTGTGTTCACTCCCCAAGCGCCTGTAACAGATGGGGAGTTGAAGGCAGGAGCTGGGAACTCCAACCAGATCACCCACATGGTGCAGCACAGACACAACTACTGGAGCCATCACATTAGCAGGAAGCTGACATCAGGAGCTGGACCCGGGGATTGAACCCGGGCACTGCAGTGTCCAACACGGGTGTCCTGACTGGCATCTTAACTGTTAGGCCAAATGCCTGCCTCTTCCACACTGAAATTTCATCAGCAATACCGGCTAAGAGAAATCATTTCCAGCCTCAATGGCCAATCTTGCAGCTCTCTCTACATATATTCCAAACACCATCTAAGAAAGGTGCTCATTTCATTGAAGTAGGACTAATGATAAGAGGTGGAGCACAGGCTGAACTACAAGTGGGCACATTCCTCTCTCTGGAGTGTCAGGATTCTGAGGGCCAAAACCTGTCGTTTGCAACAGATGTCTTCATACATTTTTATTTATTATTTATTAATTTTTGGATAGGCAGAGTTAGACAGTGAGAGAGAGAGAGACAGAGAGAAAGGTGTTCCTTTTTCCGTTGGTTCATCCCCCAAGTGGCTGCTACGGCAGGCGCATTGCGCCGATCTGAAGCCAGTAGCCAGGTGCTTCCTCCTGGTCTTCCATGCAGGTGCAGGGCCCAAGGACTTGGGCCATCCTCCACTGCACTCCTGGGCCACAGCAAAGAGCTGGACTGGAAGAGGAGTAACTGGGACAGAACTAGAGCCCTGAACGGGACTAGAACCCGGGGTGCCAGTGCCGCAGGCGGAGGATTAGCCTCATGAGCCGTGGTGCCAGCCCTCATACATTTTTAACGCGGACTTCACTAACGTACTTTCAACCTCAGGTCCTTGGTTGAGCCAGGTCAATGCCCAAACCAAGTTAGACTAATCCAGCCTGTGATGGGGAGAGTGTTGCTGGAGAAGTCTTGAAAACACAGCCAATGGGCCTGTCACTGACACTTGCAACTTGGGTGGGTCTCCTGCCAGGGTGCCACAGCACGTCTGACCATTGTCTGGGTTTTTTTTTTTTTTTAAGATTTATTATTTATTTATTTGAAAGGCAGAGTTAGAGAGAGAGAGAGAGAGAGAGAGAGAGAATGAATGAATCTTCCACCCACTGGTTCCAACAGCTGGGGCTGGGCCAAGCCAAAGCAAGGAGCCTGGAGCTCCATCCAGGTCTCCCACCTGGGTGCAGGGGCCCAGGCACTTGGGCCATCTGCTGCTGCTTTCCCAGGCTCATTAGCAGGGAGCTGCATCAGAAGTGGGGCAGCAATGTATTGAATGGCATCCATATGGGGTGCTGGCATACTGGTGGAGGCTTCACCTCTGTGCCGCAGTGCTGCTCCCCCACATTGCCCATTAACCCTCAGAACTCGCATGGTAAATTCTGATTGTACTGAAAAGAGCAAGGCCATCCCAGGGGCACTCCCTGGCTGGAATCCTTGGCATGCATCCCCTCAAGTCCAGAAGGAAATGTCCTCTCTCCCAGCCAGCGTGCTGTGCTTTGTCCTGCTCAAAATTCTTGGGGAACATGCCCCTTCAGTGGTCCCTGCACCCTCTCCCCAAAATAACCCCTCTTCTCCCATCTTATCTTCAGTCAAATGCTTCCCAGAGGCTCCTTCCTTTCTTCATAAACTCTGAAGCTTCTTCCTGGCTGGGTGGATATGGATCCTGTCTATTCAACCATTTTGGGAGTCTCTCTTAGTACAATTTTATCACTTCCCAAATTTGCTCAATTATAAGCTCATCACAGTACATTGCATTGTTGCCCATTTTTTTCATGATGCTCACAATTAATAAAGGTTTATTTATTTATTTGAAAGGCAGAATTACAGAAAGAGAGGGAGAAAGAAATCTTCCACCCTCTGGTTTACTTCCCAAATGGCCACAATGGCCAGGGCTAGGCCAGGCTGAAGCCAGGAGCCATGAATCCCATCCAGCTCTCCCATGTGGGTTGCAGGGTCCCAAGCACTTGGGCCATCTTTTGCTACTTTCCCAGGTGCATTAGCAGGAAGCTGGATCGGAAGTGGAGCAGTTGGGACTGGAACTGGCGCCCATATGGGATGCCGGCACTGCAGGAGGCAGCCTCACCTGCTATGCCACAGCACCGGCCTCTAAAACAAAATTTCAAAAACATTCATTTATGATTGTGTATTTGAAAGGCAGAATTATAGAGAAGGAGAAATTCAGTGAGAAAAGAAGAGAGATCTTATATCCCCTGGTTCATTCCCCAAATGGCTGCAACAGCTGGGGCTGGGCTATGCTGAAATCAGGAGCCAGGAGCCAGGAGCCAAGAGCTTCTTCCAGGTCTTCCATGTGGGTTCAGGGGCCCAAGGACTAGGGCCATCTTCTGCTGCTTTCCCAGGCACTTGCACTAGCAGGCAGCTGGAATGGAAGCAGAGCAGCCAGGTCTTGAACCAGCACCCATATTTGATGCCGAAGTCACAGGAGACGGCTTAACCTGCTATGCCACAAAGCTGGCCCCAAAACCAATGTTTGAAAAGTAACTTCTGTGGGTTTTTTCCCCCTAAATTTACTGCTATGATCCTAATAGGAAGCCCATTTATAATCAACCCCGGAGGACCATAATTCTTTCTTCTTCCCAGACTCCTGGCACCGTGCTGTGCCTTTCATAACCTACCCCAGCTCACCTCTCTTTCCAGCCGCTCATTAGCTGGTTCTGGAAACTTCGCTTCTTATTGCTCTAAGGATAAAATGTAAATTTCTCACCCAGACTTACAAAGACTATCCACAATCTGCCTCTAACAGGCTGCCATCATTTAACACCCACATTTCAATTCTACTTCTACTGCAATGTCATAAGCGCTCTGCCCACTGCAGCCAGCTGGGCTAACTCGTGTATTTTTTTATTTTTTTCCTGAAGCAATCTTCTGTGCTTTTGTGTAGTCTTGTTTCGAGCCCACGCTCACTCTGATTCTCCATTTAATCAGCCAAAATGTCCTTTCTTCTCTTTTATGCCAATCTAAATAAAAGCATAATAGAGCTGAGAGTGAAATTGAATAGCTATTGTGTCATGTAAAAATAAAACATGAACAACAGGAAGTGGACTTTTTTTTTTAAAGCTAAAAATGACTTAGAGAAAACTCAGTCACAGTCAACTGATTTTCTTGCACGGTTGCCAAGACAATTCAATGAGGGGAAAACAGTCTTTTCAATAAAGGGTGCTGGGAGAATTCGTGTAGAAGACAGCCGCCCCTCCCCAGCTCCCCAATCCTTAGACAGCTTGTTAAGCGCAATTAAACTGGGCACTGAAAGACAAATATCACAGGATCTCATTCATTCGTGAGAGATAAACAAGTTGGCCCCACAGGCGCCAAGAGTCTAACAGTGGTTCTCCGAGGCCAGGAAGGGTGAGGACGGAGGGGATGGGGAGAGGTTGGGGGAGTTAGTTCTAGCACAGGAGGATAGCTCTAATCTACAATTACGCATTATATATTCCAAAATAGGCCAGAAGAGGAGGGGTTGAAGACTCCTAACAGCAGGGGCTGGTGACCATGAGAGGCGAGGTAGGGCTCGTCACGTTGATTTGATCACTACACACTGAATATGTGCATCGAGTGAGCGCTCCAACCTCCATAACTGTACAGATTACCTATCTGTGAGAAAATGGTTGACAGACGGAAACATTAGAGCTAAAACTATACAACTCTAGAATAAAACACTGGAAGGAGTCTTTGTGATGCTGGTGCAGCCAATGATTTCCTGGATACAACATCAAAGTACATTGCAGCAAAAGAGAAAAATAGGTAAATGAGATGTCATTGAAATTGAAACCATTTATGCTTTGGTTAAAAAAACAAAAAACAGTGAAATAAAAATCCACAGCATGGGAAAAAATATTTGCAAATCCTACATCTGACAAGAGACTTGCATCCAGAATACATAAAGGACACTTACAAATTGACAACAACAACAACAACACCCTCAATTAAAATATAGCCGGGCCAGGCATTTAGTCTTCTAGTTAAGATGACCATATCTTTGGCTGGTGCCGTGGCATAGCGGGCTAAGCCTCTGCCTGCAGTGCTGGCATCCCAATTGGGTGCCAGTTCAATTCCCAGCTGTTCCTCTTCCAATCCAGCTCTCTGCTATGGCCTGGGAAAGCAGTGGAAGATGGCCCAAGTCCTTGGGCCCCTGTACCCACATGGGAGACTCAGAAAAAGTTCCTTGCTTTGGATCTGCCCAGCTCCAGCCATGGTGGCCACTTGAGGAGTGAAGCAGCAAATGGAAACCTTTTCTCTCTAACTCTACCTCTCAAATAAATAAATCTTTATTTAACCTCATCTCAGAGTGCCTAGGTTCCAGTCCCTGCTCCATTTCTGATCCCAGCTCTCTGACAGTTTGCACCTGGGGAGGCAGCAGGGATGGATGGCTCAGTACCTGAGTCTCTGCCACTCACATGGGAATCTGCATTGAGTTCCTGACTTTGGCCTGGCCCAGCCCCAGACACTGCAGGCATCTGGGAAGTGGGCCAGCTAACCAGCGGTCTCTGTCTCTCTCTGTCTCTGCTTCTCTCTCTCAAACAAAAACACCCACACATCAGTATATTATATTCAAACTCCAGAAAGACAAGTATAAAGAAAAAAAAAAAATCCTGAGAGAAACCAGAGGAAAAAGATACCTTGTCTATAAGAAGCCAAGGTAAGAATTATGTCCAACTTGTCCTCAGAACTAAGCAAGCAAGAAGATGATGGAATAAACTGTTTCAGTGTTAAGAGAAATCTATGTAGTACTGAAACAGTATTTTTATACTTTGCGTTTCTGTGTGGGCACAAACTGATGAGGTCTTTACTAATTATATACTGAAATGATCTTCTGTATATAAAGAGAATTGGAAATGAAAAAAAAAAAAACCTGGTGTTAAAATGGAAATGGCATAGAAAATTAATTAATTTGAAAAAAAAATTATGTAGGTTCTCTGTCTTTAATGTGCTGTACATTGCTATTTAATGCTACAATTAGTAATCCAATGGTAGTTTTTTCACTTTATGTTGCTATATGAGCAAAATGTTGAAATCTTTACCTAATATATACTAAACTGATCTTCTGTATACAAAGAGAATTGAAAATGAATCTTTACATGAATGGAAGGGGAAAGGGAGCGGGAAAGGGGAGGGTTGCGGGCGGGAGGGAAGTTATGGGAGGGGGGAAGCCATTGTAACCCATAAGCTGTACTCTGGAAATTTATATTCATTAAATAAAAGTTTAATTAAAAAAAAAACTAAAAAAAATAATAAAAAAAGAGAAATCTATGAACCTAAAATTCTGTATCCTGTGGAATTACTCTTTGAAAAGGAAACTCAGGGCCCCAGCACTGTGGTACAGTGGGGCTAAGCCTCCTCCTGCAGCGCCAGCAGCCCATATAGGCACTGGTTCAAAGCCCAGCCGCTCCACTTCTGATCCAGCTCCCTACTAATGCACCTGGGAAAGCAGCAGAGGATGGTCCAAGTGCTTGGGTCCCTGCACCCACATGGGAGACCTGGATGAAGCTCCACTGTGGCCATTTAGGGAGTGAACCAACAGACGGAAGATCTCTCTCTCTCTCTCTCTCTCTCTCTCTCTCTCTCTTTCAAATAAACAAATAAATCTTTAAAAAAAATCAATAGGAGATGAAAGCTTTTTTAGGACAAACTTTGAGAGAAGTTCTTGCAAGAAATGTTAAAGAAATTCTTCAGGGGCTGGCACTGTGGTGTAGCAAGTAAAGCCACTGCCTGCAGTGCCAGCATCTCATATGGGTGCCAGTTCGAGCTCCGGCTGCTTCACTTCCAATCCAACTCTCTGCTACGGCCTGGGAAAGCAGCAGAATGGCCCAAGTCCTTGGGCCCCTGCACCCGCATAGGAAACAAAGAAGTTCCTGGCTCCTGGCTTCAGATCAGCACAGCTCCAGCAGTTGCGGCTAATTGGGGAGTGAACCAGTGGATGGAAGACCTCTCTCTGTCTGTCTGTCTCTCTCTCTGCCTCTCCTCCTCTCTGTGTAACTCTTTCAAATAAAGAAATAAATCTTTAAAAAAGAAGTAAATGAAGATAAAATAAAAATTTGTAATTTTTATTCTTAATCTAACAGATATTAGCTAGTTGAAAATAATAGCAAGAGGGGCTGGTGTTGTGATGTAGCAGGTTAAGCTGCAGCCTGGGATGCATCCCATACGATCGCTGGTTCGAGTCCCAGCTGCTCCACTTCCAATCCAGCATCTTACAAAAGGCAAGTTTTACTTTTCTTATATTTATAAAAAAATCCTTTCATGAACTATTACAATAAAAAGAAGGCATTTTCAGTTGGGCGGGAGAGGGCAGTGTAACAGGCGGTAGAGATGTGTGTTGGAATCTCTCTGCAGAGCTGTCCAAACAGCGTTAGCCACGAGTGTAACAGAAAAAGCGGAAGCGATGACCAGCGGGGAGCTCAGACCTGAACAGGTTTGGGAATGATAACATCGTGCTGAGAAGTTTAATGCTACTTAAGAAACAAGCAGGAGAGGCATCCTGGGGCCGGCAGGCCAGCCGAGCAGTGCAGCCCACGTCCCATATCAGAGTAGCGGGTCCAGAGCTCAGCTCTGGCTCCTGACTGCAGCTTCCCGGTAATGCAGATTTTGGGAGGCAGTGGCGAGGGCTCAAGTGACTGGGTTCCTGCACCCACGTGGGAGACCTGGGTTGAGTTCCTGGCTCCTGGCTTCAGACCCAGCCAAGGCCTAGACACTGTGGGGATTGGAGGAGTGGAGCAGTAGACGGCAGCTCGCTCGCTCTCTATCCCTTGGCTCTCAAATAAATAGGTACATTTTAAAATCAGAAGAAAGGGCCGGCGCCGCGGCTCACTAGGCTAATCCTCCGCCTTGCGGCGCCGGCACACAGGGTTCTAGTCCCGGTCGGGGCACCGGATTCTGTCCCGGTTGCCCCTCTTCCAGGCCAGCTCTCTGCTGTGGCCAGAGAGTGCAGTGGAGAATGGCCCAAGTGCTTGGGCCCTGCACCCCATGGGAGACCAGGAGAGGCACCTGGCTCCTGCCATCGGATCAGCGCGGTGCGCCAGCCGCAGTGCGCCAACCGCGGTGGCCATTGGAGGGTGAACCAGCGGCAAAGGAGGACCTTTCTCTCTGTCTCTCTCTCTCACTGTCCACTCTGCCTGTCAAAAAAAAAAAAAAAATCAGAAGAAAGACAAGAATGGAGGGAGACAGCTACCTGCAGATGGGAGGCTGTTTATAAAGTTCCACTGAGGAGGTGGCTTGGCGGAAGTCCAACGAAGGTGGCTTGTTGTATTCCCTGAAGGGCCCGGCTGGCTGCACTGGGGCTGGATCTCAAGATCAAAGCAGTAGTGCTTGCCCAGGCTGCAGCAGGGAACAGGAGTGAACAAAGGGCACCAGGCTTCTGGGGGGAGGGCGGGCGACACTCTAAGACCGAGTTGCAGAGTTGGCTGAAGAACTCTGTACATTTACTGAAATTCACTGAATTACACACTAACATGTATACATTTTATCTTGTGTAAACTATACCTTAAGCTGGTTTCTAAAACAATTATTATCTGTCTTCTATCATCATCATCTATCTCCATCATTCATCGACCTCTCTCTGTCTCTCTCTCTCTCCATCATCTACATGCATCTGTTTGAGAAGGAGGGAGAGAGGGATAGCAATACATCTGCTTTTCACTCCCCCAATCCCAGCATGAAGCCAGGAGCCAGGAATTCAATCTTGGGTCCTGTCGGGTGCTAGGGACCCGAACACCGGAGCCACCACTGTTGCTGCCCAGGGTCCACATTAATAAGAAGCTGAAGTCAGAGTAGGAGCTGGGTATAAAATCCAGGCACTCCTGGCATGAGATGTGGGCACCTTAAGCACTAGGCTGAACGCCCACCCCAATCAAAAATCAAAGACACAGCAGGGGCGGGTTTTGGGCGCAGTGGTGAGGTCGCTACCTGGGATGGCTGTGTCCATGTCAGAGAGCCTGGTGTGTGCCCCAGCCACTGCACTTTCTTTCTTTCTTTCTTTCTTTTTTTAAAGATTTATTTATTTAATTTGAAAGTCAGAGTCACACACACACACACACACACAGAGACAGACAGAGAGAGGTCTTCCATCCGATGGTTCACTCCCCAAATGGCTGCAACGGCTGGAGCTGCGCTGATCCCAAGTCAGGAGCCAGGAGCTTCTTCCAGGTCTCCCACGTGGGTGCAGGGCCTAAGGACTTGGGCCATCTTCTATTGCTTTCCCGGGCCATAGCAGAGGGCTGGGCAGGAAGTGGAGAAGCCCATATGGGATGCCGGCACTTCAGGCCAGGACGTTAACCCTTTGCGCCACAGCGCTGGCCCCGGCCACTGCACTTTCAACCCAGCTGCCTGCTAATGTACACTCTGGGAGGCAGCAGACGATGACCCAAGTACCTGGGTCCCTGCCAGCCACGTGGGAGACCTGCTCTGAATTCTGGGCACCTGGCTTCCGCCTGGCTATTGCAAACATTTGGGTAGTTAACTAGCAGATGGAAGCACTCTCTCTCTGTGTCTCTATGTCTCTCAGTCTCTCATATAAAATGAAAAAATAAAAAATAAAAAGAATGACACAATCAAAAATCTACTCAGTTCTGTGATTTTCTTGAAGGAAATCTGTGTTAGCAGAAGGGCCTGCATGGTGGGCTTAAGAAGGAATCTGGACCACTGGTATTTTGCAGGAGGCACCCAACGCCATCCGGAGGAAGCCATGCCATATGGTGGAGTAGTTCAGACCCTGGGGTGGCTGTGTGGACAATGGGGGCACCAGGGCACACGACGTGGTGGCCTTCGCCATGGGCAATGGTCACGAACGCTGGCTAGCATCACTCTGTGCCCCGTGTGGTTCTAAGAACTGCCCTGTCTAGTCCTGTGTGGCCCACCTGAAAGTTCTTTGACCCAGAGAGCGTGAGCCCTGGCCCACTGCATCACAGCTGAGGAGTTAGCCAGTCAGGGCTTACACCAGGCAGCGCAGCTCCAGAACCCACAGTTCTGTGTATTACATGCTCGTGCGTGACTCCCATCTTGCCACATACTCGTTTGCTGCAAGCTATTGAACTTGCTTTTCCCTCGGCTCCCTCTCCCTCTCCCCTGCCTTTTGAACTGGCTCCTTCATCAGATAACTCATATAATTAAGCTTATTTTATTCTGTGCTTATTTGGTCATGTACTGAGGTATAAACACATACAAGGGCACTGTGAAAAGTCTGTGGAAGATGGAATTAAAAGATGTTTTATATTGGTGCAAAGAAAAATTGAAATCCATGCTTTTAAAAAGCTCAGCAGGTTAAGCTGCCACTTGTGATGCCAGCATCTCATATGAGCCCTGGTTTGAGTCCTGGCTGCTCCACTTCCACTCCATCTCTCTGCTATGGCCTGGGAAAGCAGTAGAAGATGGTCCAAGTGCTTGGGTCCCTGCACCCACATGGGAGACCCGGAAGAAGCTCCTGGCTCAGCTGCAGCCATTGAGGCCATTGGGGAAGTGAATCAGCAGATGGGGGACCTTTCTCTCTGTAGCTCCCTTTCTCTATCTGTAACTGCCTCTCAAATAAATACATAAAATCATACTTTTTAAAAAAAAAAGATGTTTATTTTGGCACAAAAACTTTTTAAAATACACTCAAAGTTTTTTTTTTTTATTTATCTATTTTAGTTTGTTTAAAAGGCAGAAAGGCGGAGATGGACAGAAGTCTCCCACTTGCAGCTCATTCCTCGAATACCTGTAACAGTCAGGGCTGGACTTGGCTGAAGCCAGGAGCCTGGAACCCAACCCAGGTCTCCCATGTGGGTGGTGGAGAACCAAGTACTTGAGCTGTCACCTGCTGCCTCCCAGGGTGGGCATGAGCTGGGAGCAGAAATGCAGGGAGGAGCCAGCACTTGAACCCAGCCGTTCCCACCTGTCCCAAGTGGTGGTTTAACCCCTGCAACAACTCCAGCCCTGTGCCTAGTTTCTTCATAGGCATTTTCTATGAGCTTTTGGAAGACCTCCTCATATTACACTTATATTTTTCAAAAAAAAATATTTATTTTATTTGAAAGGCAGAGCAACAAAGGAGAGGCGGTGGGTGGGGGGAGAGAGAGGTCTTCCATCCACTGGCTCACTCCTCAAATGGGCACAACAGCCAGGGTAGGGCCAGGCAGAAACCCAGAGTTAGAAACTCCATCCAGGTCCCATCCACGGGTAGCAGGACCCAAGCACTTGTGCCATCTGCTGCCGCCTTCCAGGTGTGAGAGCAGGAAGCTGGATCAGGAGCAGAGTAGTGAGCACTTGCACCAGCGCTCCAATATGGGATGAGTGCATTGCAAGCAGCCTCTTTAAGCTGCTGTGCCACAATATTCACACAATCACATCTGTTCTTTCTTGCCCTAGAATTCTGACTCTGCTGTTTTGCCACCAGAGGGCGCGCTTTGCAAGTTTACCTCTGCTATTCCCTTCAACTTTTCCGTTAACCAGGCACTCTTTTCTTCCTCTCTCTCTCTCTCTGAGGTCTCCCCACTTCCTTCCTACCTTCTTTGCTTGTATTTTTTTTTTTTTTTTTTTGCTTTAAGGAGAACAGCATTCATTCAGCAAAGACTTAATGTTTACAATGTGTCAGGTACTGGACTCAACCTTAGGGATACAAAAATCAATAGGGTAACTGTGTGCGCAAATGAGAAGGGCGGTTTCTAAAACACAGGCCACTTTGTATTTCACTCTATTGTTTGGTTGGGGATAGACATTTGGCAATGCTAAGACTTCATCTGGGACACCCAAATCCCACATGGCAGTGTCTGCGTCTGATACCCTCAGTTCCTGGTTCCAGCTTCCTGCTAACGTGTCTCCTAGGGGGCAGTGGTGAGGGTTCAAGTAATTGATTTCCTACCACCCGCCTGAGTGACCTGGACAGAGTTCCCAGCTCCTGGCTTCAGCACTCAGTTTGAGGTCACTGTGGACATTTGGGGAATGAGCCAGCAGAGGGAGCTCTCTGTCTCTGCCACTCAAAAGAAAAAGTTTTGGTAACCCACGTGGCACACAGGACCTTGGGAGAGCAGGCAGTTCAGCAGGACGCACCAACGGCACACTGCTCTGCAAGCAGCCCCCAGAGCTCTTCCATCTCACAGAATTTTTTTTTTAAGATTTGTTTTTAAATATTTGAAAGTTACAGAGAGAGGTAGAGACAGAGAGAGAGGTCTTCCATCCGCTGGTTCACTTCCAGATGGCTGAAATGGCTGGCTGCGCCAGGAGCCAGGAGCCAGGAGCTTCTTCCAGGTCCCCCACATGGGTGCAGGGGCCCAAGCACTTGGGCCATCTTCTACTGCTTTCCCAGGCCATAGCAGAGAGCTGGATTGGAAGCGGAGCAGCCAGGACTCAAACCGGGGCCCATGAGATGCTGGCGCTTCAGGCCAGGGCGTTAACCTGCTGCGTCACAGCGCCGGCCCCAGGGAATTGGGTTTTCTTTGATTTGACTCCAGGATCCCAGCTTCAGCCTGGCATAGCCCCAGCTATTGTGAACATCTGGGGAGTGAACCAGCAGATGGAAGATCTCTCTCTCTGTCACTCTGCCTTTCAAATAAATAAATCTTATTTTTTAAAAGGATGCTTCTGTGTCAAAAGCGGCGAAGTAGCTCACGTCTGCAATTGTGAATGCTTCGTCACACTGTGGCTCATCGATGTCGGCACCGTATTTGCACAAGGGTCTTCGACAAAGCTATTTTGCCAACTGCTCATTTTGTTTACCTTTAAGCATAGTGTGTGCGATGAATTCTGTAGCCAGGCTGACAAAACTCTTTACAATACCGTGACACCTGCCTGTTTTTGTTTCAGTAATTGCACCTCTGGAATAAGGGGTTGGACACTTTTGTCATTACTCTGTTTTGCAATGAAAAATAAACCAATTTTGTTCCAGAAAGCAATTTTTTTTTTGTTCTGGTTCAGAAAAGCCTCCACGGGTTTATCAGAATGTCATTGCCTTTGTTTAACAACCCCAAAACTTCAGGGGGTATCAGCTGGCCTGGCCATGTTTAATGACTGCCCAGAGGACTAGGCCAAGGGGAGCTTTGATCTGACCCAACCCCGTGCTCAGAGACTCCTGGCAGCCCCTCCGGCTCAGCTGCAGTATCTGACAGCATGCACAAAACTGCCACACCTGCAGGTGTCCTGGGCCCAACAGGCCTGGCTGGCGCTCTCCGGTACTCGGGAGCCAGGACACCATGTCTAGTCACAGACTGTCCTCATGCATAAGGCGCGACTTGAGGCTTCAGTGAGCACTTCCCCTGGTAAAAAGAAAAGCGAGTCTAATATAACCCAATAGCCATGGTAAAGACTGCAAATTTAGGGGCCGGCACTGTGGCGCAGTGGGTTAAAGCCCTGGCCTGAGGTGCTGGCATCCCATATGGGCACCGCTTCTAGTCCCGGCTGCTCCTCTTCCAATCCAACGCTATACTATGGCCTGGGAGAGCAGTAGAAGATGCCCCAAGTGCTTGGGCCCCTACACCCACATGGGAGACCAGAAGAAGCTCCTGGCTCCTGGCTTCGGATTGGTGTAGCCCTGGCAATTGTAGCCATTTGGGCAGTGAACCAGAGGATGAAAGATCTCTGTCTCTCCTTCTCTCTAACTCTTTCAAATAAAGAATTTTTTTTTTTGGACAGGCAGAATGGACAGTGAGAGAGAGAGAGAGAGAGAGAAAGGTCTTCCTTTTGCCGTTGGTTCATCCTCCAATGGCTGCTGTGGCCAGCATGCTGCAGCCGGCGCACCGCGCTGATCCGAAGCCAGGAGCCAGGTGCTTCTCCTGGTCTCCCATGTGGGTGCAGGGCCCAAGGACCTGGGCCATCCTCCACTGCACTCCCGGGCCACAGCAGAGAGCTGGCCTGGAAGAGGGGTAACCGGGACAGAATCTGGCGCCCCAACTGGGACTAGAACCCGGGGTGTCGGCGCCGCAAGGTGGAGGATTAGCCTATTGAGCTGCGGCACTGGCCTATAATTTTTTTTTTTTAAAAAAAGATTTATCTATTTATTTGAAAGGCAGAGTTACAAAGAATCAGAGGCAGAGAGAGAGAGGTCTTCCATCTGCTGGTTCACTACACAGATGGCTGCAATGGCTGGAGCTATGCTGATCTGAAGCCAGGAGTCGGGAGCTTCTTCCGGGTCTCCCACGTGGGTGCAGGGGCCCAAGGACTTGGGCCATCCTCCACTGCTTTCCCAGGCCACAGCAGAGAGCTGGATCAGAAGAGGAGCAGCTGGGACTCAAACCGGCACCCATATGGGATGCCAGCACTGCAGGCGGCAGCTTTATCCACTATGCCATAGCACTGGCCCCCTCAAGTATAAAGAATATTTTTTTTAAAGGAGAGGGCAGCAGCATTGTGGCACAGCAGCCAAAGCTACCACTTATGATGCCAGTATCCGGTATAGGCGCCAGTTCAAGTCCCGACTGCTCCACTTCTGATGTAGCTTTCTGCTAACGTGCCTGAGAAAAGCAGCAGAAGATGGCCCAAGTGTCTGGGCCCCTGCTACCAGTGTGGGAGCCTGGATGGAGCTCCTGCTTCGGCTTGGCGCAGCTCTGGCCATGGCAGCCATCCAGGGAGTGAACTAGCACATGAAAGACCACTCCCTCTTTCTCTGGCTTTCCTTCTCTTTCTGGTCTTCCAAATAAACAAAAGAAGTCACTAAAGAAAAAAAAAAAAAAAGAAAGAAAATGGGATTTCTATGAAACCATTATCGTGCATTTCCAGTTTCTGAAGTGCGACTCTAACAGCTTCATGGCTCTTCCCTCTGATATTCCTGGAGCGCCTGGGGCCCGTTGGAGACACTGCTGGGTTGCAGGTGTTAGGAATACTGGTCTACATGAGAGGAGGGCAGCTTGGGAAGCAACAGGGAGCCGACTGGGATGCGAGGACTCCCTGCAAAGCAGGCAGCCTTTGTGTGTGACCAATGGGAGACAGGACCACATGGAACAAGACACTACCGCCCCATCCTGTCATCCTCGCCACGTCTCTCCCCAAGACGCCCAACGGGCGTTCCAGGCAGAGCTCCCCTGACCCTTAGCTCTGAGGCCGGCTGCCTGTCTTCCCGTGGGACCCAGCTGCCTGGCATTGAGTAAGCGCTCAGTGTTACAGTGTTACTGGTTCAACTCAGGAGTTTTTGACTTTACAATGATGGGAAAGCAAGATCTGTTCAGTGTTAACCATCTTTGGGATCCTGATGGTTGATCTTGACCTGGGCTAGTGCTGTGCTGTCCAACCCTCTCTGGGCTGTGAGTACAGCTCCCACTAAGCCCCACGGTCACCAGGGGTGCAACCTGTGCTGGGCAAGGTGCGGTGCTGGAGACCTCGGGTGTTCCATATGTGAAGGGTATTAAATGCATGTTGGGGGCTGGTGATGTGGCATAGGGATAAAGCCACCGCCTGCAGCATCGGCATCCCATATGGGTGCCAGTTCAAGTCTTGGCTGCTCCACTTCTGATCCAGCTCTCTGCCATGGTCTGGGAAAGCAGTGGAAGATGGTGCAGGTGCTTGAGCCCCTGCACCCACGTGGGAGACCTGGAAGAAGCTCCTGGCTCCTGGCTTTGGATTGGCTCAGCTCTGGCCATTGTAGCCATTTGGGGAGTGAACCAGCAGATGGGAGACTTTCTCCCTCCCTGTCTCTTGTTGGGAGCCACTGTGCTAGGTTCCCTGTATAGGCCTTTGTTTAGAGTAACCTTCAACTGTGTTCCTGTAAGGAGGATTCACTAGAAAATTCCATGTGTACAGCTCACTGATGTGGTTAGCGCCTGGCCATCTGGCTTCAGTGCTCTCTTTCTTGTACCTTGATAAGCATATCTGCCAGCTATAAGACCTCGCTGTAACTCCCTTTGTCAAATTGATACTGATTCCTGTGAAATTATTCCTTTGAACTATGTTGTGAGATGACACCTGCTTGCCCTCGACTGTTACAATCCTTGCCTTGTATTATATAAGCTGCCTCCTTCTCCAATAAAGTGAGACCTTGATCAGAATACTGTCTTGGTCTCCCTTCTCATGTCTGGTTTGTCTCTCCATTCAGGTCTGCCCTCCTCATGTCCTAGTTGATTACCCCGCGGGCCGGGGCAGTCTCTCTCCATCTATTCCTCTGCCTCTCTGTAACTCCGACTTTCAAGTAAATAAATAAATCTTTTTTAAAAAGTGTATGGTGGGCCGGCGCCGCGGCTCACTAGGCTAATCCTCCGCCTTGCACGCCAGCACACCGGGTTCTAGTCCCGGTTGGGGCACCGGATTCTGTCCCGGTTGCCCCTCTTCCAGGCCAGCTCTCTGCTGTTGCCCGGGAGTGCAGTGGAGGATGGCCCAAGTGCTTGGGCCCTGCACCCCATGGGAGACCACGAGAAGCACCTGGCTCCTGGCTTCGGATCAGCGTGGTGCACCGGCCGCAGCGCGCCAGCCGCAGAGGCCATTGGAGGGTGAACCAACGGTAAAGGAAGACCTTTCTCTCTGTCTCTCTCTCTCACTGTCCACTCTGCCTGTCAAAAAATAAATAAATAAATAAAGTAAAAAGGGCATGGAGGGTTTACCATGGTTTGAGCATAACACGGGTTTATCGAAATGGGACCCCATCATAAATCAAGGAGCTTCCACTAGAACTCTCAGTAGGTGAACTGAATGCCAGTTGAAGGACCAGGGAAGACCATTTGCTACTAGTTGATTGTAGCACAATCAGAATGGGAAACAAGGAACAGTGAGAGTTAGCATCTCAGAGAGGGGGAGAAACTGTGCCGCTGACCAAGAGCAGATTTGAGTGGACTTGCTTACCAACGCCATGGGAGAGGAAGGTGGTTCCAAGTCACAACGGTCTCAGGGCACTGCAGAGAGAACAACTCACATAGCCCTGCTAACAGGGAGAGGGAGAGACAGAGAGAGAGAGCTCTTCCATCCAGTGGTTCACTCCCCAGATGGCCACAACAGCAAGAGGTGGGCCGATCTGAAGCCAGGAGCCAGAAGCTTCTTCTGGGTCTCCCACATGGGTTCAGGGGCCCAAGGACTTGGGCCATCTTCTACTGCTTTCCCAGGTCATAGCAGAGCTGGATCGGAAGTGGAGCAGCTGGGACTAGAACCGGTTCTCATATGGGATGCCAGCACTGCAGGCTGCGGCTTTACCCACTACGCCAAAACACTGGCCCCTGGTGTGTGGGTTTTATAAAGCTGTACACAGCTATGGAGAACAACCTTTACTGTGCAGGAAAAACTAACTTTGTTGTCAAGTATGAAACGTTCATTTGAAATAATTGCTTTTAAAATGCTATATTTGAAATCCTGAATTTTTCTTCCATACACATCTATCCTCTTATATTGCTAATGAAAGATTTTTTAAAAAGTAATTAACATTTTTTCTTTTAGAGCAGTCTTGATCTGGGCCCAGCCTCCACCTGCCACCCCTACTTTCCCCTGTGAGTCACTTCTTGCATCTGTGTGCTACATTGATCATAACTGGTGATCCAGTTCCACACGACAGTTAACTGACATCTCGAGTTGATTATGGTTTGCTCTTGGAGTTGAACGTGCTATGAGTTTCCATGGCCATAGACTGACAACGTGCTGCCCACTGTGAATCGTACAGAACAGTCTCAGGGCCCTAACAGCCCATGTGCTCCAACTTCTTACCTTCTATAAGCCACTTAGAGTTCTCTCTACCAAAGACTTAGGATCAAGAATGGCTTTTGCTTAAAGACTTGAGCAGCTCGTCTGGCCTCCAAAGGGCAGTTTTGGGGCTTGTCCACTCCCTCCACAAGGGACAGCTCCTGCAGCGGGATTTTGTGGCAACCCCCTCAGTGTGCACCCCTCACTCTGAGGAGTCAGTGAGCTGATCCTCACAGAGTGGTCTCCTGGGCGCCAGCTACTGGACTGTCACCTGCTAGCGTCTGAGTAGGGTTTGCATCCTCTGACACTCATGCTGAAGTGTGATCGCCGCCGTGGCCACGCTGGGAGGCAGGGCCTTTAAGATGTTGAGTTAGGTTGTGAAGTGGGACCTGCGTCTGGCTTGGGGTGGCTGGTGGGAAGCAATTCCCGCCTCTCTCGCTGCCTTCTGCGTGCGCCTGCTCACCCTTCCGGGAACCGTTCTGCTATGTTAGGATGCAGCATGAGGCCCTCCTCCACCTTGGGCTTCCCAGCCTTTAGAACTGTGAGTCAAACAAGGCTCTGTTGCTCAGAGATCTCCCAGCCACCAGAAAGCAGACGCTCCCGCCCCTCCTGCCAACTGCTGACTGTGGTTCTTGCTCCCAGCACCACCCTCCTTTGAGAGGGTAAGATCTTGGGGGCACAGGGCCTGTTGCACACATCTTTGTGTCTTGCCTAGTACGAGGCCCAAAGCTCACAGCAAGGCCAAAAGGAACCTACCAGAGACAAAGAGCGAGAGCCCTGGGACCCCGCACAAGAAAGCCAGCCCTAAACCAACAGTAGCAGTAGCAGTAGCAGTGGTATTTCCTAGAGCAAGCTCCCCAGGCCTCCCAAACCCAGGGAAGGAACACAGCAGAGAGCCTCTGGCTGTGTTGTTAGAGTTGGACTTAGCTGATCTGCAAGGCCTCAGGCAATGGCACGGTGCGGGGTGGGGTGGGGCACAGCTCAGGTGCCTCAGAGAAGGGCATTGGGGAATGCCTGTCTTTTCAGAAGCTGACCAAAATCTGTACGGAAAGATCTGTGCTTGCTTGTGGCTCGCCTGTTGAGGCAGAAGCACCTGGCGTGGGAACAGAAGCCCAAAAGGAAGGAGTTAGACTCCTGGTCATAGAAAAAGCAGAGCAGTGGGGGTGCTGTTCTACTTAGAATCACAAGCAGGAGTGACAGGTGCCTGTACTTCCCATGGCGCCCATCTGTCTCCCCATCTACGGCTGTTTCTACTCTACCTCCTTTGATCCTGAAGAGAAGCTGGGCGGCGGCGGCAGTGACAGAGGTTCCTTCCCTCCCACCCCTTCTCCAGGAACCTGGAAAATGCACTGACCAGGATTCTAGGCCAGTCTGAAAACACTGGCCAGGTTCCCCAGGCTGCACCTTGCGGCGTGCCTGCAGGTGCTCCTGGCAATCTGAAGTGCAAGGCGGCACACATGGAAGACAAGAAGGAAGAAGAGATGCTGGGTGTGTCAGGGCAGAAACGGTGAAATCCTGTCCCACAGACTTGCTGTAGAAAGCTGCTTGTGCTTAGTGCTGGAGCCCTGTGCTTTGCAGACAATTCCCAGGGGACTGCACCTGCTCAAGACCTCAGTGGCTGGCTGGAGGGCTCTAGTGGTGGCCTTGAGTATGGACAGGCAGAGGAAGCTACACCTGGGAGCCAGTTGGACCAGCTCATTTATTTCCGAGACAGCAAGTGAATGTGCGCTTGTCCATAGGCTGGTTCTGGCAAAGGGGAGAGGAAGCTCCTGACCACTGTTTGATTTCCTCTCCTTTCAGTCTCATCTACACTGGCTCACTTCCCAAACTGCTGCAATGGCTGGAGCCAGGAGCCTAGAGCTCCATCTGGGTCTCCCAGGCGGGTGGCAGGGGCCCTAGCACTTGGGTCATCATCTGCTGCCTCCCAGGGAGCTGGATTGGAAGTAAAGGAGCTGGGACGTGAACTAACACTCTGACATGCGATGTGCCACAATACCGGCCCCACAGGTTCTCACCTCTAGCAGGGTCTACACCGCCCCCCGCCCAGCGCCCCAGCCTGGATGTGCAGGGGATGAGGACGCCAGGCTGGGGGAGCAGAGCAAAGTTGAGGCCAGGTGTCTGTGGGAAGGCTACAGGGAGACAGCAGCGCTGTTGCTGCGAGGGCAGCTGTGCGGGCTCAGTCATGACTGGCTGGGCTTCTGCGTTCCCGAGGCCTTTTGTGGGAAGGGGTGAAGGAGCCCCTAACGCCTGTTGGTGGCAATGAGCCCAGCCCCACCTCATCTCTTCCCCCAAGCACCCACCCCAGCCAGCTCTCCTCTCCGAGCTCGGCCTTCACTTTTCTGTGTGCTCAGAATGCCCCGTGAATACATCCATGGCTGCACTCACCACTCGCTCACAGTGATCTGTCTACACGGCCACTTCCGTGTGAGCCTCTGTGCTCCCAGTGGGGCTCACTCACCCAGGAGCTGAGTCCTGCTCCTGGCTTGGTGACGGCTGAGTAAATGAGGAGCCCTCCACTGTGACACAGAGACCCCCTCCAGGTCACACAAACAGCTGTGTGACACCGTGCACAGTATCCTCCTGCAGGAAGCTGATGGGCAGGGGGAGGCGGGCCATGCAAAGGTGCACATCAAGTGGCTGCATTGTGAGTGACTGCTCATCAGTCAGGTTTTTCCTTCTATGGACATAGGCAAGGCGCAGAGGAGCAATGGAGGCAGTGGAGGAGACAGGAGGTGGACCCCTGCTCCCTACACCTGCCCAGCGGTGGGGAGAAGTGTCCCGGGGGCCGCATGGCCACGTGGGATTCTCTCCAGGAGCCATGCAGCTGGCCCACTGCCCACTTTCGGAAGACTCACGAGGATTTTACCGAGACAAAGCCAGTAACGGTCCGCATGTGTCCCAGAGAAGTTCCCGTGTTGGAAACTTAAGCTCCGACTGCCTCTGCTGATAATCTTAGGGGCTATCAGGGCTGGATGAGGTCGTGGAGGGGGCCCGTGGTTGGCCTAGTGGCCTGCTATGAAGAGAGACCTGGGTTTGCACACTCCCTCGCTCTGTCTTGACCCATGAGGCCCTCCGGCAGGTATGACTAGCAAAACGGCCCTCATTCAGTATAACCCTCAATACTGGACCCCCCAGCCTCCAGGGAAAACAGGTTTCCTTATCAGCAACCCTGTCTTAGGTATTTTGTTGTGGCAACCCAAGGCAGGCTGAGACACAGAGGCGGCTCTGGAATGGTTAACAGGAACAGGCTGGAAGGTTCTGGAAGGAGCAGACCTGAGGAAGCCTGGGCAATTCTTCCAGTAGGGGCTCAGGAGACAGGCCTAGGCAGACTACAACTGCCTGGAGAGGACCTAACGGGATACCCTCAGGATACTGGGCAAACATGGGCCGTGAAGTCCACTCAGTCAAGGTCCCGGATAGAAACGAGGAACGGAGTGGAGGCCGTCCCTGGTCCACAGCAGAGAAGACTCGGCTGCCCTGTGTGCCGGGGTCACCTGGCAGAGGAATCCTCCAAGCAGCAAAGCACCCAGCCTGGGGCATGGCGACCTTCAACCGCACCCAGTGATCCGTGAGAGCAGAGACAGCGTAAAGACGCAAGTCGTAACTGAAGGAGAAGCAGAGTGGAAAGATTTGAACAATTCACAGCCTGGCCACGGAAAGAGTGGGGAAGCACGTTCAGGAGATCAGACTAGCGGTGTGGCCAAGTGACTGCTGGCCAGAAAGGTCAGTACGAATAGAAGTCGGCCAGCTTCTATTCATCAGGGCGAGGCGAGGGAGATCCCGAAGGCGTTTCTGAGAACTTCAAGGCTGCCACGAAGGAGGACACAAGTGGTCAGCCCCGGTGGTGTCTGTGTGTTGTTGACTGTGTCGTGTTGACCTCTTACACGCTGGTGTTGGTTTGCTCTCTGTTGCTACAACAGAATGCCCGAGGCTGGGTAATGTAGAGAGAGAGAGAAGTGGTTTATTCAGCTTGTAGTTTGGAAGGCTGGCCTCTGGCTCGGCCTCACTGCACGTGCCATCACAGTGGTGGGTGTGGCTGTGGAGCTCACAGGGTGACAGGAGGCCAACCTGCTCTGTGGGACCTACTGTGGTCCTGTGACAACTATACTGATCCCTTCCGATGGCTGCACCCATTGTGACCTAACCATCTTCCCCTAGGCCCCGCCTCTTGCTGGTTCCACCCGCCCAACGTCACCACCCTGGGAATCAGGCTTCCTGCACATGAACCTTGGGAACGCACTCAAGCCACATGCAAACAGCACTTGCCCATGCTTGAATCTCCATTTTTTTCTTTCTTTTTTTTTTTTTAGAAGGTTTATTTTAGTTATTTGAAAGGCAGAGTTAGAGGGAGAAAGAGAGAGAGACCTTCCATCCACTGGCTCACTCCACAAATGGCCACAATGGCTAGGGCTGGGCCAGGTCAAAGCCAGGAGCCTGGAACCTCATCTGGGTCTCCCATGTGGGTGGCAGGGTCCCAAGCACTTGGGCCATCTTCCACAGCTTTCCCAGGGGCATTAGCAGGGAGCTGGATGGGAAGCAGAGCAGCTGGGACTGGAACTGGTGCCCTTATGGGATGTCGGCACTGTAAACGGTGGCTTTACCTGCTGTACCACAGCGCTGGCCCCTGAATCTTCATTTTTTATGATAGGCTCAGTATTGTGTTTGCTGTTTCCCTCTGGGAAGAGGAAAAATCTACCTGCTACTTGAATTTTCATGATGTTTTTAGTTTAAGATATAGAGTTTGCTATGTTGAGAGTCAAGAAGCCTACTAGCCTGAAATACTCCAGATTTTATTTCTATGAGAAGTCTTTCATGCTAAGTTGTTTTGCTTAGGAGATGTCACCTTTCTCTACTCTGAAACACTTAGCTTCTAGAAACGGAAACTTCGGGGAATCAGTCTCAAGCCGACAGGTAGGCTGCAGTCTGTATCATCCTGCTGCTGTGTAATCTCTCGTTATGAGTCCCCAACCTCCACTTCGGGGCCCTAGGGACAAGGAACTCACAGCGACGGGGCGGCCAGGGCACTGGTGGCAGGCTTCACTCATTGCCGGTTAGTTATCCGCGGGAAGACCTGGGGCCTCAGAGGATTTGTCAACTCTGGAATCCCTGGGGCCTTGACAATTCTGACACGGTTGGAATAAAATTCTGCTGCTTGATGGAATGAATGAGTGAGTGGGTTGATACTGGAAAATAAAGAGACGAGGAAGGCCTGTTGCAGTATCAAGCAGGCAGCGTGACTTGATCTGCTGACAGTGGTGAGGGGAAGTGCCTCATGCTGATGGCATCGTGCCTGATAAGGTGACTGCCTCCATCCCCATAGAGAACTGGAGCCAGGTCAGCGGGGTGTGCAGTTCTTTGCGGCTTTTCCTAGAAATGCCACCAATCGGAGTGAACCAGCAGATGGAAGACCTTTCTCTGCCTCTCCCCCTCTCACAGTCTGTAACTGTACCTCTCAAATAAATAATAAATATATACCCCCAAGTGTCCATAAACAACCATGAAGGGATTTCCAAAGCTGCATAATTAAGATCTCCATTTGTGAGACTGAGAGAACAGAACACAGCAGGAGTTCAGCCCATGCCATTAAGCTCAACTCCCGCCCCCCCCCCCCTCCCGGCTCCGGACTCCAGCTTCCCGCCCACGCAGATCCTGGGAGGCTGTGGGGATGCCTCCAGCAGCTGGGTCCCTGACTTCTAGATGGAGACTGGACTGAGTTTCTGATTCCTGGCTTTGGCATCTGGTCAGCCCTGGCCGTTTTAGGTATCTGGGGGAGTGAACCAGTAGACAGGAACTCTCTCTCAAGTAAATAACAACAACAGACCCCACGGTGATGAAGTATTTAGGGCTCAGGCTCAGGTTGATACAGATTTTTTGGGGCCGGCTCTGTGGCACAGTAAGTTAATCCTCCGCCTGTGGCACTGGCATCCCATATGGGTGCCAGGTTCTAGTTCCGGCTGCTCATCTTCTAATCCAGCTCTCTGCTGTGGACTGGGAAAGAAGTAGAGGATGGTCCAAGTGCTTGGGCCCCTGCACCCACATGGGAGACTGGGAAGAGGCACCTGGCTCCTGGCTTCGGATTGGTGCAGCTCTGGCTGTTGTGGCCATCTGGGGAGTGAACCAATGGAATCAAGACCTTTCTCTCTGTCTCTCTCTCTGTCTGTAACTCTACCCCTCAAATAAATAAATTAAAAAAAGATTTTTCATCTTCTAAACCAGACACAAAAGGGCAAATATTTTGTGACCCCCAAAGAGTTGCCAACTTCCTAGACAGGCAACAAAATGGCGGCTGTGTGGCTCAGCACTCCGCGCCCCCTCGTCCTTCCTCTTACCCCTGCCTGTTCCTTGGCTCACCACGTGGTCTGTCCTCTGAAAGTGTCCCACCAATGCCATCCACTGCCTTCTATTAGAGGCCAGACCCATGGGGCTGCCTGACCTCGGACTTGAACCTCCAGCACCGTGAGCTAAATAAACCTTTCCTCTTTGTAAGTTAGTTGCTTGAGTATTTTATCACAGGAAGGAGAAGCTGACAGATAGACTGGCGATTAAAGGCCACCAGCGGAACAACAGGACCATATTCATTGGGCCTTGGCTGGAAACACAGAATCCTAGACCCCACCCTGGACCCTGGACACACAGGTTACTTACTCGCACCTTAAAGTTTGAGCAGTGCTTCGAGACAATGGAACCCACCGAGAACAGTACACGGGTGCGCAGAGAGCACAGTCTGGGAAGGACTCGTTAGTGCAAGGAAAGCAGGGACCCACTAAGGCCACCCAAGGAGGCGCACAGCTTTAAGCGGAGGAAGCCTTGCAGGCACAGAGCCCTTACCCAGCGGAAGGTGGGACACAACCCCACCCATCGGTAACAGACGCAGCCTTGCAGCCTTCACCGATGCCTTCGTGGGGTAGGGAGGGAGGAACGTGGCAGAGCGGGTCTCACGGGGACCAGCCACACACGTGGACTCCTCCGTTCCTGCCTCTCCAGCCTGGCTGTCACCAGCTAAATGCCCTGAGCAGTTACTGTGAGCCTGAAGCACCGTGTGTTCTCCAAAGGTCCTGTCAGTCACATCCCAGGGAAGAGACGTAATCCCCAGCCACCCGCGCCGCAGCACACCCCACTGCTTCATGCCAAGCTCATGCCAAGCTCCCGGCCCCGGGAGGCGCTGAGGCCTCGTTATCCTATCACACAACCTGTGTTGGAGCATGCGTGTGAATTTTGTGTGCTGGGCTCGCACCCACCCCTACACGTGTGTTAGGCGTCAGCCCTTGATTAAGGCAGATTTCTCCATAGCTACTCAGCCCTACTAAGGGAAGAAAATTTCTCCCTATGACTACACTTGTTATTTACAAATAAGGTTCTTTTCAACCAAGTGATTTAGGCCATTTGCTTGGAGGAAATTGAGCAAATTCCCCCTAGATTTTAATCAACAGCAATTAACTCCCTAATTGCACTGAAACTCTTGCTCCCCGAAGCTCTTTGATCATCTCTTAGCATACTGTTCATTTTGGTGCAAAAATGAGAAGCACGATGCACTGAAATGTCTACTCTTGTGGCCGGCGCTGTGGCGTAGCATGTAAAGCTGCCACCTGCAGTGCTGGCATCCCACATGGGTGCCGGTTCAAGTCCCAGCTGCTCCACTTCCGATCCAGCTCTCTGCTATGGCCTGGGAAATCAGTGGAAGATGGCCCAAGTCCTTGGGCCCCTGCATCCACGTCGGAGACCCTGAAGACGCTCCTGGCTCTTGGCAGTGGACAGGCCCGGCTCCGGCTGTTGCAGCCATCTGGGGAGTGAACCAGTGGAAGGACGCCCTCTCTCTTTCTGCCTCTGCCTCTCAAATAAATAAATAAATCTTCAAAAAAAAAAAAAAGTCTACTGTTGGCAGGATGCTGTGTAGGTGTAGTTAGCTCCTCATTATCCTCAAAACATTGAGACAGTGCTACAGAAGGGACAGGTGGATGAGAACTTACCTAACCGGTGCCGAGTAACCTGGCCCAAACCCACAGAAGCCGAGATTCAAAGGCAGGTGTACCTCCCTCCTCCCCCACTCCCGGAGGGCACGGCTTCCAGGCCGGCTGCATCTGCGCCGTCTCTGCCCCCTGTCCCGTCTGCCGGAGGCTCAAATGAGACTCGGCGCTCACAGCTCACTTTAGCACCGCAGGCTTTGGGATTTCCGAATCTTGCGGCTATCAAAACATGCCAAGAAAGCCTTTTGCTTTTGTTTTTGTTCTGACGCATTTCCTGTTTTGGAAACCTAGGGAGAACTGCGAACGTGAGGCACGTCTGCTTCTGTAGGGGTTTTCCGCACCCCAGGCCCCTTTCCTCTGTAAGGAAAGGTCCGCACCCCAGGCCCCTTTCCTCTGTAAGGAAAAGTCTGTTAGCCGGCTGGGACTTGGTCTGAACAAGGAAGCCGGCAGGCCCACTTTTGAGGCCCGTTAAGGGGTGTTTTTAGCCACACAGGCTCCTGAGCCACCCACTCTGGCACCTGCTGCTAAGTGAGGCTGCTCCCTTGCACCTGACAGCCTCGTGGACGGCAGCGGCATTGCCCACAGAGATACAGAGCTTGTGGTGCGGTGCCACGGGACCCAAGGCCTGCCACCCCTCCCTGCTCAGCCTCTCATGAGGCTGCAGGATGCAGCCACTTGGCCAAAAATAACTGCAACATGCCTGGTGCCAAAGGAACACTGAGGAAGCAACTACGTGTCTGTCTGCAAGAATCTTGCAACAGTGTTCAAGAGACAAAGAACTAAGCCAGAAAACGACACTACTACTGTCTGTAAAGCTATGAGGGGGTCCACTGAAGGGGCCAGCACTGTGGAGTACTGGGATAAGCCTCTACCTGCGGCACCGGCATTACATATGGGTGCCAGCTCATGTTCTAGTTGCTCCTCTTCCTATCCAGCTCCCTGCTAACGGCCTGGGAGAGCAGCAGAAGACGATGGCCCAAGTGCTCAGGTCCCTGCACCCACGTGGGAGACCCGGAAGAATCTCCTGACTCCTGGCTTTGGATCTGTCCAGCTCTGGCCATTGCAGCCATCTGGGGAGTGAACCAGTGGATGGAAGACCTCTCTCTCTCTCTGCCTCTCTGTAACTCTTTCAAATAAATAAATAAATAAATCTTAAAAAAATATTTCACAGAAACATGCAATGAAAAAACAATGCATGAATTTCAAATCTTCTGCACCCAAAATGGACTTTAAATTCCGTTTCCCACTACCTCTTTGAAGTCGCCACGCATGAGCTGAGAGTTCCCGGACTGGTCCTGCTGAAGCCAGGCTGTTCGCGGAGTCCCGGGCCCGCACCGGGTCCTCGCCGTGGTTTTGCAGGAGCCTGGTCCAGATGCCTCGACTGGCAGCCGTTCCCTGAGGACCACTCGCACGCACTTCCAGCACTGCTCACTGCCACTGCCCAGGCTGTCTGCCCACTGCCCCATCCTCCTCCATCGGATTCCCCTCCAGAAATTTCCAAACCTCTCTTCCATCTGTCAAGACTCAGCTAAGGCATCTATCCTCTAGAACACCCTTTCAGAAGTGCACCCCTTGTGCTTCTCATCACAACACGCAGTATGGCTGCACTACTAAGAGCGCAGACAGCATGGGGTCCAGTTCTGATGCGGCTGGCAGTGTAACCACAGGGTAAATATATTTTATTCACACTTTGTTTTTAGAACTCCTTCCATCCGCTCATTCATTCCCCCAATGACGATGACAGCCAGGGCCGGCCAGGGCCAAAGCCAGGAGCTGGGACTCGTTCAGGGTCTCCCAGTGGGAGCAGCTGAGCCATCATTGCTGCCTCCCAGGATGCAATCTGCAAGAAGCCAGAGCAGAAGCCGGCTGGAACTTAAACCCAGGCATGCTGGCTTCCCAAGCAGGTCTTAACCCCTGCACCAGATACCAGTCCCAGTGCTGTTTTTTTTTTTTTTTTTTTTTAAGCTATGAAAGACAAGAGTCAGACTGCTTCAATAGATGGTTGTGAAGATGATGCTAATCGGGACAACTGCTGGCGGGCGGCAAGTATGCAGACTGACGCGCTTCACAACTCCGAGGTCTCCGAGGGGAGGGGCTGTCTGACGAGCTGGGAGAGCTCAGGGCCCCTGAGAGCAGTGCTCACCAAGCCCCGCGCGGCCGCCGTGAAACGTTAAGAACCTTCTCGGAGTGGTGGACAGAGAGCTCAGGCGACAGAGGGAAAGGCACTACAGGGCACAGGCGGATGACCCCCACGTGAACAGGGAGGGAACTGAGAACGTTCTGAGAGGTCCTCTCGAGGGGCTGTAGGAGAGAGTGCCTGGAGACAGGGAGCCCGGGCAGGAAAATACAGCAGTTACTCCTTAGGAGCTGTAGTGGCTATTACCCCAGATTCTTTCCCTCCATAAGAAAAGGCAACTTTATGATCACAAAGAAGCCACTTTTTTTTAATTGATAACTGAACTTCTACACACATACAGTATTGCATAAATTATAAGTGGATCACAATTATATTAACAGAACAAACTCATGGCATTTCCATGACAACTGCTCTAGGTTTTGGTGCCAGGTACATTTTGTGCCAGGTACTTTAGTAAACAGGACAGATGTAAAGGAACTCAGCTACTTTGATGAGATCGGTGTTCAAAGAAAGTGTCTACGTCATCTCAGAATCCTTCATGTGTCAAACTCAGAAAAATCAAGAAACTAAAGCAAAAGGAACACTGTCAAAGATGACGATAGCAGTGTTAGGTTAAAAACATGTTTAAACTTGCAGGGACTGGCTCAGGGACCAGAGAGCGGACTCGGATTTGGGGGTTTTAATTAAGCTTCCACGATCTGCTTCGCGGCTGCTCCCACCTTCCCAAAGCATTAATTCTGAGTGCGTGTGTGCCCGCTCGGCTTGAGGAAACCATGCCTACAAGTTCTAAACAATGGTGATTCACACAAAAAGGTTTTGAAGACTCCTCCCACTCAAAACTAATGTGCTAACCACCAAACTAGAACGCAATCCCATCAGAAAGCTGACCGGACGAAGATGCCGGGTCACCGTGTCCGTCAGCGACCGCCTGGAGTACAGTGCACAGGAACCACCTCCAGGGAAGGGCAGGGACCCCTGATCTTGTGAACGACGGGGCACACGAGCCCCCGGGTGCCCGTGGGGTCTCTGCTTCCTCAGAAAAAGAACTGGGGGACGAGGTGTTGGGGGGGGGCCGCAGAGGGTGCATGGTCCAACAGGCATCTTCCAATCAAGAGAATCGCAGGCGGGCTTGAGATCCCCTCGTTCAGGCATTTAGGTGGCAAAAGAAATGGATTGAGAACAGGTGGCTCCAGTGTTTCTCACCTTTGGCCATCACCATGGCGAGCTATTCCGCACTGCACTTCAAGGGAATCTTTGCCCAGCTCTGCTAAATACTGCAGAGGAGGCATCTGACAATGAGCGTCCTGGTAACAATGGAAAATGGCTACAATGCACCATCACGTTGCTCCCAGCAGCCTGGACTTCCTGCTGCTGCGTTTTAGGAGCCAGCAATGTGGTGGGAACAGCGGCGAGGGAGACAGCCGTGCCGCCACGCGGTGGAGATCCAGGAACGCTGACCTCCTTGGGGGGCGGCCTGAGGGAAACTGGTGCTGACAGAAGGGTCAGGTGTGCAGCCGGGTTCCTGTCCTCAGAGAAGAAAACGATCCAGAGAGCGACGGCCTCTCAGGCTCGGTTTCCTACAGAGCGCACGGATCCCACGTCTCCTGGCAGCTAACACACTGGCTTCATTTCCAAAATGCATTGTTTTATTTTCCCGTTATAACCCTGAAGCACGTGACAGTCACACGATTTCTTCCGTGAGTCCCAAGGCGTGCGTGCGCTTCCCTGGAGCTGGCGGCCAGAGGTGTCCTGAGGATTCAAATGTTAAAGCTTTCTCCACAGCCGCAAGTTCCTTTGATGTTTGGGTTATTGAACACAAACTCACTGGATAATTTGTCTTCAACATAGTCCATTTCTGTTCCTAAGAGTGTTAGCTGGGCTTTCTTCTCGATGAACACTCTGACTCCTTGGGGAAGAGAAAACATGTGTCACACAAAGCCTTGCAGCCTCGTGGGAGCCGCCGGGTCAAAGCCCCTGGAAGTGGCACGGGAAACCTCAACAGGTTCTGTCATTTCCTTAGGGGGACGAAGCACTGCTTCCTGCCTGCCCCTCTCCCCCACACAACTAATCTGCAGCCAAAACAGTGACATCAGGGTGGACGCTTTCACACAGGTGAACTCCAGGATGATTCTGGGCAAGACTACAACTCGTCTTTCCCTTCACTCCTTCCTCCGAGCTGCAGCGTAAGGGGAACGTGTGCGCTCTCAGTGCCAGTTTTGTAAAGACGGAGTCAGTACCATTTACGGAAACACTGCACCAACATCTATGCACTCCGCTCACTGCCACGCCTAGAGAGACAAAGGGCTGTGACACAATGGGGCCGGCCAGTATGACAGCAGTTCTGCTCTGGGTAACATTCCCTAGTGAATATGTGGGCAGAGGCCAGCATCTTCTGAACACAACTGGTTTAAGAATGTTTTCTTCCACGTAAGAAATTGAGTCATCGCCTAAATATAAACTACATAAATATTAGGTTTCCTCTTCTTTAAGCTGAAAATACTAAACTTTATGATACTTTAGGAGTTGACTTCAATAGGAGCGTATCAGACACGCCTTTCCTGGTGGTGCCTTCAGGTTAGCAGGATGAGCACACTCTCAGAGCAGCCACCCTTGGCCCTCCCACCAGCAGGAGGCGCTGTTGGCAAGCTGCGGGCACAGAGCCACCACCGCAGGCCGGAAATGCTCATGTTCTCACACTGTTGCTTCACTGTTTGTCTTGTTTTAAACACGCTTTATCAGATTATTGAGTGCGGACAGCAGGTGGTGGAAAATATAATCAAAAACCTAACATTTTCAGTAGAAACGGAAACTAAAGAAATCCTCAAAAGTGTGAGCTGCTATGACTTACTGGACAGAGACATAAACCTGCGACTTCACACACAGATGGCCGGTTCACTCTGGAGTTCTACGGTCTGAAAACCTCATGGACGCCATGGTGATCTTGCACAGCTGGAACAAACAAGCTTATCCAGGACAGCCTCTGCAGAGAACCGACTGGTCCCCCTTCACCAGGCCCCTCGCTCACCCTGCGACCTCAGGCAAACGGTTCCACGTGTCTGTGCCTCAGCTTCTTCCCGAGCAGACCGAGGGGGTAGGGGCTCTGCACCCCCGGCTGCCGGCCAGCTGAGCGCGTGCTGAGCACTGCTTAGATTTCCAGCAAACCTCCCCAGGCCTGGTGATTTCCTCCTTGGGATGAGGCTCTCTGCTTCCTGCCTGCCCCCGCTTCCCTCACACTAATCTGTAGCCAGAACCATGACAGCAGAGCAGACGGTTTCACACAGGTAAATTCCAGGGCGATCACTCCGAGCAAGACTACAGCTCGTCTCTCACCTTTCCCCTCCTTCCTCTGAGCTGCGGCATGAAGGAAACGTGTGCGCTCTCCTGTTTTATTACTGCTCTCAACAACTTCATGCTGGGCAGACCCAAACACTTTATGCAAAACAGAGTGCCAGGAAAGCTTGTTCATGATAAACTCACCGTCCTGAACGACTTCTTCGTCAGAATCTCCTTTTGTCTTCGTATATTCTAGAGTATAAGAAAGGCCGTTACAGCCCCTGGTTCGGACGCCAACTTTTACACCTACCTGAAAAAGTATTAAAAAATAAATTTAGTTTTGATAGTGCAGATTAAACAATTACTCCAACAAAACCCTGGCTGTTGTTTAAAAATAAGTTAAAAGGTAATTATTAGACTTCTGGCTATAGGATATGTCCCTATAGAATGTACAAATGAATGGGCAAGAAGCCGTTAAAAAATTTAACCATTGCATAAATGTCCTTATAGCACCAGCATGGAGTCAAAAGAATAAAAACCAATTAATTACAGGGGCCGGTGCACTGGCATAGTGGCATAGCTACTGCCTGCAACACCAGCATCCCATATGGGCACTGGTTCGTGTCCCAGCTGCCCCATTTCAGATCCAGCTCCTTGCTAATGCACCTGGGAAAGCAGCAGAGGATGGCCCAAGTGCTTGGGCCCCTGGACCCACATGAGAGACCCAGAAACTCCTGGTTTCTGGCTTTGGTCTGGCCCAGCCCTGGCCGTTGCAGCCATTTGGGGAGTGAACCAGTGGATGGAAGACCTCTCTCTCTCTCTCTCTGTCTCTCCTCTCTCTAATTCTGCCTTTCAAATAAATAAATAAAATCAATTAAAAAATTACATACAAAATAAAGAAATCAAAAAACAAAAAAAACTTCAACAGTTAGTATTACACTAACAAAAGTTTGTTTTTCCCCCCTATTTCCTTCCAGTATTTTTTTTTAATTTATTTATTTACTTGAGAGGTAGAGTTACACACAGAAAGAAAAGTCATCCATCTGTTGGTTAACTCCTCAAATGACCACAACTGCTGCAGCTGAGCTATCTGAAGCCAGGAACTTCTTCCGAGTCTCCCACATGGGTGCAGGGACCCAAGGACTTGGGGTACCTCCTACTGCTTTCCCAGGCCATAGCAGAGAGCTGGATCAGAAGTGGAGCAGCTGGGGGGCCGGCGCCATGGCTCAGCGGGTTAATGCCCTGGCCTGAGGCGCTGGCATCCCATATGGGAGCCGGTTCTAGTCCCACTGCTCCTCTTGCAAGCTACTGCCTGCAGCACCAGCATCCCATATGGGCACGGGTTCGTGTCCCAGCTGCCCCATTTCAGATCCAGCTCCTTGCTAATGCACCTGGGAAAGCAGTAGAAGATGGCCCAAGTGCTTGGGCCCCGGCACCTGCGTGGGAGACCAGGAAGAAGCTCCTGTACCTGGCTTCGGATCGGCACAGCTCTGGCCATTGCAGCCAAATGGGGAGTGAACCATCAGATGGAAGACCACTCTCTCTCTCTGCAACTCTGACTTTCAAATAAAAAGATAAATCTTTAAAAAGAAAGAAAAAGGAGCAGCTGGGACATGAACCAGCACCCATATAGGATGACGGCACTACAGGCGGAGGCTTAGCCTACTAAGCCACAGCACTGGCCCCTCCAGTCTTGTCACACATACAAGTGCATATGTAACATCTGACTCATTATTATTTTTAAAAGATTTATCTATTTGAAAGAGTTACAAAGAGGAAGAGACACGGCAGGTAGAGAGGGAGGGAGGAAGAGGGAGAGACTGACTGAGAGACTTTTCCATCTAATGGTTCACTTCCCAAATAACCAAAATCAGGGTCTCCCACATGGGTACACTTGGGCCACCTTCTGTTATTTCCCCAGGTATATCAGCAGGGACTGGAAGTGGAGCAGCCGGGACTCAAACTGGCACTCATATTGGAGGCTTAACCCGCTAAGTCACAATGTTGGATCCTTTTTATTAGACATCTATTCTGAGAACAGCATTTTTTAAGGGCAACATATTAATAGTAACTTTTTTAAAAAAAAGGAAAAAGAGGGACCGGTGCCATGGCTCACTTGGTTAATTCTCCGCCCGCGGCGCTGGCATCCCATATGGGCGCCAGGTTCTAGTCCTGGTTCCTCCTCTTCCAGTTCAGCTCTCTGCTGTGGCCCAGGAGGGCAGTGGAGGATGGCCCAGGTGTTTGGGCCCCTGCACCCACATGGGAGACCCGGAGGAAGCACCTGACTCCTGGCTTCGGATTGGCACAGCGCCGGCCATTTGGGGAGTGAACCAACGGAAGGAAGACCTTTGTCTCTGTCTCTCTCTCACTGTCTATAACTCTACCTCTCAGATTAAAAAAAGAGAGAGAGAGAGGAAAATAAAAGTATCTAGGGCTGGCGCTGTGGTGTAGCAGGTAAGGCCGCCACCTGCAGTGCCGGCATCCCATACGGGTCCTGGTTCTAGTCCTGGTTGCTCCTCTTCCAATCCAGCTCTCTGCTATGGCCTGGGAAAGCAGTGGAAGATGGGCTGAGTCTTTGGGCCCCTGCATCCATGTGGGAGACCCACAAGAAGCTCCTGGCTCCTGGTTTCAGATTGGCACAGCTCCGGCCATTGTGGCCATCTGAGGAGTGAACTAGTAAATAGAAGACCCCCCACCTCCTGCCTCTGCGTCTCTGTAACTCTGCCTTTCAAATAAATAAAATAAATCTTAAAAAAAAAAAGTATCTAATGATGGAAACTGCCTCCCTAAAAAAAAAAAAAAAAGGAATTTTGTTTTGTTTTATCTGAAAGGCAGTGTAAGGGATGGGGGAAGGGGAGGGGAGGAAAAGGCAGAGGGAGAGTATCTTCCATTTGCTGGTTCACTCCTCAAATGGCCAAAACAGCCGGGGCTGGGCCAGGCCAGGCCAGAGCCAGGAGCCTGGAGCTCTATTTGGGTCTCCCACATGGTGGCAGGGGCCCAAGTACTACAGCCATCTTTGCTTTCCCAGGCACAGCAGCCAGGACTCAGGCGTTGGTTGATGTAATTAAACATGTCATAGAATGTGCACAAAATGAGGAGGCAGATCTTTTTTTTTTTTTTTTTTTTGACAGGCAGAGTGGATAGTGAGAAAGAGACAGAGAGAAAGGTCTTCCTTTTTTTGCCGTTGGTTCACCCTCCAATGGCTGCCGCGGTAGGCGCGCTGCGGCCGGCGCACCGCGCTGATCCGATGGCAGGAGCCAGGTGCTTCTCCTGGTCTCCCATGGGGTGCAGGGCCCAAGCACTTGGGCCATCCTCCACTGCACTCCCTGGCCACAGCAGAGAGCTGGCCTGGAAGAGGGGCAACCGGGACAGGATCGGTGCCCCGACCGGGACTAGAACCCGGTGTGCCGGCGCCGCAAAGCAGAGGATTAGCCTAGTGAGCCGCGGCGCCGGCTGAGGAGGCAGATCTTTACATAATGATATGGAAGGATTTTCAAGCGAGGGGGTAAAAAGCAAAGCGTAAGCACAGCGTACACCGTGTGCCCTCATGAAAGCAGGAAAAGGGAAGCAGACGTAAGAGAGCCCGTGTGGCCTAGGTCAGGGGTTCCTCTCAGGGAGACGTCTTTGGCCGTCACCACCTAGGAAGGGAGGGGGTACAACCTGGTGGCAGAGACCTCCAAACACCCTACAGTCCTCCTTAAGACATCAAGGGGCCCAAGAAACTCTTGTCTACCCAGATGGCCGAAAGGCTGGTTCAGAGGAGAGTGGATGACGATCAAGAGCCTGCGTGAGAGCGACTTCCTTCACATTCAATGTCCATTTTGTGTTTTCTTTCTTAAAAATCATGAGCATATGCTATTTTTTAAAATAAAAATCCCCAGTTGATGAAAACATACTAGTTCATTCTGAAAACACAGCTTCAATTCTGTTCTCGTTTTACTTACATGCTCAGGCTTATCTTTAAGAAGCTGTTTTATCTTGTTTACTGCCGATGGTGTCTGAAAAAAGAAAATTTCGGTTTTAGCTATAAAACACGGATTCTTCAAAGTTTCGTACTTACTTGTCTTATTCGTCTGTCTTTAGCAAATTCATGCAGTGAATTTACATTCTTTTCTCACGGGCACCTACAGGGTTTTATACATACACATGAACTCGCCTCAATTCAAAGCACTGTTTGCGAAGACATCTGCAAGTCACCGCCTTTTCATCTTGCTCCCTTGTCCAGGGCGGCTCCTGCCCATATTCTCTGCGACCATGCACATCACAAGGGCCACGTTTTTGGGTGGCATCTACTCTGCGCACCCACGCTGTGCCCAGTAAGAGGTGCCCTGCCTGGCACACAGAAGGCCTGCAGACAGACAGCGAATCAGCCCTGGGAAGCCAGACCTCGGGCGCTGTTTCTGTAGATTATTAACCCTATTTCCAATGCATCCAAAGGCGCAGCTGGAGGAGCCAGTGCCATCAGCACAGAGCAACACGGGCTCTGCTTCTCTCTACCCTTCCACGTGTTCCTACAAGCGTTCCATGTGGACAGAACCAAGAGCTCAAGACCCCAGATGACCAGAGCTAAGCCAGGAGTTCCTTGGCTGCGTGTAACTTGGCTCCGGGGTCCTCACGGTCACAGCGTGTTGTGTGTGCACAGGTCCAGTGTGACTACCTCCACTTTTCCTGGGAAGGAGACCCCTGGGAGCAGAATCTGTTTCAGAGCACTGCCCGTCCACTTGGCAGCTGCGTCCTGAGGGCCGTCACGTGGAGTGGCCTCTCTGAGGCCTAGTCCCTTGCTGGTGCAGTAGGGACCACCATCTCTCCTCTCGGATTAAAGATCGGAATTCAAGAAAAGTACTCAGGACCGGGCCAGCACGGCGACTGGCACAGCGGTATGAGAACGTGGTTGTGAAGAGAGTACGCCAGCCCCACCTTGTTCACAGGCTCCTCAAGCGACCAATATTGAGCTGATCCGGGGGTTTCTAAAATCAGTATTTTACTGGTGCGTGCAGTCCCAAATTTGGCTATTATTACCTCATCTGGCCATAACCTGAGGCCAGAACGCCAACCTGTGCTAGGGGGACAGAACCAGTGGATGACAGTGTGGCCCTGCCATGTGTTGTTGCCTCCCGTCGGGGCGCGAGCCCAGCTAGATGGGGACGTTCTACTAGTCGGACCCAATTAAGTAGGGACATAAAACCAGTTTACAGGGCCAAGACTGGCATCCTACAAAATACAAAACACAAGAGAACGCCTTGCAGTGCACCTAGTAAAAGTAACTGCTTCGTGAATCTTCTTGTCAGTGACCATATGGGGTGTGTATGTATTTCCTGTTGTCTGTCACTATAAAGACAAAAGGGAACAAACCGTTACCACCAGGTCTCTACAGGCCTTTTCCCACGGCCCTTGATGCACAAGCACGCGGGACAGGAGGAGGACATACTGAAGAACAGGGTTCCGGGGCGTTTTCTGTAGATCACAGAGCAGCAATCCGTAAAACGCATTTCCTTAAAGTGCTTGTTTATCCTTCTAAGTGTCTGGTGGTAAACTCCACCTTTCTTCCACTTGTAAATTTCATGGTCATAACATTTATGTCACATGCTAAAGAAATTAAACCACTACTGTCAAAGAAAAAAGACTGTTGACACGTTAAGGAAAAGTAAAAGGCAAAGCAAGGGGAAAGTATTTGTTGGGACTAAAATCTGATAGGTCGTCTAGGCTTAGCCTTGGTTTGCTGTGGGTAGATCAAAGGTACAGGATCGCAACACACAACACGGCTCACACGCTTTGTCACCCAGCTAAGTCCTTTTATCTCAAAACAGTTTTCTAAGCTATCTAATTCATTTGAAAAATAATTTTCTTCTTAATGCTTAATGGAAAGCGTTTAACACGGGGAAGGAAGCAGCTCATAAAGAACAAGCTCACCTGCTTGAGGGGCACTTAAGGGAAAAGGAGGCCTGAACAGGACTCTGTGCCTGGCAGCTGCTACCACAGAACCAAAAGTGCATCTAAATCTTCCTTCGTCAGGCAAAACCCAAACACAGACTCTGTCGGGCGAGTATTACGAATGACGGGTAACCCAGTTAGCTGCTCACGCGAGAGAAAAGGATGCTTCTTAAACCTTCCCAGTCCCTGATCTGATTTTCAGAACAAATGAGAATGACTGAACAGGGAAGAGAGGGGACTCCTAAAAAATTCTAGCGCTAAACAGTACTGCCTGTATGTCAGTAACAGGCAGAAACTAAGGATCCCCCTTTGCACTTTGTCTGCTTGCACTGCTTAGGGAAAACCAATCTGGTTTTCCTGCTGCAGGGTCGGGCAGGCTTCCGGCCCCCATGCTCTCGCTAGGGTAAACAAGAAACCCACACTTCTCTAAGGTATCGTATTGTGATTTACACACAATTAATGAGTTTCTAATTCACCTAACAGTTGACTTGTGAAGTCAAATCTAGAAGATTCTTGAAATGCACGGAAATATGTTTTTCAGTTTATTCATACATAAATCTGAGGAACGTGGCTCTTTAAAGTGAGAGTATTGTTGTCTTATATGTTGGGCAAATTTAAAAATAATATTTAAAAACTAAAACAGGAAAGTATTTGTTTGTTGTTAAAATTATGGGAAAAGCTGCTTTAGATCAACGTGCCTTATCACTACCTCACAGGACCGCATTTTTAAAGCCTTCTCAGACACCAAACGGCTTCTATCCCTTGTAGGACAAACTTTTCATCCACAGCGTTGTAGTTCCTTAAAGTGATCCCAGGCAATTTTCATCTCTGGCTGTTTAAGCAAGCCTAACTAGAACTGAAATTAACTCTGTGATTATGTACGCTTCATATGTGTGTCAACGCCTCTAACGGACGGTCACTCTGAATCCAGCATTTTCCTGTTTAAAGCTGACAGATGAGCAGCAGTTAATGTACGAGCTACAGTACACTTTGCCAAACGCGGCTTTCTCAGCACTGGCTGTCCGGGGTAATCATGGGTGTACAAGCGCACACACAACGTCCTAGCCTCCATTTAAAGACCATTCTTCCCATTTGATACATGGCAATACACACACACTGACCATCACTGAGTGCTAGCTAAGCGTTTCATGGTTTAAATGCATTACCTTTATATTCCTAACAATTAATTCTGTGCTTTTAGGCATCAAAGATTAAATAACTTACATAGGGCTGGTAAGTCGAAGAATGAAGCTTTGACTCCAAAACTTAAACAAAGAATTATTTACAGCTACTACATAATATTTTATCAACAGTCCTCCCTGGTAGACTAAACCACTCTCAGCGTTAGAGGGTTCGTCTAGTTTGGCCTGCGGGAGTGCCCTCATCTACGTATCTTCATGCATGGGTCACTGTTCCAAAGGACTTCTGGTCCTAGCCCAGTGAATCCACAGCTCGTGCCACCCCGCTCAGCCAGCTTCCACCAGAGTCAAGATCGAAGGCACCCACTGTGCACGATGAATTAAGGTCTCTCTAAGCACCAGAACTGTACTGGCTGGGTACCACCACTCTCTCACAGAACTCTAACTGGGCTTTATGCACCAACTCTGACTTGTAGGACCAGGGAGGTGAAGTCATCTACCGTCAGAGTAGTGATTAACCTTGGCAGGGCTGGTTTGTTTTTTAACTTTATTCCATCTGTCAATTCCAGGATCTGTAGGGGCAATCAGGGAAGAGGGGCGTCCGTGCTTTCTGGGTATTTCCTGCAGCTGTCCGAGGGCACCGTGTTGGGGCCTGGCTTGCATCAACATGCCCGCGGCCAGCCCGCCACCGTCTAAATCCCTCTCTCCTGCAAACCACACATCCCCCTCCCGATTCGCACCAGCTAAGGCAGAGTCTGGCGCTGCAGCACCCAGCCCTGCCACCGAGTCATCAGCCGCTTCCTGACCTCTGGCGGACTCCACAGCACGGCCCTTTTCCCGTGCTGCGCCATGTCCGATTCCCACTGCCCCAACCTACAGCTCCCCTCCCTCCTGGTCTGCTCTTACCTGCGTCCATGCATCAGGCCTCAGAACACCTCGGGAGGGTCAGAAACGTTTATAAGGCGCTTGCAAACTACGGGCCAACAGCGACTCGGGCCCCGGAGTTCTGGGACCAGGGTCCAGAGGCCAGAGCGACACTGCTAGCTCAGGACCACGGGGGACGCTGGCAGCCAGCAGGGACAGGCTTCTCCTGAGGGAGCTTTGAAAGCCAGCCTTACGGCTGAGGAGGGCGAGTTCGGACAAGCGCATCAGAGCCCCTGTCAAAGGCCTGAGAGCCAGCAGAGGGGCGGGAGGCCAGGCCTGAGCGATGGGGACCACTCGGCCTGGACCACCGCAGCCATGGAGGAAGGCATGACTGGAGCACTTTCAAGCAACAAGCAGCCGCCCCCAACTCGGGGATGAAGACGCAGAACCCCGTCCCAGCACCAGAGGAACCCTGCACTTGTACCGAGGCCGGGAGACGACTGACCCAGGGCCCCACCTCCCAAGACCCTGGATTGACCACGGGGGCCTGAGTGTCTTCCAGACACAAAGGACGAAGCCCGGACGCGCTGGGCAACGCAAGTCTCCCTGACTCTGCCAGCCACGGGCCTCGTCCTCCCTGCTCCGGGACCCCCGGGCCCCAGGAGCCCTCCCGAGTGTGGCTACCCAGACAGGGGCGCCGCGGGGCCCGGGACCCTCGGCCGGGTTAGAACCCGTGACTCGGGCTCCGCCAGAAAACGCCGCGACCTCACTCCCGGGGGGTCCGTCGGCGCCCTCCGTCCTCCGCCCGCGACCCCAGGACTGAGTGGATCCCCCGAGTCGCCCGCGACCCCGGGGAGTGACCCTCTGTGCGCCGCGGCCCGCACCTCAGCGGCGCCCCCAACTCCTGCGGGGCTAGAGAGGGGAGCCGCGGTCCGGTCCGGCAGCCGGAAGTCCTGGCTCTTCGCACCCCGCGCCCGCACCGACCCCGGGCCGCGGCCGGACGCCGGCCGACCCCCGCACCCGCGCGCAGGAGACCCCGCACGCGGCCGGCGCGCCGCACGGCCTGCCGGGAAACGTAGTCCCCTTCGCCCGGGGGCGGCGGCCCAGCGGCCGCGGCGCTCGGACGTGGCCGCAGCCCGCGCCCTGCCGCCGTGACCTCCTCTCGCCGGCGGCGGGGGACACGGGCCAATGTCACGGGGCCGTCCGCGCGCCGCGGGCACTCACCAGGGTGAGGGCGGCCCTGGTGGGCTGCAGCTTCCTCTTGCTCACAGCCCGGACAGTGGCGCGGACTAACGAAGCCGACATCTTCGCCGTCCCCGGCCACCGGGGCTCGCCGAGGGCCCGGGAGCTCGGACACCTCAGCCTCTCTCCATGGACACGGGCAGGCGCATTGACGCCACAAGCTCCGGCGCACGGCGCCCCAGGCTCCGCCCCCCGCGCCGGCCCGCCCTCCGCCGCCGCCATTGGGCCGGCCGCGTGAGTGACGGGCGAGGGGGTGGGGCGGTGGGGCTCGAGGGGAAATGGCGTCACCGCCGAGGACGCAGGCGGGCGAGGTGCACCCCGGGCCCGACGTCTCAGGCGGTGGAGGCTCGGGGCCGGGGCAGGAAGCACGGCCGGCACCGGGAGCGGCCGTTGTCAAGGGCAGAGTGGCCGCGGTGCCCGGCCACCTCCATCCCACCTCATGCTCGTGTGTCCCGGGCCCCCGGGGCAGGACGTTGCTAACAGGCCCCGCTCCGCGCGCGGCCGCCTCGCAGTGCTGCCCCTGGGGGACGCGCGGGGACTCGGGCTGACGGAGCACCTGTGTGTGGGACGGCGTCCTGGCTGCTCGGGGGCCTTTGCTCCGCCCGCGCAGCGCCGTGGGGGCTGGCAGAGGGGACCCCAGGGCCGGTGGTGGCATCTCGAGGGGAAGCAGGCGGGCTTTGCGGGAGGGGTGCTGTGGAGGGTGGACTCTCCGGGTCTCCGTGAGGAATCAATGATACGATCTGCAAGGCCCCAATTCTATCTTCAGAGCCCGAGGGTGTTCTTGCCACGCCCCAGCTGCACACCGACTACACCGAGAGCTGGCGGTAGGGTGGGCTTTGCCGCATCCCAGCCGCACCTGACCTGGGTGGGGCAGAAGCACCAGCACGTCTTTGATAAATGATGCCCAAACACAAGTCTTTTAGTACAGTGCGTACGAGGCTATTATTACAATGTAGGCCTGCAGCGGGCATTTGTGAGGCTGGATTCTAAACTGGAGCGCCGATGCAAGACCCGGCTGCTCCCCTGCAGGCCCAGCTCTGGGCTAATGCACCTGGGAAAGTAGCAGAGGGTGGCCCAAGTACCTGGGGCCCCTGCACCCGCGTGGGAGACCCGGCTCTTGGCTTCCGCTGGCCCAGCCCTGACCATTGTGGGCATTTGGACGAAGATCTGGCACTCTGCCTTTCAAATAAATAAATATTTTAAAAGACGTAATCTAGACCCCTGGCTAGCTCTTTTTGCACTTGAGCTAATATTGTCGTGTCATCTGATTGACAGTGGATCTGGGATACCTAATGTAACTTGAAACCGGCCAGGTCCCTGAGATGAGCTGGTATGTTAGTTTTCCTGCTTCTGTTAGAAGCATGTGAGCTTTTATCTCTGAGCAGCAGCTGTGCGTGGAAATGAGGTGGTGCTGAAACCGGGCGGCTGTGGGGAGTGGCCGAGGGCTTTGGCAGCTGTGACTCCTAGATTTCCCCCAAGATGTTACTCAGTTCTGCTTTCAACAGAGTACTTCCCCTGGTAACACTGTGAACTGCACTGGGCAGTCTTCCTCAGGATTTTACCCACTCAGCAAAGGTTTTTTTTTTTCTTTTTAATAAAAGCATTTTCATTTCAGGATGAAAAATTCACTCAAGTTATCTGACAACATTTTAAAAAGGCATTTTTAAGCCTGCCCATAGTCGATGCTGTTTATACTGAGCGAGAGATTTAGAAAGTGTGGGTGAGGACCACAGGGACAGTGCTATTAATTTTTTTTTCATATTTTTGTTTCTGACACGGCAGCAGGGAGAACGTTGGTAGCAGGGCATGGGTGGAGCCTGTTTAGCTGCCCTTGGGAGATAGCTACACCCTGGGAGCTGGGCTTGGTGTGGAGAGAGGCACCTGTGCCCCGGCCAAGCCACTGAGAAGGGGCTGTGACCAGCATCCAGGCTCCAGGTCTGCTGGCAAACACTGCTCACTGCCACACAGATCTGGTATGAGATGTAAAAACAAAACAACAACAAAAACCCTCAATACTATGGGAAGAATCAAACAGCATTTAGAATAATATGCAGGAAACTTGTAACATCCTTCAAAGGATACAAAAAAACCTGGTCTCTATTAAAAAAAAAAAAAAAGATGAGAACATAAAGTAATTTCGAGGATGAGAGGAAAAGGAGAGAGGGTAAACAAACTCAGAAGTGCAATGGCCAGATTGGTACCAGAACCACAAGGCAGCAGAATGACGCGCAAACGAAGCCAGTCCTGCGCAGCCTGACCTTGAGAAGTTTTCCCTCCACGAGGAAAGGAAAGACCAAGTGTTTGAGGGAGGAAAAAAAAAAAAAATCAAGAACGTAAGATTATTTATCAAATTGGAAAAAAAAATAGGGAGACACAGGGAATGCACTTTGCTTCAGACAAAAGGTCACTGGAGACAAAGTTCCTTCTCATTACAGGGAGAGACAAACAAGAAGGCCCGCAGTCTCCCGAGAACTCAATCCCTACAAGTGAACCAGCGGGCCGCTCCCGGGCCTCCCTTCTGCTGTCCTGCCAGAGAACGTGACCAGAACCCTCAGCCCCACGCTGTGCCCGCCTGAGCCCGAGAGAGCAGCTGAGCAGACTCACGTCCAGCCGCAGGTTGCGCAACGCATGAACCTGCCTTCCAGCTGAGCAAGGCCCGGCCACCGTTTCTTCTCCCAGGACTTCCACATCCTCACACGGCTCTTCTTCAGTCAGAGCGTGTCTTCAGGTTACTTTCGTAAAAAGAAGGGGCGCGAGGATTTGCATCTTCCCGTTCCCTCGCTGCACTCCTCAGAGCCGGTGTGGTCTCAGTGGCATCAGTAAACCCCAGGGAGCATGGGGCGTGTCAAAGGGAACTCTGCCTACTGGGGAGCAGAGGACGACTGTCCTTACTCCGTGGCTTACTTTCCCAATGGAGTTTAGGGCTCTCTCACTAGAAAATAATGTGGATAAGATCACAGGTTGAAATTGCGATTTTATTTCAAAATGATAAATAACCGGAGGCATAGTTCTGGCCATGGGCTACTTTTGAAAGGCTTGGGAAGTTGGACAGTTCCAGGAGGACTCCAGTCAGACCCAGAATGACACCAGCCGAACTTGAGACTGGCAGAGGTGGCCTCTTTGATCTTCAGGGGTTCTTAAAAGCTCTCCACAATATTGTCTGAGTGTCAGAAAAAGTAAAAAGCCATTTTATTTTGTCATTTTTCCTTTGAAAACCTTTTGGTGGCAGACAGGACTGCTTGTCTTTCGGGACTTCATTTTCACGAACACAGTCGTTCTTTGTCAAGTTACTTAAAAGCAGAGAGGGAAAAGGCAGAGGTCTCTCCGCGGCCCTGCTGGCCCAGTGCAGCTCAGACAGCTGCTTACGTCCATGGTAGCACTTGTACCAAGCGCAGTAACATCACGTCTGGACACCCTAAGCACAGCAGTAGCAGTTCACACAAGGATTCCATAAACAGCAATAAATAGAGTCTCCCCTCTTAGAAAAGGGATTCGTGGGGGAGGGTTAATTTACTTGGGGTGATTTCTCAGCACACCACTTTTAGTGCCCTTTGGAAGAATTAAAAACCATGAAACTGTATCCACTGAATACCAGCTCACAGTCACAGTTTTCTCTTTTAACCTGGCTTAAATACATACGTCATGGCTTTCTATTAAAATCCTTAAATCTATGGGGATTGGTGGCAGATAAGACTACATTAAATTTTTTTCCCTCATTAACAATTTCATTAAATTAAAAAAGAAATCCGACATGTTCCTGGAAGGCGAGGCTGCAGCCTGACCTACGCTGCCGTGTCCCGTGCAATGAACCTAATTTTCCGGTGAGTGGGAGCGCCCGAGTGGCCGTTCAGAACGCCGCGTCATGATTCCTGCGGGGTCCTCTTCGCGGAGGCTTTTCCCTGAGTCATGTACTTACTGGAAAGGCTGCCTGGAGGAGGGGAAACAAAACCCAGCATCAGTGACACAGGCCTCACGTCAGCACAGCCGCCATGCCAGTCCTGACTGCGGACTGCTCGGGAGACTACGCTCTGCACTGGTCCCTGGCTTGGAATCAAGGAGTCGGGCTATGTAGCAGAGAAAGGAGATGAGAACCCCATCTGCTGAACGCAGGTGTGGTTACAATTCCAAACGCAGACGACCCTGCAGTGGCGTCTCCGAGGTTCCCAGTTCCATCACAGCTTTTTTTCTGTTTTGGCATTCCAAAACAGAACAGGCAACAAAGCACACCCTGGCCTGAAGTGACTCTGCAGGTAGAAAGCAGAGGATGGCAACACTTACACGAAAGGAAGACATTACATATAAGGGTGGGGGACAAGGATGACTAAATAAAAGGAAACTACAGAACCATTAATAAATATTGTTCTGCAGTCTGAATAAGTAGGTCAGTGCAACAGAAGAGAGCTGAGAAATCCCTGAGTATATACAACAAAGCACTGGGATTCTACAAAGGTTGTATTTCAAACCAGCTGGGAAGTATGGATTATTCAGTAACTGGTATTAGCTCAACCAAGTAATTTTCTGGGGGGAGAAGAAAGTTACTCTCCTCACACCATACCATTCTTCATGCGTTTCCAAATGAGTTACAGAATTAAATGTAAGTCTAAAATAGCCAAAGTGTAAGAAGCAGTGAGTCTCCACATAATTATGAGGTAGGGAGAGTTTTCCAAGCCTACCACCACACCGAAAGGACAGCAGATAACCACGAAAAGAAGGAAATGTGGGGCCCATGTTGTGGCACAGCAGATTAAGCCACTGCCTGGGATACCAGCATCCCATATGGGTGCCACTTAGAGTCCTGGCTGCTCCCACCCAGGTCCCTGAGCCCGAGAAAGTAGTGGAAGGTGGCCCAGGTGCTTGGGCCCCTGTACCCCTGAGGGAGAACGGGATGAAGCTCCTGGCTCCTGGAGTGAACCAGTAGATGGAAGATCTCTGTTTCTGCCTTTCAACTAAAATCAAAATAAATCAAAATTTAAAAAAAGAGGAAATGTAGTACAGTTAGCCCTCTGTGTCCATGGATTCTCTATCCATGGATTCAACCAACTTAGGGTGGGAAACACTCGAGGGGAAAAAAACATACTCTGAGTATGTACAGACCTCCCCTTGTGACTACTCACTGTACAGTACAGTGTAGCAACTGTTTCTACAGCAGGTACACGGAATTCCCTGCTAATCTAGAGATGATTTAAGGAACATGGGAGGCTGTGTGTGTGCCTGAGTTTTGGTATCCTCGGGGAGGGGCTATAGAACCAACACTCCCTCATGCCCACGGAAACTTGGGAACAATTGTGTAAGGAAAAAAATACGTGGTAACAGTGTGTCATCAAAAAATGCAAGTTACAACAACATGCCAATTTTTGATTACCAAAATATTAGCAAGAAAGAGGGTTGTGGAAGACAAAAAGGTGGGTGGGAATTTTGCTAAATAAATCTCCAAGGAAACCTTATAACAATTTAAGAATGCAAACAATTTAAATAGCCAAAACTTGCGATATGATTGAATATAATTAAGAACCATGTATACACTAGAATACTAAGTTATGCATAGGACAGTTTATATGGGAAAAGTAAGCTTATAAAACTATATGAATAGCATTTTCATAAAGACTAAATTGGCCGGCACTGTGGCTCACTTGGTTAATCCTCTGCCTGCAGTGCCGGCACCCCAGGTCCTAGTCCTGGCTGGGGCGCTGGTTCTGTCCCGGTTGCTCCTCTTCCAGTCCAGCTCTCTGCTGTGGCCCGGGAAGGCAGTGAAGGATGGCCCAGGTCCTTCATGCACCCGCATGGGAGACTAGGAGGAAGCACCGGGCTCCTGGCTTCAGATAGGCGCAGCGCGCCGGCCATAGTGGCCTTTTGGGGGGTGAACCAGCGGAAGGAAGACCTTTCTCTCTAACTCTGCTTGTCAAAAAAAAAAAAAAGACTAAAAATTAGGGGCTGGTGTTGTGCCACCTACCGCCTGCAATGCCAGCATTCCACATGGGCACCGTTTTGAGTCCTGCCTGTTTCACTTCTGATCCAGCTCCCTGCTGTGGCCTGGGAAAAGCAGCAGACGATGGCCCAAGTGCCTGGGCCCCTGCCACCCACATGGGAGATCCTAAGGGAGCTCCTGGCTCCAGGCTTCAGCCTGGCCCAGTCCAGACCGTTGTGGCCATCTGGAGGGTGAACCAGCGGATGGAAGACCTTTCTCTCTTTCTGTGGCTCTGATTTTCAAATAAATAAATCTTTTAAAAAAATTAAAAATTATGGCCGGCGCTGCGGCTCACTAGACTAATCCTCCACCTGCGGCGCCAGCACCCTGGGTTCTAGTCCTGGCTGGGGTGCTAGATTCTGTCCTGGTTGCTCCTCTTCCAGGCCAGCTCTCTGCTGTGGCCTGGGAAGGCAGTGGAGGATGGCCCAGGTCCTTGGGCCCTGCACCCAAATGGGAGACCAGAAGGAAGCACCTGGCTCCTGGCTTTGGATAGGCGCAGCGCGCCGGCCGTAGCAACCATTTTGGGGATGAACCAATGGAAAAAGGAAGACTTTTCTCTCTGTCTCTCTCTCTCTCACTATCTAACTCTGCCTGTCCAAAAAAAAAAAAAAAAAAAAAAAAAAAACCACAAATGGAAAAAGCCTACCATATATATTTCTGTATCTGGAAAATGAAGACTGTAAATTTGGATTTAGTGTTAAAGTCAGTGGAATTAATACATGTAAAGTAACTCAACGGTAACAGTACCTGGTACATAGAAAGTACTCAATAAATATAACTATTATTGTTACACTGATGTAAATAGATAGGAAGATTTTTCTCTAAAACCTAAACAGTAGTTAATGCTACAATATATATAGTATTTATTTTAATTTTTCTCTCTCATTTAAAAAATTTATTTAGGCCGGCGCCGTGGCTTAACAGACTAATCCTTCGCCTTGCGGCGCCGGCACACCGGGTTCTAGTCCCGATTGGGGTGCCGGATTCTATCCCGGTTGCCCCTCTTCCAGGCCAGCTTTCTGCTATGGCCCAGGAAGGCAGTGGAAGATGGCCCAAGTGCTTGGGCCCTGCACCAACATGGGAGACCAGGAGAAGCACCTGGCTCCTGGCTTCGGATCATCGCGATGTGCAGGCCACAGCGGCCATTGGAGGGTGAACCAACAGCAAAAAAGAAGACCTTTCTCTCTTTCTCTCTTCTCACTATCCACTCTGCCTGGCAAAAAAAAAAAAAAATATACATATATATATATATATATATATAAATATTTATTTGAAAGGCAGAGCAACAGAAAGGGAAGGAAAGAGAGAGATCTTCCCCCTACAAGGTCAATCCCCGAATGGCAGCAATTCCCCAAATGGCTGGTCTGCTTCAGGCCAAAGCCAGGAGCCAGGAACTCCATCCTGACCTCCCACACGACTGGCAGGGGCCCAAGTGCTTGGGCCATTTTACCGCTGTTTTCCCAGGCACATTAGCAGAACGCTAGAGTGAAGTGGAGCAGGCAGGACTTGCACCCACCATGCCACAGTGCCAGCCCCAGCTGGTGATTCTTAAAAATAATTCTTGATGACATATAACTAAGTGATTTTTGGTCATGTTATTGGGATAAAATAATTCAGTGGTACTGTTATAACAATGCATCTCCTATTATTTTCAATTTGCTATCATAAAGATTACTGGGGTTTGTCAACACATACCAAATACTGAAACAACAGGTTAGGAACAGAAGTAAGGAATGCTGTTTCACTAACACAGTACGTCATACTGGTCCATATATGAATGCTTGGGAGAAAAAAACCCCTACTGTCTTATTAAGTAAGAGTCATTTTCATAAGTAAACATTAACAGTAAGCTTGAGTGAAACTTTGTAACATTTGTTTTAATTAATTAAATTTCAATAATTGTGGAAATTCAACACAGAATAATTTTTGTATAGGCTCTGAGATTTAATTTAAAAAGTCAGGGTCTAGAGTTTTGATGAAGCAGGTTAAGCTGCTGCCTTTGACACCAGCATCCTGTAAGAGTGCTGGTTCTGGCCGGCGCAGTGGCTCAACAGGCAAATCCTCCGCCTAGTGGCGCCGGCACACCGGGTTCTAGTCCCGGTTGGGGAGCCGGATTCTGTCCCGGATGCCCCTCTTCCAGGCCAGCTCTCTGCTGTGGCCAGGGAGTGCAGCGGAGGATGGCCCAAGGGCTTGGGCCCTGCATCCGCATGGGAGACCAGGAGAAACACCTGGCTCCTGCCTTTGGGTCAGTGCGATGCGCCGGCAGCAGCGCGCTGGCCGTGGCGGCCATTGGAAGGTGAACCAACGGCAAAAGGAAGACCTTTCTCTCTGTTTCTCTCTCTCTCACACTGTCCACTCTGCCTGTCAAAAAAAAAAAAGAGTGCTGGTTCCGGTCCTGGCTGCTCTACTTCCAATCCAGCTCCCTGCTAATGCATCTGAGGAAGTGGTGGGGATGACCCAAGGACCCATGTGGGAGACCCGGATGGAGTTCCTAGCTTCTGGCTTTGGCCTGGCCTAGCCTAGGCTGTTGTGACCATTTGGGGACTGAACCAGACGATGAGGTACATGCTCACACTCTCTAACTACCTTTCAAATAAATACTTCTTTTAAGAAAAGGTTAAAAATTCCATTCTCATAGGAGCTTTTTGCAGATAAAAATGATAGTCCACTCAATAAAATATTGAAAACATATATAATAAAAATGTATCATCTTTTGAGAAAATCCTATAGAGGAAGTAAAACTTAAATGATTCAAAGAGGAATGAAAAAGTAATGTAAAATTCCTGCCTATTGAAGAAAGACTGTAAATGAGTAACAGTGTATATGGAAAGGAAATATTAATACGTATGACAGATTTAAGGATGATTTAAAAGTTTTAATTTAAAATGTCAACATTTACCCCAAAATGGCACATTTGTAGTTATGATGAAAGATGTAGGGGTCAACTTAAGAAAAATCTAGAAAGAGACATATGAGCTTTCCATATTTTGGGGGAGTATATAAAGCAAAAGTTTTAAAGACACATAATACTGCAAATATTTGCAATCAGCCAGTTCATTAATGAGAAATGATGAAATAAGTGACATATTCATATGTTGGAATATTAAGTGTCTCACAAAGAATGTTCACTGGGAGTGGGTGTTGACCCTCGTGGTAAAACTATCCTGGATCTCTCTTTGGAGTACCTGGGTTCCATTTCCTGCTTCTTGTCACTGCATATCCTGGGTGGCAGTGGGGATGCTCCATGTATTTCGGACTCTGTCACCAATGTGCGGAGAACTGGATTGCATCAGTGGCTCCCAGCTTCACCCTCAGCCAGGCCCCACTGGCCCTTGCAGGCATTTGGGGAGTGAACGTGTGGAAAGAAATCTCTCTCTCCTTCCCCCTCTCAAATACATAAACTTTTTTTTAACAAAGAATGATCCATATTCAATGATAATGAAATCTCCCCATACTACTTAAAGGAATCTTCCTATTATTTTAACTTTACTATTATAAAGACTAGGAATTCTTTTTTTTTTTTAATTGTTATCAACAGGTTTAAAACTCTAGTCAAGGATAATGGTTGTATTAGTACACATCATCATGAGAGAAGACACCTGCAAAACTCTTGCAGTATCTCCAATTTTTAAGATTTCAACCTTTCGGATTAAAACAGAATGAGAAGATAGGTAAATTAATTTTCTTTGCAAGAAAAGGAGGAGGATTAAGGAACAGAGGAAAAGTTTCTTGAGATTCTCATCCTGAATAAATTGTTATATATATAAAAGCACAATTAAAAATAAAAATCAGGCCGGCGCCGTGGCTTAACAGACTAATCCTCCACCTTGCGGCGCCGGCACACCGGGTTCTAGTCCTGGTTGGGGTGCCAGATTCTATTCCGGTTGCCCCTCTTCCAGGCCAGCTCTCTACTGTGGCCAGGGAGTGCAGTGGAGGATGGCCCAAGGGCTTGGGCCCTGCACCCGCATGGGAGACCAGGAGAAGCACCTGGCTCCTGGCTTCAGATCAGCGCGGTGCGCCGGCTGCAGTGGCCATTGAGGGTGAACCAACGGCAAAAAGGAAGACCTTTCTCTCTGTCTCTCTCTCTCACTATCCTCTCTGCCTGTCAAAAAAATAAAAAAATAAAAAAATAAAAATCAGCTCATGACTACTTCATCTTCACACACTCGCTTTTTTTCAACATGGCTACTGTGTGTCAGTCCTGTATGTTGGCAGAGATGAAGCCCAGCAAGGCTGGAGACTTAAACCACAGGAACGAGGGGCAGGGCTAACTGCTGGGCAGTGTGATATGTCGGGTGCTTCGTCTATACGGTAATGCTGACAACTGCTCTGCTGAGTTGTTAGTCCCAATTTACACACAGAGGCTGGATAACTATAGGGAGGTCACCCTCGGCTGGATTTCAGTGTCTGATTCTACAACTCAGGTTCCTGGCCCTTCCCTTCCCCTTCAAAATAAGTGCCCCTCTAAGCAGTAGCATTACTGACTATCCGAGGCACAGCATTAGCTGTGTGTAGGAGAGCCAGGGAAGTAACAGTGACGAGCAGGGAAAGTCACAGAATTCGCTATCTATGACTCTCCTGTTTGGGTGACGACTGCACATGGAAGAAAGAGAACCTAGCTGACGCTTACTATGGATGGGTACTTCAAGCTTCTCAGGAACCCACAACACAGATGATGGTATCCCTAACTTCAGAGATGAGACATCTGCGGTCAGAGAAGCTAGTCACTTGCTGTAGGTCAATGCTGCGACTGTGTGAGAGCAGGGACTAGCCAAACCGACGAACTTCTGCTGCGTCACAGCCAGACTTAGTCCTTTGGGAATTACTACTACTTACAGTTGAAACACACTCTTATTTCACATTCCTAACAACACACGTTTCCATCAGTATATCATGGATAAATCTGACAGTTGTAATAGCTGTCATGTACTTACTTGAAGAGTTTATTAGAAAGAACAGATTTTAATCTATAAATGTTTTCTTTTTAATTTATTTTATTTGAAAGACAGAGAGAGAAATTGAGAGAAAGAAATGATTCCATCCACTGATTCACTCCCCAAATGCCCACTACAGCTAGGGCTGGGACAGGCCAAAGCCAGGGGCCAGGAACTAAAACTGGGTCTCCCATGCGGGTGGCAGGGAGCCAAACTGTCACTGCTGCCTCCCAAGGGTGCGTGAGCTGGAAGCCGGATAAGAAGTTGAGGAACCAGAACTCAAACCCAGGCATTCCAATACAGGATGCAGGCATCCCACCTGACACGGGATGAAGACGTCCCACGTGGCATCTGAATGGCTGTGCTACACCTCTGCCCACTTCCTCTGTTCCTGACAGGAAGTAGTATTCTTAGTGTAGTATGTTTGTTTCTGCAGTAAATTTAAAGATTTTCTTTAATTGCTCAAAAGATTCATAAATGGAAACTATGTAGATAATAATAAAAGAACCACAGAAATCCTAGCTTACTGTCAATCTGAAATCCCATTTCTAAGAATGTGTCTACTGCCTGTGTTTCCCCACACTTGTTAACATTTTTATCAAACAGTAGTAAAATCCCTGTTAGCAGGCAGAACGCTGGCGGCTGCAGATGGAAGAGGCCACAACCGCGTCTCTCCCCTCTATGCAGGTGCTGTTCCAAGTGCTTCCAGGTGGAGCACTCATCCCTATCAGTCAGGTGTTACCATCCCCTTCTGACGGATGAGGAAACCAAGGGAGGACTTTCAACATCACAGAGCTAGAAACCATGCAGCCAGGCAATCTGACCGCATAGCATATTCCTTACCACCATGCTGCCTTATCCCTGGAAAATGAACGCCCTGACCGAGCACGGGTCAGCATTTGTCCTGCGCAAAGTGTTTTGGAAATAGCTGCTCAGAGCTGAAGCTTATCAGCATAGCCTCCTTTTGCCTTGTTTACCACATGTAACCCTCATGGGAAAGAAATGCCACTAGCTGTGGTGGGGCCGCTTTCCCACACTGCCATCTGCTGCGGTCGCTCCCAGTCAGCCTGCTGAGAGGCTGGTCCAGTAGTCTTGCCCACGGCTCCTGCTGCTCTTGAGATCAGTCAACACGCCTCATAGTAGGCTCCATTCTCAGATTGGAGGCAGGAGGTTCGTGGGCGTGGTTCCCAATAGAAATCTCATTTTTCAGTCCATGTGTCCCACTGAGAGAAATCAAACCTCTCCAGGGAACAGCTGCTCTCTTAATTTCTCACAGCCTCCTGCCAGCCTATCTTTCGTGGACACCACTGTACTTTTAGGTCTAAGGGTGAAAATTCTTTTGAGATTTCTTTTTTTGGATCTCATTCATTCTCAACTCCCATTTCTTTCTTTCTTTTTTTATTTTAAAGATTTATTACTTGAAAGGCAGAGTTACAGAGAGGCAGAGGTGCAGAGAAGAAAGAGCAAGGTCCTCCATCCGCTGGTTCACTCCCTAGATCGCCTCAACGGCCAGAGCTGCGTCGAACCGAAGCCAGGAGCAGGAGTTTCTTTTTGGCCTCCCATGCAGGTGCAGCGGCCCAAGGACTTGAGCCATCCTCCACTGCCATCCTAGGCCATAGCAGAGAGCTGGATCAGAAGTGGAACAGCAAGGACTTGAATTGTTGCCCATATGGGATGCTGGCACTGCAGGCAGCGGCTTTATCTGCTATGCCATAGCACCGACACCTCTCTCCCATTTCTTTTAAATTTTGCTTACAGGGACCAGCACTGCTGCATAGTGGGTAAAGCCTCCGCCTGCAGTGCCAGCATCCAGGATGGGCACTGGTTCAAGTTCCGGCTGCTTCACTTCCAATCCAGCTCTCTGCTATGACCTGGGAAAGCAGTAGAAGACGGTCCAAGTCCTTGGACCCCTGCACCCACATGCGAGACCGGAATAAGTTCTTGGCTCCTGGCTTCGGATCAGTGCAGTTCCAGCTGTTGCAGCCATCTGGAGAGTGAACCAGTGGATGGAAGAACTCTCTTTCTCTGCCGCTCAAATAAATAAATGTATATATATATATTTTCTAAAGCCTTGTTTATAAAGACATCTGATGCCACTTCAAGTGTTTCCCCCAATCATTTAAAAAAGAAAAATGAGAAATTTTGCATATCCAAAAATAAATGCCTAATTCTATTCAGAGTTTATACACTTGAGATAATGGATTGCATTGGACAGACACTCAAATGCCTAAGTAAGTTATCTCCCTATTTCAAAGGATCTTTACTGTATTTTCAGATCTTGGTTGACCACAGGCAACTGGAACCTCAAAAAAAGGGACTAAAGTATATGTGTATTTTCACATTATACAAAAACATAAACCTAAGATCATACCAACAAAGTTCTAGAATTTGAAAGCTCAATAGCTATCATAAACCATATGATCATTTTAAAAACTTCCCTTCTTTAACTCTGCTTTTGTTGAACAAAGAAAAAGAGTGATTACACAGTTACTAAGGTTGCCTGCAGGCCAGGGCTTAGATCATGGTTTATTTATTTTATTTTATTTTATTTTTTTAATTTGACAGGTAGAGTTAGACAGTGAGAGAGAGAAAGATCTTCCTTCCATTGGTTCTCCTCTCAAATGGCCGCTGCGGCCGGCACTGCGCCGATCTGAAGCCAGGAGCCAGGTGCTCCTCCTGGTCTCCCATGTGGGTGCAGGGCCCAAGCACTTGGGCCATCCTCCACTGCCTTCCCGGGCCACAGCAGAGAGCTGGACTGGAAGAGGAGCAACTGGGACTAGAACCCAGTATCCACATGGGATGCCGGTGCTGCAGGCGGAGGATTAACCAAGTGAGCCACGGTGCCGGCCCCTAGATCATGTTTTATAGTCTCATTCCTTCATACTAAAAATTGCTGAAGAAGCTCACAGTATGGTAAAAGTCACTTTGTTTTTAATATTCCACCTCAAGTTTCTTCCTAGCCTTTCAGGTCCCAAAAGTACACTTGAAACACTAGAAAGAAACAAACACAGCCTCGTGGTTGCTCCACCATTTCAGCTTTGTTCCATAGGCTCGGGGCCTGGGGAAGAGGGGGTCTGGCCTCTGCACCCATTCCAAGGTTAAGCAGCCCACAGTTACTATTTCCTGACCTTACTGCAATCAGGTTCCTCCCCTCCACTCCAAAGAAATGGCACTTCTCCAAGTCATCAATCCGTCCATGTTGCCAGATCCAGTGTTTAATTCTCAGTCTACACCTCTACACACCTCTGAGCTGCAGTTCACAGATGGTCAAGCATGTTCGCCTTCTGGACGTGAGGACCTAATTACTGTTCCTTCCCTTCCCTCATGGACCACGTTCTCTGTCTCCTTTGCTTACTTCTCCCACTCTCTGCACGCTTTTCTCTCTGGCTCACGCATTCACTTGCTAGGTGGCCTCACTCAGGCACAGGGCTTCACATGCCGTCTGCACCCTGAGGAGGGGTACGTTTCTGTCTCCAGCATGGACCTCTCTCCAAACACCAAGTCCCATGGGGTACTTCGAAGAGTCTGTAGAGATGGAATTGGCAGACTTTATTTTGATGCAAAAAATTTTAAATCCATGCAGTTTTTTTCCCATAACATGTATTTCCCATGAAATTTTGAAGCCCTCTTGTACACATGGATTTAAACACCTTTTACATCAATAAAGTGTTTTAATTCCATTTTCCCACAAATGTATCAAAGTACCGTCACATACTCAAATGGTCACCTGACATTTCCACCCAGCTCTCTTAACACTGTCCTGAACTTATGTGTCTAAAATGAACTTTATTTCTCTCCTAGATTTCTGTTTCCCAGCACAGGAAATTTAACCTCCATTTTTCCAATGCTCAGGACAAAAATAGTTTTGTTTTTCTTTATAGGAAAGTTTACTTATTTGAAAGATGAAGTGGAGGGGGGCAGAATATCATCCACCCACTGATTCACTCCCCAAATGCCTACAATAGCCAAGGCTGGGCCCGGCCAAAGCCAGGAGCCAGGAACCCAATCTGCATCTTCCCTGGGGGTGGCAGTGACCCAGTAGTAACTCATCATTTGCTGCCTTCCAGAGTGCGCTTAACTGGGAAGCAGAGGCGGGACTCAAACCGAGGCACTCTGATATGGGTGTCTCAAGCGGTGGCTTAACCTGCTGTGCCACCTAGCCGCCCCGGGCCACACACCTCAGCATCAACTGACTTTGTTTTCTCTCATCCATTCCCATCTAATCCAACCATGAGCCTGTTGGTGCCACCTTCAGAGCATCCAGAACCTGCCCAGTCCTCTTGTCCCCACTGTTTCCACCCAGGTACAAGCAGGACCATGCCTCTCGTTCATCTCTAGGTTTCCACCCCTGCCTCCGCCCAGCAGCCACAGGAACCTCGGAACACAGATCTCAGTACCATTCTCTGGCTCAAAACCAAAGTGACATGGCTTCCCATGTCACTCAGAGAACATGCAGGCCCAATCGTTGCTGAAGGTGTCTTATAATCAATCCACCCTCTACCCGTACCTCCTAGCACTCGCCCCCAGCCAATGACATCCCTGCCATGCTGCCTCCCCGACGCTGGGGGCCAGGAGTGTATTCAGCCCCACACGGACCTGCCCTGTCCACCCATCTGATGCTCTGCCTGTTACTAATCAGAGGGGCCACACCCTGTGCAACTTCGTCTTTTCCTGCTTTAAAATTTCTTCTTAAGGTGTACTAGTGATCGTAATTTCTAGTTGCAAAAACACCACATAAATAAATGTTAGATTGAAAAACACCATGTCTTCTTAGCTCACTGCCACCTGCGATCTCGTTCCAATTTTAGCGTATGTGCTGCCGCAGCGACCTCACTGGCATTCTCTCTCACCATCCCTGTCTTCTGACAAGGATGCAGAGTAAACAAGAGAAGGATCTCTGATTCCACACGGCTCCTCCTCATGCTGAATGTGCAGGTGTGGATTCATAATGTCTGTTGGGGGCAAATGAGGCCGAATGAGAAGGAAAGGGTGGAGTTCAGTCACTTTCTCTCTTTACCATGGTGCCTGGCAAATAGCTCCCAGGAGAATACGCTGCTGCAAGATGGTGGCAATTTCAAAGCAGAAACACCAGGTGTGGGAGAACAGGCACTTGAAGACTATGGTTCCCACTAAGGAGTGGTGGAAGAGTCACTTGGAACATTTAGAAAACACACAGGCTCTCATTTAATCCCTGAAGATCAGATCTGGGACACGAAGGTGGGGTCAAGGCAACTGTGTTTTTAAGAGCTCCCCCTATGGACTCTGATGTCCCATCCGCATTAAAAATCGCTCATTCCAAGGAGGAGTTTCAAAAGGCATGTGGTAAAGTACGCAGTCAATAAAAAAAGACAAGCTTGTTTCTAAAGCCCACATACCTGACTGGGGACTCAAAACTACTGCTGTTTTTTGTTTCTTTTTGTCTTCATGTAAAAGCACTGCCTAAAAAATGAAATAGACTGGTTTACAAAATCGAAAGGAACAGCATTTGAAACAGCCTTAAAACTGAAACCATATCCAAAAAGAGCTGAAACTAGGCATCTGGGTGGCGGAAGGGCGCAAGTTAACTAACAAGCGAAACACACGTGCAAGAACACTCCGACAAGGCCCTGCCACCTCGTGCCCGGCAAGCCTTAGCACCCCGCTCGTGTGAGTGGCTCAGAGAGGCAGCAGTGGGGTGAGTGGGAAGGAAGGAGGGCCGGCACAGAGCTACCCACACTCAGGAAGGGCTTCCGCAGCAAAGAGGTGACAGAGAAGCTCCCCTCTCCTTTACCTGAACAAAGGTACCAGGTGACCTCGAAGGGCTAGGTGAAAAGGGGGCTCCAAACACACAATCTGACTTAGACAGACCTAAAGAGAGAAGGCAGCACTTTTTGTTCCTATTTAAATCGAGAGTAGTAGCCCTGGTTTCAAACTTTTGTAGAAAGAATTCCTGCTGATACGACAGAAAGCTTCACTAAGTCTATTGTGAGAATATACATTTGAAGAAACAAGAGGGAACAACAATTTTTAGATGGGAAGAAGCTGACATTTTTAATCGCTACCAAGAGAAACTAGTCATACCCTATCCCCATTACCTCGCTTCTTATTCTGTAATGTGATGACTTTCTATAATGTATAAAAATGAGGGGTAGCCAGCACCGTGGCTCACTAGGCTAATCCTCCGCCTGCGGCACCGGCACCCCGGGTTCTAGTCCCAGTTGCCCCTCTTCCAGGCCAGCTCTCTGCTGTGGCCTGGGAAGGCAGTGGAGGATGGCCCAAGTGCTTGGGCCCTGCACCCACATGGGAGACCAGAAGGAAGCACCTGGCTCCTGGCTTCGAATTGGCGCAGCGTGCCGGCTGTAGCAGCCATTTTGGGGGTAAACCAGTGGAAGGAAGACCTTTCTCTCTCTCTCTCTCTGCCTGTCAAAAAAAAAAAAAAAAAAAAAAAAAAAAAAAGAGGGGTACTGAAAAAGCTCATGGGAAATATGTATTATGAAAAATTTTTGACATGTTCTTGACACCAAAATAAATTTCCCTTCTGAGTCCACTCTTCACAGGAATGTTTTATTGTCCCCTTGTAGTGCCTTCGAAGAATGCAGTTTCTACACGAGTGCTGTTCCGTTGTTCCTTAGGTTTGACAATCTCCCTGCCACCAGGACAGGCGCTCCTGGATTTGGGGCTGTGCCCGCAGGCCACCAGCATCACGGTTTGAACTTCTGTCGGATTCTGGGACTGGCGAGAAGGCAGAAGGCCATCCGAGCTGGGGAGCTTCCGCACTCTGCTCACCACGTCCTCATGGGAGTGGCTGCGTCACACTATCAGTAAGCAAATCACAAAGGGCAGCCTACCAAAGTAAGTTTGGTAAATCTCTGTGAAACCTTCTCTGTGCTAGTTAGTGTCCTTACAGGTGAACAGGGAATACTCACACCACAACTGAAGGGAGTACTGTGAACTTAAATGACGTGACCCATGCAATACCTTTTCCTCTTATAATCATAAAAGAAACTCATTTTATTCCAGTGTGACATCCTATTTCAGGGCCAAGTTCTGAATTCCTTACACATGGGCTGAGACTGCTGCTGGCTAAGCCCTTTGTTACAAAAGAGGACATATTTTAAATATATTTCATTCCATATGAAGTTCCTTTATAAGGTTATAGATGGGGCAACCTAAGTATCACTCAGGTTAAAAAAAAAAAAAAAAAAAGGTCATTATATTGCTGCACATGATGAAACAAAGCGGAAGAGAACCCTGGTGTTCCGGGCCGGGAGCACAGGAGCCCTGGAGGCACTGGAAAGCAGTGCCAACTCTCCTAACGCTGTCCACACACATCGTGATGGAGGGCAGCTGCTCAGGAACCAATGATCTCCCTGGGTTTCTTCACTATGCTTAGAAAGGTTTGCTCTGAGAAGCAGTGTCAGAGTGTATAAGTTAATTGCTTATTAATACACATACAAGGTACCTTTACTCTTCACAATCTGTTAGAAAGTGGCCTACAATGGATACTTTACCCATTTAGTCGAAATGGCCAATTTATATACAACCTAAAGGGGCAAGTTCTGCAAACGACTCTTTAATAACATTATTTTTTCTTTACCCTAAGAGTAGTCATGCTCACCTGTAGAAAATTACAAAATGATAACCTCTAAAGACAGAATCCTCCCTCATTCTCCCCCGCAGAGAGCACCAGCGTTTCCCGTGCAGCATATGCCCTTCTGTTCCCTCTGCTATGCATGTGCTGTGTGTATTTCAACAAGATCACCGGTGGCTCAAGAGCACACACAGTGGAACGTCCTGAGAAGGCTGGGTCCACCGCCTCCTCCACTGGCCGGGCAATGGCACACTCTGAGTGGAGAAGTTACTGTACTGGAGCCTGTTTGCTGGGCACTGAGGCTACATTGTGCATGTCCGGGGGACAACGAGAAGGTGATTGTATCGATAATCTTAAAGAACCCACCAAGATGATTTTTGTAAGATTCTAAATAAACCCAGGAATAAGTTTTAAGATGTACAGAGGATCACAATGAAAGGGCAGTAGAGTGTACTTTCTTAAAATCAAGCTCTTTTTTGACTGAATATATTGGTTAAAGAAATAAATGTAACTACCGGCAGTTAAGAGCCCTAAAAAGGAGGTCTCCTCGCAGATGACAGCGCCAGCAGCAAGGTCTGACAGGTGTTCATACCTGGAGAGCCTTTGAACTGTGGGCACTCCTTTTTGATGTGCCCTTCTCTTCCACAAATGAAACAGCGCTTCTCTCTGAGGTCTCTGTCATCCTGCCTCTTCCACTTCTCCAGCGGCGGCCTGAGAAGCTTCTCCCGCGCCAGCTCGGCAGACGTCCTCAGTGGCTTGGCTTTCTGAGGCGTACATGGCATGCTCTTATCTTCTTTTGCTGACACCTCTCGCTCTGTGTATTTGTTCTGAATTTCTTTGTCCTCTTTGCTTCTTTTTTCTTTGTTTTCGGGGTATCTTTGGTTCGGGGTATCTTCCTGATCTCGCCGTCGCCTCACTCTGGAGAATACACAATAATAATAGGAAAACGTCTAAACAGAAAACTTAACCAAAGATGAAGACAACTCCAGCTTTCATAGATAACTAGGAAAGAATAGACATCAGGGAAAAAGCAACAATTTACAAACGAAAGTCCATTATCCTCATTAAGAAACTACCTTGGGGGGCTGGCGCTGTGGCACAGCGGGTTAACGCCCTGGCCTGAAGTGCCAGCATCCCATATGGGTGCTGGTTTGAGTCCCGAGCTGCTCCACTTGTGACCCAGATTGTCAACTATACATGGCCTGGGACAGTAGTAGAAGATGACACAAGAAGATCTCCCTGCACCTGCGTGGGAGATCCGGAAGAAGCTCCTGGCTTCAGATCGGCACAGCTCCAGCCATTGTGGCCAATTAGGGAGTAAACCATCAGATGGAAGACCTCTCTCTCTCTGCCTCTCCTCTCTCTGTATAACTCTTTCAAATAAATAAATATATCTAAAAAAAAAAAAAAAGAAAAAAAAAAAAAAGAAAAGAAAAGAAACTACCTTGGGAGCTAAGGGTTCAGTTTCTCTTTTTCAAAGATGCTCTGATGTTTAAAAAAAAAATCAACTTTTGCAAGTAGTTCATGCCTTGGTTCGGTGCCTACTCTGATACTGGTGTAAGGAAGGCAGATTCCCCTTGGCATGGTTTCTTGAGTACCCTTTCTGGTGCACGAGCACTCTTTCCCAGAAACTGGAAATGTGACATGTGAAACTGTAAGCTCACGTCGGTCAGTGGTCCTAGGAGACTCTGTATTTAAAATGTCAATATCATTTCTCCCTTGCCCTGTGTGATCACCATTATTTGAAATAATAAAATACTAAGAAAGAGCACCACAAATTCCCGATGGTGACTTGAGTAGCTAAATTAATATGACTGCCAGTCACAAACACCGACCACCATCACCCAAAACAGTATGTCCCAAGCAAGCAACCAAAAACATGTCCCCCTCATTCTCCCTCCACAAACATCACTACCAGGAAGCATGGGGATCAAAAGGAGAAGCTTATTAGCAATTATTAAAGGTTAAACTAACTACAACAAAGGGTGCTATACTCAAAGAAGCTGTTAGTGAATACAAATCCCCAGCACGCTCCACCCAAGTCACAGGCTATACCTTAAATACATTACAAACGCAATGGAGACCTAGGGGAACTCATCTAACTGTTCATTGACTGAAATGATTCTGAACTTCTCACTGTTGTAAAGGGGAAGAATTTTAGTTTTCTTTTTTCTTCTGTCCCTATAGAACAAGTTAATTCATGATTAGAGCCATGGTCAAAATTTTAAAAATGGACTAAGAATGAAAGATTGTCACCTATACATTTGAGTCAACTTTAGTCATTTGCATTTACAGTGATGTTTTAGTTTACACATTTAAAAAAAGAATCTTAAATGTATCTGAAAATGCTGGATTTCTGCTATAATAGAACCTAATTTAAAAACTGGGGGGACTAGAGCTGTGGTGTAGTTAGTAAAGCCAATGCCTGTGATGCCGGCATCCCATATGGGTGATGGTTCAAGTCCTGGCTGCTCCTCTGTGGATCCAGCTATCTGTTAATGGGCTGGGAAAAGCAGCCAAAGATGGCCCAGTGCTTGGGCCCCGGCTGCCCATGTGGGAAACCTGGGCGAAGCTACTGGTTTCAGTCTGGACCAGCCCTGGCTATTGTGGCCATCTGGGGAATGAACCAGTGGATGCAAGATCTCTCTGTCGCTCCCTCTCTCTTTGTAATTCTGAACTTTAAAATAAATCAATCTGAAAAACAAAACAAAAACACTCTGGGAAAGTGGCAGGCACTTGGCCTAGTAATTAAGGCTCCTGCACCCCTACTAGAATGCATAGGTCCAAATCCTGGCTCCACCTGCTACCAACCCCATGCTCAGAATGTGACTCAGCAGATGATAATCCCAGTAGCTGGATTCCTGTCGTCCACACAGGAGACCTGGATTGGGTTCCTGGATCCCCCCTCCTGACTGGGGCCTGGCCCAACCCTGGCTGTTGCAGGCATTTGGGGACTAAATCGGCAGCAGATAGGAGCTATCTGTCTGTCTCTCAAAGAAACAAAACAAAAAGCAAAGTCAAACTAACAACACAGCCCAAAAGTGGGACAATGAAAGTGCTCCTTTTGAACATTTACTTACTTTCTCCTCATAGGACAGTCTTTCATGAAGTGCCCAATTTTCCCACAAATCCGGCAACATCTATCGTTTGGGGCCAGTTCACCTTCAGTTAGTACATCTGGATCAAAAAAATACTCCTAGAAGACAATACACGTGAAAGCCCAAACTGTTAATGAGATCTAAACACAAAGACTAAGGAGATGCTGAACAGAGAGGTTACATCTCAACATCTCTGTGTGTCTTAACAGACATCACAGATACTGCTTAACTCCAAACAAACTCTGAAACTAGCAGATGTAACTCAGGACAGTGTTACCTGAACCCGTTTTTGTTTATTCTTCTTAGTCATGCCACGTCCTGTTTCACCTTAACCCTGCAGGTTTACGCACACATCTAAGCAGGCGCATTTCCCATCCCCATGAGCCAGCTTCCCCAGGACCAGGAAGGGAGCTGAGGCTAGGTGCAGGGCCTCATGAAATGGGAAGGCTAAACCCTAATAAAGGGAAGAATGCGATCTACATTACAGAGTACACTGAGAAGAAAAAAACCCCACAGGCTGCTGCTTTGCCATGGCTTCTGAAGGAAAAAAACAGCACACAGACAGACAAGGGTCCGAACTCTAGCCCCTTGGCTATGAAAATTAAGGTGAGGACCAGCAGCACTGGCATGAGCTGGGGCCTTGTAAATGCAAATAACAGGGCCCATTCCAGACCCATTAGCATTTGTGGCCTACCAAAGTCCCCCAGTGACTGAGTCCATTTCAGAAGCACAAGTGTGGAAGACGTACATAGTAATATCCAGCTAGATTTACAAGCTGCAATTAGATGCGTAATGTGCCTATAGAGGTATACGCTAGAGTTCACTTAAAGTCTTTACTGGGGGAAGGAGGGGCATGAGGAGTTCCAGAGTACAAAACTTCAATCAGGAAAATAAACTTGAGATCTACTGCACAGCAGCAATAATGTACACTTAAAAATAAGAGAGTAAATCTCAAATGTCTTGTCACAAGAAATTAAGCAAGGAGCCGGTGCTGTGACGCAGTGGGTTAAAGCCTTGGCCTGAAGCACCAGCATCACATATGGGCGCTGGTTCAAGTCCTGGCTGCTCTTCTTCTGATCCAGCTCTCTGCTATGCCCTGGGATAGCAGTAGAAGATGGCCCAAGTCCTTGGGCTCCTGCACCCACATGGGAGACCTGGAAGAAGCTCCTGGTTTTGGATTGGAGCAACTCCGGCCATTGTGGCCATCTGGGGAGTGAACCAGCGGATGGAAGAACTGTCTCTGTCTCTACTTCTCTGTAATTCTTTCAAACAAATAAAATAAATCCTAAAAAAAAAAAAAAGCAGGCCAGCGCCGTGGCTCACTAGGCTAATCCTCCGCCTTGTGGCGCTGGCACATCGGGTTCTAGTCCCGGTCGGGGCACCGATCCTGTCCCGGTTGCCCCTCTTCCAGGCCAGCTCTCTGCTGTGGCCAGGGAGTGCAGTGGAGGATGGCCCAAGTGCTTGGGGCCCTGCACCCCATGGGAGACCAGGAGAAGCACCTGGCTCCTGCCATCGGATCAGCGTGGTGCGCCGGCCACAGCACGCCTACCGCGGCGGCCATTGGAGGGTGAACCAACGGCAAAAGGAAGACCTTTCTCTCTGTCTCTCTCTCTCACTATCCACTCTGCCTGTCAAAAAATTAAAAAAAAAAAAAAAAAAAAAAGCAAAGTGACAGATATGCCATTGACCTGATTTAATCATTTCTTGATGCACACACAGATCGACACATTACACTGTGTCCCATGATTTGTTAAATAGAAGTCTTTATCAAAAAAATTAATGCAGGAGAAAAATGACTTTATTGTTAACAAAATTATCAAGTCCTGGCCATTTTCCTTGCACTGAAATATACTTTTTAAAAATGATTGATTTAGGGGCTGGTGCTGTGGCACAGGGTTTAAGCTGCTGCCTGCAGTGCTGGCAGCCCACATGGGTGCCAGTGGAAGTCCCGGCTGCTTCATTTCTAATCCAGCTCCCTTGACCCACGTGGGAGACCAAAAGCTCCTGGCTCCTGGCTTCAACCTGGCCCAGCCCCAGCTATTTCAGCCATTTGGGGAGTGAACCAGTGATGGAAGACATCTCTCTCTGTCTCCCTCTCTGTGTGCAACTCTGCCTTTCAAATAAATAAAAAATAAATCTTAAAAGAGATTTGCTTATTTGAGTAACAGAGACAGAGAAAAGAGAGAGAATCAGAGAGACAGCGAAATCTTCCATCTGCTGTTCACTCTCCTAGTATGGCTGCAAGAGCCAGGGCTGGGCCAAGCCAAAGCCAGGAGCTTCTTCCAGGTATCTCAGGTGGGTGCAGGGGCCCTAGTACTTGAGCCATCATCTGGACTTTCCCAGGTGCATTAGCAGGGAGCTGGACTGTAAGCAGAGCAGCAGGGTCCGGAACTGGCACTCTGATATAGGATGCCAGTGTTACAAGTGATGGCTCAACCCGATGCACCACAGCACTGGCCTTTCTTCACTTTCAAAGCTGTTCCAGTGGTGGTATGTGTTAACAAAGAAAACCAGCAGCAGCAACAGCAATGTTATTGATTTCTCTACCCAAATGCCATTTCTTACTACGTCCTCCTAGTCTCCTGACCAATGGCTTCTAACCAGGGGATGTCACAGACAGGTCTTTAGGAATCACTCTGTATTGTTAGTATTCTTGGCTAGGCTCGGACTGCAGGGTAGTCACATTTTCACTGAGGCAATGTGTACACACTAGGTGTATTAACAATTTTTTGGCATTTCCAACAGACTCACCATTTTTGAGGGGTAGTCCTTCGGAAATCCTTTGACTGGACTGCCGAACACTCTTCTCCCATTGATAAATGCTTTCATTATAAAATTTGTCACTAAGAAGAAAACAGTTAAGAACCTGATTAGATGAATTAAAAGAAAAAAAGGAAACTGTATTAAAATTTGCAAAGTAACTTACTTTTTCTTGATAAGCCAGCTCCAAGATTATGATTCAAATCAAATGGATCTAGGTAAAGAAAATAAAGAACAAATTAGATTATCAAATAGAAAATGCAATGTCACTTACATCCAATAAATGAGGTCCACATAACATGAAAGTATCAAATATTTAGCTTATCATTAATAAAAGCATTAAATGGCTGGCTTTTCAGGGACCTTAATATTTATAATGTGGCTAAATAATATATACTCTCAACTATAAGACAAGGTTATTTCTAAAAGTGTTAACCAAAGTATTACTTTATTTTTATAAAATTCTTTATATTTGACAGTTTGCCTAATTTTGAACAAAAGACCGTTTGGAGAAGACACATTAGCCTGATGTTATATAAGATACTAGCTTTGGATGCATATAAAAGTCACAAATATATTTAAAACATTTTAGCACTTAATGTTGTTTCTAACCAATAAGCCTCTTAACGCTTACTTTCAGGGCTGCCATTGTAGTGGAGTGGATAAAGCCACTGTCAGCAATGTCGGCATCCCATATATTACCCAGCTCCTGGCTAATGCTCCTGGTAAAACAGTAGAAATGGCCCAAGTGCTTGGGGCCTCTGCCACCCATGTGGGAGACCTGGAAGAAGCTCCTGGCTCCTGGATTCAGCCTGGCCCAGCTCTGGCCATTGCAGCTATTTGAGGAATGAACCAGTGCATTTCAAATATCTTTTTCTTTTTTTTTTTTTTTTTTTTGTTTGTTTGTTTATTTATCTGGGAGGCAGAGCTACAGACAGAGAGAGAGACAGAGGGAGGTCTTCCATTGCCTGGTTTAACCCTCAAATAGCCGAAATGGCCGGAGCTGGGTCGATCCGATGCCACAAGCCAGGAGCTTTTTCCAGGTCTCACACACATGGGTGCAGGGGCCCAAGGACTTGGACCATCTTCCACTGCATTCCCAGGCCATTAGCAGGGTGCTGGATTGGAAATGGAGCAGTCAGGACTTGAACTGACGCCCACATATGATGCCAGCACTGCAGGCGGAGGCTTAACCTACTAAGCCATAGTGCCAGGTCCCAAATAAATTAAAAAAAAAAAATCACTTCAGAGAGTATTCCTCAGTTTTTACAAAACATACTTATAAAAGACACACATACACATATTTGGTTCCAGTGGCATACCAACTGAATCTCAGGATACCATTTCCAGTAAAAGCTGCGTATAAACTTCCACATAATCTCAGCTGTGTGCATCTCAAATGTCCTAGAAGGCTGATACAAACGACTTTGGAACAGTATTTGTCAGACGACCCAGAAAATGGTGGGAATGATGGAAAAGGTGCTGATTCTGAAGATGTGCATGATGTGTGAATAAACTTTCATAAAATAAATGGTATAAAAGCACTATTTCTCAATTCCAATACTACTTTATAGGTAATTTAATAAATACACAATTCATAACTTAGAAACCATATGTAGATATTTAACTAGTTTCTTCAAAAACCAAAAATAACATTCATGAAGTCAAAGAAAAACAAAAATGAGGGCCTGGCATTGGTGGTGCAGCAGGTTAAGCTGCTGCCTGTCAATGTTAGCGTCCAATATGAGTTCAAGTCCAGGTCGCTCCACTTCCAATCCAGCTCCCCGCTAATGTGCCTGAGAAAGCAGAAGATGGCCCAAGTACTCGGGCCCCTGCATCTACATGGGAAACCCAGATGAAGTTCCTGGCTCCTGGCTTTGGCCTGGTCCAGTCCCATGGCTGCCATTTAGGGAGTGAACCAAGGATGGAAGATCCCTGTCTCTCCCTCTCTCCTTCTCCCTCTTTTTTTATAACTCTGCCTTTCCAATAAATAATAAATGTTTGGAAAAAAAAAAAAGAGATGACTTTTTTTGGAGGATCCTCTCATTGAGAAAATGGAGACAACAAGGACTAAAGAAGTGAAAAGCCATATCCTTCTACTTTTCAGTTATGTTTTTTTATAAGTTACTTATTTGAAAGACAGAAAATGAAATACAGAGAGAGGGACATCTCCCACTTGCTGGCCCCCTCCACAAATGCCCATACCAGCCAGGGCTGTGTCAGGCTAACGCCAGGACCTAAGAACCCAATCCACGTCTCCTATATGGGTAGCGAGAACTCAACTGCTTGAGCCGTGCCTGGCTGCTCTCTGGTATGCACTAGCAGGAAGCTGGAAGGGAGGACAGAGCTGGGACTTACACCTGGAAGCTGATATGGGACATGGATATCCTGCTGAACCAAACATCCACCTGAGAGCTATACTTCAGTAATCGTTCAATCATAAGAACCCACTGCGATAAAGAAACTAAAGTTCTATTTTTGACATAATAGATCCTGAAAACTTAAAAATAAATCTATAACCTACTGTGATCTGAAATTCACTTTACAAATGTTCTCATTTTAATACTGCAAACAGGTAGAAGTACTGATAAAAGCCTAACTTAAGGGTAACATATTATTTAGGTGATAGGATTATATTTTTAAAAAATGAAAATAAAAAAATCCCATAATTAATAATTGAAAAATTATTAAGCCATTTCTCAACTTAAGCATTTAAATTCTATTTTCCTTTTAAAATTCCATAAATTGCAAATAAACAAATACCAATGATTCCAGTGAAACCTTGCATTTGTTGGAAGAAAAGCATTTTGCATGGTCATAATAAATATGAAAACTTGAGTGCAATTACTTATAGGTAAACACTAGCATTAACAGAAATAAAACCATTGAAAATTCACTCTTGGGGTCTGGCATTGTGTAGTGAGTAAAACTGCCACCTCTAATGCTGGTCTGTATGCTGGTTGTTCCACTTAGAATACAGCTCCCTACTAATGCACCTGGGAAAAGCACTGGAATATGGCCCACATATTTGGGATGCTGCCACCCACATGGGAGACCCAGATGAAGCTCCTGGCTCCGGCCTTGCCAGCCCTGGCTACTGTGGCCATGTGGGCAGTGAACCAGAGGATCTCTCTCGCTGTAAGTCTTTCAAAATAAATAAATAAAATCTTTGAAGAAAATTCACTCTTGGTGGCAATTTTCAACTTTTTTTTTTTTGAAAGGCAAAGTTAGAGAAGGAGAGGTGAAGAGACAAAGAGATCTTCCACCTGCCAAGTTCACTGCCCACCTAACCCCAATGGCTGGAACCAAGCCAGGCCCAAGCCAGGAGTCAGGGGCTTCTTTTGGGTCTCCCACATGGGGGCAGGGTCCCAAGCACTTGGACCACCCTCTGCTGCTTTCCCAGGCATATTAACAGGGAGCTGGATTGGTAGCGGAGTGGCTGGGACTCAAACTGGTGCCCAGATGGCACGCCAGTGCTGCAGGCAGCAGCTTAACCTGTTACGCCACAGTGCCGGTCCCAACTTCTCAACTCTTGATTAGAAAACTTAAAAGTCCTGGGGCTGGTGCTGTGGCGCCGGCATCCCATGTGGGTGCCAGTTCTAGTCCCGGCTGCTCCTCTTCTGATCCAGCTCTCTGCTGTGGCCTGGGAATGCAGTGGGGGATAGCCCAAGTGCTTGGGCCCCTGCACCCATGTGGGAGACCCGGAAGAAGCTCCTGGCTCCTGACTTTGGATCAGCACAGCTCCAGCCGTTGCGGCCAACTGGGGAGCAGAGGGAAGACCTTTCTCTCCGTCTCTACCTCTCTCTGTAACTCTTTTAAATAAATAAAAATAAATCTTTAAAAAAAAAAAAAAAAGAAAGAAAACTTAAAGTCCTACTATGGAATAGGTATTTTGGTACAGTGGGTTAACCCGCTGCCTGTGATGCCAGCATCCCATATGGGTGCTGGTTTGTGTTGTGGCTGCTCCCCTTCCAATCCAGCTTCCTGGTTTTTTATTTATTTGAAAGGCAGAGTTACAGAGAGGCAGAGGGAGAGAGACAGCGAGCAAGCACGCAAGTCTCCCATCCAGGGGTTCACTTCCCAAATGGCTGCAACAGCCAAAGCTGGGCCCACCCAAAGCCAGGAGCCAGGAGCTTCTTCCGGTTCTCCCACATGAGTGCAGGGGCCCAAGGGCTTGGGCCATCTTCCACTGCTTTCCCAGGCCGTAGCAGAGAGCTCAATCAGATGTGGAATAGCCAGGACTCACACCAGAGCCCTTATGGGATGTTGGCACTGCAGGCAGTGGCTTTACCTGCCATGCCATAGCACCAGCCCTTCCAGTTCCCTGTTAATGGCCTGCGAAAAGCAGTGGAAGATGACCTAGGTGCTTGGGCCCCTGCCACCCACACAGGAGACCTGGAAGAAGTTCCTGGTTTCAGGCCTTGGCCTGGCTCAGCCCTGGGAGTTGTGGCCACTTGGGGAGTGAACCAGTGTTTGGAAGATCTCTCTAACTCTGATTCTGAATTAATAAATAAATCTTAAGAAAAGAAAAAAGCCCTTCTCTGTTGAAGCTGCCTTAATTTTATTGCTACTGTATTTCCCAGTACAAGTGCAACAGTAGTAGAAGATTGTTGAGGTGAGCAGACTTTTGGGCTTGAGATGCCCCACGTGTGAAGGATCACTCACTGAGAAATCAGTGTTCAGGTTGGAAACAGAGATGTTGGCCTGACAACAATGGGACTACCACACCATGTAGCCTCAAAGCAACTGGTGGCTATCCAAGAACAACTCTGTAAAGAGGAAGAATGATGGCCTCACAGTTTAACTTTATATGTGAAATATTTGATTTTAATTGTACCTTCAATAACAATGTATTTCGAGGTCCACTGCTTCTTAAAAGTTGTAAGTAGACTTTTTCTCCTGATGCTAATAACATGCTCTTTAAAATCAAATTCTTCTGTGTAGAAACGAAGAAGTCCCAACCATAATTGCCCAACAGATTCTGTATTTTTTCCATATTCTGGCCAATAGGCAGGCTAGGAATAGAAGAGAACAAGGAATATCATGCTCTGTATAAAGTTAAACTACTCATTTGTATCTCAGGGAATAAATTCACACTTAACTTCTAATTAGCTAGAGATAGATACACAAAAATATAAAAAATTTTCTTTCACAAACAAAAAATTATTTGTAAGAATGTATTAACCTCTTATAACCTGGAGATAGGGATAGCTGTTTGCAACATCAAACATCAGAACCTGTCAGTGGGGAAACTGGAAATAAACTCTAAGATCCTTGGTGATGCCTATAGTACCTAGTCTCTACAATTCTATGAAAGTCTTTCCCAACTTTCAGTATGAAAACCAGAGAGCCAATAGTCCATTCACATAGAATAAAGCTTTCTAACAGGCATTAAGAAAATACTGGATAGAGTCCCTAGAAACTCACCAGACTCAGTAATAATGTTTTTACTTCAAAGGAAACATCTGTAAATGATAGTTTCCTAACAGCATGTGTATATTTATAATATAACAAACATTAATATAGTTGTTAGCCATCTACACTACAGTACAGTATAGCTTTTAGTCAAGGATGTTGGAAAATCTTTACTCTTAAAATACGTACCAGTTCATCAATCTGATCAAAAAAATATATATTCCATCCATCAACAAATATTTCAGGTTTCTTTTCACCTTTGTATATCTGAAATTTAATTTTTAAAATGTTAGTAGTAAGGATCATAAACTTAATACATTGATACAAAGACTTCTAGGAAAATAGTTAAACATTTAAATATAGAATCACAGGATCTTAGAGAAGAGGGGTCAGAGATTTCCCAGCCTTCCAGATGAGAAATATAATTTCTTTTAGTAATACCTCTTGGAGGACAGGGATGACTGGTGGATTCCTCTGCTGGAGAAAATATAGCACCATGAGAGTGTATGCATATGACGATAAGCTGCCTCTGGACGCGTCACCAATGTCACACATCTAGAGGGCAGGAAAACGAAGACCAGCAAACACCATCAGTGCTTTCTGCTGAATGTGCAGCCGTTGTGTTATCACTAAAACTAAGGTGCTTATGTTGAGGAGTACTGTAAGAGGCTAAGATATACCAATGAAACCAAATAAAACTCAGAAAACTAGTAGGCTGTTAGCCACAAACAAGGTCAGATTATCATGTAAAACTCAAGACAACAAAATATGCGGTTGGATGCCTTCCCAAATAGTTGCAGGACACATCTGGCATGGAAATGTCCATTGAGAATGAAAGGCACATGCTTGCAACAAGGTTTGAAGACATAATGAAATTTCCTGATAAATCACAGCAGTAAGCATGCTCACTCACCTTTGTAAATACTTTCATGGTGTAGCACAAGTATTTCACTCTGGGGTCAATGGCTGAATAAGCAGACAAAAGCCTTGTGTTATGAAGGGCCTGTTAAAAGGGAAATTACACTATAAGGCTATCAATTATGTGATGTTTTGAAGCTGGAATATTCTGATTCATGTTAGGTAGAAGATATTTTCCACTGAAGCTTCAGTAATTTACTAGACAATACTGAAGAGTTTTACTTTACAACTGACCTCATGACTTCCTCTATGCATATAGAAAATATGGGTATTAAACAGTCACTTCCTTTCAAGTAGATATGATTCCCCCACCTTCCTATGGCATTATTTCAACTGACTGGACTTAGGAGACTGAGGGGTCCACAAAACCTTATAGCAAACCAGAAGATCATCTTACCAATGTGTTATACAAACTGATATCCACTTCTAGGCCACTTCTCAAATGGAAGAACTTCACGATTGGCACCTTTGCCGTTGTAATAGGCAAGATGTTTCTCAGACCTAGGTTGGGAAATAAGATAGTATCATTGACTACAGCAGCTGGGGACTGATGGCTCCAATCTTAATGTTCCAATATAAAAGGACAGAGCCCAACTTGGCTTACTTCACTGCATTCACTAAAACTAGCCAGGAATTCCCTGTTATTTTTTTTTTTTTAAAGCACTCAGAGAACTAACACAACAATGCCATTTCTTTTTTTTAAGATTTCTTTATTTATTTGAAAGTCAGAGTTACACAGAGAGGGGAGAGGCAGAGAGAAAGGTCTTCCATCCAATGGTTCACTCTCCAGATGGCTGCAACGGCCAGAGCTGCACCGATCCAAAGCCAGGAGCCAGGAGCTTCTTCTGGGTCTCCCATATGGGTGCAGGGGCCCAAGGACTTGGGCCATCTTCTACTGCTACCCTGGGCCATAGCAGAGATCTGGACAGGAAGTGGAGCAGCCAGGTCTCAAACCGGCGCCCATATGGGATGCCGGCGCTTCAGGCCAGGGCGTTAACCCACTGCGCCACAGCGCTGGCCCCAGGAATTCCCTGTTATTAACAAACACCTAGCAAGGCTGACACTTGCTAAATACATTGATATTTTAACTGAAAGGATAAAGTCAGCAGCAAATGCCCTCACTGGATATAGCTTGTGTGTATTCAGGGCTGTCAAGCTGATAAACACCGACACAGAATGACTACCAGAGTCTGGACTACACCACGTGACTGTTACCTCCTCTACAGACTTGGAGGCCATCATCGGCATCCTCAAAAGCCACTCACCACGGGGCTACAAGTTGTAAATGTAACAGAAAGAATCAGCTTCAATGGGATGGGGGAAACTGCTCGAGCTAGGCTTTGAAAAAGAGCAACAGGCAAAAACAGTTTATGTTGAGGGGATTTACTAGGCAAGGAAAACCACACAGAGGTTGGATGCCTCAAACAGACTAGCATGTTCAGGGAACTTCCATGGAATTGTGAAGGCTGTAGAGGGGATCTGAGGAATTACAGGAGATGGGAAGACAAACTAGGAAGAATCCAAATGGAGAACCTACACATCCTGCTAACAATCACTTGAAGAGGCAAACAGAAGCCAATGAGGAGGCCGGTACTGTGGTGCAGTGGGATAAAGCCCTAGCCTGAAGTGCTGGCATCCCATATGGGCGCTGGTTCTAGTTTCAGCTGCTCCTCTTCTTCTTATTTTTTTTTTTAAAGATTTTATTTATTTATTTGAGAGGTAGAGTTACAGATAGTGAGAAAAGACAAAGAGAGAGATCTTCCTTCTGTTGGTTCACTCCCCAAATGGCTGCAACGGCTGGAGATGCGCTGATCCGAAGCCAGGAGCCAGGAGCTTCTTCCCGGTCTCCTATGCAGGTGCAGGGGCCCAAGCACTTGGGCCATTTTCTACTGCTTTCCCAGGCCATAGCAGAGAGTTTGATTGGAAGAGGAGCAGCAGAGACTAGAACCGGTGACCATATGGGGTGCCAGCACTGCAGGCAGAAGGATTAACCTACTGCGCCACAGCACCAGCCCCTCAGGTGCTCCACTTCCGATCCAGCTCTCTGCTATGGCCTGGGAAAGCAGTAGAAGATGGCCCAAGTGCTTGGGCCCCTGCACCCACATGGGAGACCCGGGATAAACTCCTGGCCTTGGATCGGCTCAGCTCCAGCTGTTGCAGCCATCTGGGGAGTGAATCAGTGGATGGAAGACCTCTCTGTCTCTACCTCTCTCTGTAACTCTTTCAAATAAATAAAATAAAATAAAAACAAAATCAATGAACTGGTTTTAAGTTGGGAGGAATCACTTCCACATTTATTTAAACGATGACCTTGGCATTGTGTCACAGGGTATGTGAAGAGCCCTTGACAAATGTTATCTCTTAAGACTTAACAGCCTCACCTTTCAGATGTGGAAGCAGAGACCAGGAGAACCTAGGCATATGCAGCTCGTAAACCATGGAGCCGGGATTCAGATTTAGAGAAGGCGATCTCTAAATTTCTTTTGTTTTTTTTTTTTTAAGTTTTTTTTTTTTTTTGGCAGGCAGAGTGGATAGTGAGAGAGAGTCAGGGAGAAAGGTCTTCCTTTTTGCCGTTGGTTCACCCTCCAATGGCCGCTGCGGCCGGCGCGTCTCGCTGATCCGAAGCCAGGAGCCAGGTGCTTCTCCTGGTCTCCCATGCGGGTGCAGGGCCCAAGGACTTGGGCCATCCTTCACTGCCTTCCCGGGCCATAGCAGAGAGCTGGCCTGGAAGAGGGATAGAATCTGGCGCCCCAACTGGGACTAGAACCTGGTGTGCCGGCGCCGCAAGGCGGAGGATTAGCCTGTTAAACCACGGCGCCGGCTGCAATCTCTAAATTTCTACTGAATCCAGTCTAGGCCAGGCTAGGGATCACTTCACCCATTTTGGTGATTCCAAGGATGGTCAATGTCAACGGCCAAGGAGGAAGACTCCCAAGGAAAGGCAGGGAGTGTCGGGGGTTGGAGCAGAAGGGAGGCAGTATATAGGAGGAGGACTTCATTCTGGAATGCTGGAGTCTGAACTTCTTTGGATAGAGTTGTGTGATGATATCTACAGGGCTGATATCACAGAATTCAGAGGGAAAAGGACACAGATGTCAGGGATACTCTCAGGAAGAAAGGTCTGTATGATAGATAGATGAATTGTAACTTATACTGATGGGGAGCACAGGTAAGGAAGTTCATGTTCACTGAGCACTTGTATATACTAGCATGTACAGTCATAACCATGTTTCAGTCAACCTTGGACCACATAGGCAACAGTGGTCACCTAGGATTACAATGGAGTTGTAAGATCCCTATTACCTAGTGACTGTTGTGGTTCAATGCTTTACTCTCATGTTTGTGTAAACAGGCCTACTGTGCTGATAGTCATGCAATAGCAGAGTGCATTCAATTATCAACAGCACATAATACTGTATGTGACAAGTAGCTATGTCACTTGTTTATGTACTTACTATCCTTTTTATTGTTATTTTATAGGATACCTAGGAAAACAATCATTTTGCAATACACTGGCAGCAGTCATATACCTATTGTGTATTTATCAATCTATCAATCTGAAAGGCAGAGAGAGAGAGAGAGACAGACAGAGAGATTTTCAGATTTTCCATCTACTTATTCACTCCCCAAATACCCACAACAGCTAGGTCTGGGCCAGGCAAAAAGCCAGGAACCAAGAACTCTACCTGGATCTCCCATATTGATGGTAGGAACCAAAGTACTTGGCCTGTTATCTGCCATCTCGCTAGGCACATTAGCAGGGATCTGGATTAGAAGTGGATTCAACAGGATGCTGGTTTCTCAAGCAACAGCTTACTCCACTGCACCTCAATGTCAGACTGTCCCTACTCCCCACCCAATGTGTATGTTGACTGCATCAAGGAGGCCACATTGAGAGAGTGCTCTTTATTATCTAGGAGACCCAGAAGAAGCTACTGGCTCCTGGCTTTGGACTGGCCCAGCCCCCATAATTGTGGCCATTTGGGGAGTGAACCAGTAGTTGAAAGATCTCTCTCTGACTCTCCCTAGCTCTGCCTTTCAAATAAATAAATAAATCTTAACAACAAACATTACCCAATGACATATTTCTCAGATTTTCTTTAAGTAACATCTAACTGCATTAATTTTCTCACCTGTAAATGCTAGTACTGCTATTCTCACATTATAGATGAGCTACTGAGTGTATATGATGAGACTGGTTTCCTGGTGTCACACAGCCAGCAAGTGGGGAACCAGGATTTAAAAACAGAAAGTGCTATGCTGCCATCCCTCCATAGCCATGAAAGCTTGGCAGGTCTCCCCCAGGACACCAGAATCTGCAGCTGCTCAAATCTTAGGCTTCTTTCCTCTCCTTCCCTCTCTGACATTTTACATTACTGACCATTATCACATTTGCAAGCTGTCCTCCAGGCTTGACTCAAAGCACATCTTCCTGCTTCTGATTTCCCATTTCAAAGGCTCCCTTTTCTAGTCTCCTTAATTTCTACCCATTAAATTAGAGTTTAGTCTTCAATTTCTCTCAAATGACCCCTTGTAATTGTTTTATTCTTCGTCATTTCCTCTGTTTCTCAATGTCTTTTCAATATACCCAGCACAAACATTATTTTATTTTCATCTTCAATCTTGACTTATCCAGTATTTCCAGTTTTTTTTTTTTTTTTTTTTTTTTTTGGACAGGCAGAGAGAGAGAGGGAGAAAGAAAGGACAGTGAGCACATACTCCCATCCACTGGTTCAGTTCTCCAATGTCCCTGATGGCTGAGTCCCAGCTGAAGCAGAGTGGAGGCCTCAGTCCAGGAAACCCAATCTACACCCATCACCCTGTCTCCCAGGTCTGCATTAGCAGGAAGGCAGAGACAGAACAGGGTAGTGACTCCAAGCACTCCAACATGGGATGTGAGCATCTTTTTAAAAAGATTTATTTATTTACATGAAAGGCAGAGAGAGAGAGGATGAGCAGAAAGAGGTCTTCTATCTACTGGTTCACTCCTCAAATGGCCACAAGGGCCAGGGCTGGGCCATGCTAAAGCCAGGAGCCTGGAACTCCATACAGGTCTCCCACATGGGTGGCAGGGGCTCAAGCACTTGGGACATCTTCCAGTGTCTTCCCAGGTACATTAGCAGGGAGCTGGATAGGAAGTGGAACAGCCAGAACTTGAACTCATACCCAAATGGGATATTAGCTTTGCAGGCAGCACCTTAACCCACTATGCCACAAGACCAGCCCGGGAATGTGGGTATCTTAACTACTAAGTTAAATGTCCATCCCTCATATTTCTGCTTGCTTGCTGTCTGTTAACTGTTGGAGGTTCTACATCATGGCAAGCTGAACATATCCATACAGGTGTTCTCTGCCAGCAATCCCAGACATCAACCTTATTCTTTATTTCCTATTTGTAGGGACCAAATCAAGGAAATTTTCCCTTTAGAATCACTCATGTCTTCATCCTTACACCACTGAAGTGCCTGCCCTGTTGCCAAGACTATACCTTCTCTAGGAGAGGCTTACCAGCCGCCTGAAAAGATTGTCTCACTTCGATTAGGTCCCACCCTTCCTGTCCCTCAATGGCTCCCAAACATCTGGAAACTGTGCCTTATCTCCAATATTTCCCATTGGAAACTCTTCCCCAAATTTAACAATCTCCCGTTGTGCTTCAAAATATACTATATAACACAGTATATCTTACACGCACATCCATGCACCCTCATAAGTGACGTCTTTCACCATCCTCTCCAAATTGCACTTGCCACCACCTGTGTTCATGGGAAGCCCATCTTTGCCACAAACCTCCCCTATGCAACTTTTCCCTCTAATCTCTCTCTCCTCAGAAGTTATTTAATACTTATCATAGCTTCTGTTACTCATTTTAAAAAAGTATGCATTTATTTTTCGTTTAGTTGAAAGGCAGAGAGATAAAGATGTTCCATCTGCTGATTCCACAAATTTCTACAACAGCTGAGGCCAGGCCAGGCTGAAGCCAAAACCCAGAATTCAATCCAGGTCTCCCACACGAGCAGTAAGGGATCCAACTACTTGAGCCATCACCCACTGCCTCCCAGGGTGCGTGTTAGCAGGAAGCTGGAATCAAGGGTGCAGCCAGAACTCCAGCCAAGTACTCCAACATAGGATGCAGGCTTCCCAAGCAGTGTCTTAACCGCTGCAAACACCTGCCCTTCACTTACTCTGAAAAGTGAAGACTTACACTGTTAAAGAGCCTATAAAATTACCTTACTTCCATAAAATCTGAAAGCTGTCAAAGGAAAGACTTATACAGTTTATTAAAAATGTTCCTACCATGTCTAAGGGCTCAACCCCAGCCACTGAGGCCATTTGGAGAGTGAACCAGCAGACGAAGATCTCTCTCTGTCTCTCCTTTTAACACTTTCAAATAAATAAATAAATAAATCTTAAAAAGAAAAGAAAAGAAAAAAGATACAAAGAAAAGTGGCACTCGAGGTATATGTTTGTATGTATCTATGTCCATGCTGTGAACTGAAGTCTATTCTTGACTACAATACAAGATAGCTTTTCAAAGATAAATTCCTGTGAGGACAGGGACCATCTCTTGTTCACTTTCATTTTCAGCTCTTAGCACATAAGTTTGCTGACAGTTTCACTGTTAACAGAATTTATAGTTGCCCCTGACAGCAAAAGAATGTGTTCATAGCATTGCAGCTCCATACAGGATTTACAGAGACTACACATTTAACAGCTGTAAACACTTGAGAAATTACCCTGTTTGCTTTCTCCATTCTCTAATTAGACGAAAGAGATCAGTACAGTGACTTGTCTAGGGTCACATCTGCTTGCTGAGCAGGACACTGCAAACACAACCCCAAATCTGGATCCAGGGTGCTATTATGTTTCACACCACAGTCAGCAACTACGGCACTTTGATCTATATTATCTCAATAAGGCAAAACGATTTCCAAACCTCTTCGTCGGGTTTATGCTTTGTCTTGAAATAAAACTAAACTAGGCAAAATATGCACACAAATTATCACCAATTCCTTAGTATTTTCTCATGCTTACCTATATTAAGATTTTTTAAAGACACTGATTTTGTAAATATTGTTATATGAACCACTATACTACTTTACTGACACTAGTAAATTCTAAGTCTGCAAAACACTAAGACAGACAACGCTTTTCAGACAAAGCCTACAGAGGTACCTGCATGTTTCCTGAGGACTCTTGCCAATTCTTCAATAGTTCTCACACAGTCCAACCCCTATGACAAAGACAACACAGCTGAGTCAGAACTGGAAGCAGGTTCTTACACTGGTTACAAATACTTTCCATTATACCATCAGAGATAATGCAGTTAATTTCAACTCATTCTGTTCACATTTTTCCCTTTCAGTCAAGTATGAGAGTTAACATTCATACAAACTATCCTAAAGATGCAAAAAGCAATAAACATCCTATTTCCTAATTGCTTTTAGAAGTACAACAAAGGTTAAAATCAGATAGGATATCTATGGACCCATAGCTTCCAGAAAAATCACACAAACATGGGATCTCTATTTTTTTTGTCCCTCTGCATAATTAGAATAGTCAGAATGTCCTATTTGCCAAAACATGCAAGAGGGGGCTTCTGGGTCCCATCTTCTTCATTCGAGTAGCTCTTCATTATATGTTTAGTTATAGCTGACACATTGCCATGGCAACTAGTTGTTATCTTCCCATGGGACTATCCAAAATTATAATGCACAAGATTAAAGTCATACAATATGAAGACTATTTTAAAAACATTTGGGCCAACTTTACCAACATGCACCCTTGGGCTAGTTATTTTACGTTCAATGTGTTTTGGAACACATTTAACTTTTAGCTATGCAAAACTAACTCATAGGCCTTGTAAGAAAATCGACCTTAAGGACGTACAATTGGGTCCTTTCATTTGGTAGACTCAATCTGCCTTATCCAATTTATTCACCAAATTCAGGCCAGATCACTTTTGGCTACTTTCTCAAATCAGATAAATCTTCAAAGTGCAGAGAACTGAAACTAAGAGATAAAAATGTCTTGAACCACAGCAGCACCCGTCATCTGGACATACAGTATTTGGACTGCATTAAAAAGTATGGACTCTTGGCCAGCACCGCGGCTCACTAGGCTAATCCTCTGCCTGCGGTACCAGCACCCTGGGTTCTAGTCCTGGTCGGGCGCCAGATTCTATCCCAGTTGCTTCTCTTCCAGTCCAGCTCTCTGCTGTGGCCTGGGAAGGCAGTGGAGGATGGCCTATGTGCTTGGGCCCTGCACCCGCATGGGAGACCAGGAGGAAGCACCTGGCTCCTGGCTTTGGATTAGTGCAGCGCGCCGGCCATAGTGGCCATTTAGGCTGTGAACCAACGGAAGGAAGATCTTTCTCTCTAACTCTGCCTGTCAAAAAAAAAAAAAAAGAGTATGGACTCAAAACTTCTCAGACTTTATATTATCTACCAAAGACTATATGTTTAGGTATACTAATGGGACACATTTCTCTCACATCCAGGTCTCTGGACTGTAAAGTTAGTAGCACTTATCATTTACCAGAAGGCCTGCCTGGAGGAAAAACTTTATAGATAACCTTTTGTGGGTGTGTCCATCCACATCAGCCTAGTGGCCAGGCCAATGGACACTGGAGAAGAACACTGCCCTTTGAAGGATCTCTATGTCTCTCTGAAATCCTCATGGTATCACAGGTTCAAAGTTACAAGCCTTCCCAATCTTCACAATCACCTCTACACTTCACACTCTCTGGACAGAGGTGCAGCAAATGGCACGCAGCATATGGTATGCCCTGATAAATTTGGAAAACACCAAGCTGTACTCTTAGTTAAGATTGGTTGAACCACACTGTTGTAGCAAATGCAAGTTTTATGTGTGCACTGTACCTCAGCAGTTTCGTGTCCGTTAATTGTCATACAGACGTCAAGGTCACTCTGTTTGAATCCAAATCCATTTTTGGAGGAGCCAAACAAGCTCAATTTAGTTCCTATTAGGAATATATGAAAAGTAATAACCAATTACCTAAGTACATTTAATTTTATGATCAAAATGGCCCTCTTATGAATCAAAAACACCCAGCTGGTAACTGCCCTAATCTCATATTAATTATGTTTTCTGATGAGCCAGTCATGTATTCCAAAGTTTCTCTCCCAAAGTTTTATATTTGAATAAATACAAGCTGTATATGGGATGGATTACCAAATATCACTTTATTCTTAAATGCAGGGAACATTTCAAGGAAAATGTAGATCATCTCAAGACATTTAACAATGTACAATTACTACTTTCTATTTAAATAAATTCATTTTAGAGATGAACTTTGACTGTAATCGTAACACTATAGGAATTTCAGTTGTTGTATCTACTGGGCTAACTACACGGTCCAGGTTTTTCCTGTTGACAAATGAGGATCTGACAGACCAAGGGCAGTCTTAGGTAAATCACAAAACATGTGAATAGGACTCCCACCATCATTACAGAATGATGCTATCACTCTCAAAATTAACGTGCTTTTACCACATTTAATCATTCAGGACGGTTCATGGCATCTTTCTTCTCTTAAAGACAAAGTAAGTATTTACCTGGAAAGTCCTGTCTTATGAAACTCTCTAGATTTTGCCGAATATGCTCACGAGCTTGATCTTCTAAAATAGTTGGAGAAAAATCCTCTGTTTAAAACAAATTTCACATGTTGAAAAAAAGACTGCTGACACTGTTTGAAAACACTGAAAAATTTACATTTTTTAAAAATAAAAAGTTACCAGCTCAAAAAACCCTCACTCTTTGTATCTTCTCATTAGAGAGCATCAGCGATGTAAAATTTGAAATGCCATTTCTAAAAGGAGTTCATCACCAAGAACTGCTCTTAAAATGGAAACTAATTTGAACAGGGAGGCTGTACCTGGGTCTCAGGGACCTCAGAGATCTCGAAAGGGCCGATCAGGGAATCTTCCCAGAGTGTGAATCTCAAAGTTTGGGAGCATTTACGTGTATTTTTCCCCCCAAGGAGAACCAGTTTTGCTTGTTTTTTCATAGTTCATAACCTCCAAAATGTTTCAGAGAAAAGTCACTGGTTAAGAACAAGTGTCCTGATGCTGTGGCACACTAGGTTAATCCCCCGCCTTTCGTGCAGGCAGTCCATATGGACACCAGTTCAAGTCCTGGCTGCTACCCTTCTGACTCAGCTCTCTACTATAGCCTGGGAAAGCAGAAGACAGCCCAATGCTTGAGCCCCTGCACCTGCCTGGGAGACCCGGAAGAAGTTCCTGGATCTTGCCTCCAGATAGGCTCAGCTCCAGCTGTTGCAGCCATTTGGAGAGTGAACCAGTGGATGGAAGACCCCTCTGTCTCTCCCTCTCACTGTCTATAATTCCACCTCTCAAATAAATAAAATCTTTAAAAAAAAAAAAAGAACAAGTATCTTCTGGCATATATGAACATCTCAAGATGCAGCAACTATGATACATTAAGTTCTTTTCCATTCTAAGCAGTTGAATGAAGCTTAGAATTTAAATTTAGAGTTAAATGTTTTCCCATTTTAGAACTTTCAAAACCTTCATATCAATGCATCCCTAAACTGGTATTCTTTTAAGGGCTCCTATGTAGGCCATTAATTAGCATAAATTAAAATAGTCTATGCTCAAATTTTAGAAATCTTGGATTATTAAGTTAGTAAGCTTCTTTACCATAACATTTCTCATCACTTCTTTGTTAACATGTCCGGGAAATCTGTGAGGTAGATTCCCTGCCCGTAACGAAGGGAGTAGTGAGTAAAGTTATTCCTTACTTAGTCCAGAACACTCCTGGATGTCCCATACTATTAACCACACACAAACATCTCAAGGGACATCGGGTGGGAAGCTCTTGTTTGGTACTCTATTCTTAAGACTTAAAAAGCCTCATTTCTCTCCCTCCCTTATTTTTAATAATTATTTACTCTGTATCCCAAAAGGGACAGCCATGAAATAGCAGAGAATCAAACAGATTTAGTCCTTAGAAGAGATCAGAGTTAACATGATAGTCATTCCAACCACTCCTAAATAAATGTCATTTCAGTATGACAAATCCAAAGAAATGTGAATAACTTACTGTAGCACTGGATGCAAACTTGATCCAAGATATCTGAGAACTTGGGTGTCAGCGGCGGCAGAGGTTCCAGCGGGATTCTCTTGAAGTCTTCAGGACAGGCTTTCTTGAGATGGCCCTCCCGTCTGCATAAGCCACACACTGCTGTGGGGGACTGCAGACACAGAGCAAAGCAAAACATGGCTTAAGTACAGCATAGGCTGGGTGCCTGGCCTAGCAGTTAAGATGGCAATATACATCAGAGGGCTGAATGAGTTTCATTTCCAGCCCCAGCTCCTAACTCTAACTTCCTGTCAATGCAAACCCCATAAGGTACTTGAGGGGGGTGAGGGAGATGGTCCTGCCTTCCCTGTAGAAGACTTGTTCCTAACTTTAGCTGTAGACCATACACTCAGGATGCGAATCCAGCAGAAGGCAGCACACACTCTCTGTCTGTTATGTCTCTTTGCCTCTTACATAAATAAATAGAAATGGAAAAAAAAAAAAAGAGTATTTGCCAAATAAAGGGGTCTGGAATATTTTCTTTGGAAATACACAGCATACTTTGCACTTTCCCAAGGGATGAAATACAATGTGTACCCATTGCAAATTATCTAAGAGATGAGGAGATCATTATGGTATCCACGGGAGCAAAGTATTTTCCCTTCCTCCTATACAATCTCTTTTGGTCTAAAAAAGGGAAGTGGATCAAGCGGATGTATAAAATGCAAGATTACCTTGCTAACTGCCACCAAAGCAGGTAGTAGTTTCTAGTATACAAAAATGGCATGCATTACAAAGTTGCTTAGTCTCCTTAGTCTACGCTGAGTAGTGGCACTGCTTACCTTGCCTTTGGTGAAGATAAGTTTGCTAAATTCATAAAAGAAATTAAACTGATCCACAGGTGAATTTTCCTCACATACAACTTCTTCTTTAAGAGAAATTTTATTAAGTTCCATGAGTAGAGCTCCATCTACATGTTTTCCACATTCTTTCAGGTCCTCATACTTAGCAGGTTCACCTAATTCATAATCTTCTTCAGACAGGGCATCCTCGTCCCCGGATCCAGTGTAGGTGTTATCTAGCTCATCTTCATTAGTAATGTCATCCTTGTCTTTCCTTCGGGTAATGGAGAGCCTGGGTTCTTGTTCTTCGTCTTCCTCTTCCTCCTCTTCTTCCTCCTCCTCCTCATCCTCCTCCTCAGAACAGGTGATTTCCAATGTCTGGCCCTGGACTGAAGGGGCAAAGTGGTTTAGGGAGTCTTCTAGTTCATCAGTACCTTCTACGCTTTCTTCATCAGCATTAGCCTTGCCATATAAAGTAGTGAATCCGTCATCCTCTTTAGCGGCCTGAAGGCCTTCAAAATCCAAAGAAACGTCTGTCTCACTGCATGTTCTGCCATAGCTGACGAGCTCTCTGTGCTTGCTATCGCTGAAGGCCTGGGCGTGGGTGCTCAAAGCATGCTGGCTCTCCCTTCCCATTTTCTCTTCCTTGTTTTTACTTTCTGTTTCTTGATGGTACATGTTAAGATCCTCAAAGTCATCACCATTGAGCTCTGCTTGGACACAGTTTGAGTTTTCCGGGTGGACTCTGATATGTACATTTCCCATCTCCTCAGCTGGTGGACTTCCAAAGCCTTCACCAGTCTCTTTATGAGTGCAAGAAATCATCTGAGCCGTGCAAGTATTTGTAGCTGAACTGGTAGTAGCACTAGGACCTTGAGCCAAAACTGAGTTTTTTAATTTATCATCTTTAGTTTGTACATCTGAATCATGATTGACCACTTCTTTAGAATGTTCTGAAATACATGGAACTGGGCTCAGAGGCTTAGGAAGGTTGGACTTAATTTTGTGTGGAAGAGCAAAATATTTATACGTTGTCCTTAAACAATGAAGTATATATTCAAACACGGGCTGATTATTTAAAGTTCTTGCCACATTTCTTTTAACAGAATAAGGATCTGTAACAACAACAACAACAATCCATGATTTTATACATTTCTATTTCATGTTTTAAAAATTAGCCTGCTCTACATAAAAACAGACAACAAATAAACAACAGTAAAATGTATCACGTTTCTTATATGCTTTTTACAAAAAACTAGGAGCAAGGTCTAAGAAGATACAGTTTAAGAATAAAAAGCAATGTTTTCTAAGACATCTGCTCTCTAAAGAGAGCCCATTCTGTTCAGAACCAGAACCCATTCCCTATTCGCTCTGTGACTACAGGGACAGAAAAGATGTCGCCAGTGTGGCTCTCATGCCCTTGGGAAGTCTGGTTTTCCCGACAGGCTCTGCTGCTGAGTGCTCTGCCTCCCCACTCAGCCAGGCCCTGAGGATGGTAGAGCTTACCTCCACTCTTCTGCCCTGGGAAGCCCCATCACTGAATTGGCTGGACTGAATTTCAGGGGCGAGAGGGAGGCACCAGGAGGATACACCACTTCTCTCAATCTTTTCTCCTCCCCTAGAACTCCAGCAGGTTAGGCAATTGGCCAGAAGAGCTGAGCCAGAGAAACTGCAGGGGAGGGTTTAAAAATGTGAGATCCCCGTAACTGCACACAGAATTTATGCAAAATGCAAAAAAAACCCTCTTACGCAACATAAAGCTTGAAAAAAATCAAGCAAAAATAAGAGATTTCCATTTAGGAAGTTCTCTAAATTACTTCAAGGAGGAGAATTAAGATTTCTGGAGGGGGTTTCGACCTCCTGACTTTGCAAAGCAGAGAAGAGCTAGTCCACTCAGGGGCATGGCAGTGTTGTCTCTGATAGGGCGGCTTCAGTTAAATAAGCCTTAGCAAAAAAAAAAAAAAAAAGTGCTTTTCTGAGGAAGCGCTAAATGTTTCTGCAGATATCTCAAGCATAACTATCTGTTCCCTCTACCAGTGAGGTAATCCTACCAAGAACATAATTTTTCATGACATGAGAAAAAGTATTTTCCTCATCTTTGCAAAACTAAACAACAACCCACAGAAAGACTGAATTAACACATCTATAAGTGAACAGTAAGGAGGAAAGGGAGACTCACATATTAACTGGGAAAAACGTAAGGGTTTAAGATGTCAAGCCATTGACAAAGAAAGCAAGGACTCAACCAGCCATTATACCACTTAAGTAATTCAGCTGTATCATTTCAATACTTGAAAAACGCAGGTGAATGAACTCTTTGGTCTCTTGTAATGACCCCACACAACACATGCAAGATTCTAACTATTCATTTCACCTTTGAGAGTCAGGGCCTACCTTACAAGTAGGAGCCGAAAAAGAGACTGAAATAAAAAGCATGCTGTTAGACTGACACCTTAAAAAAGGGGGGGAGGGGAAAGAATGGGCTTAAAGTTGAGATACCTTCAATGGCAATGCGCTTTTTGGGCCAATCCTTTGATTCCCGAGATATAGATTCTTTGACACGAATACTAATCACTAAATCGGCCAAATTAAATTCTAAAGCATAGAATCGCAGCAATTCCACCCAGAGCTGCCCAACTGGTACTGAAGGCTGGTGTTTTACATCAAATGTTAATGACACCTATGAAAAGCAGAAAACAGAGATTAACTCAGACGTCAGCACAATCTGAAATATCAGAGTTCATTCAAACATCAAATCAGTATATCTGAACAACCTTAGCAAAGACATGAATTTGATAGTCTATCTAGATAAATCAAATCCCAGGTTCTATTTCGCTTGTGGGATCATGGCATCATTTCACTGCACTCCTGGGATTAGAATACCTTCAAATCTAACTGGCATCAGAAAAACAGACAGGTTAGTTTTATTTAAACATACGGCATTCAATTTTGAAATCTTAGTAACAGGTGGAGAAGACTGTGCATAGGCTGCTAATACCCTCAGCACCACTGTTGCAGAAGGCGCCCTTTCAGGTATACACACAGAGATGGACAGTGGCTAAAGTCATCGAGAATAAGGAAACAGTCCTCCTACTGCCTGATAAAACTACATAAGCACAATGGATGTACCAGTGGGAATTAATTTTAAAGTCAAAGAACTCTTGACACCAGAAATTTGATACTAGTTTTAGTCATAGACTTCTGACATTTGAACATACTGGCTATAATATATTAGGAAGTATAGAGGACTTAGGATAGGGAAAAAAGTCGGTGGGGGGGGGGGCTTCAAATAATGATTGTCACTTCACAGCTCTTAACTGCTCTGTGACTTTGCTTCTACAGTCTCAGACTGGCAGTACAGCACAGTGGCTAAGAGAACTGGCTTTGGAACTTTTTTGGACAAGCTTAGGTCTGACACCACAATCTGCCATGTATTAGCTGTGCATGGCCTTGGTCAAGGTCTGCCAGCTACCTAAGCCCTGGTTTCCTCATCTGACAAATGGGGATAACAGTACCCACCTCATAGGGTTGTTGGGAGGACTGAGTGACATAGTGTCTGTAAAGTGCTTAGCACAGTGCCTGGCACACAGTGTTCAAAAAATGGCCGCTACCATTATCTGCAGAGTAGGGCTGATACCACCTACAACACAGGATAGTCATGAGGATCACATCAGAGACAAGGGAAAGCATCCGGCAGACTTGGCTGCTCTGCATATTCTTTCAGTTAGGTACAGTCTTGGTAAGCACAAGAAATCCAGATATCATTGAAACATAATGTCACAGCTGTAAGATGCTTTTCAGAGATCAGACAGTGCAACTCTCATAGGTCACAAGAGAAGGAACCGGAGCCCTGAGAGTTCTCATGGCATGGCGGGAGCGCACACTGCTCATCAGCAGCAGAATGAGAACATCTTCTGATCCAGGTACGGTGACTTCTCACCACCACACTCAACTCCCATAGTGTCTAGGGCTCACTGAATTTCAGAAGTGGCAGCATGTTAACCTCTCCAAATAGCACAAAAATAAAACATTAAGTGGTTTTAGCAATAGCTTTTCTTTCATATTATTTCCATAATTCACACAAAAAAATGTCTTCCTCTATGGTCTACAAATTTGTCTGTGATCACGCTTTGTCATATCAAGCTTTAAAGTAAGTGGTATGGTAATTCATTAATCACTAAATCTCCACCACAAAGGTTCTGTCAAATAAGATAAAGATGGATTTACAAGGCAGAACTGTTTGAAAATGGAAGTCACCTTGGTCCCAAACACCACAGTCTAGGACACAAAGAAAACCTCCAGAAATTCAAAGCTGTATGAAATTTCATTTCTTTATCCACATAGTAGTTTTCAGTGTTACAAAGGATTTTTAAGCATCTCACTTAGGTGAAGCCTCACTTGGGTTAAGCTACTGTCTGCAGTGCCAGCATTCCATATGGGTGTCAGTTCAAATCCTGGCTTCTCTACTTCTGATTCAGCTCCCTGCTAATTTGCCTGAGAAAGCTGTGGAAGATGGCCCATAAACTTGGGCTCCTACACCCATGCGGCAGACCTGGATGAAACTCCTGGCTTCAGCCTGGCCCAGTTCCAGTTGCGGCCATTTGGGGAGTGAACCAGAAGATGGCAAACCTTTCTTTCCCTCTCTGTAACACTGACTTCTAAATATCTTTGGGGGGAAAAGATCTTTAATAATGTAGACAACAGGTACTTAAAACTTTCTGGCAAAATACTTAGTTTTTTCAGATAAAATTAGAATGGTGGCTAACATTCACTGAGTGCTTACCACATGCTTGGCACTGAGTTAAGCATTCTGTAAATCAATTACCCCATGAGCAGGTACCAAGATTATCACCATTTGCAGGAAGGAAACTGGGGCACAGAAAGATTAAGTAACTTGCCCAAGGACACACAGCTAGGAAGTGGGAAGCTGAGATAAATGTCATATATTCTGGCTCCACAGCCTGTGCTCTCAGACACAACTGGAGCCCCAGATACAAAGCAGATAACGTGCTGCTGTTCTGCTGGCACCACCTCTCTTCTTTCCCCACCCTCCCAGTGCTCAAGGATTCTAGAAAATATAAAATTCACCACTATCTCCTTACTTTCGGCAGGGACTGAAGGAGTGACATGACTTTCTTGTTTGTACAGAGCTGGTATTACTGGTCTCAAAGGCTATTTTGTAGATATTGTTGTCACTTTACTCCGGGATTACAAACCAACTTGGAACAGAATCTTTTACTAGCATAATTATGTTGTACAGACAGCTGTTTTAAGTTCTAATGGCAATATTTTCCTTGTGCATAAACTCCCCTGCCTCCACACAACAGTATGAGGCCAGTACATGAACTCATGTTCTTATTCACTGTTATTTTAGTAATTTAAAATGAACTAACCTTCTACCTATTCAAATTTCACATCATGTAAGATCTAAGCACTTTGAGGAAAAATTGCAGATTTATCTTTGAACTCTTTTTCAAAGACTCTGGCCCCAGAAGAAACCACATAAATAACTGAGGGTTTAATGACCTGTATTTTACACCTTTTCTCACTGTTTGTTCAACGGACTGAACAGACTACAACATGAAGCTATGAAATAAAGTTAAGGAAAGAAGAAAGGAAGACTAACTGAACATGAACTCTCCTATAGACAAATGAGAGGAAAAAAAAAAAAAAAAAGACAGTAAAACTAGAAATGGGAGAGAACAGACCTGTCCCCTCCTGACTGGCATCTCTTTGGCTGCGTCTTCTTTTGTTGTGTTTGCATCCCCTGAGGCGTTATCCGTGTATTCCCAGATCACAGTGTCTTTCTCAATGTCTTTAAGGTTGAAGTTTCCTAATTTGTTTAATGAGAATCCTTCAATCTAAGAAAAATTAGACACAAACTATTACAAGGTAGAAACAGTTACATAACAAAGTGCAGTATCTTGGAGGCATGAAGAGTTACTATACACATAGTTCATTGAAAACACAAAAGAGAACAATTTTTAGGGAGGTTAGTGCTGTGGCGCAGTGGGTTAAGCTGCCGTCCGCAGGACTGACATCCCATATGGGATGTTCAAGTCTTGGCTGCTCCATTACCAATGCAGCTCCCTGCTAATGCGCCTGGGAAAGCAGTGGAAGATGGCCCAAGTGCTTGGGCCCCTGAACCCACATAGGAGACCTAAAGGAAGCTCCTGGTTCCTGGCTTCGGCCTGGCCCAGTCCCAGCCATTGAGGCCATTTGGGGAGTGAACCAGCGGATGGAAGACCTCTCTTTCTCTCTTCCTCTTTGTAACTCTGCCTTTCAAAAAAACTGTTAAAAACAACAACAATTTTTAATTATCTCATCTGTAAATGAAGAAAAAATCTCTGCTGATAGAAGTCAAGGCTTCTATTTGCTGAAGAAATGGTGACTTTGATCAGCAATTCTTTAGTGACTATCCTAGGAGAATGCAGCATGGTCCAGTTGCTAGACCGTGGGTTCTGGAAGAAAACTGTCAGGGCCCAGTCTCTGTTCCAGAATGTTCTAACTCAGATCCGGGGGAAGGCACACACTTTTTTCAGGCCTCAGGTTCCTATGAAAAGGCACCACACCACAACTTCCACCATCAGACAGCTGTGAAATACCTGCTTGTAGTGTATGAGGGCTCTTCACAAAGTTTGAGGGCAATGGATATTATGAGAGAACTTTGCATTAATTATAATTCTGTGAAGGAGCCCAAATAATCTCATACTACCTTGTTTTAACAAATCTGATCTAGTTTGAAAAGAGGCCCTATTGAAGTAACATGAATTCTGATAAAACTGAAGAACAAACAACTAATTTATGGTGAAGCTTGGGTGGAAGAAAGGAGAAGTTATTGATGCCTTATAAAAAGTTTATGAGAACAACGCCAACTCCCTCAACCCCTACCACATCAACAGTTTACAGACAACTGGTTTTAAGAGATGAGATGGTGCTGAAAATAAAGCCTGCAGCAGCAGAACACCTACATTAACTGCAAGGAAAATGTTCATCTTGTTTGTGTCTAATTGAAGACTGATGATTAACAGCAGGAACAATGGCCAACAGCATACACTTCTGTTGGTTCAGCTTACACAAGTCTCACTGGAAAACTAAAGTGGAGCCAGCTTTCTGCTTGATGGGTGCCAAAACTGTGGTGCTCAGATCAGCTACAGACGAGAGCAGAGCTTTCAACAGAAATTTTAAACAAGTGGAATCAAGACTGGGAAGCATTGACGCAAAGAACAGTAACAGCAGATGAAACACAGCCTTACCATACAATATGATCCCGAAGACAGAGTACACCTGAAGCCATGCTAACAAGGTGCAAGTGTGGAAGGGGTCCAGTCAAAGGGAAAGCGGACTGGTCAAGAGCAAAGGTCACGGCAACGGTCTCTGGGATGCTTAGGACATTCTGGTTGTTGACTTTCTAGATGGCCAAGCAATGATAATATCTGCTTTTGGGGAGAGTGTTTGGACAAAGAGAGCCAAAGCTTTGGCAGAAAAGTGTCTGGGAAAGATTCCCCAGGGTCATTCTCCGCCGCAAGGCTGACACTGTCGATCAAACACAGTTTGGCTGTTTTCATTTTCCCTTCTGTTGGCCTACTGCCTATTTTATTGACTTTGGTTCCATATGTGTTTCCTTTCTTCCACCTACTGCTGGTTTATTTTGTTCTATGATTTCTAGCTTCTTGAGGTGAGACTTCAGGTCACTGATTTAGACCTTTCTTATTTAGTTGTAAGTTTTATATTTTTCCATCCATTTACTTTCAATCTACCTGTCTTTACATTTTTACTCTATTTCTTCTAGACTGCATACAGTTAAGTCTGACTTTTTTTTTTTAAAGCATTTATTTATCTAAAAGAGTTCGGTGGTGGTGGGGGAGATCTTCCATCCTCTGGTTCACTCTCTAAATGGCCTCAATGGCTAGATATGGGCTGATCCAAACCAAGAGCTTCTTTCTTGTCTCCCATAAGGGTGCAAGAGCCCAGGTACTTGGGTCATTTTTTGCTGCTTTCCCAGGCACATTAATAGGAAGCAGCTGAGACTCAAAACTGCACCCATTTGGGATGGCGACAGCTTAACCCACTCTGCCACAGAGCCAGCCTCTTGCTTTTTTTATTTACTCTGATAATCTATGCTGCTTAATGTGGATTTTAGTCCATTAATATTTAAGATAATTGTTGCAGAGCTGGCATTGTGGCATAGCAGGTTAAGCCACCATCTGCAGTGCAGTCCCAACTGCTCCACTTCTGATTCAGTTCCCTGCTAATGTCCTTGGGAGAGTAGCAGAGGACAGCCAGAGTGCATGGGCCCCTGCACCCACATGGGTGAGCTGGAAGAAGCTCTTGGCTCCTCCTCTCCTCCTCACCCCCAACCCACATGATACAGGAAGGCCATAGAGGGTGGAGCTAGACATTTCCCTTCCCCTAGGTAGATCAGGTCCTAGTAAAACCCAAGGCACTTTAGAATGTAGTCAGAGTTCCCTTGAGGGCAGGCTTTTCTTAAGTACAGAATCCTCCAAGCCAGCACTCTGGCACAGTGGGTTAAAGCCCTGGCCTGAAGCGCCAGCATTCCATATGGGTGCCGGTTCGAGACTCACTGCTCCACTTCCTGTCCAGCTCTCTGCTATGGCCTGGGAAAGCAGTGGAAGACGCCCCAGATATTGGGCCCCTGCACCTGTGTGGGGGACATGGAAGAAGCTCCTGGCTTCGGATCTGACCGTTGCAGACCACTGGGGAGTGAACCAGTGGATGGAAGAATGGAAGACCTTTCTCTCTCTCTATCTGCTTCTCCTCTCTGTGTAACGCTGATTTCCAAATAAATCAATCAATCTTAAAAAAAAAAAAAAAAAGGAACAGAATCCTCTAGAAGCTAGTAAAAACGGCTTCTTTTCCTAAGATTGACAAAAATACTAGGAGGACCCTCCTAGAATGAAAATTTTTAACTCTTGGGCATTCCCAGTTGAGTCTGGACACCTGTCAACTACACAAAGCTTCAATGCTGGTACTGGCTCCACTGGCAGGATTCTGCTCCAGGGCTTCTGCGCTGGTAAGCTGGGAGTCATTTATTCACCTCTTCTCCAGCTGCAGACAACGTTTGCCCTGTAATCCTCATTGTGCACTGGATCTCAAAACAAGTATTGATTTTCAGTTTGTTAGTTCTCTTGTCTTGACATGAGATGACAACTTCAAACTGGACTGGTTCAGAAGTTAGCCAGACATGCTGAGCTGTATACAGAATTTTGGGTTCCATTTCTTTGAACCTTTCCTTTCTGTCTCCCTAACCCCTATTATTTTCTGGTAGACCTGGTCCTCTGGCCAGGAAGAGGATTGGTCTATCTGCAAAGCTGCCTTGAAGGGTGGAGCCACCAAGAAATAGCAAGCTCCATCTACATTGGAGACTTGCTCCAAGTGTGGTCTGCCTGCATTTGTTCAGTCTCCAGATATTCATGTAGCTTTTGCCAGAGTTGATAACTCTGTAGAGGGATCACCAGATTAGTGGTTCACACCCCGGTATCATAAGTGGGAGGCTGACTTTCTACTGTCGGAGAGAAGGACTAATATTTGTTTTCCCACCTTGTTTTAGAAGCTTGGCATTCATTATCTCATTCAAAGTTCAGAATGATATTAAGGCTAATATTAATTAACTGGCTCAAGGTCACAGGATACAAGTGGAAAAACCTCAATGAATTCCAGTGCTATTTGGCATCCCTACAATATAAATAAATTGTTTCATAAGGATTAAGTTTATACAACACAAAGGAAGGCAGATTACCAATAATATCCATTAGGAACCTAGTAAAACATTGCTGTATGGGATAAAAGATGCTGAGAAAACAGATGTAAGCTTGTTCCTAATTCTCAATTCATGATGATTACCTTCAAACACATTAAGATCTAGTGACAGGGGCCAGCTCTGTAGTACAGTGTTTGAGGCCACCACCTGCGGTGCTGGCATCTCATATGGGTGCCAGTTCAAGTCCCACATGCTCCATTTCCGATCCACCTCCCTAATGTGGCTGGAAAAGTAGTGGAAGATGGTCCCAATGCTTGGGACCCTGCACCCATGTGGGAGAGCCAGATGAAGCTCCTGGCTCCTGGCTTCTTGCTTCAGCCTAGCCCAGCCCTGGCCACTGCAGTCATTTGGGGTGTGAACTAGGGGATGGAAAGTCGACCTCTCTCTCTCTCCCTCTTTCTGTCTCTGCCTCTCCATAACTCTACCTTTTGAGTAAATAAATAATCTTAAAAACAAAAAATCTAGTGACAATACAGTGAGGATTTTGACTGGGAATCAAAATCAACATAAAAAAGATGTTTTGGGATAGAATGGCCCAGAGACAGATCAGAGCCCCAAGGCACCATACACTACACTTCTAGCCTTGTTCAACTTTGTAGTCCCCTCAGGACCTAGCACAATGACTTGTGTACACAGAAATTTAAAGACTGAGTGAATTAGTTTAGATACTGTCACACACATACTTGTAATTATGAAGTTTTCAATGGATATCCTGTAGAAATAATGTATGTAAATGATGCGGCACATGCAATAATTCCTTTCCCCTCACGGCTTCATATTTTTGAGTAGGTTACTGGCAGAAACCAGTAAGCCAATGCCTGACTAGTAGAAAACATGGAAAACTGCAGATCATTTTGGTTCAAGCAGTATAGCCTGCCTTATCTGATCAGCAGAATCCAGTCCACTGTTTCAGCACTTTGCTGCTTTTTATCATTAAAGTTTGAAAAGTCCAATGATATCAAAAAAATAAAATTAGAGATTTTTCATTAGTACTGCCAAGGAAATATGCAGTGGTCATAGGAAAGGGTATTCCTACTGCTCTTATAAGAAATCCCGAGGGGAATCGCACTGCCAGATAGGAAACCCCTTTGTTCCTGCAGTCTCATGTCAGTGACCTGTGACTGCTTAGACAAGACCAGGACACGTGAAAGGCAGATCTTACGCAGTAACACAGTGGTGAGCAAGGCAACACACGCAACCTGCCCCAAGGCCCTTTAAGGCACAGGAGTCAAACTGGTTTGGTTCCATCCTTAACTCCTGGATCAAAGTGAAAAGACAACTTCAAAGGCTTTCACAGATCTCCATCTGGGCCTGGTGGAAGAAGTTATTTACCAACCAAGAGTCCACAGCTCTCTCTTTTTCCTACCAGGAAAGTAGTCTGGCAAAGGTACCCTCCTGTGGCCTTCAACTCTTTCATTTCAATATCTTAGGCACAAAGAGAGCTACCTTGAACATACAGCTAACTTGAAAACATAGCCTATGGTAAGCAGCTATTTCTATGTCAGTCTCTATACCTAACACCTAGCAGATAAAGTCCCTGCTTAATTCTAAGTCTAGCTAAATATAAAGTAAACATTTCCTATAGTCATATTATGATCATACTCACATTTAAGAACTACTGCTTGGGCCGGCGTCGCGGCTCAATAGGCTAATCCTCTGCCTTGCAGCGCCGGCACACCGGGTTCTAGTCCCGGTCGGGGCGCCGGATTCTATCCCGGTTGCCCCTCTTCCAGGCCAGCTCTCTGCTATGCCCCGGGAGTGCAGTGGAGGATGGCCCAAGTGCTTGGGCCCTGCACCTGCATGGGAGACCAGGAGAAGCACCTGGCTCCTGGCTTCAGATCAGCGAGACGCGCCGGCCGCAGCGGCCATTGGAGGGTGAACCAACGGCAAAAAGGAAGACCTTTCTCTCTGACTCTCTCTCTCAATGTCCACTCTGCCTGTCCAAAAAAAAAAAAAAAAAAAAGACCTACTGCTCAAGAACACGAGAAAGATATTTGGGTGCAGAAAGTAGAAAAGTAGCTAAAATACCAATATACTAATTTAAGTTTTTCCCTAAGCGAATCTTTCTATAAAATATGCACATGCCCAAGAGTGTATCAAAATAAACAAGTTACCAAGAAGATGAGAATAACATCATTTTTCATCTCTCAGCCTGTTCTTAAAGTGTATTGTATGAACTTAATCAACTCAGCTTCATCCAGAGTGATCATATCACTACAGTCTAATTCACCTTAAACATAATATCAAACTATTACTCAAGAAGTAATTGTTAAGCCCTGCATTTTGTAGCATAGGTAGAAATTTCAAATTTACATTTTCTTTTGTTTTATAGGTAACAGTGAATAAAGAGAAATAAAGACTAGCAAGTTAGTGAATCAAATATTTCCTAGATTTTGTCTGATATGTAAATTCAAGCATCAAGTTAGAAAACCGTATCCCAAGAAAGGATGTATCAAATGACAGATTTAAAATAAGTTCACCAGGCTGGCGCTGTGGTGTAGTGGGTAAAGCTACCACCTGCAGTGCTGGTATCCCATATGGGCACCAGTTCAAGTCCTGGCTGCTCCACTTCCCGATTTAGTTCCCTGCTAATGTGTCTTGGAAAGCAGCAGAGGATGGCCCAAGTAAGCTCCTTCACCCATGGATTGGCACAGCTCTAGCTGTTGTGGCCATTTGGGGAGTAAACCAGCAGATGGAAAACCTCTCTCTCTGCCTCTGCCTCTCTGTAACTCTGCCTTTCAAATAAATTAAATAAATCATTAAAGAAAAATAAGTTCACTATTTCTTGTTCGAAATTCTCAGAACTTTTGTTTTAAAAATTAAGAGATTTTGCAGTTTAAAAAAGTAGTGATACCTTTAGCAAGCTAAGGGTATCTTAACACACTGACATATTTTAGCATCGAGTGGTATGAATATTCACAACAGAATAAATAAATCATCTCAGTTCTGGTTAGGTCTGCAGATTCTGAAATTATGCATCACGGATTGCAGACTTCTAATAAAATCAGTATAAATTATAAAAGCAAAAAAAAATTTTTTACCCATGATCCTAGATAAACAGGGAGAAGGGGTTCTTTCCTTTGTTGAAGAAAAAAAATGGCCATGAGGGCAAACACATAGGGTGGCAGGCCTCCTTCTTCAGGGCGATCTATACTGCAAAGCTGAAAACGAGAAAAAAAGAGGACAAGCAGTCTTTTTGCCATAACTTGTCACATCATTTGACCTAAAACCTGTAACTCCACTCCCGTTTACTGCATAATTTAGATTATTCAAAATGCAATACCACAGCAACAAAACACACAACTTTCTTACATTTTTGCAGCAGCTACATATTGCGGTTCTAATTTCAAATATATAATCTTGTTAACAAAACCCACTTATGAAAGGCCCTAAAATATAATCTGTTATTTCACTTTTTGACATTTATAGTAAATCCACTTACATGGTTAAAACACATGCTAATTAAGTGAAAATGATAGTTCAGTTCCAAATACAAGCCAACTGGTCTGCTCAGTTTAATGGTCCTTTCTTCCTAACCTACTGCATTGCAAATGCATGTTCTGGTCAACAAAGGTGATTTAGGGAGCGAATGTGAGCAAACTCACCAGCACTAACAGAAACAACAACTGAAGAAGGGCCTACTTAGTGATGAAGCAGGGGGTAGCTTCAACATAGCATATTATAATCATTAATTCACTCAGTGAAGGGCAGGGCACCCTCTGCCCCTTCTGGATCCACGAAATAGGAACTATCTATGGTTAACACTATACCTTTACTCAGTAAAGCTTTTGTGTTCTCTACAATGAAACTTAGAGAATCTTCATTTTATAAACATGATGTGATCTTACAAGGGAGTAGGGGATTATGAAAGCTTCTGCTGCTTATTAGACCACCATGACTGGAGTACTTATATTTAAAGTAACATGGAAATGTAAGCAAGCCCAGATAGAGTATCTTCAATTTTTTTGACATCTCTGGATTATAGTAGAAATAGTATGAGAAGTTTTATCTTAAACTTTCCTATACTGAAGAACCACCTAGGGAAACTAGTTAAAATGCAAACTGTTATTCTAGATCTCTTGTTTTGATCCACAAATCTAATTTTTAATAAGCATTACAAATCATTTTGATCTTCTGAGCAATACTGTTATAGTAAGACACAAACACTGAATTTTCCTTGAGTTTCTGTTCCAATATTCTGATGCATATGCTCCTGATGTTTAAAAATAAGCATCTAAAGGTTTTAAGATGACATAAACTGAGTAAAAAAATCACATCACACTGCATATACACATGTAAGATGCACAAATGTATACATGCATTTAAGAAATGCAAACCTACCTTTGCCCAGTACCTAAATGCAATCACCAAAGGAACGAGTTTGGGCTCTGCTTTTCCAAGGACAGTTAAGTGTTTTGTCGTCAGACAAGCGTTTTCATTTCCTGCACTCACTTTACACAGCAGACCACTAGTGGAGGTGAGGTAGAAGAATAAAGTGTTACATATGCATCAGGTGCCTTTCACACCAACAGCTAATTTACAATGAGAATAAATCAATACTTTTTAAAAATTAAAGTAAAAAACTAGCAGCCGGCATTGTGGCATAGCAAGTAAAGCTGTTGCCTGCGGCGCCGGCATCCCATATGGGCTCTGGTTCAAGACTCAACTGCTCCACTTCCATCCAGCTCTCTGCTACGGCCTGGAAAAACAGGAAAGGATGGCCCAAGTCCTTCCAGGTCTAAGAAGCTCCTCACTCCTGGCGTTGGATTGGCCCAGCTCTGGCCATGGCAGCCATTTGGGGAGTGAACCAGCAGATGGACAATCTGTCTCTTCCTCTCTCTCTCTCTCTTAACTCTCTTAATCAAGTAATTCTGACTTTTAAAAAAATAAATAATTCTTAAAAAAAAAAAAGTAAAACACACATTCAATCTTTTGGGTCATTTAAGAAATTGGACATTAAAAAAAAATGAGGAGCAAGTGTGGTGGCACAGTGGGTTAAGCCACTGCTTGGGTTACTTATATCCCATGTTGGAATGCTGCTTAGAGTCCCAGCTACTCTGCTTCCAGTCCAACCTCCTGTTACTGTGCCCAGTAGGGCAGCAGACAATGGCCTATGTACTTGGTTTCTTGCCATCCACATAGGAGATGTGAATGGACTTCTCAGCTCCAGACTTCAGCCTGGCCTAGCACAGGCTGTAGAAGGGATCTGGGGAGTGAACCAGTGGATACAAAATATGTCTCTGTCACTCTGCCTTTCAAATAGATAAGTAAATAAATAAATAAAACTTTAAAAAATAAAGAGATAAAAACAAAAAACAAAAAACTATTTTTAAAATTTAAAAAAATAAAAAAATAAAGAGAGGGCAGCTACTTTCTGAGTAAATTATTTTACAGAACTTGAATTTTTGAGTTTTCATGCATTAAAAGTATTTGGGGGACATGCAAATAGGAAAATATTACAAAATGCCTCCAATAGAAGTCTGATTCATCTTTTTAAATAAAAGAAGGCTTTCCCAAGAGTCAGACAGCCTACAAACCACCCACTTATGGTGGCAATGGTAATGCTTCTGGAAGGAGGGACAGACAGACAGGTGCGGTCACAGGAACTGCTACTCAGCACTGTCATAAATGCTGCTAGAAAGGACAGCAAAGAAAATGATTAGTGCAAGTGATTATTTGATAATGTGTAAGCTAGTTGAAATGGGTCAAAATGCTTCCAGCTTGTATTTTTTCCTTCTAATTAATTTTATTATTTTTTAAATAAAAAATTTAACCTTCTTGCATCCAGTGTTGTAAGTATAGGGAGGGGACGTGCATTGTGGCAAAACAGGTTAAGCCGCCATCTGCAACACAACAGCGCTGCCAGCATCCCATATGGGCTGCTCTACTTCCAATCCAGCTCCCTGCTAAGGTGCCTGAGAAAGGAGCAGAAGATGGCCCAAGTGCTTGAGCCACTGCACCCACGTGGGAAACCCAAATGAAGTTCATAGCTCCTGGCTTTGGCCTGGCCCAACTCTGGCTGTTGTAGCCATTTGGAGAGTAAACCAGTGGATGGAAGATCTCTCCTCTGTGTGTGTGTGTGTGTATGTGTGATTCTGCCTTCTAAATAAATAAATAAAATTAAAGAAAGAGATGAAGTATACAGAGAAGCTAGATGAAGATCTGTTAAATAACCACATAAGGTTACATCTAGAAATCAGTCATTAGGTTTAGAGATGTTCAATAAATATTAGCAACTTAAAGAAACTGAGACCTTTGCTTTTCTCTGCACACTACCACCGGCACCCTTGCGTGGAAATCTGCATCAACATCAATAAAAGAGTCTGAGGAAAAAAAAAATATATTAGGCAAGTTAATTAAAGCCATGTTTAAAAGCATAACCAGATAAAGTACAAGAACTAGTTGTGACTTTATCTCTTTGGTCTTTTGAAAGATCATTACTTTAAAAAGGCTCTAAAATGACTTGAAGAGAAAAAAAATTGTATTCAAGAATCAAGTATCACCATATTAATTACAATCTTTAATATTAACTAAAAAAGCTAATTAGGAATGACTACATCAGTAAACATTTAAATGTTATGTGGTTAACATAACTGGGTAGCACACTTAAAAGCAAAACTGATGCAAAAGTCACTAAAATGTTTTGTCAAAATACATATTTGATTGAAGAAAGAAGAAATGTTTAAATGTTTTATTCAACCCAAACAGAAGGCTAGGAATGACTAATGCAAGAGAGATGAGAATCTGATGAGATCGTCGTCAAGCACAAAAGCCACTGAGCTTCACGTTGGACATCACAGTGGATGGGACTGACAAATCTAATTGTGAGTAACTCTTTGCAAATTCATTGATCAACCTCATCACACCTTTAGGTCTGTAAAAATGTTAATTTAAAGCAGAGCTAAATAAATGAAAAGTAATGCTTCAGCTTTACAAGAATAAAGCTTACATATTTTGCATTTCTCAGTCATGGTATAGGACTCATTTAATCTGTAAAGCTAAGGCTCTACTTATGAAATGGTTGTTTTGCATAACTATTAACAGTATGTCTGTCAATAACTCATTGGCATTTGCTTTGATTTTGCTTTGGATGTTACCCATATAAATAATTTTAAAACCATGACTATTTTCAAAGATTAAGAAATAAATTACATTCAAGTTATAGATAAACAAGAGATTTATGAGCAAAATGTAGAATTTGTCCTTACCACTGTTCTTTAAACACTCTTGAACAAGTAAGAGGACATCTGGCTGAGACATCTAGGAAATAAAGCAGTGAAGACATGAAATAATCCCTGTGTACTTCGGCTTTATTGATACAGTCAATCGAAGTTCCTGGACGCTTTTACAATTAGAAACGCACCCTGCTACCAGAGTTCTCCTTCTCTGTGTAACTCTTTCAAATAAATAAATCTTTTTAAAAAAAACACCCAGGTATGCACATGTTTAGGTGCGCAAAGTGTGAAAATAACGGGAAAGAAAATTATATACAAGACAAACATTAATTTAAAAGAAAGAAGTGGCCGGTGCCGCAGCTCAATAGGCTAATCCTCCGCCTGCAGCGCCGGCACACCGGGTTCTAGTCCCAGTCGGGGCGCCAGATTCTGTCCCGGTTGCCCCTCTTCCAGGCCAGCTCTCTGCTATGGCCCGGGAAGGCAGTGGAGGATGGCCCAAGTCCTTGGGCCCTGCACCCTCATGGGAGACCAGGAGAAGCACCTGGCTCCTGCCTTCAGATCACCGCGATGCGCTGGCCGCAGAGCGCCAGCAGTGGTGGCCACTGGAGGAGGGTGAACCAACGGCAAAGGAAGACCTTTCTCTCTGTCTCTCTCTCACTGTCCACTCTGCCTGTCAAAAAAAAATAATAAATAAAAAAATAAATAAAACAAAGAAGTATGAAAGATCTGTAGAGTAATACGTTAACACAAAAACCTGTCAAAATTTTTTAAAATATCTTAAAGCCAAAGGTAAGCCAAAGATATAAAATAGAAACTTTTGGGAAAAAATTGCCATCTTTACACTTAAATATCTAAAATACAAGGGAAATTTTAAAAGTTCATGAAAAATGGAACAAAACATTTAATATGGTTAAAAAAAAAACTTTGAAATTCATGTATAGTCTTTTTTATGACATGCATTTTTATGAACCTTTCCAGGACCCCTCATATATACCTCACATTTGAAAGAAGGAATTGAAAGAATTTTTACACCAGTTTGAAAATTCCAGAGTTTCACTTTGTACTTACAATAGCTGGAAATTGAATGTCAATGTTTACATCTGAATTTCTGAAACCCATTCTGCTACAGGAAGAGCCATATAATCTCAGAGAACAATCTGAAAAACAAATAAAAGACACAAAATATAAAATTTCTCAAAAATTATAACCCTCCTATTGTAGAACTGGAATTATCACTTAAAAGTACACACAAAAGCAAAACTGTATTCAAGGCTGGCTAAACTAAAGATGGGACGAGGTGACTCTGTTCTCCCTGGATGCTTTTATCAGGGAAGGCTGCAAGGACCGTGGTTCAGCTGAACAGTCACTCTTAGGTCAGTTGTAAAACAAACTAGAAAGTTCCTACACTATCACGCTACCATTTTTTTATGTGAAAGTCCTAAGGATGCCTAACTTTATTTTACAATTAAAAGCCTGATGTACACTCAAGAGCAAACATTTCATCTTGTAGAAAGCATGCCGAGGTACAATTTAAAGAGCTTATTTCAACAGAACAATAGTAAATAGGATCTTTCAACATAAACTTAGTTTTATCATGAATTTTACTACATTATTAACAAAATGCACTTGACATAACATCATCCCCCTAAAAAAAATTTTGACTAATAATTACAATAACATTGATAGAGGCCGGCGCGTGGCTTAACAGGCTAATCCTCTGCCTTGCAGCGCCGGCACACCAGGTTGTAGTCCCGGTTGGGGTGCCGGATTCTATCCCGGTTGCCCCTCTTCCAGGCCAGCTCTCTGCTATGGCCCGGGAGTGCAGTGGAGGATGGCCCAAGTGCTTGGGCCCTGCACCCACGTGGGAGACCAGGAAAAGAACCTGGCTCCTGGCTTCGGATCAGCGCAATGCGCCGGCCGCAGTGGCCATTGGAGGATGAACCAACGGCAAAGGAAGACCTTTCTCTCTGTCTCTCTCTCTCTATCCACTCTGCCTGTCAAAAAAAAAAAAAAAAAGAAAAAAGAAAGAAAAAAAAAACAACAAAAATAACATTGATAGAACTTAAAATTCGCTCTTGTCTATTCAAAGGGGCTTCAAAAAGTTCATGAAAAAAGAGTTAAAAGAAATTCTGAAATCCATGAATGTGAGGGATCTTCCTAGTTCATGGAAAAAGCATATTTAGAAAACATTCATCACAAAGTCCAAAAATTTTATACTAAAATAAACATGTTTTAATTCCATTTTCCATGAACTTTTTGAAGTATCCACATTTATTTGCATTTTTTTGGTACTACTGTACCAAAACATATTTTCTCATCAAGGGTTTTTTTATTTTTTTATTCAAGTGATTTTGCTGGGTTTTAACAGTTTTCCATAATATAGCACATTCAATTTTACATGGAATTCTATGGCAAATAATAAAAAATAAATCACTGAAATTACAAATGACTTTTCTGAGATATCTATATAATGAAATGCAGGTTCCCTTTTGTTATTCTTAGAAAACGTATGTGTGTGCACCTGCATGCACTTGTGTTACATCACTACATGCATGATCTTCCAACTGAACAAAGAATTCTAAGGGCTATAAGGTAGTTGTAACCTCAGCTGTGAATCAGAATCACTGTGGAGCTTTCCAAAAGTGGCTCTTCACAGTACTAAAGATAATTGTGATTCTGATGCACAGACAGGACTGAGAATGATCACGCCATTCCAGCTCTGTACTTAAACAGGAACAGGGGAGGGGGGCGGTGCAGAGGCAGGGTTTGTTGCTGTCAACTGACAGTAGCTGTATTAGGCATTTACCATACCTGCCCTTAAATTTTCATAAGTAGCACACTCTAGTTTTCCCTGCTCCCTGCCCCACGATCTAAAATTAAAAACAAGCATAAGACAGACATAACTTTGAAACTAAACAGTACACAAAACCCATGAACAAATCATTTACAAAGTAGTTTTTCAAGCTCATGTTACCATTTTTTTTACCCATAAGTAAGAACTTTTTTGTTTTAAATAGGTAACTTGATGATAGAATACTTCCCTTTAACTCAAAATACCGTGTCATTTTAGACAAGTAAAAAGGTAAACAAATATATCCATGAATAGTCCCATAGTTCCCCCATAGTATGTGGCATCCTACTTGAAGTTCATACACACAATGAAATTTTTAACTACAACAGGTTTATATTAATCTTGCATGTAAAAATTTCTGTTATTTTGGGGGAAGGTAAAAAAACAAACCAAAAAAACCATTAAAAACAAGACCAGACCTTTAGAACATGGCAAATGAGTTTTTAAATAGGTGAAAATCACTACTGTCAGGAAAAATGAATGAGGTACTTTCAGGTAGCTAAACAAAAAACAAATCTGGAAAATACCTGGTAACTTGTGTTGGAACACATTTTCCATGATACGTTTAATTTCTAGCCTCTGTTCCAGGTTCTCATTGTGTAAGCCAGACTCCTGTACCACTTTGTCAATGGCAATGCCAATTGCATTTATCTGGGAGGGTGTTGGCGGGGGTAACGTAGTGAGCAACTCTTCCTCCTGCTTCTCCTTTTAAGATCAATGTTGAAATTAAAAATGACTCACACAGTTTTTACCTTCTACCATTCACTGAGACAACACCCTATAGAATTTTCTGGAATTTTTTTCTAAGCCCTTTTTGTCTTATCTGTGTTACTCTTCATCCTGTCACACACATACACACTGCTTTATGCATATCACATGGGTCGGTGATAACAGAGAGTAGGCAGGAATAAGGAGAAAGAGCAAGGAAAGAATATTAAAACAGCAATGACAAACTGATAGTTTGCTTTTTACTAGATCCCATCAATGACTATATATTCTGATACTGTCTGTTAGATAGCTCACAAGACTGCCCAGCAGATACATCCTACCAGTATATTTGGCTAAAATCAACAAAGTATTGAAGTTATGAACATCGTGGCCTTAGGGAAAGCAAGCCACAAAGGTGATGCACAGGAACTGGCAGGTATGTGTATTTGTTTGTGTTACATATAATTTACCTTAATGTTTTTCTTGTGCCTCTTCTCTTTGATATGCTTATGGGCAAACGCAATGGATTCAATTAAAACATCACAGAGTTTACAGGTGTACTTTGCTGTAGGGTAGTTTCGTGGTCGCTATAATTTGAAGAGATTGAGAGAGATATACATGGATTCCCAAACTTACAGGTAAACAAAAATACCCAAATAATTTCTCCTTCACTTTAAAAACTGTTAAACTGTTAACGTGCTATCCTAACTGTAATATTTAAGTATAACAGCGATTACTCTGAATTTTATTAAGTCACACTAATCACGAAATAGCACTTTCAGCCTGTACTAGTGAAATACTGACAACCAAAGTAAGACGTGTAACTGCATCAAAGCCATTCCCAACCACTAACAATTTCTCCTGAAACAAGGATTTCAACTAGCAGCTACACGGACAGGCTGTTACCCTTTTTAGTCTGTCAATGCAGTCTCTTCTCAGCCGCTCCTCGGCCTGCTGTAAGCCCAGCAGCTCCTTTGCTGAAAGCACAGACTCATCGATCACAGGCCCTTCCAACTCTCCGTCTTGCTCATTTTCCTCATTTCTCGTTTTCCGTGCTCTCCTAGGTCTGGATCGCGGCTTCTTGTTTTCTTAAGTTGGGGGGAAATATTATTGGCACAATTGAATAATACCACTCCTGAATAAAAAGCAGAACCTACATACTTATTAATTAAATCATAGGACCGAACAAATGGCATCTGAACAGAACCAAAGGAAAGGTAGCTGCCCCAGGGACAAAATGTCTGAATATTTAGTAAGCACCTCACTTGGATACATCAACTCATAGAAATCACCTTTTTGAAAAACTTAAAATGAATTCTACTTCAATAACATAACATGACTTTATTATCTCTTCCTTGTGTACTACAGAGCATACTCAAGCAATAAGAAAAATCCTCTGAATTCTAATACATGTGACATATTATTCTATATATATATTCTAGTGTACCTGTAAGTACATCTATTATTCTAGTAAAAATCACCTACATTTGCCTTCACTTTAAAAAAAAAAATTACTTATCAGGGCCAGTGCTGGGCCTACACCTGTGGCAACAGCATCCCATATGGGTACTGGTTCCAGTCCTGGCTGCTCCACTTCCGATCCAGCTCCCTGCTAATGGCTGAGAAAGTGGCACAAGATGGCCCAAGTGCTTGGGTCCTTGAACCCACATGGGAGACCAGGAGGATGCTCCTGACCCCTGGCTTCAGAATGACCCAGCTCCGCCATTTGGGGAGTGAACAGGCAGATGGAACCTGTCTCTCCCTGTCTGTCAATAACAACACCTCTCAAATAAGTAAAATTTTAAAACAAATTTATTTGAAAGGCGAGGTTACAGAGAGAGAGGAGAGATAGAGATCTTCCACCTGCCAGTTCACTCCCAAATGGCCACGACAGCCAGGACTAGGCCAGGTTGAAGCCAGGAGTCAAGGGCGTCTTCCAGGTCTCCCATACAGGTAGCAGGGGCCCAAGGACTCGAGTCATCTACTGCTTTCCCAGGCACATTAGCAGGGAGCTGGGTCAGAAGTGGAGCAGCCCCAACAAGAACTAGTGCTATATGGGATGCTGGCACAGTAAGCAGTGGCTTAACCCACTATGCCACGACAAGGGTCTCTGCTTTTATTTTTTTAAGTGAACAATCTCAATGGAGTAAAACTGGACAGTCCTGTATATCACAGAGAACTGAGTTCATTATCCTCTGTAGGGAGCAATCAATCAGTAAGCTGCAAATTAAGACTTCAATAACACATAACTGAGGCATCCTCCATTAACATCAAGCTGCCCAAGCCAAGACCTTATTTACTGAGGACGATCCCACACTATTTTCACTTTCGTTTTCTTTGAACGGCCTGTCCACTGGGCATATTTCAAAGGAAAAAACAATTAACAGTTGAAGTAAATTTTATATAAGTACAAATTCATTTGTTTATAAATACTATTACAATCTTTATAATAAATGCTCTTGTTTTCAACTTAGCAAATTTTCAACCTGTTAAGCAGAAGATAGTTGTGGGCTTAAACTATAAAAATTTGTTTGAAAACAGCTTTGATAACTCTTCAGTCAAGTTCTGAAAATGAAGTTAACACATACAATTAAAATAAAACTTATAAATCCACCTCCACTTAAAAAAGTTATTGCCAAGAGCTCCAAAGGACAAACAGCAAAGACTGTGCCTAAACCATGAGATGAATATAATGAAATTCTGCCCAAGATTTTATACTGCAATGTGGCAATTTGTATTCTTTACTTTTTTTGGCAACCTTTAAACATTAAAGAAGTGCAAGAAAAAGTTTTTAAATAAAAAACCAATCAAAATGGAGTTAACAGATAAAAAACTAAACAGTAGTCATTTGGGCAGAAAATCAGGCTACCCCACAAACTTTCTCTTTATACTCTATACCCAATGAACACATGATCCCTTGAGGTCAATGTATACTTGGTATAAACAAATTTTTGAGGTAAGCACTGTTTTTAACTTAAAGCTGTGTCCATTCTCATTTAGTTTGCTTGTCTTTAAAACTCTTAGCTTTTTGGGGTCGGTGTAGAGCATCCCATATGGGTGCCGGTGCGAGTCCCGGCTGCTCCACTTCCGATCCAGCTCTCTGCTATGGCCTGAGAAAGCAGCAGAAGCTGGCCCAGATCCTTGGGCCCCTGCACCCACATGGGAGACCTGGAAGAAGCTCCTGGCTCCTGATCAGCCCAGCTCTGGCCATTGCGACCATTTGAGGAGTGAACCAGCAGTTGGAAGATTTCTCTTTCTCTCTCTCTCTGCCTCTGCCTTCCAAATAAACAAATCTTTAAGCAACAACAAACTGAGAGCTAAATTTAAAAAAAGGAAAGCAACAGAATTTTCATCCTATCTTCTCACATCAATAAGACCCTTCCTTATTTAGATTTAGTTTTGACTTAAGAACATTTCAATCCCTTTAACAAGAACCATGTTAAGGATTCTTTGAATGCAGCACAAAGTTTGTACTTTAAATTTCCATCCACAGTAAATGACGTAATTCCAAAGCTGAGTACTCCCAGACTCCGTTAGGAAGATTCTCTTGGGGTAGAAGCTGTTCAGTCCTTTATTTAGAGCGCGTGAAAGCACACACTTGCATTTCATATACATTTGGACTGCCTTCCACAAAGACTGAAAATGCATCTCCTGTTCAAACATGCTTAAAAGTATGAATATAATGAAATTCTTATACAGTTTTAAGACCATGTAAGAATCCACATAATAGGGGCTGTGCTGTGGTACAGCGGGTAAAGCCACCTCCTGTGGTGCTGGCATCCTACATGGGCACCTGTTCCCTCTGGGGCCCCTCCACTTCTGATCCAGCTCCCTGCTAATGCACCTGGGAAAGCAGAAGATGGCCCAAGTCCTTGGTACCCTGCAAACACATGTGAGACCTGGAAGAAGCTCCTGGCTTCAGATCAGCCCAGTTCCAGCCACTGTAGCCATTTGGGAAGTGAACTAGCAGATGGAGGATCTCCCTCTTTCTCTAACTCCGCTTTTCAAATAAACAGATAAATCTCAGGGCTAGCACTGTGGTGTAGCGGGTAAAGCTGCTGCCTACAGCGCTGGCATCTCATATAGGTACCAGTTTGTGTCCTGGCTGCTCCTCTTCTGATCCAGCTCTCTGCTTATGGCCTGGGAAGGCAGAAGATGGCCCAAGTGCTTGGGAGCCCTGCACCTGCATGAGACCTGGAAGAAGCTCCTGGCTTCTGATCAGCTCAGCTGTGGCTGTTGTGGCCATCTGGGGAGTGTAGCAGCAGATGGAAGACCTTTCTCTCTGTCTGTCTCTGTCTCTCCCTCTCTCTGTGACTCTACCTTTCAAATAAATAAAGAAAATCTTTAAAAAATAAATAAATCTTAAAAAAGAATCCATATAATAGCTTTTTTGGTCTGCAAACAGTCCTTTTTAATATGTCCAGTTGCAAATTCTTATTTTTAAAAAATACTTTAGTTTGGCCAGCGCCGTGGCTTAACAGGCTAATCCTCCGCCTTGCGGCGCCGGCACACTGGGTTCTAGTCCCGGTTGGGCGCCGGATTCTATCCCGGTTGCCCCTCTTCCAGGCCAGCTCTCTGCTATGGCCTGGGAAGGCAGTGGAGGATGGCCCAAGTGCTTGGGCCCCTGCACCCACATGGGAGACCAGGAGAAGCACCTGGCTCCTGGCTTCGGATCAGCGAGATGCGCTGGCCGCAGCGGCCATTGGAGGATGAACCAATGGCAAAAAGGAAGACCTTCCTCTCTGTCTCTCTCTCTCTCACTATCCACTCTGCCTGTTTAAAAAAAAAAAAAAATTACTTTGGTTTGTAAGATCAACTTTTTATTTTCTAAAAGGCCAACTACAGACAAATGTAAATGTCCACATCCCACCTGGACACAGCAATGCAGAAATACTTACATGTAGAGCTGGGCACTGGGCCTCGCAATAGTAAGCTAGCAGCTGGGATGCATGCAATCCCCCTATCAGAATGCCTAAGTTCCAATCTGTGCTGAACTTCAATCCCAGCTTTCCAGCTAAGGCCAGCTCTGCGAACAGCAGGTGATGCTCAAGTAGTTGAGTCCCTGCCATTCATATGAGAGATCTGGATTGAATATCTGGCTACCTGATTGGGGAATGAACTAGGGGATGGGTGTGTGTGCACACACACTCTCTCTTCAAGAAAGAAAAGATGACAGACTTAAATATACACAAACTTAAAAAAAAAAACAACACATAAATCAAAAACTTAGAAACTCTCAGTAAACATTTAGTATTGTAAGATTCAAGTCCAGCAAGGCTAGGTTAATGAGCAGAACAGCAGAAGTCCCAACTGCAGTTCCACTTCCTCACCTACCACTCTGCATAAACAAGTCTGGATAAGTTTAACCTCTATGACACAGCAGGTAAGAAGCTGCCACTTGTGACGCCAGCACTCAAATGGGTGCCAGCTCCTATCCCAGCTGCTCCACTTCCTATCCAGCTCCCTGCTAATGGCCTGGGAAAGGCAGTAACAGATGGCCCAAGTGCTTGGACCCCCTTCCACCCATGTGGGAGACCCAGATGAAGCTCTTGGCTCTTGGCTTTTCTGGCCTGCTTAGCCCTAGCCATTGAGGCCTTCTGGGGAGTGAACCAGCAAGTTGAAGATCAATCTCTCTTCTGTCTCTTGCTCTGTAACTCAAACAAAATAAATGGCTCTTTAAACAAAATAATAATAATAATGAAGAACTCAGCATCTCTGGGCTGCAGCTGACCAATCTGTAAAACTGTGGTTCTACTCTTGACATACTGCAAGTACTCCATCAGAGGCTTCCTCCAAGTCCTTTCTAGCTTAAAGATTTACAAGCATAATGCTAAGACTTTATCTTTCCCCACTATTTAACTCCTTTGCAGTACTTCACTGTTTCTACTACTTGGTAGACATTTACTCTACATTTTCCTGCTAAAAAATGTCCAACAACACCGTTTCCCCTAAATATTAGTAAGCGCTACAGATTTTCCTTAAGACTCTCTAAAGTTTAATAAAATGACTTTTCACTTTTTTAAGCACCCTATCTGCATGAGTCACAAATTCAAATGCCTTATACAGCTAATATGTGCAGGTACTTCATGGAGAAACAGAATTGAAATGTTTATTTTGGGGCAAAAAACCCTGAAATTAATGCACACGTGGATGTGTGTGTATGGTGGTGACTGTCAGATATGAAGCAAAAAGGCTTCTGAGGACTCAGAAAGTGCCCACTTGGCCAAATACATTTACATTCAAAAACATTTTAGAAGTTCTTGCCACTCTGCAACTCCTTCTAGATGCCACTAAAAAAGGTTTTCAGTCAATAGACTTAAAAGCCCATTTTTCCAAAAATAATTTCCATTTTCACAGTAAATATTACTGTTTCATTTTCTTTTCTATCCAATGTATACCTTTATTTCATTTAGGTGAATATCATTGATTAGATAAAATATCAACTTTCTATTTATAGAAAGTAGTGTTAAATGGACAAAATCTTCTATCCAAGTTCTAAAAAACTTTAGAACAATCACTTTGGGGGCAATTATTACCAAGCATGCGAGGGCACTTAGAAATAGGTTTTGGTTGCAGAACTGTTCAGTTTTAGCTGTATTTCTGACTTTCTAAACTTGTGTCTCTACCTATTTGTTACAACCCCCTTTTGTAAAACGAAAACCTTGGGTTATTCTCTGCAGACTGACTAATAATCTTTTTTTTTTTTTTTTGACAGGCAGAGTGGACAGTGAGAGAGAGAGACAGAGAGAAAGGTCTTCCTTTGCCGTTGGTTCACCCCACAATGGCTGCTGCAGCCGGCACACCGTGCTGATCCGAAGCCAGGAGCCAGGTGCTTCTCCTGGTCTCCCATGTGGGTGCAGGGCCCAAGGACCTGGGCCATCCTCCACGGCCTTCCCAGGCCACAGCAGAGAGCTGGCCTGGAAGAGGGGCAACCGGGACAGAATCCGGGACTAGAACGTGGGGTGCCGGCGCCACAGGTGGAGGATTAGCCTATTGAGCCGCTGCAACGGCCTGATAATCTTAATGCAAACACATCTTTTAGCCCTTTTAATACAGGCCATGCTGGGTTTTCACATCAAATAAGGTGTCCCTTTCAGCTTCACAGCCTGTCACTTATACTGATGATTCGAGTAAACGTTACAACCGAATTTTGAAAATACATACACACCACTAGGAAATGATGATACGGTCCCCAGGGGGATATGATCACCCCCCCCCGACTATAAAAAATAGCGCTAGAAAGTATGTCTACCCAATTAAAATGAGCCTCAGCTTTCAAAGGGAGGTGTGTCGAAACTGCCCAAATATCACGATTCGATTACAGCCTTTCTAATGATCACATTAAATAAGCGACCACTTCTCAAAGCAGAAACAACCAACAGCTGGAACTACAGCGCCCACACCGAGGAGGAGGAGGACACTGCCCACTCCGGGACATTACCGGGACTTCCGGCCTCCACTTCCGACGTGGTGTCCAGGCTGCTCAGGTCTTTATGGAACAATCGTCTTACAGTCCTGCAGCCTCTTCCGTCTTGCCACCGGTAACCCTCTTCACTTTCTTGAAAGGAGTCTTTTCTCGGTCGGCTTATGATAGGAATTCTTGGTCCAGCTTTGAATTCTCTCCAACCGTCGGAGTTGCTGGTAAGTTCATCAGATAGCCATCTCTTACCCTGATCTTTGTGGCCGTCATTTATCCAAGCAGGCTGGCTGTAAATTGGGTTTTTAAATGCGTACGGATTGCTGGAAACCGCGTATGGTCCTTTTCTGGGGGTATTCCCATAGTTCCCCGGTGCGATCTTTTTTTTGGGAAGGCCTTTTTCCATTTTATTGCTATGGCCTTTAGCATAATCATCCATTATCAAATAATCCTGCGGGGGGTGGCCCCTTCTGAAATCCTCATCGTCGACAGCCCCGCGGTCTTTAGTGCGCCTCACAAAATACGGTTTGGCCGCATCTCCCATGGTCTTCGACGTCGCTTTTCTTACTCCGCACCTGAAACGAGGCATTCCGGGGAAAACAGCCAACTGTAACAGGACATCGCGCCAAGTACACAAAAGCCCATGGGCGCTGCACAGGTAACCCAAAAGCCCCTGGGAAACTCCTTTTTCCTAAATGCTCCTTTTCACAGGGTTCCAAGCGCACCCCTAGCAATCAGCAGCGGGCAGGAGGCGGCTCGGTTCCGTTAGCATCTTTCATGAAAAGTTAGTGCTTCCTCGAATCTACTTAGTCCCCAGAACTGTGCAGTCACGGTCCCATGCTACTCTTCCCCAGGCTGGTTGGCTTCTAGCTAATCGACTACCGATCATAAACGGTTCTCTCCCAAGACAATCTTACCCCCAGCAGACACTGTCAGACAACTCCCCTCTTAGAAAAACAAAACTCACACACCTGACAACTACTTTCCCGTGTGACACTAAGTAACCGACACTTGGAGCGAGGCGAATGCCTCTCCTCTCCCACTCCGCCTCGCTCCACCGAGCGCAGGCTGGTGCCGGCCGCTCGGGCTCCCGGGGGGCTCCCGGCCCAGGCGCCGCGCCAACCTGCGGGGCCGGGCGTCCCCTCCAAGGGGCTGCTCCAGCTAACTCCCCCCACCCCCTTCCCATTCTCCAGCCCCAAGCAAGTTCGGCTCCGTCACAAACAACAGTTCTCCGCAGAATGACACCCTTCGGCGACCCCCGCCCCCAACCCCCGCCCTGGGTCTGCCTCAGTTTCTCCCCCTGGGCGCAGAGAAGAGGGGGCGTCCCCGCACTCCTGGCCACCAAGCCGCCGCGGGGACCAGGAAGCAGGAAGTGACCTGCAGCCTCGACGGGGCTCCGGGGGTCCCCCCCAGCCGGCCGGCCAAGGGACCGGGGCCCAATGCCGCGCGACCCCAAGTCCCCGTCTGCGGCTGCCCCGGCCCCCCGAGCAGAGTCTGACACAAAGTGAAGAAGCGAAGTCGAACCCAAAGGGCTCAGCCCCCCGCCAGCCCCCCGGGCGCTCCCCGGCCACAGAAACTGGGGCGAGGAGGCCGGCGGCGGATGCAGCCAACGTACCTCCGGGGCCAGGCCCGATCCGGGGCTCTGCAGACCAGGGGAATCTACCGGAGACCCAGTCCGGAGGCAGGTCTCGGAGAGACGCCGGGAGAAGGCGCCCGGAGCACTCACCACCTCCGCCGCGGTCCCCCGCCTCTTCCTATCCCGGCCCGGCTCCCTCTCCGTGTTTTCCTTCGGCCCCACTTCCGGCGCTCAGCGGCGTCTCATTGTGCGCGATTGGGAGCCGCCGGAGGCCCCGCCCTAGCGCCGCGACGCGCACGCCGGAAACGCACGCCGCGCTCAGAGGACCGCCCCTCGCCCCGCCCCGGCCCCTCGCCCCGCCCCGGCCCCGCCCCCGCCGCGCGCTCGCTGCGTGCGGGCCGTCGGCTCCGCCCCAGGGCGCGCACCGCCTCGGCGGCTGGTAGCTCCGCCCCCGCGTCCGTCCGGGGGCGTCGGGCGCTGACGGCTCCCGAGGCGTGGGGACGCCGGGGCGGGCGCTCGCGTTGGGTTGCTGCTGGGTGCCCCTCGGGCATTGGGGCTGTTTTTCTGGCGATTCCGTGATTGAGCCTTTCGATGGGGTTCCTGGGGGTCGAGACGCCAGCCTTTGGGCGTCCGCCGTCCGCCCAGGTTTTCGTGGGGTCGCGGCGAATGCGCTGCTTTCTTTTCTCATTGTGTAGGGATTAGTTGTACTTAAAAATAATTATAATAAAGTGTGTTTTGAAGAACCCGTGTGCTGGCAAACGGTGATCAGGGAGCGCTATATTCGAGTTTCTGTGCCCAAGACTGCACCACCTCCGTCTACCAAACAATTCCTTTGCTTTTTTTTAAATTTATTTTTTTAAACCACACTACCTTTCTAGCCATCTGAGGGATTCTGGATACTTCTACTTTTCTGTTTTTTGTTTTTTTTAAAGAGCATATCAGTGTAAACCCACGGGATTTTGTGGGGCAAAGTCTTGACCCAAAGTCCTGGCTGGTTTACAAAAATTAACCTGTTTAATCCCCTACAACAGTTCAAGGAAGAAAGTATCTTTACTCTCCTCCCCCCACCCCCAGGTGGGGTGAGGTGAATGTCATCACGGAGATCCACACCCTTGACAGTCCGAACATTCTGTTCTCAACCCCAGCGGTGTTTTAGGACAACTGACAACTTCTGCTGAATTTCTTTCTATATATATGTGTGTGTGTGTGTGTTTAATTTAATTTTATTTATTTGAAAGAGTTACAGAGAGAGGTAGAGACAGAGAGGAAACATGTCTTCCATCCGTTGGGTCATTCCCCAATTGGCTGCAATGGCCAGAGCTGTACCGATCCAAAGCCAGGAGCTTCTTCCGGGTCTCCCACGTGGGTGCAGGAGCCCAAGGACTTGGGCCATCTTCTACTGCTTTCTTAGGCCACACAGAGAGCTTGATGGGAAGTGGAGCAGCTGGGACTAGAACTGGCGCCCACAAGAGATGCCGGTGCTTCAGGGCAGGGTGTTAACCCACTGTGCCTCAGCACTGGCCCCCTGCTGAATTTCTTACTTGGGTGTTTTGTCTCTGAAGATAATAGGAATCAAAGGAAAGCTTCTTTCGTGAGGCAGCCAGTGCACAAAGGGCGTGTGGTGCTCCCTGATGAGGGTTAATGTGGGACAGCAGCGTCACCACGCCCAGGTGAGTAATTCAGGGCCCATGGAACTGGGTTAGGTTGCATCTGCCTCGATGGCCCAGAGTTCTCAAGGCCTGCAGAGGAGATGTGTTTTCCAGGACTGAAAATCTTTTTTAAATTTTTCTTCCATGTGCTTCTCAAAACCTGACTTCTCTTATTCTCAATTAGTTGCTGTTAAGATTCATCTTGAAGATAAATGAGACGTAATTGAAGACAAGATGTGATACTAGTCAAGACATTGGCAGCAAAATACACCTCTCTGTCTCTGTGTCATGGAAATTCAGATTGGTTATTGGAAAGTTTGGTTCGATCCTTCTTTGGATGTTATTGTAAGGAATACTGATTTTTTTAAAAAAGATTTATGTATTTAAAAGGCAGAGTGAGAGAGAGAGAGAGAGAGAGGAGAGAGTCGGAAAGACAGGGATAGTTCCATCCATTGATTCATTCCCCAAATGGCCCCAACAACTGGGGGTGGACCTGGCTAAAGCCAGGAGTCAGGGCCTCCATCCAGGTCTCCCATGAGGGTGGCAGGGACCCGAGCACTTGGACCATGTCCAGCTGCCTTCCCAGGTGCATTAGCAGGGAGCTGGATTGGAAGTGGAGCAGCCAGGACTCCAAAGTGGGGTGGGGGTTGGGGGTGGGGGGCAAAGGTTCTTCTCTGGTTTGCAGACAGTGAACACGTTGTTCAGAGGACATGGATTCTGCGCAGTATGTTATAACGCGTCTTCCGTCTTGAACTCTAAGCTTAGCATTGTACTACGTCTTGACAAGCCTCCCCTGAACAAACCCTGTGCTCTTTTTTCCCGTCTGGCTATGGAATCAGAAGTATAGGAATTACACTCCCAGCTTGTTGACTATATTTTCCTGGTGCTTTTTACCCACTTTGTTATCATATTATATTGACGCTTCCTTTACATTTTTCCAGAATCCAAGGCCTTCTGACCACATCCACTGCTTTCTGCCTGGAGCTCGTTGCCGCCACCACCACCTAGCTGGATTGGTAGAAGCAATAGCTTCCTTTCCACCCATTCTCCTTCCTCGGAATGTTGGGCTTTTTTCAAACGCCTGTTAAAACATAAGCCAGACTGTGAGAGTTAGATGGGTTAATAGGCAGTTAGGTAGCGTCTCTGTTAAAATGGAATAAAGGGACAAGTTCCCTTCAAAAGTAAAAGCAAATCTTCTACTCCCTCCTGGGGGTGGCCTTTTAACAGATTTTAGTTTTGGGGCTGGTGCCATGGTGCAGTAGGTTAATCCTCCGTCTGCAGTGCTGACATCCCATATGGGTGCTGGTTTTAGTCCTGGCTGCTCCACTTCCGATCCAGCTTTCTGCTATGGCCTGGGAAAGCCGTAGAAAATGGCCCAAGGCCTTGGACCCCTGCACCCAGTGTGGGAGACCTACAAGAAGCTCCTGGCTCCTGGCTTTGGATCTGCGCAGCTCCGGCCATTGCAGCCATCGGGGGAGTGAACCAATGGAAGGAAGACTTACTCTCTGTCTCTCCCTCTCACTGTAACTCTACCTCTCAAATAAATAAATAAATAAATAATCTTTTTTTTTTTTTTTTTTTTTTTGGACAGGCAGAGTGGACAGTGAGAGAGAGAGACAGAGAGAAAGGTCTTCCTTTTGCCGTTGGTTCACCCTCCAATGGCCGCCACGGTAGCGCGCTGCGGCCGGCGCACCGCGCTGTTCCGATGGCAGGAGCCAGGTGCTCCTCCTGGTCTCCCATGGAGTGCAGAGCCCAAACACTTGGGCCATCCTCCACTGCACTCCCTGGCCACAGCAGAGAGCTGGCCTGGAAGAGGGGCAACCGGGACAGGATCGGTGCCCCGACCGGGACTAGAACCCGGTGTGTCGGCGCCGCAAGGCGGAGGATTAGCCTGTTGAGCCACGGCGCCGGCCATAAATAATCTTAAAAAAAAAAAAAAAAAAACCCAGAGTTTAGTTTCATCCTAGCAGGACCTGTTGTTTGCTAAAGATAGCCCAGTGATGCCTCCCGGCCCCCAGTGATAAGGCCCACAGCCTGCTGATGGTGCAGTCATTTCTGTTCCTGGCTCCCTGAGTGACTTTTAACCCCTACCTGCATAAACCAATCAAAAGTGTGTATTTCTGTGACCGATTCTGCCCCACTGATTGGATGTAGTTTTAATCCCTAGGGTGTCATTGTATACTAACTCATCATAAGCCAACACACCCCTTTGGGTGCCAGTTTGTGTGGTCAAAGAGCCTGCAGCACTTTTCAACTGTATGGGAGGGGCACCTTCTCCCTTGGTACCACCCTCCCTTCCGCAGCCCCCTGAGTGGTGCAATAGAAGGCTCCTGTCTCAATAAAATGCCTGCTTTGCTCACTGTCCTGGTCTGTGTGGAAATTCTTCTTTGGCATGGGACAAGAACCAAGCTCTTCCCTCTCCTGTAACAAGACTACATCGTCTCCCCTTCAAAACTGTAAGCAGACCAGGCAGTGCCAGGGTCACTGGTTTATATGCCATTAGAAATGTTAGGTAGGAAGTTAGACATGAGCCTACGAGTGTCACGGGGAACGAAGGACAAAAATGGGAATTTTGTGTGGTGGGATGAAGGAAGAAGTACAGAAAATCGATGAGGAAGCAGGCAAGTGTTTGCACGCCACAAGTCTTGCTGCTGTCCAATAACCTCGTTAGGTGGGTCCAGCACTCACCCAAGGGACAGCTTGGGGACTGCTAGGTCCAATCACTCTGTGTTGATAAAGTCTGGAGGAATCTCACCAGGTCCACACCCAGAAAGCCCTCTGGCCAGCAATATAGTGAGTCCCTATCTATAAAACCTGCAGTCTGGCTGCAGACTGGGCTCTCAGGTCTTGCTGAGACGCCTGCCTGGCCTGTCAGATATATTCTTTTCATCAAACTCGGCTAGCGTGCTTACTGTTCTGTTATGTCTGAAATTCTTTTTAATGCAAAGGCAAGGATTCAGAAATCCAGCTGTCTCCAGTGATAGAAACAATGACTGGAACTGTAAATTGCAAGGAATATGTTTGTGTGGGCCACACTGGAATTCAGATTGTTTCAAGACCAAAAACCAGGCCAGCACTGTGGCTCACTAGGCCGCCTTGTGGCGCCGGCACACCGGGTTCTAGTCCCGGTCGGGGCATCGGATTCTGTCCTGGTTGCCCCCTCTTCCAGGCCAGCTCTCTGCTGTGGCCAGGGAGTGCAGTGGAGGATGGCCCAAGTGCTTGGGCCCTGCACCCGCATGGGAGACCAGGAGAAGCACCTGGCTCCTGCCTTTGGATCAGCGCGGTGCGCCGGCCGCAGCATGCCAGCCATGGCGGCCATTGGAGGGTGAACCAACGGCAAACGGAAGACATTTCTCTCTGTCTCTCTCTCTCACTGTCCACTCTGCCTGTCAAAGAAAAAAAAAGACCAAAAACCAGGCTCTCAGAGCAGCCAGGAGTTAAGGTTTTATAGGACTTGCTTTGAGGGAAGTTGTACAAGTTAAGTATGGGAGAACTTTCTGGAAGGATCAGCATACTAAGTTGTCATGTATGTTACGTGCTTTGCATGTTCTCTTGGGGGTGGATATTTAACATTAAAACAAGGGAGAAAAAAAAAAAGCGACTTCCCAGCCCCCGCTCTGTTGCTCTGTTGGGACCGGTGAACCTCGCCCGAGAGCAGAATCCCAATAAAAGCTTGTGAATTTAAGCACATACACACACACACACACACACGGGAGTTGTTGGCTTTATGTCACAAAAGGGAAGATGAAGTCACAGTTCTGTCCAGCCACTCCGCAGACAGATCCCATGGCCAAACTTGGAGATGGTGTTGGTGAACTGAGGTCAGTCTTCTCCAGGGCCTGTTGGGTCTGCAACAGCAGGGACCTGCAGAGAGTGAGCACTCACTGCTTGGACCCTGCCATGCAGACTTTCAGCATCCAAAGTCGTTGGTGACTTCACAGCAATGGACAAAGCCACTCAGAGAGTTGATGCTCTTGTTGGACAGGTTGTAGTCAGTGGAGGCAGTTTTTTTTTTTTTTAATTTTGTTTTAGTTTTTTAAAAATTTTATTTATTTGAGAGGTAGAGTTACAGAGAGAAAGGTCTTCCACCCACTGGGTCACCTCCGGATGGTTACAATGGCCAGAGCTGAGCCGATCTGAAGCCTGGGGACAGGAGCTTCTTCTGGGTCTCCCACATGGGTGCAGGGTCCCAAGCATTTGGGCCATCTTCTTCTGCTTTCCTAGGCCATAGCAGAGAGCTGGATCAGAAGAAGAGCAGCCAGGACAGCCCATATGGGATGCCGACACTACAGACAGTGGCTTAACACTCTACACCACATCACAGACCCCCCGAGGCATTGTTCTTGATCAGTTTGCCATTCTTGATCAGGAAGCCATTGCCCAATCTCATAGATCTTCCTGTTGACCTCTGTACAGTGATGATAACTTTCATCAAGCCCAAGTCATGGAGAAGGCTGCACACACAGGGTGCCACAGCCCAACACAGGCAACCTCATGCAGTCCTCGGTGGGTCTTGCGGGGTCAGCTTCCTATAGTGCCAGCTACTGATGGCACTTTGTAGCGTTTGTCCTTGGTTACCCTAGTGATATCAATCATGTCATCCTAACCAAACACTTGATCCACTAGGACCTGCTGCTCCAGCCATTCCCGGGCCCAGTGCAGTTTCTCAGCTGTGGTGCCCCTTTTCGCCTGGATCTCCACCAGGTGGGCATTTTTCTGATGTAGAGGATGCATATGGATGTGGGCTGTGGTGCACATGTCTTATCCAGCTGCCTCTTGTCAATGACTTTCTACCTCTTCCTGCAATGCTCAGTGACGGCCATCTTCTGCAACTTAATGCCAGTTCTTGTAAAAGCACCTGTTGCACTCACCTCCGATGTGCTTGGCAAAAATGATGTTGAAGGTCCAGAGGCCTTGAGGCGTTGCCATGCCGCCCACTCCACCTTTATCCACTGTGGGTGGTGTCCCCACAACAGTCACATCCTTGACAACTTCCTCCTAGTTCACGTTGGATCCGGCCCAACAAGTTCCTGTATGAAATGACTCATGCCAGCCTTGTCGCCTGCCCTGGAAGCTTGTGAGGCAGACAGGCTTGGAGGAGTCATCCTTAGGGAAGCTCCTCACCTTCCCATAGTCCCTGCTGCTGTGCTTCCAAGGCAAGAAGACCAGGGACTCAGGCCTGGGAGCAGAGAACTTCTTATGCGACAACCTGTTGTCACATCTACCAGTACAGCCTGTTTGTATTCTTACACTTGGGGAGACAAGAACCTGGACAAAGTCTACCTGGGGGTATTTTTTTTTTTTATTTGACAGGTAGAATTATAGACAGTGAGAGAGAGACACACAGAGAAAGGTCTTCCTTCCATTGGTTCACCACCCAAATGACTGCTATGGCCGGGCTGTGCCGATCTGAAGCCAGGAGCCAGGAGCTTCGTCCTGGTCTCCTATGCGGGTGCAGGGGCCCAAGCACTTGGGCCATCCTCCACTGCCCTCCCGGGCCACAGCAGAGAGCTGGACTGGAAGAAGAGCAACCGGGACTAGAACCCGGCGCCCATATGGAATGCTGGCGCTGCAGGCGGAGGATTAACCAAGTGAGCCATGGTGCCGGCCCCTACCTGAGGATATTTTTGAGCCCAGGCAGGCTGTCAATTTCCATTACGTAATTTGGGGCTCCCCATCCTCACAATACTCTGACATGGGATGTAGGTGTCCCAGCCAAAGTCCTTACTGCCAAGCCAAATGCCTTTCTTATTGTGTGTGTGTGTGTGAGAGATTTTTTTTTTTTTTTTCAGATTGAGGTGAAAAGACACAGCAGTTCATCTGTCGCTGCCCCCTCCCCTTTTTTTTAAGAGGAAGAGACAGAGACCTTACTATCTGGACATTTATACAGACTTTATTATTATTATTATTTGAAGATTTATAAGGTGGAGCTACAGAGAGGGAGAGGCAGAGGCAGAGAGAGAAATCTTCCACTTGCTGGTTCACTATCCAAATGGCTGCAATGGCCAGGGTGGGGCCAGATTGAAGCCAGGAACCAGGAGTTTCTTCCTGGGTCTCCTGCATGGGTGCAGGGGCTCAAGCAGTTGGGCCATCTTCCACTACTTTCCCAGGCATATTAGCAGGGAGCTGGATGGGAAGTGGAACAGTCAGGACTCAAACCAGTTCCCATACGGGATACTGGCACTGCAGACAGCAACTTGGCCCACTATGCCACAGCACTGGCCCCTTGTCTATTCTTTATAAATTCCTTATGATAAATTGTTAAACTTGGTTCCCTGAGTTCCATGAACCAAATTAATTAGCAAATTAATCAGACCTGGGTCTGGGGTTGGGGTTGGATGTGGAATGGTACATGGGGAAGCCCAAGTTGTACCTGGTGGGACAGGAATATTGGAAAGACAGACTTGTGATTGACAACGCAGGAAGGTAGTCATGGGAGGCTGAGCCCTCCAACTGTGGGATGTGTCTTTGGGTCCATCTTCCTTGGGTCCAGAAAGATGCTGTCAGAATTGAACAGCCTTACCAGGGCGCCCAGTTGGTGTCTGCTGGAGAATTGTGGGCCTGCCTTCCTCCCCCTGACCAGAGTAGTGTGCCTTGTGGAACATGAGAATACAGAAAGTGTGCTAACTACTGCTCCGGCTCACTCCACCCTAGTCACACTCTGCCCTCCATTGCACATGGGTGCTGTCACTCGGGACTTTGAGCTGGGTGTTCCCTGTGCTGAGGACGTGTCCCCTAAGTCACCTGTGTTGCTCACATCCTCCTCCCGTCATTCGTTGGCTCAAAGATCACAGAGTCAGTGCAATCCATTGTGACCAACATTTTAAGTGACAACCCACAAGCCTCTCTCCTGCCTTCCCAATCCACTCCCCTGGTCTTTTTAAACGTATATTTAAAACATTATCAACTTTCATTTTATATGAGATACACACACACACACACAGCGAGAGAGAGAGAGAGAGAAGTCATCCACTGGTTCACTCCCCAAATAGCTATAGCAACCAGGATTGGGCCCGATTCAGCTTCATGAAGCCAAGAGCCCAGAACTCAATCTGGGTCTCCCATACGGGTGGCAGTGACTCAAGTACTTCAGCTGTCACCTGCTGCCTCCCCAGGCCCACATTAACAGGAGGCTGGAATTGAGAATTGAGCTGGGACTCCAACTCAGGCACTAACTCAGTGCCCTAAGCAGCATCTTAAGCTTTGAACCAAATGTCTACCCCTATGTGTTTTTTCCTTTCTTTATAACACTATCACACCATGACACCTGCCTTATCATTTAACTATTCCGGTCTGCTACGTGCTTCTTGTCTGTCTCCACCTGCTAGACTGTAAGTGCAACACAGACATCCCCTGGCTCAGAGCGGGCTCCTGAGATGTGTTTGTGGAGTGAAGGGTACGTACTGGGTAAGTCGGCCTGTATAGCAGTGATTCTTCATGAATGTTTGATTCCCCGCTTTTATTAGGACATAATGGCACTCTTTCAAAGCACTAGTACTACCATGGGACTGAAAATGAACTGAGACGAGTGAGTTGCACAGTCATTGAGCTGCCACTTGGGACACACGCATCCCACATTGGAATGACTGGGTTCGAGTCCCGGCTCTGCTTTCAATTCCAGCTTCCTGCTGATGCTGACCTGGGAGGCAGCGGTGATGGCTCAGTTGGGTCCCTGCCACCCAAGTTGGACACTTTGAGTTCCTGGTGTGTGGCTTCAGCCTGGTCCAGCTCTGGTTACTGCTGGCATTTGGGGAGTGAACCAGTGGATCTCTATCCATCTGTCTCTATCTCTCTTTCTTTCAAATAACAACTAAAATAAAGGTTATTTTAAAAAATAGAAAATGAACTCAGAAACCTTCTGATAGTCTACTCTTCCCTCATTTTCTTCCTAGAGTTTCAACAGGGCTCCCTCCCGTTTTAAAAACACTTCTCAGCCGGCGCCGTGGCTTAACAGGCTAATCCTCCGCCTTGTGGCGCCAGCACACCGGGTTCTAGTCCCGGTCGGGGCGCTGGATTCTGTCCCTGTTGCCCCTCTTCCAGGCCAGCTCTCTGCTGTGGCCCGGGAGTGCAGTAGAGGATGGCCCAAGTGCTTGGGCCCTGCACCCGCATGGGAGACCAGGAGAAGCACCTGGCTCCTGGCTTCGGATCAGCGAGATGCGCAGGCCGCAGCGGCCATTGGAGGGTGAACCAATGGCAAAAAGGAAAACCTTTCTCTCTGTCTCTCACACTCTATCCACTCTGCCTGTCAAAAAAAAAAAAAGATTAAAAAAAAAACCACTTCTCACATAGTTTAGTTTATACAACTTTTTGAGTCAGTTAGGTCACACGCAGCTGTGTGCTTGACATGGCTTGACCAATGAAGACATCTGTTGCTCGCAACACTGAGTGTTCAGAGGGACAGCACAGGCTGCGATGCCAGCTTCAGGTGGTGGCTGTGTCTTCCTATGTGTGTGGACTTCACCTTCTTCAGGCTGCTGTCCCCAGATTGAAACTCCCCGTGGGAGTTTCTGACTTCACATCTCCCTATTACACCACTCAGCAGGAGAGAAGGCGGCTTCCTGAAGCCAGGAAGAACTGTCCAATGTGTTCTTGTGGACTTCATGTTATATTCTATTATCCTTGGGTGAGTAAATCAGATCTTGGTTGTGTTAGGTAGGAATATGGAAATTAGCCTATGTGCATGAGAAAGGAAAACAAAGAACCTACAGAAAGAAATGCAGTGGCCTCAGAATCGTGCCTTGGAAGCAGCCCAGTATTTACATTACAAAGTCCTGCCCATTCTCCAGTAACTTCATAGGTGGTCCCAGCCTTCTGCCCAAGGAAAGAACCCCAAGAGAATCTTCTCTGCCTAGCACCAAGTGGGCTACCCATTTTGATAACATTGGATAATAAAACCTTGGGAAGAATTTTTGCCTTTTTTACCCAGCAAACCCATTGACCAGGAGAAGAGCGTGGGGGTGATATGAGGTGTGAGATAGACAAGCAGCTAGCTAGGTCTGCTGAGCTGGAACTCATGAGCCCCCAGGTGAGTCTATCCTCCTACTTGTTAATCAAAGTGCCCCCTTCCCAGGATGCACCTGCTTCCTCCAGCATCTAAGGGAACTTCCATGAATACATGGATAATGAGTTCATGGAGAACTTGTGGTGGTGCCATACAATTCCCAGGTGGCTTCATGCCTGGAGGCAGCACCCGTTACCCCATAAACGAGACCTACAATTGGGAAGAACTCTCTTTCTTCTGCTATAGACCATAACAACAGGAGGGGCTGCTGTATTTCTCTCTCTCTCTCTCTCTCTCTCTCTCTCTCTTTCTCTTTCTTCCTGTGTTTCTCTTCCTCCATCCCTTTTCTTTTCTTTTCTTTTTTTTTTGACAGGCAGAGTGGACAGTGAGAGAGAGAGACAGAGAGAAAGGTCTTCCTTTTGCCATTGGTTCACCCTCCAATGGCCGCTGCGGTTGGCGCGCTGCAACCGGCGCACCGCGCTGATCCGATGGCAGGAGCCAGGTGCTTCTCCTGGTCTCCCATGGGGTGCAGGGCCCAAGGACTTGGGCCATCCTCCACTGCACTCCCTGGCCACAGCAGAGAGCTGGCCTGGAAGAGGGGCAATCGGGACAGGATCGGTGCCCTGACCGGGACTAGAACCGGGTGTGCCGGCGCCGCAAGGCGGAGGATTAGCCTAGTGAGCCGCGGCGCCGGCCAATCCCTTTTCCTTTCAGACAAATCTTTTGGCCTATGGCCCACTCATGATGGGACTTTTTTTTTTTTGAGATGTATTTTAGGGGCCGGCATTGTGGCACAGAACACTCTGCCTGCAGCACTGATATCTCATCTGGGTACTGGTTCGAATCCCGGTGGCTCCACTTCTAATCCGGCTCCCTGCTAATGTGCCTGAGAAAGCAGTGGAAGATGGCTCAAGTACTTGGGCCTCTACACTCATGTGGGAGACCAGAAAGAAGTTCCTGGTTCCTGACTTTGGTCTGGCCCAGCCCTGGCTGTTGTAGCCATTTGGGGGAGTGAACCAGCATTTGGAAGCCCTCTCTCTCTGTCCCTCTCTCTCCTTCTCTCTCTGATCTCTGTCTTTCAAATAAATAAATAAATCTTTAAAAATTCATTAAAATATTTATTTTATTTATTTGAAAGGCAGTTACAGAAGGGAGAGACACAGAAAGAGAGGACTTTTATCCAATAGTTCACTCCCCAAATGGCTATAACAACTGGGGCAGGGCCAGGCTGAAGCCAGGAGTCAACAGCTTCTTCTGGGTCTCCCATGTGGCTGTAGAGGCCCAAGCACTTGGGCCATCCTCCACTGCTTTCCCAGGCACATTAGCAGGGAGCTGGATTGGCAGTGGAGCAGCTGGGACTTGAACCAGCACCTGTATGGGATGTTGGTGCTGGAGATGGTAAGTAGCTTAACCCACTATGCCACAACACCAGCCCCCACTATGGGTATTTCTGTGTGCGGCAACCCATGCTCACATATGTATATGTTCACTTTCTCACCTTTTAAATACATTTTAACACTTTGTGCACCTTCCATGTGTCAGCACTTAGCATGTTTGTGCATGGCGAGCGCCAGGAGCAAAAATATAGCCCGCTTCAGAGGGAAAGAGAAATGGCAGGAAGAGCCAGACCCCATTCTCTCATAAGCCCCAATCTGAATACAGACTACTTGCTCAGCTCTTCCTGAGATGCTCACCTGGTCTCAGCTCTCAGCCCTTCTTCTCTCAGCTCCCAGTCTTCTGCTGAGACATCAGTCTAGCCTCCAATAAACTATGTAATCTTGCTTACCCCGGTCTGAGTGACGGCCGTCTCAGATTCCATCAGGAGAGTTGCCCATCCATTCTGGTGGATGCCTTATTGCTTTAAGTACCCTGGTACCTTTGTACCTTGCTTACCATTGCTCTCTTGTCTCATTCCTGAATTCTTTCTTCCACAAAGCCCAGAACCTCTGTTCTACCCATCTCCACTAATAGTTGGGGAAGAGCGAAGTTGCCATTATCCATAGACTAGTTTTTCTACATCAGGACTATTGCTTTTTGGGGTTGGTTAATTTTGTTCTCCTGTGCATGATAGGATATTTAGCGGCTTCCTTGGTCTTTACCTCATCCCAAATCATAACACTCAAGGATCACTCCAGGCACTATTAAATGGGAAATACTTCTTGGGAAGCAAAATCACTCCCAGTTGAGAACTAATGCTTCAGACCATTAGGTCTACTTTTGGAGCTAGGAATTGGGGTTATGCCTTTCCTGTCCATCTCAATGAGTTATAGCAAACACCTCTGAGATCAAATTGCCACTACAAAAAATACCTACTAAGATTGATGTAGGAGTGATTGGACAGAGCACCTAATTTTTTTTTCCAAGTGGACAATTTAATGGCTTTATTCCATACACAGAGTGGTGCAACCATTGCCACAGTTTTAGAACATTTTCAACACCCTTAGACATCAACCAACCCATGACTCCCAGCCATAGGCAGTCATGAACTGACTCTGTGTCTTCAGATTTGCCTGTATTGACCACTTGGGGTAAGTAGCCGTCATTAATCTGTGGTCCTTCGTGACTGGCCTCTTCCACCTAGAATGCTTGTAGAGAGCAATTAATCTTATCTGTGGGATCATTTTGGCTTGGGTGATGTGTACAGTGTTCATTTCATCTTAGCCATCTAGAGCAACCTTGAGGAATCTTTTCTTCTTCATCTATGCATGCTTTATGCGTTCCCAGAAATGTTCTGAAGATTAATAACCTTCTCCTCAATATCCTCTTTTCAGAGACAACACCCATGCCTGTCTCTGAAGTTGTTTGTAGTCCATCGTATCCTAAAGAAAAAAATGTCCAATCAGTGAGAAAGTCACTGCTCCCCCAGCCCCAAGCCTGCATTTTTGGGACAGGCCAATATATGCTTCTTCTGTGTAATGTCATGGAATATTTGGAACTCCATCTGAGTCTCCTACATGGGTGGAAGTGGCCCAATTACTTGGGCCATCTTCTGCTGCCTTCCCAGGCACACCAGCAAGAACCTGGATTGGAAGCCGAGAAGCTAAAACTAACATCAGTATCCCAATGTGGAGCTAACAGTGTCCATCCCATCTCCATCAATCAAATACATCTCCAGGCTCCAAAAAACACTTGACTTCTGGTATACCAGGTGACAAAACTGGACAATGCGTTTAGGAATTTGAAGTTTCACTAGAGAAGAGCTTCAAGTCACATGCTGTATTGTTGCAGTGGCTGGGAGCCTGGGATTTTATTCTGTTGAGGATGAAGTATGAGACTGATGAACAAACAAACAGGCAGTTTTAACAGACAAAGTTTTATTTATTTTTTTGACATGCAGGGTTAGACAGTGAGAGAGAGAGAGACAGAGAGAAAGGTCTTCTTTCTGTTGGTTCATCCCCCAAATGGCTGCCACAGCTGGTGCACTGTGCCGATCTGAAGCCAGGAGCCAAGTGCTTCCTCCTGGTCTCCCAAGCGGGTGCAGGGCCCAAGCACTTGGGCTATCCTCCACTGCCTTCCCAGGCCACAGCAGAGAGCTGGTCTGGAAGAGGAGCAACTGGGGCAGAATCCGCACCCCAACTGGGACTAGAACCCGGAGTGCTGGCGCCACAGGTGGAGGATTAGCCTAGTGAGCTGTGGCACCAGCCAATTTTATTTTATTTTATTATTATTTATTTATTTATTTATTATTATTATTATTTTTGACAGGCAGAGTGGACAGTGAGAGAGAGACAGAGAGAAAAGTCTTCCTTTGCCGTTGGTTCACCCTCCAATGGCCGCTGCGGCCGGTGCATCGCGCTGATCCAAAGCCAGGAGCCAGGTGCTTCTCCTGGTCTCCCATGCGGGTGCAGGGCTCAAGCACTTGGGCCATCCTCCACTGCCTTCCCGGGCCATAGCAGAGAGCTGGGCTGGAAGAGGGGCAACTGGGATAGAATCCAGTGCCCCAACCGGGACTAGAACCTGGTGTGCTGGCACCACAAGGCAGAGGATTAGCCTGTTAAGCCATGGCGCCGGCCTATTTTATTATTTTTTAAAAGATTTATTTATTTGAAAGTCAGAGTCACACAAAGAGAAAAAGAGGCAGAGAGAGAGAGAGATTGGTCTTCCAACCACTGGTTCACTCTCAAGATGGCTGCAATGGCTGGAACTACACCAAACTGAAGTCAGGAGCCAGGAGTTTCTTTCAGGTCTCCCACGTAGGTGCAGGGGCCCAAGGACTTGGACCATCTTCCACTGCTTTCCCAGGCCATAGCAGAGAGCTGGATTGGAAGTGGAGCAGCCAGGACTTGATCCAGCGCCCATACGGGATGCCAGCACTGCAGGTGGTAGCTTTACCTGCTATGCCACAGTGCTGGCCCTGCAGGATTTTTCTTTGTGTGTGTGTGTGTGTGTGGTGGTGGTGGGGGGGGGGGTTGGCGGAGCAGAACAGCAGAGGGCGGGAACAAATCCATTAAAAGACTGGATTTCTAATCCTGTCTAGCTTGTTCATGATAAAACAAACAAACAAAAGCTATCAGAAGGGTGGGATCTGTGACTTCTGTTTTCTAGATAAACTGAACTGGAAAGGATGGAATCACTACTACCTTGCTGTTGTCTTGCCAAAGCAGCTCTTGGAGGGAAGCACGTAGCTTAAAGATAGCTTTTAGGGGGAAAGCAATTATTTTGCACCATCTCAAGGAGATCTCCCCTGTTCTCAACTCTGCCTATTAGTCCGTCTGTCCCAGTGAGAGTTTATTTGTGTTTTGCTGTGTGGAAGATTTTCAGAAATTCCCCCCAGAACTTTGTAATAGCTCCCATGGAGAAGGGCAGATAAGAATCCCCTAAGCTGCCCTTGGGAGATGGCTGGGACCCACCCAACCAAATTAGTGAACAAAGATTTTTTTTTGTTTCTAGTTTTATTTATGTGAAAGGTAGAGTTACAAAGACAGGAGGGACATCCTCTGGTTCACTTCTTAATGTCCAGGGCTGGGCCAGGCTGAAGCCAAGAGCCAAGAGCTTCTTCCAGATCTCCCACATGGGTGCAGCGGCCCAGAGACTTGGACCACTGCTTTCCCAGGTGCATTAGTAGGGAACTGGGTTGGAAGTAGAGCAGCCAGGACTCAAACTGGTGCCCAACTAGTACACTGGCACTGCAAGCCATGGCTTAACCCATTGTATCATAGCGGCAGCACCAGACAAGATTTTTGATATGCAAATGATGACTTCTTTCCTTGTTCCATGACCCCAAAATGCCCATTTTTTTTCCTTTGGCCCCTCGCATATACATAAGCTCATGTCTACCTAGCTACCTTAACATTTGCCCGTCAAGAGAAGTAACCCATAACCCTAGAGGAGTAACATGGAGGAGGGTCCATCTTCTGTACTTTCTTCAGAGCTGACATATGGATGTAGAGCTGCTTATGGATAGAGACTGTCTTAAGGTGTTCAGAGGTGGCCTGGCAAGACTGTCTTGTGAAGTCCAGAGGGTTGGTCATATTGCCTAACAGAATAGACTGGAAGCCCTGCCTTACCACATCTGGAGCTGGATAGCTTTTATTCTGTTAGAGACAAAACCGAATGAGGGCATTAAAGACGCAGGGCATAAAGCGAGGCATTAAGAGTATGGAAGCTATAGGACCAAGAAGATTTCAACAATCCAACACTGGGCCAGGAATTTCAACCCTGTTTGGCCTGGTCCTGGAGCTGTCTGCCTTCATGCAAGTTGGACCAGTATTAAGGTTGTAGAGTAGGAATCTGCTACTTGACCTGTATCTTCCCTGGGGCCAGTCTCTGTTCTCTGGAGGTGAGAACAAGCCCTAAATAATTAACTTCCTGACAGCTAGGAAGTTAAGGGTGTTAAGTTAAATGCCCAAGACCTGGGTATCAGAAGAATAAACAAGTCATAGTATAGTAGACTATCTTGTTATACCTGAAATGAGTCACAGAGAAGCACCACACACTGTGAATTTGGAATGAGTCCTTTATTAGCTGAGAGCAGGCTCCCGCCTCAAGAGCTCTCCACCCAAGCAGAGGTGAAGGTTGGGCTTTTAAAGCTGAAAACTGCAATCGCATTTGGGGAAGAACCAAGGGGAACAAGGAACAGGGGAGTAACATTTCGCCATACCTGTTTTACAAAACAATTGCAGATGTTATTCAGAACAATTACACTTGCTGAATGTATTGCCAAACAGGAGTCAGTGAGGAGACTTCCCAGAGCCACAGCCTGGGTTTCAAAAAGTCCCAGAGTTGTTTACGTAGAGTAGGTGAAAATGTAGCCATCACGCAATATGGCCTCATTTCAGTGTCTCCTGCCTCTTCATTCCCCATTTCTTTTAGAAAGGAGTCAAAGCATTGACTTCTCTTCACTATCTAAAGGGTTACAATGAGTTTAACTGAAGCTATGTGTTGCTTGAAAAACTTAGCAACCAGTTAAAGACACAAGGACCAACAATTATTAGCCTGATGAGGAGCACGAGTGGGTTGGCAAAGCTAGTTAAGAGGGTGGTCAGCCAGGGGTTCCAGATGAACCGGCTATGATACCAGGAGACATTTGTTTCTCCTTTCTGTCGGCATTCTAGATTTTCTTTTGTAGGGTGTCTTAGTATGCCTGACTTGTTGGCATAAAAACAGCAGGGTTCATCTAATGTCACATAGAGACCCAGTTGAGGGAGAAACAGTAGGTCTAGTCCCCATCTACAACCTCTGTAAGAGACTCTACCTTGGCTATGTAACAGATCACTAGAAGATTAGAGGTGGCTGGTGTTGGCATATGGGAAATACCTAGCTCACCCTGAACCCAGGCTGCTGTGTTGAGGGCAGCAGTGCCTCTCACACTGACCCCAACTAGGACTAAAAAGGGGGCAGTGCAACATTGGCGATAGTTAAGGCCAGGGGAGGAATCAAATGATGTCCCTCAGGCCCACCGTAAGCATGGACCTGAGGAAGGACACGTACAGTGACACGAAGGGTGGGAGCTTTCAGATACAACCCAAATGGGAGGTACTAAGAGCTAGTTTCCTCTTTAGTGGACTCTAGCCCCTGGGCTGCTAGTTCTGGGTGGAACATTTGTGACTAGCTTGAAGATGTGGTCAAACCACAGGCTCCAACACAAGAACAGGATGTCGCAGTGGGGGAGAGGTAGGAGCAAGTCTCACAGCAAACCTCCCTGTCACAGCTCACAGCCTGCGCGCACATTCTACTAAAGCCTGAGGGGCCCACAGACACTGGACCCAACTGGATGGAGTCAGCTCCCCCTCTTTTAATCCACACCCTGTGACAGTAGGGACCAAGGGTGTCGATCTCATCCGGGCTACTTCCTGCTGACAAGGGGTCGTTGTCCTGGGGTGCCTTAGGGTGTGGAGTGTTGAGGGTGGTGGTCACAGCCATACCAGTTGCTTTGGTAGCAGGCAGTCTTCATTCAGGGTTCCATCTGAAGCATCATTTCCATCTCAATAAACTATTTTCTGAGGGGGCTGCACCTGTTGCAGCCAGGCTTTCTCCATGGGACCTGTGGTCAAGACAGGGTTCCAGCAGGAGGTGGCCTCAAGGCGGGCTGTAGTGCAGAAACTGCTTCCATCCAAGGTTTCATGTACCTGGCCATCTAGAATCTCATTGCTTCAACTCTGGAGAAATGAATCTAACAAGCAGATTAAATACACAGGGTCTAAAACAAAGGACAGAGTCATTATTAAAGGGTCTATGAAAGGTGCTGTCCAAACCAGGAGGGAGTTTTTCAATTTAGAGGCAAACAGAGGCTGACAGGAGGAGCTTCATAATAATCAGGTGGGCATTAAGACCTGGCCAGGTATATGAGGCCCAGACTTATCTATGTCTTTTTAAGAAACCTGTAAGTGACATCTTAAAAATTATAATGACATTATAAGTTACATCTTAAAAATTAATTATAATCAACTTTTCACATAAATTATACAAGATTTATCCTTTTTAAACCTTTTGTGACTTGTTCACAGCTTCTGTAACTGATTTAAACCTTAAGTTTCACCCTCCTCCACTTTTTTTCAATCTAAAGTAATCTAGTCATTTTACATTAGGGCAAAAATCTTTACAACCAGGTATTGTCAATCTGTCCTAAATCCTGAAGGGAAAATTGGTCTGAATGCCCCATGTGGGATTCCTGTAAGACAGAGCCCCAGAGTTGACAGTGGAGGAAGCCTGGGGGTGGGGTGGGGTGAGGCCTTAGGCGGTGGCAGTTCCAGATTAGGTGGGTAAGGAGGAGGGGGAGGAAGAAGTGTCTCTTCCCTTGAGGGTCCTCCTCCCCTGGGAGCATTGTCCTTGCTTTTTTCTTCTTAGGAGTTTCTGCAAGGGGACCAGAAAGTGACAACTGCCCTTAACCTGGGATCTATCCAACCATTTTGAGGCAAGTGAGGATTACCCCTTAGTGCAAAGAGTTTGGACATAAGGCACAGTCTTAGGTCAAGATGTCTCCTGACCACCCCCTGCCACCTGTTTCCGGGGGGACACCCCTTCCCCATGCACATTGTGACTGTGAGGGGAAGGGTCCCCACCCTCAGCCTGCTGGTCTCGTTGTTCTGTGGCACCGGTGAGCTCCTCACACTTGGCCCTAGGGAGCCCTTCCTCTTTTGTAGAACAAGTTGATACAGAAATCCTACCTTCCCGCATGTGAAGCCAGGTTTTATAGGCCAGAATCTGGAAATAAGCCTCAGAGCAAAGGGCTTCAACCAGGGATCTCGCTGCCAGTGTCTGCAGGGAGACCACCAACCCCGGTGGCCAAGGCTCCTGCACAAGTACCAAAGGGTGTGGACCAATGGGACAGAATGCCCACAATCTTCTCCCGTGGATCATCTGTAAAAGATGGGCCATGAAAAGGACCTGCCTACAATGCCTCCCAAAAAAGGAAAGACCACGAGTGCAGAATCTGTGTCCTGGACACTCAGCTATGTGAGACAGGACTTGGGCCCACAAGCCTAGGTCATAGGGGCACCTGCCCCGCAGAAGGAAACACCAGGGCACACAGCTCCTGAGACTACACAGCGGGCATTGAAATCCTGTCTTGACATTGACTAACCGCCTTAGAAGGGCCCGCCTGGCGGGGTCAGGGATTCGGGTTCTGAGAACAGCCTGGAGAAAGCGAGGCGAGCTCTCGGGACAAAGGGGGCGACCGGAAGTCATAGCGCGCGGAAGCGGAAGTGGAAGAGAAAGCGTGGCAGCAAGGGGGCGGAGGTCATCAAGAAAGCACCTAGAAACGTTCAGGAGCTGGCGCCTGGGGCAGGTGTCCGGAGCCAGAGACTGGGGGATCCAGTTTTAACGCTCTGCTTTCCCACAACTTCAAAAGGGAGAGCTGGGGGTGGAGCTGACGCTCAGGGAGAGACACCAGGGTCGTTGGCAGCTCACTCGGGGGGTCTGGAGTGATGCTCCGTCAGAAGCAACAGGATCGGACACTCTAGGGGTGGGTGGTCGGTGCCTACGTTCTGTTCGGAGACTTGCAGGAGCTCACCGAAGAGTTGCCTCGGCCTGGGCACCCCTTGTCGTCCCCAAATTTCCTCCAGCCACACGCGGCCAACCGCTTGGCCCTGAAAGGCAGGAGATGATATCAGAGATGGTAGACAAGGGGAGGACAGAGAATGACGGGCTTATACTCACTGTGGGCTCAGTCCAGGGAGCTGCCGGCCATGCAGCAGGGTACCACTTCGGAGGTGAATCCAGGCAACTCCTTCTGTCGATGAAGTCTGAGGACCGTCGAACCACAAGGCCAACTTTTATTGAAAGAGTAAAGAGCCAGAAATGCCTGCTAGCCGGGAAGGGAACGAGCGCTCTGCTCTAGCCTGGTGGTGGGGGTTTATATATATGTATTACTGGGGGGAGGGCTTTCTGGGTGTGGAGTTTCTAAAATTCCTCCCATAATTGCCTTCCTTGGAGCAAGGCGGTTGGGATTCTACTAAGCTGCCCTCAGGGAGGTGGCTAGGACCCACCCACCCAAGTTGGAGAACAAATACAAAACTATTGACTGGATAAAGAAATTATGGTATAGATACACTATGGAGTACTACTCAGCTGTAAAAAAAAATGAAATCCTGTCTTTTGCAACAAGATGGAAGCAACTGGAAACCATTATGCTTAGTGAAATAAGACAAAAGACAGATATCACGTTTTCCCTGATCCGAGGTAACTAATGGAGTACCTGAAATGTAATATATTAGAGTGAAATAGACATTTCGAGATTTGATGATTGATTACAGCCATTGTCTCTTCCATTGAGGAACAGTGGTTTTTTGTTTGTTTGTTTTCTTTTTTTTTCTCTTCACACTATTGATTGAACTCCTTTACTAAGTGTATGGTTAACTAATTTATAAAGTAAATTGAAAATAGCTCTTTGTAAAAATTAAGAGTGGGATGTGAGAGGGAGGATGAGGAAGGGATGGAGTGTGGGTGGGAGGGAGAGTAGGGGGAGAAGTGTTCAATGTTCCTAAATCTGTATATATGAGATATATGAAACTTGTATAACTTAAATTAAAAAAAGGCAACACTTTTCATATGTGAAGGCTGCCTGGCTTCCTTACTCCATGACACAAAAATTCCCATTTGGCTTTGGCCCACATACACACAATTAGCTCACATGTTCCTAGCTACCTTAGTAGTATTAGTTCACTTTTTGTTACCCTAACTGAAATACGTGGGAGGAACCTTTTGGGAAAGAAAAGGTTTATTTCAGCTTCCATAGGCCAGTATCTGGTGAATGCTGGCCATGGTGGGTGTGGAGGAATGATCACATGGTGTGCCAGAAAACAGCTAGGAAGAACTTGAACTTACATAATCACTCCTCTTGCGAACCGTACCCGCCCCCGCCCCAGGACACTTCCCCACCGGCCTGAACACCTCCCACTAGGCTCACCTCTCAGATGCTATGATTACACCAATCTCTGCCCTTAATCCTTCAACTAGTAACATGAAGCTATGAGAGTTTAAACGTGAGTTTCAGAGAGGCAAGTCCCACTCAGTCCACGATTGGTGTCACATTTTTAGAAAATCAGAGGAGATACATGCTCCTTCTTCTATCCCGGGGTTGGCAGAAGGCTATAGCATTTTACTGAGAAGGAGACAGCAATCGCAGGGCCCTGGAGGCCATTACATAAGCGGTTGTTACCAAAATCTTCCTCCAAGTCAGGCTTAGCCTGGACTTTCCTGGCTTCTGCAGCCTCAGAATTAACGACGGGTTAGCAGTATTCCCTGCTTCTGCCTGCCAAGGCGACTCTTAGATTAAATCACTCCTGGACCTTGTATTTACAATCTAAAGTATGTCATGTAATGCAAAAGTATTTTTATTTCAAATCTTAAGAAAACCCAGTGACAGGGTATATTCTAATAGTTACGACCTAGACTTTACTAGAACTAGCTGTTTGTTTAGTCATTCATTCATTTCATTTATTCAACAACTCCTTTTTTATAGATTTATTTATTATTTGAAAGGCAGAGTTAAGAGAGAAGAGTGAGAGAGAGAGAAAGAGAGAGAGAGAGAAAGATTTTTCATCTGTTGATTCACTCCTCAGATGGCTACAATGGCTGGGGTTGGGCCAGGCCAAAGCTGGGAGCCAGGAGCTTCTTCCAGGTCTCCCATGTGGGTGCAGGGGCCCAAACACTTGGGCTGTCCTCTGCTGCATTCCCAGATACCTTAGCGGGAGCTGGATCAGAAATAGAGCAGCCGGGACTCGAACCAGCTTCCCGTAAAGGATGCCTGCACTGCAGGTGACAGCTTAACCTGCTATGCCACAGTGTTATCCAGCAACTCTTTAATGCCCAGTAAGTGCCTGCTTTGTGTTGGAAATAGTATGGTCCCAATTGTTGCAGAGATTCTGTTAAAGGCAACAAAAGTCCTGAAACTGAAGACCTGATGCCAATGAATATAGTTATGCCTTTTCTTCAAGTTGACTTACTCTTGCTCTGAGACCCTATATTCCTCTAGGGACCATGGGGAAAACAATGTTGAACTTGCCTGTTAATACATCTGAGCTTTTAAATTTAAAATAGCCTCTTGGATGGTTCTCTTTCTTTTGGATATGTGCCCCATTGTTCAGGATTCCATCTCTACTTCCTCAATTGCTTCTCTAGGTATGTGATGAACTGGAGTCAAGTGCTGGGAGACAGTGGCTCTTGGACGCATGTCCACAGGCTGTTGAATGGTCTAGTTGCTTCTGGAGTCTTCCTAGTCTTAAATAAAAAATCACAGCAAGACATTGGTCTGGGCTAACCTCATGTATGAAATCCTAGCAGACCATGAAGGAATTACTCATGCTAAAGTTCCACGTCACTAAACTGAAACTGCGCTGTTTATTTGACCTTCCCAGGAACTGGGGTTTGAGACCATAGTCCAATTTCACAACCAGGCCAGTTTCACCTGGCATGGTAGTTAAGTTCCCTCTGCCTTGATCCTTACTCAAAAAAGTTCAATTAAAAGAACTGGCATTCGGGCCGGCGCCATGACTCACTTGGTTTATCCTCTGCCTGCGGCGCTGGCATCTCATATGGGCGCTGGGTTCTAGTCCTGGTTGCTCCTCTTCCAGACCAGCTCTCTGCTGTGGCCCGGGAGGCCAGTGGAGGATGGCCCAAGTGCTCGGGCCCCTGTACCCGCATGGGAGACCAGAAGGAAGCACCTGGCTCCTGGCTTTGGATCGTTGCAGCGCCATTTGGGGGGTGAACCAACAGAAGGAAGACCTTTCTCTTTCCCCCTCTCTCACTGTCTATAACTCTACCTGTAAAAAACAAACAAAAAACCTGACATTCACCAGTTATTTTTTCCATTGTTCTGTCCTCATCTTTAAAGAAATGTGATTCTGAAATGACCAATTTTTTTTTTTTTTTTTTTTTTTTTTTGCGTCTGTCTCGGCGCCCGCCGAGCCGCTTTATTCATTGTGCTGGGCCCAGCCTCAGACGAACTCCATGAAGTCATCCACGGAGGAGAGGAGGCGCTTGTGCTGGCCCATCTCGTAGGGGGGCGCCGGCTCGGCCGGGGCCTGGGCTGGGGCCTTGGTGTGGGCGGGCGTGTGCGTGTGCAGCACCGGCAGGCCGGAGTTGGAGTACTGGGCCGCCTCGCGGATCCGCTGGCGCAGCCGCTTTATGTGCCACAGCCGGGTGATCCACTTGGAGGGGTAGATGTCGGTGGGGTTGGAGCGGCTGTGGTGCACCTGCGAGGCCATGTTGGCATGCAGGGCCATCTGGCGGGCCACGGACGGGAGGTTGCGGTCAGACACGATCTTGGCCATGCTGGTGTCCACCAGGCCTTCCATGTCTTTCCTGCACTGCAAGGATACAAGGCTGTGAAATGACCAATTTTTTAAAAAAATTTATTTAATTATTTATTTGAAAGTCAGAGTTACAGAAAGAGGGAGAGACAGCAAAAGAGATCTTCCATCCACTGGTTCACTCCCCAGATGGCTGCAATGGCCAGAGCTGGGCCAGACTGAAGCCAGAAGCCAGGAGCTTCATCCAGGTCTCTCTTCGATCACCCTCTTCTGCTTTTCCCAGGCTATTAGAAAGCTAGATCACAAGTGGAGCAGCTGAGACATGAACTGGTGCCAACATGGGATGCTGGCGCTACAGGAGGAGGCTTTACTGGCTACACCACAATGCTAGCCCCAATCTATTTATTTTCTTAATTTGAGAATTTAAGAGAGAGTTAAAAGGAGGGGGGAGAGAGAGAGAGAGAGAGAGAGAGAGAGAGAGAGAGAGAGAGAGAGAGAGAAATCTTTCATTTACTTGTTTACTCTTCAAATGCCTGCCACAGGCAGGACTAGCCCTGGCCAAAGCCAGGAGCCAGGATCCATCCAGGACTCCCACATGGGTGGGAGAAAACCAATTACTTGAGCCGTCAGTGCTTTTGCCTTCCAGGTTCACAAGAGCAGGAAGCTGGAGTCGAGACCCAGAGACTGGAACTGAGCTCAGATCCTCTGAGCTGGGATCCAGGGACCTTGCTGGTATGTTAACCTCTAAGCCAAATACCTGCCCTAATAAATCTGATTTTTTTTTTTTTGACAGGCAGAGTGGACAGTAGAGAGAGAGACAGAGAGAAAGGTCTTCCTTTTGCCGTTGGTTCACCCTCCAATGGCCGCCGCGGTAGGCGTGCTGCGGCTGGCGCACAGCGCTGATCCGATGGCAGGAGCCAGGTGCTTCTCCTGGTCTCCCATGGGGTGCAGGGCCCAAGGACTTGGGCCATCCTCCACTGCACTCCCTGGCCACAGCAGAGAGCTGGCCTGGAAGAGGGGCAACCGGGACAGGATCCGGTGCCCCGACTGGGACTAGAACCGGGTGTGCCGGCGCCGCAAGGCGGAGGATTAGCCTAGTGAGCCGCGGCGCCGGCTTAAATCTGATTTTTGTTCTTTTGTTTCTGCTTCTTCTGTCTTTCTCTGCCCATAAAACCAACCTCCTCTGCTCAGCCCATGGCAATACACTTTCTGTTTTATGAGATGAGGCTTTGCTTGGTACTAGTACTGAAAATAAAGGCAGTTGGGTTTGTTCAACTCAAGTATTGTGGTTTTAGCCTTTAATCCCATTTCATCTTCCATGTTTTGTTCATTGTATCTAATGCCAGGTCTAATGCGGGGCGTGAGCGTGGCCATGGCGCGGCGCGGCCAGGCCAGGCCCGGCCCGGGGGCTCCGCATGCACAGCTGCCCCTGGGTGCCCCCGCCCGAGCTGCACGGAATGGAGCCGCGCGGAGCCAAGTAAGATGGCGCCCAGAGGAAGTAAGATGGGCGGAATCCAAAGTTGTTTACCACTAAAACTGATTGGCTGTGCAACGTCAGGGGAGGTAACAAAACTAGTAACAAGTGTATAGACATAGGGCTAGTCCTATAGAAATCCCCCTGTAAGGTGATTTTTTTAAGTGATTGGTTGGTCCTTAGCCCTGCCCCAATGACTCTGCAGTTTTGTGCTATAAAAGGTACTGTTCCGCATGAAGGAGTCCTTCCTACTAGACTTGGCTCCCCGCTGCCTCTGATTGTCTCGGGATCGGGAAGCTGGGGAACAGGCGAGCGTTGCACTCACCTTTCCTCGGACCCAGTCCATCCTGTACGGGTGGACTAAGACCCTGCAGTCTAAGACTCACAGCCTCACGGTGAGCTCTTTCAGCTTAGTTCATCGCCAGTGGTTCTGTTACTGAAAGGGGTAGGTTTGTTACCCCTTGTTGGGAGGGACCCCAAAATCAGATCCTCTGTGTTGCAAAGTCAAGAAGGAAATGGAAGCTGAGCACCAAGAATACAAGCTTTACTCAGCGGCCAAAGGATGGAGAGGAGGAGCTCAGCTTGCAGATCCACTTCTCTGCCTGCTGGGGGCTGGGGAGCCACAGATAGAGGGACACAGAGGGGATAGGTCTGGGGGGGGGGGGAGGGGGATGTGCTAATTAGTGGGAAGAATATTCATGGATTTTCTGGGAAAGGGGGCGCAGCATACTTCTCAGAATTGGGGATCCGCCCCTTTTTGGTCCTTTCCTGGCCTTGTCTGGTGGTTGTCATGGTGATCGCCAATTGTTATGGCACTGACGGGAGTGTTGTTTAGCATGGAAATCAGATTATAATAAGTTTTGAAGTCTTCTGAAGGTGGTTCAAGTAGTCATTTGGGTTTTGCTGGTTCAGGCTGGTTGGCAGGAGGGTGACCTGTTGACTGCAAGGAGCCTGTTCTCCAAGAGAAACAATGTTAGGGTTGGGAGTAGGAACTTGGCTAGGCCATGCAGGCGTCGCCCAGGTAACAGGTCCACTGTCCAGTGCACACGAGATAACCTGTGACACCGGTCGTTTGGGGAAAGAAAGTCTTTATTATGTGGCTAAATAATACAGAAGCAGGGATTGGGACCCACATCTGTGTTCCCCTGCAGGCGACTGGGGAAAGTTTTATGGGCTGGGTAGAAAAACCTATGTGCAAGTTGGAGGAGCTTGGAATGAGGCCATTTCTGGCAAAGTTTACTAAGACGGGCTCCAGCTTCAGGTCTCCCTGGTCAATCAGACCCCTTGCTTCAAAAAAGGGCCCTGGCCATCAGGTTCCGGTAGAGCTCTGGCCTCCTTGGTTCTGCAGGGTGGGTTTTTTTGTTTGTCCCCGTGTTGTCTGACTTGCTGTTTTGGGCTCTATTCTTTCTGGTGCTCATGTGATTGAGTCTGAAACAGGTTGAGATTCAGATTGAGTCTGAATTTAAAACAAGTGATCAGACCTCTTGTTAAAGCGCAGGGAGAGAGTAATTTTGGGAAAGTGATGGGCGCATAGAACTGGAGATTTTTGAGCCTGGGATGAGGGGATCTACAGGGACGATCAGATACCAGTTCACTCTTTTTTTTTTTTTTTTTTTTAATTTATTTATTTATCTGAAAGTCAAAGTCAAAATGCGAGGCAGAGAGAGAGAGGTCTTCCATCGCTGGTTCACTCCCCAGATGGCTGCACCGGCCAGAGCTGTGCCGATGTGAAGCCAGGAGCCAGGAGCTTCTTCCAGGTCTCCCACACAGGTGCAGAGGCCCAAGGACTTGGGCTATCTTCCACTGCTTTCCCAGGCCACAGCAGAGAGCTGAATCAGAAATGGTGCAGCTGGGACTTGAACTGGCGGCCATATGGGATGCTGGCACTGCAGGCAGCAGCCTTACCTGCTATGCCACAGTGCCAGCCCCTAGTTCACTCTCAGTGACTTGTCCTTGCTACACTTGCTGGCATTGTGCACCCCTCTTGAGGTCTGGCTGCATCTCTGGCTGATTTTCAGCTTGAGTAGCACATTGCTCCTCCTGAGTTGTGACAATCTCTCTCTCTCTCTCTTTTTTTTTTTTTTTTTTGTTGGACAGGCAGAGTGGATAGTGAGAGAGAGAGAGAGAGAGAGAGAGAGAAAGGTCTTCCTTTTTGCCGTTGGTTCACCCTCCAATGGCCGCTGTGGCCGGCGCATCTCGCTGATTCGAAGCCAGGAGCCAGGTGCTTCTCCTGGTCTCCCATGTGGGTGCAGGGCCCAAGCACTTGGGCCATCCTCCACTACCTTCCCGGGCCATAGCAGAGAGCTGGCCTGGAAGAGGGGCAACCAGGATAGAATCCGGCACCCCAACCAGGACTAGAACCCAGTGTGCCGGCGCCACAAGGTGGAGGATTAGCCTGTTAAGCCATGGCGCCGGCCAGTTGTGACAATCTCTAGGCTTACTTGCCATCTGTCTTCTTTAGCATCTCAGAGAATCCAGAAACATCTGGATTTCTGCTGAGGACTCATGGACTCCTAGGTATGCCTGAAAGTGACAACTGTGGCTCTCCACTGCTTGACTGGACTCTGTATTGTCTTGGCAACCTTGAAACCTTCCTGTATTTCTGTTAGGTGGTCTAGTCCCTCCAATCCCACCCTCCCCCACCGGTGCCAAGCTGAGGGTAGATCACATGCTTTGAATTTGTCCCTCAATTAATTGGAGCCTCCACGTGATAGGATGGTCTGTATCCCTTCCTGTTGCCATGGAGATGGCCTAGCTTGAATTTCCTTCCTCTCACCACTCCCAAACCTCAGACTTCTTTTTTCCATGGACACCGAACACCCTGCTCTCAGATATTTCCTACACCCCCACACCTGTGCCTCTCACACTGTCACCACAGAGAATGGTCCGCTCACCTCCTCTCCCCTCCAATGCTATGTGCCTGTCCCCGTGGGTCAGACTTCTTAGGTGGTCTCTGGGTATTTGCTGGGTCAGGTAGCTATGATTGGTGCTGGGCCATAGTGCTGGTCCCGATAGAGCCTGCAGTCTTCCATTCACTGCTCACAGCTGGGGGGTCATCCTGAGGTTTTTTAGAGTCCCCTCCAGGCCATCTTCATCCCCAAAGAAGCCAAGAGGCAGCCCTGTGTTCTGAGGAGGATTGCTTCAGATTCATGACAGAGCACAGAGCCCCAAACGGCAAGTCATACACCAGGGAAACAAGCACCCTGCAGAACCAAAGAAGCCAGGGCCCTTTCAGAAGTGAGGGGTCTGTTGACCAAGGAGACCCGATGCCGGAGCCCCATCTTACTGAACTTCGTCATAAACATCCTCTTCCAAGCTCCTCCAATTTGCACACCGGCTTTTCTACCCAGCCCATAGAACTTGCCCGAGATGCCTGATGAGAGACACAGATGTGGGTCCCAACCCCTGTCTCCTTTACTGGTTTGCCACATAATAAAGCTTTTCTTTTCCAAAAGGACTAGTGTCACCGATCATCTTGATGTGCACTGGACAGTGGACCTGTTCCCCGGAGCAGGTGGAGTTCTTTTAGCACTGTTCACAGTACCATGATGGGGAGAAATCAGGGCTGGATTCTTCCGAGAAAATGAACTCGCAGCTTCCTTCAAAAGGAGAAAGAGCTGATATTGGGCAATGCTGAGGTCGTGTTGTGACACAGGCGGGAGAGGAAGGAAGGGACCTTGTACCGATGAAGCAATCCTGGGCGGCACGTTGCATATATCTGATTATCCTGTGGTCCTCCCATAATTCGTGAGTTGAGTTGGAAAATGGAGGCTCTGAGAGACTAAGTCCCAGGCAGGTGGGAACATGGCTTTGCTGGTCATTCTGATGTCAGAGTTTCTATATTTTATCTTACCTTGCACCAAGCTCTTGTTCCCTGGTTCAACTCTCATATGTGTCAACAGAAATAAGCCAGATCTACTTTAAGGGTTAAAAGGAGCTTATTGAGGGCAGAATTTGAGTGCCCAGGAGACACAAGCCCAGTGAGTTCCAGTGAGTCTTGGCAAGTGTTCCAAAGTGATCAAATTCTAGTTATAAGTTATGATTGAGCCTACGTTGCCTTACCTCGAAATGATGGGCTATAAGTAAGTGGGAGGAGGGGCAAATTTCTTACTGGTTGGAGATTAGAGTATGATTGCCTAAAAACACCTTCAGAGACACGGAAGGCATTGTCTCTGCGAAACAGGCCATTAGGAAGAAGGCTGCTGCTGGTGGTGTTGTGTAGTTGGTTAAGCTGTTGTTTGTGAAGCTGACATACCATACCAGAGCAGCACCGCTTGCTTCGGGTCCAGCTTCCTGCGAATATGCCTGGGAAAGCAGCAGAAGATGGCCCAAGTCCTTGGGTTACTGCCACCTATGGGGGAGACCTGGTGTTTCTTGGCTCCTGGTTTTGGCATGGTCCAGTCCCGGCTGTTGTGGGTATCTCTGTCTCTCTCTGTCTCTGTCTCTCTCTTTCTCTCTCTGCCCTCCAAATGAATAAATCTTTACCAAAACAAAAGAAGGCTACTAATTAACTTTAAGAAGGCTTTCCTGGGAGTGAATAGGGAATGCATAGGTAAAGGACACATCCCCCTGACCAAATTGACCTAGTAGATCTGGGTTCACAGTTCTGTCTGCTGCCGTTCAGGCAGGCTTTAGCAGGTGAGTGTCTTGAATGCCTGTAGGCTTTCTAGAAGCCGTTCATTCTCATGTCCCTAAAAGTCACTGTTCCTTTTTGGAGTCTCCATTCCTGAGATCCCCACCTCTCAGAACCTGGGACTCAGTGGTCTCAAACTGCAGTTCTGTTGTGGCAATTGCCACCCCCCCCCCCCCCCCCAGCTCTGTATGCTCCAAGTTCTTGTTTCTGAGTGACAAAGCAGGAAGTTCACAAGCAGAGGTGTGAGCAGCCGCACGCCCACCCCAGTTGGGCTGTTTCCTTTATTGAGTAGGGGGTAGTGTCCTCAATGAATGTACAAACAAGGTGGAGTTTGGGTGGGGTTCAGAGAACACGGTGATCTCTGGGAAGGTTTCTGTGGCATCTCCATGTAGAGCTAGCATAAATGTGTTCGTCAAGGTGTCTTCCTCATGGTAGAGGAAGCCCAGGTGCATTATGGGAAAGTGAGTGCGCTGAGTTGGTGCCTAAGGGGATGTTCTTAGCACTGTAGGGCGCAGTGCAGAAGTTGCTAGAAGCCTCCCAGTTCCTCTGCCTCTCATTAACTCCCTGCCTAGCCCGTATTAGTTCCAGGTCTGCCTCTTTTTTACTTTTATCTTGTGCAAATCGTCTGCCTTTCAGGGACTCAGTTTCCCTATTTGTATGCAGAACACAAAGAAAATGAAGCCAAACATCCCTTTTCTTGAGGGAGTAAAGAACAGTTCAATTCTTCTCATTGAATACTTTATTTTGGGATGGCCATTTTTTATAGGTCGATATATTTATAATTATTTGCTTTAATTGTTTATTTTATATTTATGCAACAATTAAATTTTAGGGGCTGACGCTGTGGCATAGTGGGTAAAGCTGCCACATGCAATGTTGGCCATCCCATATGGATGCCAGCTCTAGTCCTAGCTGCTCCACTTCCAATCCAGCTCTTTGCTGTGGCCTGGGAAAGCAGCAGAAGATGGCCCAAGTCCTTGGGTCCCTGCACCCACATGGGAGATCCAGTTGAAGCTCCTGGCTCCAGGTTTTGGATCAGCCCAGTTCCAGCCTTTGTGGCCAATTGAGGAGTGAACCAGCAGTTGGAGGATTTTCTCTCTCTCTCTGCCTCTGCTTCTCTGTAACTCTGCTTTTGAAGTAAATAAGTAAATCTTCTAAAAAATTAAATTTTAGGTATTTTGGGTCTTTTTTGCCATTATATTTATGTGTATCTTTTATTTGTGATACTGGCTTTTCCTTTAGGGTATGATACAAAGTTTCCTTTCCAAGTATGTATTTTTTTTTTTTTTTGGACAGGCAGAGTGGATAGTGAGAGAGAGAGACAGAGAGAAAAGTCTTCCTTTTTGCCATTGGTTCACCCTCCAATGGCCGCTGCGGCCGGTGCATTGTGCTGATCCGAAGCCAGGAGCCAGGTGCTTCTTCTGGTCTCCCATGCGGGTGCAGGGCCCAAGGACTTGGGCCATCCTCCACTGCACTTCCGGGCCATAGCAGAGAGCTGGCCTGGAAGAGGGGCAACCGGGATAGAATCCGGCGCCCCAACCAGGACTGGAACCCGGTGTGCCGGCGCCGCAAGGTGGAGGATTAGCCTGTTAAGCCACGGCGCCGGCCGAGAAAGACTTCTAATGTGTGTGTTTGATATATTGCTTGCTATGAAGGCTCTCGCTTTTGCCTTGGGGGATAAGTTAGACAAAGATTTGTACTGCATTATATGAATAGGGAGATGGAGGTGAGAGAGGTTTGGGGACGTGGTAAAGGCCATGTGACTAACGAAAGACAGAGCCAGCATTGGTTCTTGGTATCCTCTCTGTAACCAAATACTGAATCGTGAATTTACTTTCTAGGCATTCAGGGGGTCAGAATCTTTTGTGTTGATGGAAAACACATTTTAGAAATCCTGATTATCAGGGCCATTGCTGTGGCGGAGTAGGTAAAGCCACTGTTTTGGCTGTTCTACTTCCAATCCAGCTCCTTGTTAATATGCCTGGGAAAGCAACAAAAGATGACTCAAGTGCTTGGGCCCCTGCACCCATGTGGGAGACCCAGAACAATCTCTGGCTCCTGGCCTTGACCTGGCCCAGCCCTAGCCCCAGCTTTTGCATCCAACTAAGGAGTGAGCCAGTGAATGGACGACCTCATCTCTCTTTCTCACTCTCTGTCTCTCCCTTTCTCTCTGTAACTCTTTCAAATAAATCTTTTTTTTAAAAAATAATCTTATTATTTAAATTCAATCATGTATATTAAAATATTAATTGCTTTTTTTCTGATTTTCCGCATGCTCACACTGCCTAAACCAGACTAATGATTTATAAAGATGCCACGTGCTACGGGTTGGAGATGGTTTGAGTGCCCCCAAAGCTCATGTACTGCAAACTTGGTGGCCAGCAAGGTGATGTGGAGAGGCGGTGAGACTTCTACGAGGTGGGGTTCAATGGGAGGTAATTAGGTCGCTGCTCTCAGAAGGCACTCCTGTAGTTGTCAGGGACCCTGGCTACTTCCCTCAAGAGTGGGTTGTTATAAAAAGCACAGGCTCTCCATGCCCTAGGCCTCTACTGCATGCTGCCATTTCTCTTCCTGTTCCTCTACTGCTTTGTGAGCCGCTGGCAGGGGCCTCACCAGAGCTAGAACAGATGGCGTCACTTGATTTTGGGCTTTCAGCTTCCAAAGCTGTAAGCTAAACAGGACTGCTTTCTATCTGCAGTACCCAGCATCAGATATTCTTTTTTTTTTTTTAATTTTATTTTTTTGACAGGTAGAGTGGATAGTGAGAGAGAGAGACAGAGAGAAAGGTCTTCCTTTTTGCCGTTGGTTCACCCTCCAATGGCCGCTGCGGCCGGCGCATCTCGCTAATCCGAAGCCAGGAGCCAGGTGCTTCTCCTGGTCTCCCATGCGGGTGCAGGGCCCAAGCACTTGGGCCATCCTCCACTGCCTTCATGGGCCATAGCAGAGAGCTGGCCTGGAAGAGGGGCAACCGGGGTAGAATCCTGCGCCCCAACCGGGACTAGAACCCGGTTTGCGGCACTGTAAGGCAGAGGATTAGCCTGTTAAGCCACGGCGCCGGCCCAGATATTCTTTTTAAACATGATCTGGGGCCAGTACTGTGGCGTAGTGGGTAAAGATACCACCTGTAGTGCCGGCATCCCATATGGGTGCTGGTTCGAGTCCTGGCTGCTTCACTTCCCATCCAGCTCCCTGCTGATGGCCAGGGAAAGCAGCAGAAGATGCCCCAAGTCCTTGGGCCCCTGCACCCACATGGGAGACCCAGAAGAAGCTCCTGGCTCCTGGCTTTGGATTGGTGCAGCTCCGGCCGTCGCGGTCATCTGGGGAATGAACCAGCTGATAGAAGACCTCTCTCTCTCTCTCTTTGCCTCTCCTTCTCTGTATAACTCTGACTTTCAAATAAATAAATAAATCTTAGAAAGAGAGGAGAGTGAGAGAGAGATATCTTCCATCTGCTGGTTCACACCAAACAGCTACAATGGCCAGAAGTGGGCTGGTCTGAAGCTAGGAGACAGGAGCTTCTTCTAGGTCTCCCACATGGGTGCAGAGTCCCAAGGACTTGGGCCATCTTCTACCGCTTTCCCAGGCCACAGTAGAGAGCTGGATCAGAAGTGGAGCAGCTGGGACATGAACCAGCATGGGATGCTGGCACTGCAGGCGGTGGCTTTACCCGCTATGCCACAGCACCGGCCCAGCACATTTATCACTTAAAATGGTTATAGTTTTTTTGAGTTGGGAGTGTTCAAAGTGCTTTCTTCTTGCTATTTTGAAATACGCAACTCTTCAAAATGTTATATGTTTTTTAATTTTCTTTTTCTTAAAGATTTATTTATTTGAAAGGCAAAGTTACAGAGAGGGAAAAGCAGAGGCAGAGAAAGAGAAACTTTCATCTGCTGGCTCACTCCCCAAATGGGAGCTGAATCTCAGCTTTCCCAGGCCATTAGCAGGGAGCTGGATCTGAAGTGGAGCTGCCGGGACTCGAACTAGCGCCTTTTGGGATGCTGGTGTTGCAAACCCGGGCTGCTGCACTGTGCTGGCTCTGAAAGATTACACTTTCATGTGTGCCCTCCTCTCAAATCTGTCTGTTGAAATTCCATCCCCCAAGGCGGTGGTGTTGAGAGGTGGGACTTCAGGAGGTAATTAGGCCCAGAGTGGAGCCCTCATGAATGGGATTAACGCTCTCGAGAGAGTATCTTAGGGAAAGCTTCAGGCCTGGTGGTTAAGACACCACTTGGAATGGCTGCATGGATTTCCACCTGCTGGTTCCTCCCCAGATTCCCACAATGGCTGGGGACCGGGGCCAGGCTGAAGCCAGTAGTCTGGAGAGTTTCAGGGCTCCCGTATGGGTGATGCGGACCCATCTTCTGCCTTCCCAGCTGCATTAGCAGGGAGCTGGACTGGAAGCAAAGGAACCGGAACTCGAATCTGGCACTGTGGTAGGGGACGTGGGCGTCACAGGCAGTGAGTTAGTTGTTGCTCCAAATGCCTGCTCCATCACCAGAACTTTTTTTTTTTTTTTTGACAGGCAGAGTGGACAGTGAGAGAGAGACAGAGAGAAAGGTCTTCCTTTTGCCGTTGGTTCACCCTCCAATGGCCGCCGCAGTAGGTGCGCTGCGGACGGCGCACCGCGCTGATCCGATGGCAGGAGCCAGGTGCTTCTCCTGGTCTCCCATGGGGTGCAGGGCCCAAGGACTTGGGCCATCCTCCACTGCACTCCCTGGCCACAGCAGAGAGCTGGCCTGGAAGAGGGGCAACCGGGACAGGATCGGTGCCCCGACCGGGACTAGAACCCGGTGTGCCGGCGCCGCAAGGCGGAGGATTAGCCTGTTGAGCCACGGCGCCGGCCCATCACCAGAACTTCTAAGAACTCATTTACCATCTTTACTTATACCTCCCTCCACTCTGCTCTCTCCAGTCTAAGTAGTGTTTTACTTCCAACTTCTACCATAGCACCTTTCACTTGAGTGCGCACGTAGGAGTGAGATCATGTACTACTTATCTTTTTGGTGTTTGACCTATTTTGCTTAACATAATGGCTTCTTGGGGCTGGCACTGTGGTGGAGCAGGTAAAGCCACTGCTTGCAGTGCCGGCATCCCAGATGGGCACTGATTCAAGTCCTGGCTGCTCTACTTCTGATCCAGCTCTCTGCTATGGTCTGGCAAGATATTAGAAGATGGCTCAAGTCCTTGGGCCCCTGCACCCGTGTGGGAGACCCGGAAGAAGCTCCTAGCTCCTGGCTTTGGATCGGCACAGCTACAGCCGATGTGGCCAATTGGAGAGTGAATCTGCAGATGGAAGACCCCCCCCCCGCCCCGCCTCTCTGTAATTCTGCCTTTCAAATAAAATAATTAAATCTCAAAAAAAAAAAAAACACCCCATAATGGCTTCCATCCATGTTGTTGCAAATGACAAGAATGGCATTCTGTGGTACACATGTACCACACTGTCCAAACATCAGCGGATGGGTACTTAGGTTGTTCATTTCGTAGAGCATTTTCCATGTGCCAAGACCTGTACTGCTGTGGGGACACACATTCTCTCATTCTACCTGTACCCTGCCCTTTGGGACAAAGGCTACCATTGTTCCTTCTATAGAGGTCTGGGACCTGGGACTCAGAGAGGGTAGGAGGTTTGTTCAAAGGCACACAACTCTGACTTCTAGACCCAAGATCTGACCTCTGACTCACTCCAAAGCCTGGGGTCTGAAAGGGTGAGCTGCTCACCATGGCTGCCTTGTTTTTTTTTTAATTTTTTAATTTTTATTTATTTATATTTTTGACAGGCAGAGACAGAGAGAATGGTCTTCCTTTTTGCCATTGGTTCACCCTCCAATGGCCGCTGTGGCCAGCGCATCTCGCTCATCCGAAGCCAGGAGCCAGGTGCTTCTCCTGGTCTCCCATGGGGTGCAGGGCCCAAGGACTTGGGCCATCCTCCACTGCACTCCCGGGCCATAGCAGAGAGCTGGCCTGGAAGAGAGGCAACCGGGATAGAGTCCGGCGCCCCAACCGGGACTAGAACCCGGTGTGCCGGCGCCGCAAGGTGGAGGATTAGCCTGTAAGCCACGGCGCTGGCCTCACCATGGCTGCCTTGTTAAGTCAGCGTGGGCATTTACACTCTGCCGACACAGTTACCTCTGCCCACACAAGTCCCGGGGGAAAGGCACAGGGCACTGCTCAACTGGGCTCTACCGTAATTATCGTAGCTCTTGCCGTCAGTCATCCAAGACTCCTTTTCGCCTTCACCTTTTTGTGACTCATGAATCCAAAAGCTTCTATCTGGAAAAACCACTTCAACAGTTTTCCAGAAAAGTCTGCTTCTCTTTTTCACTTTTTTTTCCCCACAGAAGCCAACATCCCCCAAATCTGCACCCTTCCGGGCAACAGAGAACCAAGGTCAGAAACACTTAGATTTTTTTTTTTTTTATGGCTACTTGCTTCCTGCTTGGCCTAGCGCACGGCACACAGCTGTTACCTCTGCAGACTCCTTCTTCCAAACACAGACTTCAAAGCTCTCTAGGGCTACAGGCAATGCGTAACTAGTTATGGTGACCACAAGATACCTGGAGTGTGGGTGGGAGTGGGAAGCAGGGATGGTTGCAGGCTCAGGACGGCGCGCTGGCTCTGGAGCCTGCAGGTGCAGCACAAAGGCTGATGAGAGCTAATGACAGGTCCCTGCCAGACCAATGGAGTGACTCAGAACACAGATGTCCCGCCCACCCCTGTAGGCTGGTGGAGGCAACTCCCAGGCTGGACTTGACTCATCTGTTCTAGTTCCCTCTGCCGCTGCTCTTTTTAGAACAATCTAGGACATGGCAGCTAAAACACATCATTGTTTGCAAAGGGAATGTTTTTGCGTGGGTGGGTGGACACAATGAGTTCTCTTTCTGCTTGGGAACATGGGAGGGGTAACCAGCGACTGATTCTCACAGACATCTGTGAGTTCTGGGGGATCCAGTTATCTGGAGAGCAGGAAGTGAAGGCAGTTTAACGTCAGCATCGGTGTCACAAGGACATGAGGTTGGGATGCCTGTGTCCTGTGTCGCAGGGCCTGGCTTGCCGTTCTCATTCTGCTCCCCGTTGAAGGCACCCGATAGGAAGCACGTGATGGCTCAAGTACTTGGGTCCCTGTCACTCATGTGGGAGACCCTGATGGAGTTCCTGGCTCCTGGCTTCAGCCTGGCATTTGGAGAGTGAACCAGCAGCTAGAAGATCACTCTGTCTCTTGCTAGCTCTCTCTGCCTTCCAAATAAATAAAAATAAAAATAAAATGGGGCTATGAGTTTCAGGAGAACGTGGTCACTCCAATTTCCTAAATAAATTCTAGTACTAAGGAGAGGAACCCAAGAAGCCTGGAGTTGCTTCTTGAGTGCTGCCTCTGGAAGCAAAAATAAACAGTGTCTGCTGCAAAATCAGGTTTGATTCAATGTGTCCCGGAGTTGGGCCAACGCTGGTCCTGATGGTTTCACCCTCATGCACGAGTCTTGGACCAGTAGACCCCGGATCCAGCTTGACAGACTTGACTTTGGGTCACATGGGTCAAGCTGGCACAGGAGTACAGGTTGCATTTTTTTTTTTTTAATTTGTCAGGTATTTGCCTGGTCAAGATAAAAGCCATATTCTTCTTCTTCTTCTTCTTTTTTTTTTTTTTAAGAAAGCTTTTATTTAATGAGTACACATTTCATAGGTACAGCTTTAGGAATGTAGTGGTTCTTTCCCCCCATACCCACTCTCCTACCCCCTCTCCCATCCCACCTCCCTCTCCCATCCCATTCTTCATTAAGATTCATTTTTAATTATATACAGAAAACCAACTCTATACTAAGTAAAAATTTCCACTGTTTGCACCCACATGGACACACCAAGTATAAAGTACTGTTTGAAGACAAGTTTTATGATTAATTCTCATAGTACACTTCATTAAGCACAGAGGTCCTACATGGGGAGCAAGTGCACAATGACTCCTGTTGTTGATTTAACAATTGACACTCTTTTTTTTTTTTTTTTTGACAGGCAGAGTGGATAGTGAGAGAGAGAGACAGAGAGAAAGGTCCTCCTTTTTGCCATTGGTTCACCCTCCAATGGCCGCTGCGGCTGGCGCGTCGCGCTGATCCGAAGCCAGGAGCCAGGTGCTTCTCCTGGTCTCCCATGCGGGTGCAGGGCCCAAGGACTTGGGCCATCCTCCACTGCCTTCCCAGGCCATAGCAGAGAGCTGGCCTGGAAGAGGAGCAACCAGGATAGAATCCGGCGCCCTAACCGGGACTAGAACCCGGTGTGCTGGTGCCGCAAGGCAGAGGATTAGCCTGATAAGCCACGGCGCCGGCCTAACAATTGACACTCTTATTTATGACGTCAGTGATCACCCGAGGTTCTTGTCATGAGCTGCCAAGGCTATGGAAGCCTCTTGAGTTCACAAACTCCAACCTTATTTAGACAAGGCCATAATCAAAGTGGAAGTTCTCTCCTCCCTTCAGAGAAAGGTACCTCCTTCTTTGATGGCCCGTTCTTTCTGCTGGGATCTCACTCCCAGAGACCTTCATGTAGGACTTTATTTTTGCCACAGTGTCTTGGCTTTCCATGCCTGAAATGCTCTCATGGGCTTTTCAGCCAGACCAGAATGCCTTAAGGGCTGATTCTGAGGTCAGAGTGCTGTTTAGGAAACACCATATTCTGTAAGGCACTGAATCCCGGTTTCTATGCCAGAGTTCTATTAATGCCGTCTGGGCTGCAGCTCTGGGAGGAGTGGTGGAAGCAAGCAGCCATGGCTTTCCCCATGGCAATCCTCCCTTCTCTTCAGTTTCGTTTCTGGCAGCATTAGTCAGTCCTGGGCAGCCAGCACTGGCCCAGCTCGATGAGCCGCCTCTGATCACAGGGCAGGAGGCCACTGGTGGCATCTTATCTTGTAGACATTGTGGCATCTAGTGTCATTGCAAGGGCAAAGGTGAGGACAGCATCATAAGATATTTTGAGGCGGCTGGCATTGTGGTGCGGCACAGCTAGCAGTCCCATATCAGATACAGCTCCCTGCTATGGCCTGGGAAAGCAGTGGAAGATGGCCCAAGTGCTTGGGCCCCTGTACCCATGTGGGAGACCTGGATGGAGCTCCTGGCTCCTAGCTTTTGCCTGGGCCAACCCTGGCTGTTGTGGCCATTTAAGGAGTGAACCAGTAGATGGAAGATCTATTTCTCTCTTTATACCATTCTGCTTTCAGATAAATAAACTAATTAAAAAATTTGGAAAGGTCTTTGAGAGAGAGAGAGAGAGTGAGAGAGAGAGAGATCATAGTTACATAACTTTTATTAGAGTATATTGTTATAATTGTTCTACTTATTGTTTTTCTTAAAAGAATTATTTTATTTGAAAGACAGAGATAAAGAGAGGGGTAGAGCCTGAGAGAGAGAGGTCTTCCATGTGCTAGTTCACTCCCCAAATGACCTCAACTGCCAGAGCTGAGCTGATCTGAAGCCAGGAGCCAGGAGCTTCCGGTTCTTCCATGTAGGTGTAGGGGCCCAAGCACTTGGGCCATCTTCTACTGCTTTCCCAGGCCATAGCAGAGAGCTGGATCAGAAGTGGAGCAGCCGGGATTCAAACTGGCGCCCATATGGGATGCCAGTGCTGCAGGCTGGGGCTTTAACCCACTGTGCCATGGTGCCATGGTGCCGGCCCCTCTACTTATTGTTAATCACTTGCTGTGTGTGTATAAGTTAAGCTTTATCAGAAGTATGCCATCTAGGAAAAAGCACAGTGTACATAGGGTTTGGGTCTGTGTGTTTCAGTCTCCACTGGCGGAGGAGAGGATTCTGTTCTGCAGAATTTTAGAGCCAAGAAGTGACCCAGAGGTGTGTTTCTCTGAAATGCAGCTTCATGGACGGGCGATCATTAGGAAATTATTGTCAGCGTGCACAAAATGAAAGACCAAAGCATGGTAGTGAATTTTGTACAAGGGTAAACGTGTTCAATTAAAATTATTTTTTTGGTGCATCTATTCTAATGTTCATATTTTTAAAAAAAGCCATTGTATAGTGATTTGGGGGAATGAAACCTTTTTTTTTTTTTTAATTTAGTTTTATTTATTTGAGAGGGAAACAGAAGGAGGGGGAGGGAGAGAATCATCTGCTAGTGCATTCCTCCAATGCTCACAGGTCTGGCAGGGCTGGCCCAGTTCCAGTCCAGGCCTCCCATATGTTTGGCAGGGACCCAAGTACCTGAACCATCATGGCTGCCTCCCAGGGTGCACAGTGGCAGGAAGCTGGAACTGGAAGCAGAGCAAGGACTTGAACCCACGCACTCTGATATGGGATGTGGGCTTCCCAAGCCATATCTTAGCTGCTGCACTGAACACCTGCTCTGTAATGAAGTCTTTCTTAAAAAAAAAAAAAAAAAAAATTACCCGAAAGGTTAGACTTGCAGAGAGAGAGAGAAGAGAGAAGAGAGAGAGCGAGAGATAGCTCTTCCACCACCTGTTCACTCCCCAAATGGCCACAATGGCCAGGGCTGGGCCAGGAGCTTCAGCTGGGTCTCTCATGTGGGTGCAGGGACCCAAGTACTTGGCTCATTTTCTGCCATTTTCCCAGGTGCATTAGCAGGAAACTAGATCAGAAGTGGGGCAGCCGGGACTTGAACCGTCCGCTATATATTATGCCGGTGCTGCAGGTAGCAGCTTTGTTGCCCTCTCCCACCCTGTACCCCCAACCAAGTCTTTCTGCTCTGATCCTCACTGTTGGTCCCCTCCTGCCAGGCGAGATCTGGGGGCACCTGGTACCAGTAAACTCTGTGTCCAGGCCAGCTCTTGTGAAGCTGAGAGAAGAACTCTGGGTCACTGCACTGGAAGGGAACCTCCTGCTCCTGACCTTGATCTGAACTCAGCCGGGCCCCAGGGCATCAGCAGAGGAGGTGGAGCAGACATTGAGCTGTGCGTTTGCCCAAGTGGGCTGGGCTTTGTCTGCTTACAGGACAGGGATCAGGATAGGCCCAGCGCACTCCACCCCAGGACCCGGCCCGCCACAGAGCCATGGCCTGTGAACCCCTGCTCTCCCCAGTCACAGGCCGTGTCTTCCTTGGGACAGTGGGTTGGAAACTGTCCTCCAGGCCCGGCTGGCTGGTGGAAGTGTGGGAGAAGATCCTCTGTGGGCCAGTCAGGAAGGCGGGCGGGCTGGGTAAGCTACGGCGCTGGCCCAGAGAGCTGGGAGGTGCTCTGTGGGTTTCACTGCCATCCATCTGCATCTCGCGAAGCTAAGGGTCGCAGAGAAATACAGAAAAGCGTCCCCAATTCTACAACCAGGCTAAGCGGGATTCGGTTTTTCTTCCTTAAAAAAATTTATTTATTTGAATGTCAGATTTATACAGAGAGAGAAGGAGAGGCAGAGAGAGAGAGAGACAGAGAAGGCTTCCATCCGATGGTTCACTCCCCAGATGGTCGTAATGGCTGGAGCAGCGCCGATCCAAAGCCAGGAACCAGGAGCTTCTTCCAGGTCTCCATGTGTGTGCAGGGGCCCAAGGACTTGAGGCATCTTCTGCTGCTTTCCCAGGCCATCAGCAGGAGCTGGGTGGGAAGTGGAGCAACTGGGAATCGAACTTGCAGCCATATGGGATGCCAGCACTGCAGGTGGCGGCTTTAGCTGCTATGCCACAGTGCTGCACCCAAGGTCAATAATTTCCAAGAAGTACTCATCATAGCAGGGATGTACTGGCCAAAGGTGAGGGAGTGGCCTGCGAATGAACACGTGCCCTTTCCGAGGCGCGGGTCACAGTCACGATGCCATCACACACTGCTTCCACTTCTCTGTCACTCTTTCCTGTTTGCCTCCGTTCCCTCACCCAGTGAAGATGTACTTTGTGCTTGTCACCTATGTGTGCTCTGGAACATATCAAGGCGCTCACCAGGAGTCTTCCTGGAGCCCCTTGTCAGCAGGGCTGGATGGAATCAGTGACTGTACAGCAAGCCCAGCAAATCGGACCCTGTCCTGCAGGAAAGGAGGCGGGAACAGCCAGGGAGTGACAGCAGCAGGTTGGGGCGTCAGGACCCTGTGTGCCTGCGTGTGCTAGAGGTGGGGGCCGGGTGGGGGGAGGGCTGAAACTGTGACTGCCACCGCCCGCAGGGCTGGCCCCGGGGTCCCTCTCGGAGCAAATCAGGGGACAACCAAGAGACCATGATCCCTGCATTTCTTTCCTTTCCTCTTTTTTAAACTTGGTTCCTCTGTTGAGTGACATTTCCCTTTGCATTTCGTGGTCTCTCCAGGTTCCTGGTCTCTGTAGTCATCTGTGTTCTGTGATCATAACCAAATACCCGAGGCTGGATAACGTACGCGCTGGAGAGGTTTATTTAGTTCACGAACCCAATGGATGGAGGGTTCGAGCGGCACGGCACCGAGGTCCTGGCGAGGCCCCTGGCTGCATCACAGCACGATGGAGAAGCAAGTAGAACGCGAATCTGCCCGCGTGCAGAGGAACCACGTGGCAAGACAGAGAGTCAGAAAGATTCAGGGGTCCAGGCTTGCTCTTTTGTAGCAACCCAGTCTTGTGAGAGCCAACCCGGGTTCCAGATTAAGACAGCAGTACCGGCTAGTTTTCACAGAGCCTGTCATTCTCGTTTCTGTACACTAGATGGCAGTAGAGTTAAAGAAAAAAAACATCCAAAACTGAGGTTTTATTCTTAAAGGAATTTCCTGAGTGTTCCCACGGAGCCAAACCTGTAGAAAGACAAAGTTAAATTCCAGCAAGGCACAACAGGACACTAACATATCACAGGCTCATGTGTGCACAGTGCTTCTAGAGTAGAATGCGTTCTCTGGCTTAAACACTTTATAGAACTGATTTATTTTTATTTCAAAGGTACACACAGAGAGGCAGGGAGAGACAGAAAGAGAAAGATAAAGGGGGGAGATAGAGATAGATAGAAAGAGAGGGGGAGAGGCAGTGAGAAAGATAAAGGGGGAGGGATATATATATATAAAGGGGGAGGGATATATATATATATATGTAGAGAGAGAGAGAGAGAGAGAGAGAGATTCAGAAACAGGCTCAGGGAGATCTTCAGTCCCCTGGTTTACTCCCCAAGTGCCTGCAACAGCTGAGACTGGGCCAGGACAGAGCCAAAAGCCAGGAAGCTGGAATGGAGCCAGGACTCAAACTCAACGGTGCAGGTGTCCCAAGTAGTGGCTTATCCCCTGTACCAACCACCCACGCCATTCTGTCTTCACCTGTCTGCCTTTCCCTCTGTGTGCGCCTTTACCACATAAACGTTCACCGAATCTGAGAACTACAAGCTCCAACTTCTAGTACGTGGTGTTAGCTGCTTTTGGTTGGCAGCAAGTTAATTTGCTGTTCTTCTTAAAAATGGGGGCTGGGATTTTTTTTTTTTTTTTTTTTTTGCCATTTGGTGGGCATCATTTAACTGGTTCATTCAAGATCATTCAATGTGAAAATTAGAAAATGTAAGGAAGCCGGCTTTCCCGCAGTTTTCAAATAACATGGTAAGAAATGTAAGGGAAATGGTATCTGGGGTGTGGTTGTGGTGCAGTGGTTAAGCTGAGACTTGGGACAGCTGATCCCACACCAGGAGTGCCTGGTATCCAGTCTCACCTCTGTTTCCAATCTGGCTCCCTGCTAGCATGCAGGGAAAGAAGTGGGGGATGGCCCAAGTCCTTGGGTTCCTGTAGCTCACATGAGAGACCCAGATGGAGTTCCTGGCTCCTGGCTTTGGCCTGGCCCAGACATGGCTGCTGCAGGCATTTGGGGAGTGAACCAGTGGATGGAAGATCTCCCTCTCTCTGTGTTGCTCTCTTTCATATATCATTTTTTATTTTATCTTTAAAATATTTTATTTACTTATTTGAGAGGTAGTTTTACAGACAGAGGGAGGAAAAGACAGACAGAAAGGTCTTCCATCTGCCGGTTCACTCCCCAAATGACTGCAATGGCTGGAGCTGGGTTGATCTGAAACCAGGAGCCAGGAGCTTCTTTTGGGTCTTCCTATGTGGGTGCAGGGACCCAAGCACTTGGGCCATCTTCCACTGCTTTCCCAGGCCATAGCAGGGAGCTGGATTGGAAGTGGAGCAGCCGGACCCGAACCGGCACCCATATGGGATGCCGGCACTGCAGACGGTGGCATTACCCACTATGTCACAGTGACGGCCTCAGGCTATATGTATTTGAATGGATAAGATCATTAATGGATTTGTCCCAAATACTTTAAGTTGGCAAACTAGGTAGGCTGTTTGAGGATGAGGTAGGGGCAGTAATACAGAACTAAAAACAGAAAGCTGTTTAAAAAACAAAAAAGCAACTCCAACAGAATTTTCATCGTATCTTCCCACATCAATAAAACCCTTCCTTATTTAGACACAATTTTGGCTTAAGAACATTTCAATCCCTTAAATGAGATCCTTGTTAAGGATTCTTTCAATGCAGCACAAAGTTTGTGCTTTAAATTTCCATCCACAGTAGATGACGTAATTCCAAAGCTGAGTACTCCCAGACTCCCTTAGGAAAATGTCCATGGGGTAGAGTCCTTCATTTAGGGCGTGCGAAAGCACACACTTGTATTTTGTATGGCGAAAGCATGGGAGCTTCGGATTGCCTTCCACAAAGATGGTGAAAAAGACATCTCCTGTTGAAATATGCTTAAAAGCAACTTTTTATTCAGTTTTAACACCATGTAAGAATCCACATAGTAGCTTTTTGGTCTGCAAACGGTCCCTTTTAATAATTTCTCATTGAAAAACTTTGGTCTCTAAACCTTCCTTTTTAACACCCTTTTGAAGGTCAACCCAAAGAAGTGTGGTGTGGATCCTGTGTCTTCCTGGGAATGAAGGTTCCATGAGGGGGGCAGGCGCCTGAGAAGTCGGATGGACAGGCAGCCAGGGAGACCTCAGGGAAGTGAGGGGTGGGAGCCAGGCTGACGCCTGCAGACAGGTGCCAGGGAAGACCTGCTTCATCCTGGGTCTGCCTTGGGGCCCTGCAAATAGTTGAAAAGAAAAAAAAAGCCACTAATGCCCAATGTCTCTATCAAGCATCTTTGTTTAGCACACTGGCGATTCCTCCAAAAGTTACACAAAGATTTGCCATATGCTCCAGCCATTCTGCTTCCAAGTATACACAGCTGTGCATCGCTTGATGAGAAGGGTATGGTCCCAGGAGCGTATCTGTTGTCAGGTGACTGTCCCTGTGAGAACATTGCCGAGTGCGCTGATGCTCCCTAAGTGGCTGAGCCCGCGGCACACCCAGGTTATATGGTATGGTTATATGGTATGGCCTATTGTTCCCATTGTATACACCTGCATGTCTCACATTCTGAGTACTGTAGGCGATTGCTATACAATATGTGTCTAGACACAGAGAAGGTACAATGAGATCACTAGGCAGTAGGAATTTTGCAGCTGCATGAGAATCTTCTAATCTTCAGCACCATTGTTTATGATCCAAAACATTTGTGATGGGGTGCGTGACTACGCTCAAAAGAACGGAAAACAGGATCCCGAAGAGTCACTTGTGCATCTGTGTTGGTAGTAGCATTATTCACTATAGCCACAAGGTGGAAGCAAACCAATGTGCATCTATGGATGAATGTGATTCGTGGAACCGGGGGAGTGGGAACCACAGAACCAGACCAGCCTTAGGAAGGAATGAGGTTCTGAGAAACCCTGCAACACGGATGAATCTGGAAGATACTGTGCTGGGGCCGGCGCTGTGGCGCAGCAGCTTAAAGCCTGGCTGCAGCGTCGGCATCCCATATAGGCTCTGGTTGGAGTCCTGGCTGCTCCACTTCCGATCCAGCTCTCTGCTATGGCCTGGGAAAGCAGTAGAAGATGGCCCATGTCTTGGGCCCCTGCACCCATGTGGGAGACCTGGAAGAAGCTCCTGGTTCTTGGCTTTGGATCGGCACAGCTCTGGCTGCTGTGGTCATTTGGGGAGTGAACCATCGGATGGAAGATCTCTCTCTCTCTGGCTCTACCTCTCTCTGTAACTCTTTGAAATAATAATAATAATAAAAAGATACTATGCTGAGTGACATAAGCTGGACACAAAGGATTAAATACGGTCTATCTCACTTACCTGAGATCCCCGGAAGAGGCAAATCCACAGAGACAGAGAGTGGAACGGAGGTTACTAGGGATGAGAAGAGGGGATGACAGACTTATTATTGAATGGGTATAGGGTTTCTGCTTAGGATTATGAGAAAGGTTTGGAAATTGACAGTGGTGGTGGTTGCACAGTGTTGTGATTGTACTCAATGCCACTGACACTTAAAATGGTAAAGCTGATAGTGTGCATATTTTACGACAGTAAAACACTTTCTTTTTAAATATTTATTTATTTATTTGAAAGTCAGAGTTACACAGAGAGGCAGAGAGAGAGAGAGAGAGAGGGAGGGAGAGAGGTCTTCCATCTGATAGTTCACTCCCCTAGATGACCTCAATGGCCAGAGATGTGCTGATCCAAATCCAGGAGCCAGGAGCTTCTCCCGGGTCTCCCACTCAGGTGCAGGGACTCAAGGACTTGGACCATCTTCTACTGCTTTCCCAGGCCACAGCAGAGAGCTGGATTGGAAGTGGAGGAGCTGGGACTCGAACCGGTGCCCATGGGATGCTGGCACTGCAGGTGGTGGCTTTACCTGCTTTGCCACAGCGCTGGCCCTGTAAAACACTTTATTCATTTTTATTATGCATGCTCTACCCTTTCAAAGTAACTAATTTGCAAGAATTTAAAGATATGGAATCCTTTCCAGCAATAGTAATCATATTTTTTCTCTTTCCCATCTTTTCCTCTTATTCACCATGGAAAAAATACACACTCACACGAGAAAATGGCTTTAATTATATGCATTACACCAAGTGTCTTTTCATAAGAAGGAAGTACGTGATCAGAATGAACGCCCGCCCACTGATAGATTCTTATTGCTAAGGGTAAAGAGTCGGAAGCCAACGGCACATTCAGTAACTGGGAAGCAGTGCGAGCCATTTCAAAGCATTGAGGCAGTAGAGTGTGATACACCCATTAAATGTTGATGATGTGAAAACGCGCATAGTAAATGCTAAGTAAAAATGGCAAGCTGTAAAGTTTTGTTGTGAGGTAGAATCTTATTGTAGTTGGAAGGAAAATATACACCCCAGGAACCAAAATGTGATTTATTTATGATGTTAATGGTGTTGACTCTGGTGCTAGCATTATCAATGCTGTTTACTTTCATTGTATTTTAAAATACTTTCATAATAAATCCTCAGCATTTATTATGAAAATTTCATACAGAAAATCCAAAAGACTGATGCATAAACACCTGTTCTTCCTGTTTGATTCAATAACTGTTAATGTTTTCTTGTATTTCATTTTATTTATTCATCTATGTGTGTGTCTATCAATCAATCATCTATTTATCTTCTATCTATCCATCAATCATATGTATCAAACTATCCATCATCTCCATCATCATCATCAGTTTTGGGAATTGGCGAGTTATAGCTCAATGTCAAATATGGTCCTATTTACAAATAGCTGGATTAAGAGGGGTTTTTGGGAGCAGGCACTGTGGTGTAGCAGGTTAAGCTGCCGCCTGCAGTGCCAGCATCCTGTGTAGGTGCTGGTTCAAGTCCTGGCTGATCCACTTCCAATCCAGATTCCCTGCTAATGTGCCTGGGAAAGCAGTGAAGGATGGCTTAGTTCCTTGGGCCCCTGCACTCATGTGGGAGCCCTGGAAGAAGCTCCTGGCTACTGGCTTTGGATAGGCCTTGCCTTGGTCTTTGTGGCTATTTGGGGAGTGAACCAGTGGATGGAAGATCTCTCTCTCTGTGTCTCTTCTTCCTTCTCTATGACTCTGCCTTTCCAATGAATAATCTTTTTTTTTTTTTTAAAGAAAGGTCTTTACATTTTAAATAGCAACATTTTAACTGATTATAGAGGTGTCTGACCTTTCTTCTTGATTTGTAAGGCCTAAATACTTACTATGTGCTTTACAAACAAAATCTGCCAACCCCTGTTGTACATACAAACACATACACACACTCACACACACACGTGCACACATACAAATTTTGCTGGAGAATTTGACAAGTTTCAGACATTAGAAGACTTCTATCTCAATTACTTCATTATACATACATCTCTTTTTTTATTTTATTTTATTTATTTATTTTTATTTTTTTGACAGGCAGAGTGGATAGTGAGAGAGAGAGACAGAGAGAAAGGTCTTCCTTTTTGCCGTTGGTTCACCCTCCAATGGCCGCTGCGGCCGGCGGATCGCGCTGATCCGAAGCCAGGAGCCAGGTGCTTCTCCTGGTCTCCCATGCAGGTGCAGGGCCCAAGCACTTGGGCCATCCTCCACTGCCTTCCCGGGCCATAGCAGAGAGCTGGCCTGGAAGAGGGGCAACCGGGATAGAATCCGGCACCCCAACCGGGACTAGAACCCGGTGTGCCGGTGCCGCAAGGCGGAGGATTAGCCTGTTAAGCCACGGCGCCGGCCAACATCTCTTAAAAATAAATTAATATTTGTGATGAATCATAAACTATTAGCACACCAAAGAAAATGAACTTTCTTCACAAACATCCTAAAATACCTACCCATAGACAAATTTGTGTGCGATTGCATTTGTAAACTTTACAAAGTGACATAAATAACTTTATAACAATAAAATTAAAACATGTATTTTAAAATTAGGTTATTATAACCAAAATGTATTTTTAGCATCAATTTTATTACTCAAAGGATTTAGCAACTCTGATCTAATCAAACTGCCCCTCTGGGAATTTCGAGTTAATATTTAACATTTCAGTATCAAATAGCACATATTCATAAAGTAGCCAGAATGTGTGGTGTTTGCTAGTTAAGGGATCTTCAAAAAGTTCATAGAAAATGCAGATTAAAAAAAAATTATGCATGGACTTCAAAATTGTTAGCACCCCAAAATGTTTATTTTCATGTTGCCAAGAACTCTGAAGTATCTTAAGAGATGTAGGCAGGACAAGGCAGGATACTGTGTATTATTTTCTGTATTAAAAATCATCTCCACAGTTTCTAATAATGTTTAAAGCTGGTGGTTCACCTTACGGCTTCTTTTCCAATTTTTCTGTGTATGACTGCAACTTTCCATCACCAGAGGCTGTGTGGTTCCAGGCTGGACGCACAGCCGGCAGCTGCTGCGACCAAATCTGGCTCACAGAGTGTCAGAACTCCCGCAGCTCCGACGTGGAAACCCTGTGCCTTTGCAGGAACCTCGTATTTCAGAAGCAGAAGCAAGGCCTTTAAGGCAAACAAAACATGGAAGGAAACGCTGGCTTCAACATTTGAATGGATTTTGAGAAAAGCAGGACTTTATCCCCCTGGTAGGCGTGTTTTTGTAAACATTCCATTTTGTGTGCGTGTGTGTGTGTGTGTGTGACGTGACTCATGTGATGGAGCCACCTGATTTAGCTGCGGTAGAACTAAGTCTAGAAGGTTTGGGGAAGGATCGGTTCTTAAAATTCCCACTGCCAATCATGACTGTGGTTACATGAGGTTCGTGTCTTAAAAAAAAAGAGAGATCTGTGTTCCCAAGCTCTGGAATTATTGAAACCATGTACTTTTGTAAGCTCATCTTTGCTCTGTTTGAGCCATAATGTTATGTCTGCCTTCACCACAATCATATGAATAGGGAGCCGTTGGGCCAGGCCCTCTCCCAGCATGCAATGGGGTAGAATCTGCCTTACACAGTCAGTTGAAAGAGCAAACAAATTCTATTCCTTCCTTGACCAAGAGCTCAGAGAGAAATATCCTAGAAAATTATTTTTTAAAATTGGAGATAATCAGGGCATGTTAGGTATTAGGAAAATATCGAACAATAAACATACAAACACACACACACATGCAAGTTTGGGAAAGAATGACAGTGTACCTTTGCAAACATTTATTCATTATTTTATTTTATTTTTAAAAGATTTATTTATTTACTCTAAAGTCCACAGTTACAGGCAAGAGAGGGAGGGACGGAGAGAGGGAGAGAGAGAGAGAAAGAGAGAGAGAGAGAGAGAGAGAGATCTTCAATCAACTGGATCACTCCCCAGAGGGCCACCACAGCCAGCACTGGGCCAGGCCAAAGTCAGGAGCCAAGAGCTTCATCCGGATCTCCCACATGGGTGGCAGGGGCCCCAGCACTTGGGCCATCTCTGCTGCTTTTCCCAGGCCATCAGCAAGGAGCTGGATCAGCAGTGGAGCAGCTGTGCACATCTGGGTGCCTGTGTCACGGGTGGCAGCTTTGCATGCTATGCCATGATGCTGGACCCCCTTGAAAAATTTTACTGGCTAAAAGATGTAGTACTGTTATCCTTTTCACAAACATGAAACATATAGGCTTTCCATATGCTCGTTGAGATCTGGAGAGATGATATTAATTATGGAAGACCAAATTCAGAGTAGGCAGATATATTTGAATTTGCTTAATAAATATTCATTCCTTTGGAAAGAAATTGTTGCAAAACATTTTCTTCCTATTTTGTGGGAAGTATCCTTTTAGCACTCCCTCCTCTTTGTATGCTGTCCTCATCATATGACAATACATTTTTGGCTTAGACTAAATACAACATATGGCTCTTCCTTATTATATCAACTCAGAATCCTGTTTATAAATCTGTTTGGCTCCAGGAAGCTGCTTTTCTATGTTAATGTTATTTCTCCAACACATCTTCTTTCATTCATTCCTTCGTCATTCATGTACTGATCACCCACTATGGTTAATTTTATTTTAAATATTTTTAAAATTTTTATTTCAAAGACAGAGTTACAGAGAGGCAGAGAGAGAGAGAGAGAGAGAGAGAAAGAGAGAGAAAGAGAGGTGTTCCATCTGCTGGTTCACTCCCCAGTTGGCTGCAACGGCCGGAGCTGCGCTGATCTGAAGCCAGGAGCCAGGGGGCTTCTTCCAGGTCTCCCACGCAGGTGCAGAGGCCCAAGAACTCGGGTCATCTACCGTTTTCCCAGGCCATAGCAGAGAGCTGGATTGGAAGTAGAGCAGCCAGGACGCGAACCGGCACCCATATGGGATGCTAGCACTACAGGCAATGGCTTTACTTGCTACCCCACAGCGTTGGCCCCAACTTTGAACTTATTGTAAGATAAAAAGCAAAAAGAAATTTCAGAAACCAGACCAAAACAAAGGGTACATACCATTATGATGATACCTTGTCATAAGCTTAAACAAACTTGGGGTTGGGTGGGTGATTGGTGCGTGGTTAAGACACTTCTGTGGGATGCCTGCATCTCATGTCTGAGTGTCTGGGTTCAAGTCTTGGCTCTGCTTCTGACCCTAGTTTCCTGCTTATATATACACTCTGGATGTAGCCCGTGATGGTTCAATCAGTTGGATCCCTGCCATCCCTATGGGAGACCCAGATTGAGTTCTGGGCATCTGGCTTCAGCCTAGTTTGGTTCTGTCGCAGGCATCTGATGTGTGAACCTGCAGATGGAAGATCCTTCTCTGTCTGTCCCTGTCTTTCTCTATCTTTCAAGTAAAACTGAATATATGTAAATAAAAACAGAAAAAGAAAAAGGTAGAGATTGGATCGAATGGCTAGAGTAATTAGACTGCATTAAGCTGTCTGTACAGCAAGGGAGGCGTGGTGTGCAGGATTCAGTAGCTGACTACGATGGACAGGCTAGTGGGCTCGCACATGGACTCCTGCGGCATGGTGCGAGAGCCTAGCTTTAGTTTAAATGAGTGTTGCATTCATGGGACTTATTGCCTTATTAAAAGCAAATAATTGGGGCCAACACTGTGGCGTAGTAGGTTAAGCCTTTGCCTGCAGTGCTGGCATCTCATATGGTCGCCGGTTCTAGTCCCAGCTGCTCCACTTCTGATCCAGCTCTCTACTATGGCCTGAGAAGGCAGTGGAAGATGGCCCAAGTGCTTGGGCCTCTGTACCCATCTGGGAAACCTGGAAGAAGCTCCTGGCTCCTGGCTCCTGGCTTTGGATTGGCGCAGCTCTGGCCATTTGATGAGTGAACTGGCAGGTGGAGGACCTCTGTCTCTGTCTCTCCCTCTCTTTATCTGTGACTCTGCCTCTAAAATAAATAAATATATCTTTAAAAAGAAAAAAAAATCAAGTAATTAGGGCCTGACATTGTGGCCAAGTGGGTTATGCTGATGCCTGAGATACTAGCATCCCATATGAGCGCCATTTAGAATTCCAGCTGCTCCACTTCCGATCCGGCTCCTTGCTAATCTGCCTGGGAAAGCAGCAGATGAAGACCCAAGTCCTTGGGCCTCTGCACCCACATGGGAGACCCGGAAAAAGCTCCTGGCTCCTGGCTCAGGATCAGTGCAGCTCCGGCCGTTGTGGCCATTTGGGGAGTGAACCAGCGGATGGAAGATCTGTTTGTTTCTGTCTGTCCCTCTCTCTGTCACTCTGCCTTTCAAATAAATAAATACACATTTAAAAGCAGCACATAAAGAAAAAAAAAACCCAAGTAATTAGAACCAAAGGCAAACTCAGTAGAAGAGGGCCATGATGAGAATGGTGACAATGTCATGAAATTCTCCATGTGATTGGGCTATTATTATTATTTTTTCATCTGAGGACAATCTAAAAACAGAAAAACAGACGGTGAAGGGTGAGGGGAAACAGTATGAAACTAAGAAACCGAGGAGAGGGGGAAAGAAAGGTGCTTCAGTTCTTTTGAAGGAAGAGAGAAAACACGTTTCCAAGAGCCCACGACGGCTTGGGAAAGACCAGAAGCCCGAGGGGTGGGGACGCTGAGCCAGCCCGAGCGGCATCTGTGAGCCGTGAGAGGGACGCCGTGTCTCCGCGCCTGTGTCAGCCAGAGGGCTGCATTCCAGGAAAGGGTGATGTGGTTACACAACACACCACGGTTTGGCCCAACGGACGCTGACACTGAGCCAACCCCGGGGGTTTCCAAAAACTCAGAGTGTTGTGGGCAGTTCTGGCTTCTTGCATATGCCAGGCTATTCATTAGAGGAACCGCTGGATTAACCCCTGGCCATAATCACCTAGGAAGAGGGCCTGTGCGCAGACGCTTGTTGTGGGTAACCGAGGGGACTCCCCTGGGAGCCGCCATCTTGTTTCAGCCCTCCTGGTGCCCAGAGTGGGAGCGGTGCATGCTGGGAGCATGCCAAGTACGCACGCACGCAGACGGCACGCTGGCCGCTCCTAACTGTTGTCCTGCCGCCTCTGGGGGCGCAGGGTGACTGGCCGGTGACTGGCGCGCCTCTTAGCCCTAAAATGACCTGAACATGGTAGAAGCATTTGAGCCATCTGGGGTACAGCGGAGATTTCTTCTGTCCTTGTCTGAGTGGCTTTGCCGCCTTTGTGGACAGTAGACAGCCACAGATAAAACCAGAGGAGAAAGTGCCCAGGAAGCCGGCTCCCCTGGACACACAGTGCTGCCCCTGTGTCACTCCTTCCTTGGGAATGAATACCTTTAAAACACAACGAAATGGGGGCCAGCTTTGTAACACAGCAGTTGAAGCCGCAGCCTGCCTTGCTGGCATCCCCTGTGGGTGCTGGTTCCTGTTCCGGCTGCTCCTTTTCAGATCCAACTCCCTGCTAATGCACCTTGGAAGCAGCAGATGATGGTACAAGCACCTGGGCCCCTGCCACCCACATAGATCTGATGGCCTTCCAGGCTTCTGGCTTTGGCCTGGCCCAGCCCCAGCCATTGCAGCCATTTTGGGAGTAAACCAACAGAGGGAAGATCTCTCCTTCTCTCCCTGTAACTCTGCCTTTCAAACAAATAAATCTTTTTATTTGAAAGGCAGAGTTGCAGAGAGGAAGGGAGAGAGAGAGAGAGAGAGAGAGAGAGAGAGAGAGACTTCCATCTGCCGGTTCACTCTCCTAATGGCTGCAATGGCTGGAACTGGGCTGATCCAGAGTCAGGAGCCAGGAGCTTGGTCTGGGTGTTTGACTCAAGGCCCCCGTAAGTCTAGGAGGCCTTCCCGGAGTTGGAATTGACCTTAGTAGGCATGGCTGCATATGCTGTTGAAATGTAAGGTGAATTGATGGGAGCTCACCACAGGGGCTTCTGTGTTCCCAATGAAACAGGTGCTGTATCCCCAGAACCTAGAGCTTTTCCTGACACACTGTGGATGCCCAGTGAAAGCTTATCGAGTGACCAGAGGGATCCATTCAGTCAAAGGAATCAGCTAGGTGTGGCATTGACGCCTGGAAGGAGAGAGCGTGTGTTCTGGAACATCAGCTTTGGGCCATCTGCAGTAAGAGGTAGGCAGAGTCCTCATGAGGCCAGTTCAACTGCTGTCATCATCAGACCACTGCCATTTTTTTTTTTTTTCTATCAGTTTTCAAGAATCAGGGAATGCCGTGTGGTTTTAATTTTTTACTTGAAAATCCAGATGTCTATATGGTTTCCTGGAAGTTCCGAGAAAATGGAGGCATGTGTGAATTTGTGCATTTGGGTGTTGGAAGATCAGGAGAGATGAGGGGAAGTGCACAGGAACCATGGCTTTGAACCATCCCAGGTGACCTTGTTTCTTTCCCTTCTTACTTCCCCAATCTAATCCTTGGCTCTGCAGACGCGTTAACCTTAGAACATTTCAATCATTCCAGCAACTATGACATGAATAGAATTTATGGCTAAGGACTTAATTTTTAAAATGAGCTTTTGTTTTAATCAAAGCAATAAATGTATGTAATTTTTAAAGGTCAAATAATACAAAAGGGCATATCACGAAAAACAACATATTATTTTTTTTTAAAATTTATTTATTTATGTGAAAGTCAGAGTTACACAGAGAGAGAAGGAGAGGCAGAGGGAGAGAGAGAGAGAGAGAGAGAGAGAGGTCAAGGTCTTCCGTCCGCTGGTTCACTCCCCAGTTGGCTGCAACAGCTGGAGCTGTGCGGATCCGAAGCCAAGAGCCAAGAGCTTCTTTTGGGTCTCCCACGCGGGTGCAGGGGCCCAAGGCCTTGGGCCATCTTGTACTGCTTTTCTAGGCCATAGCAGAGAGCTGGATCGGAAGTAGGGCAGCGGCGCCTTGAACCATCACCCACATGGGATGCCTGCACTTCAGGCGGTAGCTTTACCTGCTACGCCACAGCACCAGTCCCAACAATATATTCTTTTTTGTTTTTGACAGGCAGAGTTAGACAGACTATTTAATAGTTACCTCCATTTTTCTTTTCTGTCAAATGAAAAGATGTCTGTTTCACTCATATACGGTAAATTATTTTTTTGTTTTAAAAGATTTATTTACTTGAAAGGCAGAGTTACAGAGGAGAGAGAGAGAGAGAAAGAGAGAGAGAGAGAGAGAGAGAGAGAGAGAGAGAGAGAGAGAGAGAGAGGTCTTCTATCCACTAGTTCAATCCCCAAATGGCTGCAACGGCAGGAGCTGGGTTGATTCATATCCAGGGGCCAGGGGCTTCCTCCAGGTCTCCCATGTGGGTGCAGGGACCCAAGCACTTGGGCCATCTTCTGCTGCTTTCTCAGGTGCATTATCAGGGAGCTGGAATGGAAGCAGAGCAGCCGGACTCACACTGGCGCCCATATGGGATGTGGCGCTGGCGTTACCCACAACACCACAGCGTCAGCCCCATATACAGTAAATTTTAAAACAGTCACAGCTCAATGAAAGTATAGTAATACACCATTCTTTTTTTGTTTTTAAAGATTTATTTTATTTATTTGAAAGACAGAGTTACAGAGAGAGGTAGAGCCAGAGAGAGAGAGAGAGATAGGTCTTCCATCTGCTGGTTCACTCCACAGATAGCTACAATGGCCAGAGCTGAGCTGATCTGAAGCCAGGAGCCAGGAGCTTCTTCCATGTCTCCCATGTAGGTGCAGGGGCCCAAGGACTTGGGCCATCTTCCACTGCTTTCCCAGGCCATAGCAGAGAGCTGGATTGGAAGTGGAGCAACCGGGACTCGAACCAGCGCCTGTATGGGATACCCGCACAGCAGGCTGGGGCTTAAACCCACTGTGCCATTGTGTATGCCCCAGTAATACACCATTCTTAACAATTTGCTTGAAACAGACTTAAAACAAAGTTTGACCAAACACTCTATTTGCAGGAAAACTGATACATACAGGAATTTTTTCTTTTTGCTTTGGATTTTGGATTTTGGATTCTTTTTTAAATTTAGCTCCCACATCTAAAGGAGAACTTGGGGTGTTTGTCTCAGGTGTTTCGCTTAGTTCCTTCAACATCATGAAGGACTTAGGCTTTTTTATTCTAGCTCGTCAATGCGCTATTTTGCTAAAGGGTCATGGAAGCCTCTGGTTAGGATTTACTTTAAGAAACTTCACTGTCCTTGGATTTCTTGGTCGTTAGAGAATGCAATCTAGCTTTCTCTGGTGCTGGGGAATAATTCATGTTTCTTAGGCCGACAGCTGGGAGGCCAAATTCATCTGCAACTGCTCTTCCAGCCAGCAGAGGGAGCACTGCCCTTACCCTGTGATGTCTGGGCTTGAACTGCTAGGGTTCGCCTGGAAACTTCTCAGCTAGTCTGGATAACCAAGACTCTGTTTGGTGTTGGGGAGAAAGGTGTCTGGGACTCCGACTTGGGTTCTTGGCCATCCAGATTCTATATAACGGAACCAGCCGAGTTCCAGATTTGTTTGCTTACCGTGGGGGACTGCTGATGGCTGCCCAGGGACCGCTGTTCTGTGTTACTCCCGACAGTGAGAAGTCATGCGAACAATTTGCACTAAGTCCACAAAGAGCTGACCTAAATAAACTCACCCACGGGATTAGAGGCTGGCATCCGGGATCTCTTGTGCAACAGACTGAGTATTTCTGCATCCTTGGAAGCTTTTTGATGTGGCCGCTGGGCGGGCAGCTGGGATGTCTCCCTTCTCCCTGACTCAGCAATCCTGTCTGGGGAGTCACCTCTGTCCACAGCTGACTCCGCAGACACGGGACTTCTCTGTTTCATGCTCTGCTAGGCCACAGCCCCCACCCCTCTTCTGCAAGAGTGGCTCATGCAACATTTTGTGCATCCTCTCACCATTGCATTCTCCCTATGTTTCCAATCACTGGTCCCCAGACTTGAGGGAGAATACTTCTCTTTGCTTGGAAACAGATGCCTTTGTAATATGAGAGGCCTTCACAAAGCACCTGGGAAATGCTTACTCTCAAAAAGTTGTGCATGGGGGGCCGGCACTGTGGGCGTAGAGGGTAAAGCATCCCATATGGGCACTGGTTTGAGTCCTGGCTGCTCCACTTCCGAGCCAGCTCTCTGTTATGGCCTGGAAAAGCAGTGGAAGATGGCCCAGGTCCTTGGGCCTCTGGGAGACTTGGAGGAAGCTCCTGATTCCTGGCTTCGGATCGGCACAGCTCTGACTGTTGTGGCCAACTGGGGAGTGAACCAGTGGATGGAAGACCTCTCTCTCTCTCTCTCTCTCTCTCTCTCTGCCTTTCCTTCTCTCTCTGTGTAACTCTGATTTTCAAATAAATAAATAAATCTTAAAAAAGTTATGCATGGGTCTCAACATTCATTTTTTGCACTCCAAAATAAACATATCTTTTAATTCCATTTTTCCCCCTGGAGTTTTTGAAGCACCCTTGTATTTATCCACCCGTCATTGCTGGTGTTTCTTTTGGCTACAATTCTTTTGACACTTGCAGTGGGTCTTGTGATAGTTCTTTAATTTCTTGAATGGGTATTTGGATTGTTCTACTTCATTCAGGATTTTCTTCATTTGCATCTTCTCTCTCTGGCTGCTTAATAGGAGTGAATGCTTGGGTGTGAAAAGAACTTTGAACTAGGATCCTGGTCTTTCCCATAAAAGTCAAGACTTCTTTTGTTTGCTTAAAAATGTTTTGGAGAAGAAACATATAGGAATTTAGTGCCAACCAGCAATTCCCACTTTCCACCCTTTTGTTTTCTTAAAAGATTTATTTATTTGAAAGACAGAGTGACATGGAGAGAGGGAGGGATGGGAGGGATAGAGGGAAAGAGAGGAGAGAGAGAGAGAGAGAGAGAGAGAGAGAGAGAGAGAGAGAGAGATCTTCCATATGCTGGTTCACTCCCCAAATGCCCACAGTGACTGGGGCTGGGCCAGGACAAAGCCAGGAGCCAGGAGCTCCATCAGAGCTCCTATGTGGGTGGCAGGGCCCCCAGTACTTGGGCCATCATCTGCTGCTTCCATGGTGCATTAGCAGGGAGCTGTCTGAAGCAGAGTAGCTGGGACCCTAACTGGCACTCTGATATGGGATGTGGGCATCCCAAATACTGGCTTAACCTGCTGTGCCATGATGCCAGCCCCTTCCACCATTTTTTAAAGATCTATTTATTTACTTGAAAGTCAGATTTACACACACACACACACAGAGGGAGAGGCAGAGAGAGAGAGAGAGAGAGAGAGGTCTTCCATCTACTGGTTCACTCCCCAGATGACCGCAATGGCCGGAGCTGAGCCGATCTGAAGCCAGGAGCCAGGAGCTTCTTCCGGGTCTCTCACATGGGTGCGGGGGCCCAAGGACTTGGGCCATCTTCCACTGCTTTCCCAGGCCATAGCAGAGAGCTGGATCGGAAGTGGAGCAACCAGGACTTGAACTGGTGCCCATATGGGATGCCAGCACTGTAGGTGGTGGCTTTACCTGCTATGCCACAGCGCTGGCCCCCCTTCCACATTTTGAAGAAAGAAAAAGGAATTTGTGTTATTTGAGATTCAACTGATTCTTCCTCTTCTCTACTGTCCAGTTCTACAATATGTTGACTTTTTCAGAGTCACTCTAGGTTAGAAAGTGGGTAGGCTCTGATTTTGTTCTCTTTGGCTCTCTTCTACGTCACCCTTTTTTTTTTTTTAAAAGATTTATTTATTTATTTGAAAGTCAGAGTTTTATATATATATATATATACATACATACATATATATAAAACTCTGACTTTCAAATAAATAAATGAATCTTTAATATATATTATATAATAAATAAATAAATCCATATATATATGGAGAGACACAGAGACAGATCTTCCATCTTCTGGTTTACTCCCCAAGTGGCCACCATGGCCAGGGCTGGGCCAGGCCAAAATCAGAAGCCAGGAACTTCATCTGGATCTCCTTCGTTTCTGGCAGGGGCCCAAGCACTTGGGCCATCTTCTGCTGCTGTATTGCAAGAGGAGCAGCTGGGACATTAACCGATGCCCTTCTGGGATGGCAGTGTCACAGGTGGTGGCTTTAACCACTCTGCCACAATGCTGCCCCCTCTATGTCCCCCCCCCTTTTTTTTTGGTGAGTGGGTGGGGAGTGAATATTCTCTAATAGGTCAGAATCTTCTCTGTTTCTGGTAAGTTTACTTGGAAGAGAGATTTCCAGTTCAATACTGAATTAATCACAAATCACTCCCATCTGACATGCATTGTGAGACTGTGGCTGTGTTTTTTTCCCTCTTTATTTATGTAGTTATTTATTTGAAAGGCAAGGAGGGGGGTGGAGGAGAGAGAGAATTCCCACCCACTGGCTCACTCCTCTGCCTGTCAGAACCAGGGCTGGGCCAGGCTGAAGCCAGGAGCTAGGAACTCAGTCTGGGTCTCCCGCATGGCTGCAGGGGCCCAAGAACTTGAGTCATCGCTGCCACCTCCGAGGGTGTGCGTTAGCCGGAAGCTGGAGTTGGGAGCTTCCGGTGTTAGAGCTGGGTGCTAGACTCAGTCACTCTGATACGGCATGCAGGGGTCCCAGGCAGCATGTGGATCACGACACTAACAACTATAGCCTGTCTCAGTTGACTGTCCTTGACGTATAGCTACAATGACAAAATCCACCTAAATGTCTTGGGTCATTGTATTCAGAAAAGATACTAATTAAAAAAATTTTTGGGCCAGCACCGTGGCTCACTAGGCTAATCCTCCACCTGTGGCGCCAGCACTCCAGGTTCTAGTCCCAGTCGGGGCGCCGGGTTCTGTCCCGGCTGCTCCTCTTCCAGTCCAGCTCTCTGCTGTGGCCCGGGAGTGCAGTGGAAGATGGCCCAAGTGCTTGGGCCCTGCACCCCATGGGAGACCAGGAGGAAGCACCTGGCTCCTGGCTTCAGATTGGCGCAGTGCCGGCCGTAGCAGCCATTTAGGGGGTGAACCAATGGAAGGAAGACCTTTCTCTCTGTCTCTCTCTCTCTCACTGTCTAATTCTGCCTGTTAAAAAATTATTTTTTTGGGAAAGGCAGCTTTATCCTGTAAAAATGTAACACCTGCCTAAATCTTATTTTGCAATCTGTTTAAAGATCAAGAAGGTAGTTGTATTTGTTGGTGCCTGTTCCCATGCCAGGGTGGGATGGGAATGGCTGAGTTGCAAGCACCTGGGGAAGTAGAGACGGTCTGGTGAGTGCGATGGAGAAAGACTACTGGGGCCTAGGCTGGAAGACACAAGACAGCATGGAACAAGGGGCCAGATTTTGTGAGGGAGATCCCAGGTGTGGCCTACGCCAGTGGGGGAGGGAAGACAGACGACCCGGGGGTTATAGACGGCGAGGGTGAAAATCAAGTTCTTCACCTGGAGAATTGTTGCCGTTGGCCTGTGAGCTTTGTAGTTTGGTTCTCCTGACTCCTTCTCCTCTTGGAAGTGGTCAGCTCCCCATCTGTGCAAAGAAATACCTGCAAGGAGCTGCCTCTGCAAGGAAAGACAGCTTGAAAATGGCGCATGGTTCTGGAGGTTCACAGTCCAAGATTGGGCAGGCACCACCAGCTCAGCTTCTGGAGACTGAGCCCCAGCCCAGCACAGCCCAGCACGGGGGGAGCAGGTGCTTGTCTGTGTCTCTCCTTATGAAGCACCATATTACATCCAGGGCCGGCACCCTCTACAGCCTCATCCAATCTCATCACTTCCAAAGGCTCCACGTCTGAAGACCAAAGCTGGGTTTGGTTTATACCCTCTTAGTTTCATTAACATACGATTTCAGGACCAAATTTTTTTTTTTTGGAAAGACAGACAGACATGCACACACATACACACACAGAGAAAGAGAGAAAGAGAGAGAGAGAGAGAGAGAGAAAGAGAGAGAGAGAGAGAGAGAGAGAGAGAGAGAGAGAGAGAAGGTCTTCCATCAGTTGGTTCACTCCCCTAGATGACCTCAACGGCTGGAGCTGTGCTGATCTGAAGCTAGGAGCTAGGAGCGTCTTCTGGGTCTCCCACATGGGTGCAGGGGCCCAAGGACTTGGGCCATCTTCTCCTGCTTTCCCAGGCCATAGCAGAGAGCTGGATTGGAAGTGGAGCAGCAGGGACTTGAAACGGTGCCCATATGGGATGCTGGTGCTTCAGGCCAGGGTGTTAACCCTCTGTGCCACAGTGCTGGCCCCTATATTTTTAGTATAGCTGTCTTGTCCTGTCTTCTGCCTTTCCCCAGGCTCTGGCTGTTATCCTTATCTTGGGATATATGTTCCAAGACCCTTAGTGGATACCTTGAAACTGGGGATAGTGCCCAGCCCTCTAATTTAATGCCTTTTCCCTCTTAACTAAGATTTTAGCACATACTGTGGCCATAACTTTTGCAGTGCGACAGAGAAGCTAGCATGAGTTTTGAACAGCAGCATGAGAGAGAGAGAGAGAGATTGAGAGAGGGAGAGAGATTGAGTTTCCATCTTCTGGTTGACTCTCCAATTGGCCACAACAGCTAGATCTGGGCCATGTCAAACTCAGGAGCCAGGAACTCCATCTGGGTCTCCCACATGGGTGGTAGGGTCCAAGGACTTGGACCATAATCCATGGCTTTCCCAAGCACATTAGCAGGAAGCTGGATGGGAAGAAGAGTAGCTGGGATGGTAACTGGCACTCCGATATGGGATGCTGGCATTGTAAGCTGCGGCTTAACCTTCCGTGCTACAATGCCTTTATTTACTTACTTAGCATTAATTACTTGCATTACTTTGTTTTTTTCTTTTCCCCCTTCACAGTTTATCATAGGTTTTGCAATCCCATACAAATTTTGTCTTTCCTCATTAGGTGGAGAGCTTCCATTTTTTTCACTTAAGGGAGGCACTTCATGGTTTCTCTTTGGCATATCTGAGTTGCCAGACATCACTTCCTATGTGCGTTGGAGCCCATTCTTGAGTACAGCCAGGGTGACTTGAACACGGAGCCCAGAATCCCGGGACACTGATCTGATAACCTAGACAGCTGCTAAATGACTAATGACAGACATGCAGACAGTGGGGATTCGCTGGACAAAGGAGATTCCTGTCTTGGGCAGGACAGGCAGAGTGGGACAGAATGAAATGTCATCACTCTGCTCAGAATGGCACAGAACTTAGGAATTGTTTATTTCTGGAAACTTCTATGTTGTATTGTTGAATCAGTTGACTGCAGGCAGCTGGAGCCTTGGAGTGTGAAGCTGCGTGGCAAGAGGATGCCTGCACGTCTTTTACCAGGCTTCCCGTGCCTCCGTGCCCTACGGTTGTAGAAGTGTCACACGAAAATTGCTCAAGTAGGCATCCTTCTAAGAAATTCACTTTCCTTTTCATTTAGTCCATTTAGATTTATTATGGACAGTCTTGGCATCTCATTTTTTTTTTTTAGCTCCCTCTTTTCCTAAATTCTTCTTTCTCAACATCTTTGCATGTTTTAAAAAGTTTAAATGTATTATTCTATTTTGGTTTGGAAGTTATGGTTTCTCCATCTTTTCATCACTACTGCATCCAATTTTACATCTAGGCTTAACACGTTCTCTTACACAATGCAAAGACCCTAGAATGCATAAACTCTGTTTACTTGCTTTCCACCGTGTACACTGTTGCAATGTATTTTATTTCTAGAATGTTCCAGGCCAATGTTCCAGCCCCTCTTGTTAGGTTTATAAATGATTTCCAGCTATGGTAGATTCCACTTTCTGCACTGGGAGTTTCCGAAGTTTTCAAAATATCCCCCAGAAGCGATATTTCCCATTTTCTAGGGTGCTCAGAGACCTGGAGTCAGGTCTCCCATGTGGGTGACAGGGACTCAAGTACTTGAGCCATCATCTGCTGCCTCTTGGGTGCATTGGCAGGAAGCTGGATTGGAAGTGGAGGAGCTGGAACCCGAACTGGAACTCTGATATGGGATGGGGGAACCCCAGGCACCAGCTTAACCCATTGTGCCACAACACTGGTCTCTTTTCATTTGATTTTTGAACTCCAATTCATTCATCTTTTGTTTCTATAAGTTCTAGCTGACTTTTCAGATTGGCCTATTCGTTTTCATAGTGTGTGGTCTTTCCTTATGGTTTTTATTATATTCATTCATTTTAAATAAACTTGTTTGTTGTCACTTCTACATAGTTTACTATCCAGATTTTGGGTGTGCTAATTTTCCTGTTTATTGCATTTTCTGAATTTCCTTTCTAGTGCCTTCATTTGTTGTTAGGTTTATTTTATTTTTATTTTTTAGGATTTATTTATTTATGTGAAAGTCAAAGTTACACAGTGAGAGAAGGAGAGAAGGAGAGGCAGTGAGAGAGAGAGAGAGAGAGAGAGAGAGAGAGAGAGAGATGACTTCCATTTGCTGGTTCACTCCACAACTGGCTGCAATTGCCGGAGCTGCGCCAATCCAAAGCCAGGAGCCAGGGGCTTCCTCCGGGTCTCCCACATGGGTGCAGGGGCCCAAGGACTTGGGCCATCTTCTGCTGCTTTCCCAGGCCATAGAAGAGAGCTGGATCGGAAGTGGAGCAGCCGGGGCTCGAACCGGTGCCAGCACTGCAGGCAGTGGTTTACCCACTATGCCACAGCACTGGCCCCTCTTGTTAGGTTTATAAATGATTTCCAGCTATGGTAGATTCCTCTTTCTGCATTGGGAGTTTCCGAAGTTTTCAAAATATCCCCCAGAAGCGATATTTCCCATTTTCTAGGTGCTCAGAGCGCCTTAAGAGCCTTCATATCACCTGCGTGCCCAGTCCTGTGATTGTCACACATTTAACCCTCACACCCCTGTGACTGCTTGATTGGCAGTTTGAACCCCAGGCCCTGGACAGGTGGGAAGCTTTCTCACTGCTCAAAGGCAGGTAGGGGGTGGGTGGGTGACATTTTTGGCTCTCTTAGGAGGATTAGTTCTTCAAGGCTCCAACATGGAAGTGGGATAGCCACTTCTCTCTGCTTTTATTTATTTATTTATTTGAAAGAGTTACATAGAGAGAGGAGAGGCAGAGAGAGAGAGAGAGAGAGAGAGAGATCTTCCATCAGCTGGTTCACTCCCCAGATGGCTGCAATGGCTGGAGCTGCGCCGATCTGAAGCCAGGAGCCAGGAGCTTCCTCCAGGTCTCCCACGTGGGTGCAGGGGCCCAAGGACTTAGACCATCTTCAAATGCTTTCCCAGGCCACAGCAGAGAGCTGGATAGGAAGTGGAGCAGATGGGACTCGAACCAGCGCCCATATGGGATGCCAGCACTGTAGGCGGCCGCTTAACCCGCTATGCCACAGCGCCGGCCCCTCCCCTTCTTTTACAGAAGTCCTGTTTCTTGTCCTTACAGCGGCATTAAGGCCAGTCTCGCGCGTCTGGAGCCTCTGATGGAATTTGAGGCAGTTGGTGGACAGGACGGGGTCCATGCGCTTGGGACGTCATCAAATAATCAGCCGCCAGGGGGAGCTGCTCAGAGTTCTGTGACAAGCAAAGGGGAGATCCCTAAAGAAGTTGCTTCCCGGAGAAACAGTCCGCAGAGCCATGGATAGGGGGGCATCCAGCATGGAGGAGATAGGGGGCGGGGGGCCTCTCCTGCTCCAGCCACATCCATCTCCATGCACTGTGCGCAGGCTGGGTTCTGCTAGTTGTTCCTATTTGCGCTGGTCTGGCTCCTCTGTGTGCAAGGCTGCAGGCTAAGGTTTCCTGGAGCATCTTCTGAAATACTCAGCTTCCCACAGTCTGTGCCCTGCTCTTGCCCGAGGCCCACAGTCTGGGTCACAAAGCTGCTATTGACTTGTCTCTGTCTTGGTCCTGATTTCCCTGTTTATTTGGCACAAAGGGATTTTCTAAGTTTTTTTTTTTTTTTTTCCTCCTAGTTTGCGTTTTGATTCCTTTGTTGTTTTTGCTTCATTTGACTCATTACTCTGAAAATCCATGAGAGGGTGGTTCCTTCAAAACCAGGTATGTTTTTGAAAATCCTGTTGGCCTCAGCGATTTTTAGAAATTTATCCTCCAGCCTCTTTCTTGGTCTCGCTTAGTTGTCCTTTACTTCTTCAGCCTTTTGTTGTCGCTTGCAGTCGACACTTTGCCATTCTGAGTATGAAATGCTTTTAAATATGCTGTATTGGGGCTGGTGCTGTGGCGTAGCAGGTTAAGTGGCCGCCTGAAGTGCTGGCATCCCACATGGGCACCAGTTCAAGTCCCGGCTGCTCCACTTCCTATCCAGTTAGTTCTCTGCTATCACCTGAGAAAGCAGTGGAAGATGGCACAAGTCCTTGGGTCCCTGCACCTGCATGGGAGACCCGGAAGAAGTTCCTGGCTCCTGGCTTCCGATCAGCGCAGCTCCAGTCGTTGCGGCCAATTGGGGAGTGAACCAGTAGATGGAAGATTCCTCTCTCTCTCTCTCTCTCTGCCTCTCCTTCTCTCTCTGTGTAACTCTGACTTTCAAGCAAAATAAATAAATCTTTAAAAAATATGCTATATTATCTCAGAAAAGTGATCGTAAGGCTAATACATAATGCATATATGACAACTTCTATTTTATCCAGATGCCTTTTGTCTGGGATTTCCATTAAATGCATATATTCTATTTTTTTTATTTTTTAATTAATTAATTTTTTTTTAATTTTTGACAGGCAGAGTGGATAGTGAGAGAGAGAGACAGAGAGAAAGGTCTTCCTTTTTGCCGTTGGTTCACCCTCCAATGGCCGCTGCAGTCGGCGCATCTCGCTGATCCGAAGCCAGGAGCCAGGTGCTTCTCCTGGTCTCCCATGCGGGTGCAGAGCCCAAGGACTTGGGCCATCCTCCACTGCCTTCCTGGGCCATAGCAGAGAGCTGGCCTGGAAGGGGGCAACCAGGATAGAATCCGGCACCCCAACCGGGACTAGAACTCGGTGTGCCGGCCCCGCAAGGCGGAGGATTAGCCTGTTAAGCCACGGCGCCAGCCTTCTATTTTTTAAAAAATGAAATCTTGGCTTCATGTTTAAAAAGTTTATTTATTTATTTTCATTGAATTGAAAGCAGAGAGGAAGACAAAGAGAGATCTTTCATTTGCTGGTTCACTCCCCAAATGCCTGCAATAATCAGGACTGAGCCAGGCTAAATCCAGGAGCCTGGAGCTGCATCTGAGTCTCCCATGTGGGTGACAGGGACTCAAGTACTTGAACCGTCATTTGCTGCCTCCCAGGATGTAGTAGCAGGAAGCTGGGTCAGAAGTGGAGCAGCCGGGGCACACACTGGTACTGTAACATGGAATGTGGATGTCCCAAGCAGCGGCTTAACCCGCTGTGCCGCAGTACGCACCCCACATATATTCCAATTAAAATCCAATTTGCTGAAAAATTACCTCCCTCCAACCTCAACATGACAACTGCTTTCTTCCCTCGTCTTTGTTAATCCAACGTACTGAAATTAAGGATTTTGGGGATCTCAGTGCCCAACCACTAAAGGAGGATTTCATTAGCAAGACATTCTGGAATGATCAAGTATATTTTAATGCTTTTTTTGTTTTGTTCCCCTCCCTATGTCAGGCAATAAAAAACAACCAGACTAACTTTGCAGGATCAGTAGGCCTCTAGGATGTGTTCTTGGGTAATACCTTGCATTTATTTATGTAAAATGTGCAGTGGAGATGGCTAACTTTTCAAACATTTGATAAATTGCGTTCAGTCAATCCTACTTGTACTTTGGACACTTCACTTACTGAATTATTTGAAGGTTGATAGACACTCAGTTTATTTAATTATGGGATTTTTCTATTCATTGGAAAAAAACAGTTAACCAGAATAACTTCTACAGGATATCAGAGCTTTTACTTGTTATACACACACATGCACACGCACACGCACGCATACACTCACACACGGGCTGTGCCATCCCATCATATATTTTCACTTACTTTTTGTTTTTTCTGGCAACAGCTGAACATGCCCTGACAACCCACCTTCCATGATAAATATTTTCAAAACTAGGCAGGCGGAGTCCTCTCTTAACCACCATCTTATAATGTAATGGAGGGTACACACAGCTGCGGCAACACCATGCAATTACTTAATTTGTTTTTGACAGCTCCCATTTGCAGAGGAAAGGAAAGCACGAAGCACACATGGCCAGGGATCTTTGCTACGCCCGAATCCGTTTGTCCACTGTGAATATTCACACGCACGCTTGGAATGACACAAAGTACAAGGCAGGAACCACAGCCAACATCCTCCCTTTCCCAAAGCAGCAACAGCTCCAGCTGTTTGCTGTCCGTGGAAAGTTGCAGCAAAAGTTCACATCAGCATCTTTTTTTTTTCCCCCTAAGGGAAGAAGTTTTAGATCAGCAAGCACTTTCCATGGTAGGTGTAGAGGGAGTTCAGAAGGTAGGCTTGCTCAAAAGATGAAAGAATTCATTTTTTTAAAAAGATTTATTTATTTACTTGAAAGTCAGAGTTACATAGAGAGAGGAGAGGCAGAAAGAGAGAGAGAAGTGTTCCACGTGCTAGTCCACTTCCCAATTGGCCACAACAGTCAGAGCTGTGCTGATCTGAAGCCAGGAGCCAGGAGCTTCCTCCAGGTCTCCCACATGGGTGCAGGGGCCTAAGGACTTGGGCCATCTTCCACTGCTTTCCCAGGCCACAGCAGAGAGCCGGATAGGAAGTGACACAGCCGGGACTCGAATCAGCGCCCATATGGGATGCCAGCATTGCAGGTGGTGGCTCTACCCACTGTGCCACAGTGCCGGCCCCGGAAGAATTCATTTCAATGAGCACATGGAGCCCTATGCAGTCATCACATTTACCCAAGTGGGGTTTCCAAAGGCCCCTTCATCACTGTTGTGTGCTGGGTGGTGTGATAACTTCTCATGGCCTCCATCAGTCGACTGTGTAGGCTCATGGCGCTCCTCATTGGCCACCTCTCTGGTAAGTTAGGTGCTGGCCCACGGATGGCAGAGGCTGAGCTGGCTCTGAGACGTCCCTGCATGGCCGAGGCAGTCTGAGTCGTCTGAGACTGAGCGTTTCATGAGGACCGGGCTTAGGCGGAGGTGGGGCAAGATGCAGGCAGGGGGTGGGGGTTAGGATCTCGTGATTGGCACTGGACTACTTTCAGGCGCAGGAGAAGGGTTCTTCTCCACTGCTGGGAGTTGGGGTGAGGATTCTGAGAACATGTCCAGGGAGTTCTGGGAGGCAGGGGCAGGGATTTGCCTAGCGGTCGAGCCCCCTTCATCAAAGATCCCTGCCAGGGACTGAAGCTCACAGCAGACTCTTGATTCTAGCGTCTCATTAATGCACACCCTGGGAGGCAGCAGTGATGGGGTGGCTTGAGTAACTGGGTTCCTGTCTCAAGTAGTTGGGTTCCTATCATCCATGTGAGAGACCTGGATTGAGTCTGGTCCAGCTGCTGCCTTTGCAGGCATTTGTGGATGAACCAGCAGATGGGAGCTCACTTTCTCTCTCTTTCGCTCGCTCACTTGCTCTCAGCAAAACAAGACAGGGAACACTAAGAAAAATGTGAGAATTCGCGTTTTCTCAAAATTACCATTAATAGTCACAACTATGCTTCTAGATTCAGCTATTGGGTCAGAAGGGATCAGAAAGCCTTTAAAAAGCGGGGGACAGCATTGGAGCACAGCAGATTGGGCTGTTTATGTCTTATATAGATTAGGGTGAGGACTAGTAGGTTGTGTACCATTAGTCTGTTAGTATTGTGTTGTAAGAGTGGGAGAACGAAAACAGGCAGAGCGCTCATTCCCCTGGTGGAAGTCTCGCCAGACAGAGTTAAAGCTTTGCCTCTGCCTTCTCCATCCTTGGTTGCCTTGGGCCCTGCTGGTAATAGGTTCATCCTAGGTAAGACCACATGCCATTTCCATAAGGAATCACAAAAGGCAGGGCCATGTGTGGCCTGGTTAGCTCTATCCTGGAGAAAGTGCTGGGGGGAGAAATTTGGGAGGATTTGGTTTTCAAAGATGGACTTAGGAAACAAGAGGTTGGCTTGAGTCTGGGCTCTTGCTATGGCTGTCTATGGTCAAGTCTCAGGTAGTTGTGGTGTCTTGGGTGTTCTGATCCTCAGGAAAAATGAGGGTTTGGGAAGATGCGGGAGTGTCTCAGGTACCCAGAGTGGCCTACAGCCTGGTCATCTGGGAGGTCGGCTGCTAAGATGAATTCTGCTCTCACCATCAGGCCTACCTGGGAAGGTGGCAGAATGCGAGCTCAGGGTTATGCTTGATCCTGTCTAAGGGCGAGGGAATTTGTGTGGAGTGGACGATGCTGGAGGTTGGAAGGGGAGGTTTCATCTTCACTTAATCAGATACCTTTTTTAAAAAATAATTTTTAAGGGCCGGCACTGTGGCACAGTGGGTTAAAGCCCCAGCCTGCAGTGCAGGCATCCCATATGGGTGCCAGTTCGAGTCCCAGCTGTGCCACTTCCTATCCAGCTCTCTGCTATGGCCTGGGAAAGCAGTGGAAGATGGCCCAAGTCCTTGGGCCCCTGCACCTGTGTGAGAGACCTGGAAGAAGTTCCTGGCTCCTGGCTTCAGATCGGCGCAGCTCCAGCCTTTGCGGCCATTTGGGGAGTGAACCAGCGGATGGAAGACCTCTCTCTGTCTCTACTTCTCTCTGTAACTCTTTCAAATAAATAATAACATAAATAAAAAATAATTTTAAAAACAAGATTTACTTTATTTTATCTAAAAGTCAGAATGAAAGAGAGAGAGAGGGAGAGGGAGGGACAGGAAGTGGAGTAGCTGGGACTCAAATTGCTGCCTGGCACTGCAGGTGGCGGTTTTACTCACTACACGCAACACCAGCTCTCGTCTGATAGCATCTTTACTTGTTTTCAAGGTGAATTTTCCAAAAAGCACATGTTTAAACTACGCTGCTTAAGGTAGTAGTCAGCTTTACCTATTGTCCTATCAGAAATGTCATTTGATACCTTCCATAGGTGTACATTTATACGCATTTACTTGAACCTCGGGAAGTGATTTCACCTAACGTGTCAGTCAGCTTTGTGTTACCATGAAGAGTGACCCAAGGTGACTAACTTTATAAAGAGAAAATTGTTTAGTCCATAGATTTGGAGGCTCCAAGTCCAAGGTCAGGCGGCCCCATTGGTTTGGCTTCTGGTGAGGGTGGCGGAGGCTATAGGGTGTTAGCAGTGTGTGTAGAGGCAAATGGATTTGTGGTGAGGCAGGAAGGAGAGAGATATGGAGGGAGGGAGGGAGGGGGGAGAGAGAGAGGATAACTGAAGTCCCACAACCTTCCTGGTGGATACACCCCCAAATGGCCTCAGGTCTCCACCTCTTAAAGCATCCACCACCTTCTGCAACCAAGAATGTAAGACTTGGGGCCAGCGCTGTGGCATAGCGGGTAAAGCTGCCGCTTGCAGTGCCGGCATCTCATATGGGCGCCGGTTCTAGTCCCGGATGCTCCACTTCTGATCCAGCTCTCTGCTGTGGCCCTGGAGTGCAGTGGAGGATGGCCCAAGTCCTTGGGCCCCTGCACCGGCATGGGAGACCAGGAGGAAGCACCTGGCTCCTGGCTTTTGGTTGGTGCAGCACGCCGGCCGTAGCAGCCAGTTGGTGGGTGAACCAAAGGAAGGAAGACCTTTCTCTCTGTCTCTCTCACTAACTCTGCTTGTGAAAAAAAAAAGTCTTTCTTTTTTTAAAGGAGTGTAAGATGTAGGAGCAAGGCTGTGGAACACGCAGGGAGAACCTGGACCGTCTGGCGAGCACGCACTGCTTTCCAAGCTTGTTTTTCAGAGGTCTTTCCAGGGCCTGCCAGCCTCGCCCTCAGAGGGCGCCAGACCACCGCAAACAGGGAGAGCCGCCCGCAGCCAGCCTGACTCAGAGGAAGGTGGAGGAAGATGCCTGCAGGTGCCTGTGCCTGCCCGCTTTCTCCATCCTGCACACTCCCCTAACCCTGCTGTCAAAGCGCCTGCTAACTGCTTCCCAGTGTTAAAATGTATATATATATATATATATATATATATATATATATATATGATATATATATCACATATACAGAACTAGCGGATGCTGAATATCAATTGCTTTTTGCTTCGGTACTGCGCTGCTTGCTCAATGACTTAATGCGGGGTGTCCAGTGTAAGTAAAGGCCGGGGGGGGGGGGGGAGGGATAATGGTACCGCCAGGACAGGCTGCACAAACTCCAGGAAGACGGGAAGGCCCAATTCTCAGAAAACGAAACCTAGTAAATACTTCCTGAAATGAGGGGTCTCCTACTTCCTTGTGGGACCACGTCTTTATAGCCTCTTCTTCTGCAACAGCCAGAGCTCCTCCAATCTGAAGCCAGGAGCCGGGAATATCAATTGCTTTGTCCCGGACTGCTGAGATGCGCCAAGAAAGTGCTCAAGTTTAGGTAATTGACATGTGAAGAATAAGGAACGAGCATACGTGCGTAATGACGAATAGACTTGTTTACTCAAGTGTATACACATGCTGAGAAGGAGAGAGGCGGGCTTCTCCCCCCCACACTGCGCTATGCTGTATGTGTCGGTGGGAGCCCCAGCTAGCTGGCGATAAGATAACAAATCCTCTTGCCTTGCATCTGTGGCTGTCTTTTGTGGGTTAATTGGGAAAGGTCTCGGATCCCATAATTCAACAGCAGGGAGGCAATTTCTTTCTTTTTTTTTTCTTTAAGATTTATTTTATTTGTTTGAAACACAGAGTTACAGAAAGAGGTAGAGACAGAGAGAGAGAGGTCTTCCATCTGCTGGTTCACTCCCTAGATGGCTGCAATGGCCCGAGCTGTGCTGATCCGAAGTCAGGAGCCTTGGAGCTTCGTCCAGGTCTCCCACGTGGGTGCAGGGACCCTAGGACTTGGGCCATCTTCTACTGCTGTCCCAGGTCATAGCAGAGAGCTGGATCAGAAGAGGAGCAGCCAGGACTTGAACCGGCGCCCATATGGGATGCTGGCGCTTCAGGCCAGGGCATTAACCAGGCCCCCAGGGAGGCAATTTCTTTAGGGAACTCTGCCTTCTTGCTGTCTCCTTGACTTGTCAAAAGCAAATAAAGATTCCTCCTGAGCAACGCCTGTTTGTGGCTTATTATTTTGTGGTGTCATGTGACCGACTCACTGTGTCTGATGACACACCTAACAATGGCTCCCTGGGGACCAAGTGTTTAACACATAGGCCTTTGGGGGGACACTCAGCCTTCAAACCACAGTGCTTTGGTGCATCTTCGTAGCCTAAAATATTCCCTGAGGATTTATCAGAAGGTGCTGGTAAGTTATAGATTATTATTATTTTTAAAGATTTATTTATTTATTTTAAAGCAGAGTTAGAGAGAGAAGGAGACACACACACACACACACACACTCAGAGAGCTTGCAGTTGGTGGTTCAGTACCTAAATGTCTGCCACAGCTGGGGCTGGCCGAGGGCAAAGCTAGGAGCCAGGAACACACAGATTGGGCCTTTCATGTAGGTGCCAGGGATCCAGCCCCTCGAGTCATCCCTTGAGTGCATATTAGGAGGAAGCTGCGATTGGAAGTGGAGCTGGGATTTGAACCCAGGCAATACGATATGGGATGAAGGCATCCTAAACAAAGTTTTTTTTTTTTTTAATATATATATATATATATTTTACAGACAGTGGACAGTGAGAGAGAGAGAGAGGTAGAGAGAAAGGTCTTCCTTTTCCGTTGCTTTACCCCCCAATAACCGCTGCGGCCGGCGTGCTGTGGCTGGCATACCACGCTGATCCGAAGGCAGGAGCCAGGTGCTTCTGGTCTCCCATGGGGTGCAGGGCCCAAGTACTTGGGCCATCCTCCACTGCACTCCCGGGCCACAGCAGAGAGCTGGCCTGGAAGAGGGGCAACCGGGACAGAATCCAGCGCCCTGACTGGGACTAGAACCCAGGGTACTGGTGCCACAGGCAGAGGATTAGCCTAGTGAGCCACGGTGCCAGCCTAAGATTTATTTATTTGAAAGGCAGAGTTACAGCAAGACAGAGGCAGAGAGAGGGAGAGAGAGAGAGCAATCTCCTATTCACTGGTTTACTCCCCAGACATCTGTATAACAGCTTGAGCTTGGCTGTGCAAAGCCAGGATCTGGGAAGTCAATCCAGGTCTCCCATGTGGGTGGCAGAGATCCAAGTCCTTGAGCCATTGCCTGCTGCCTCCCTGGGTCTGCATTTGCAGGAAGCTGAAATGAGCAGCTCAGTGGATTCTAACCCGTGCACTCCAATACGGGACGTGGATGTCCCAAGTCCAGTCCTAACCTCTATGCTGAACGCCCGCCTCCACATCAGAAAACGTAAACCCTGACTGACTGCTTCTTAGTTCTTTTCTACACAGGGTGGTTGAAGGTTGGATGATTCATGAATATCTGTAGGGGATTTTTATAAAATTGGTAACTGCTAGTGCAATTAGCTAAAATTAATTTATTATAATATTTCTGGAAATATTTGATATTCAATATTGATATTGAAATATTTGAAACGGAAATGTGAAATTAGTTGTGTGATTTGATGAGTGCATGCTGTATGTATGTGTTGAAATATTGCACTATATCACCTAAAAATATTCAGATATTTTGATATACAGTAATCAAAAATTTAAGACAAGAAAGCAAAAAACACTTCTGAAAGAAGAATTTAAAGTACAAAAAAATGGCCGGCGCCGCGGCTCACTAGGCTAATCCTCCGCCTTGCGGCGCCGGCACACCGGGTTCTAGTCCCGGTCGGGGCACCGATCCTGTCCCGGTTGCCCCTCTTCCAGGCCAGCTCTCTGCTGTGGCCCAGGAGTGCAGTGGAGGATGGCCCAAGTCCTTGGGCCCTGCACCCCATGGGAGACCAGGAGAAGCACCTGGCTCCTGCCATCGGATCAGTGCGGTGCGCCGGCCGCAGCGCGCTACCGCGGCAGCCATTGGAGGGTGAACCAACGGCAAAAGGAAGACCTTTCTCTCTGTCTCTCTCTCTCTCACTGTCCACTCTGCCTGTTAAAAAAAAAAAAAAAAGAAAAAAAAAAGTACAAAAAAATATGGGCCAAATTACCAGAAGAAAGATAATAGTAAGACAATAAAACCATTTATCTCTCTAGGACTCAATGGCCGTTAAAACTTGGAATAATTTATTAACCCGCCTTAACCCTTCCCCTTCCCTTTCATGCTGTTTATTTTCTTTTTCTAATTGTTGTTATTTGCAAAAGTAAAATTTACGATCTTCATAACCAAAGAAACAGTATAAAGATGTATCAATAAAATTTAATGGTGCCCCTCACTCAAGTCTGTCATAAATAAACGCTAACGGCCTAGAATAATAATATTTCCAATGTGTTCTCTCCACCTCCCCCACCCCAACACACCACCACATGGACTCATCACCTCCAAGAAGCTTACTTCTGGTTATTGTGTTTACAAAATGAGACTTGTAATACACAAATTGTTCCGTTATACAGTTTTCGACGTCCCTCTTGGGGGATAGTTATATATGCAAACCGATTGGAAGAACGAAGTTGTGGGTCAGCACCAAAGCATAGTAGAAGGCCCCTTGACTGTCCCTTTCCCAGTGGACACACCCAGGGAAATCCTACACTCAGATCTGTCCTGTCCAAGAGACAGTTGGCATCCAGCCGAAAGACTCTGACACACTGGAGCACTGGGAAAATCTCCACAACATCAGAACAGTGGGAAAAGGACACTTTTTTTTTTTTTAAAAAAGGTTTATTTATTTATTTGAAAGTCAGAGTTACACAGAGAGAGAAGAGGCAGAGAGAGAGAGAGAGAGAGAGAGAGGTCTTCCATCTGCTGGGTCACTCCCCAGGTGGCTGCCATGACCACAGCTATGCCGATCTGAAACCAGGAGCCAGGAGCTTCTTTCGGGTCTCCCATGCAGGTGCAGGGGCCCAAGCACTTGGATCATCTTCCACTGTTTTCCCAGGCCATATCAGAGAGCTGGATCAGAAAAGGAGCAGCCGGGACTAGAACTGGTGCCCATATGGGATGCTGGCACTGCAGGCGAGAGCTTTACCTACTATACCAAGGCGCCAGCCCCAGGACACATTACACCAACCCTGTCCTGAACCCAGTGCCAACAAAGGTTGCTTGGCAGCAACACGAGAACAGGGGGAAATATGAAAATCACTGGTAATAATAAATACGTCGTCCAACTCAGGACTCTTTAATAAATTGTGGTGGGGGTGTCAAAATCAATTGTATCTCTAGCACAGAGTTTAAAAAACAGAACCCATCAAAACATCCTCAATTGCAAGACTTTGTTAAGGTATACAAACTGTAGATGATGGACAACGTGTCAGCAAAACAACTGGAGGGCATTAAAAGTACAGTCTTTGTGCAAGTGATCAAAACTGAAGTCATTGTTAGCTTTATATGGTCTGTGTTTGGGGCATGTGCCTGGTCTAGTGGTTGAGGTGCTGCTGGGAGGCACCCAGCCCATCTGGGTGAGCTCTGTTCCAGTGTTGGCCATGCCTGCCCTGGATCCCAGCCTCCTACTAAGGCTCAGCCTGGGAGACAGTGGTGACAGCTCACGTACTTAGGTCCCTGCCACCCACATGGGAAACCTGGATTGAGTTTCTGGCTCCTGGCTTGGGCCTTGTGTGGCCCCAGCTGTTACAAGCATTTGGGGAGTGACCCAGCAGATGGGGGATCTTTCTCTGTTTGCCTGTTTCTCTGCCTTTCGAATAAAAAATAATAAAAATAGCTTGTTATTAATATAAAATGGTTTATGTTAGCTTTGTGGCAACCACAAAACTTTTTGTAGATACATAAAAGATAAAAAAGTAATAGGATTTAGAACATATCACTACATAGAGTCAACAAGCTGCAAAAGAAGATAACAATAGAAGAGAGGAACAAAGAATCTAAAAATTGACCAGAAAATAATGAACAGAATGGCAACAGTTAAGTCTTTACCTATCAATAATTACTTTGAATTTAAATAGATTAAATTCTCCAATCAGAAGAATGAATGAATAAAATGGCTGAATGAAATTTTAAAAAACCCATCAATATGCTACCTACAAGAAACTCATTTCTTTTTTTTTGAAAAGATTTGTTTATTTATTTGAAAGAGTTACACAGAGAGAGGAGAAGCAGAGAGAGAGAGAGAGAGAGAGAGAGAGAGTGTGTGAGAGAGGTCTTCCATCTACTGGTTCACTCCCCAGATGGCTGCAACAGCCGGAGCTGCGCCGATCAAAAGCCGGGAGCCAGGAGCTTCTTTCAGGTCTCCCACGTGGGTGTAGGGGCCCAAGGACTTGGGCCATCTTCTACTGCTTTCCCAGGCCATAGCAGAGAGCTGGATCGGAAGAGGAGCAGCCAGGACTAGAACTGGCACCTATATGGGATGCCGGTGCTTCAGGCCAGGGCGTTAACCCACTGTGCCACAGCGCTGGCCCCAAGAAACTCATTTCATCTCTAAGGACACATATAGATTAGAAATAAAATGATAGGGCCTGGTGCTGTGGTTTAGAGGGTAAAGCCACTGTCTGCAGAGACAGCATCCCATATACATTCTGGTTGGAGTCCTGGCTCCACTTCTGATCTAGCTCCCTGCTAATGCACCTGGGAATACAGCAGAAGATGGCACAAGTGCTTGGGCCCCTGCACCCACGTGGGAGACCCAAGAGAAACTCCTGGCTCCTGGCTTCGGATTGGCACAGCTCCAGGTGTTGCGGCCATCTGGGGAGTGAAGCAGCGGATGGAAGACCTCTCTTTCTGTCTCTCCCTCTCACTGTCTGTAACCCTGCCGCTCAAATAAATAAATAAAATCTTTAAAAAAAATATTGCAGGCTGCGTAACTTACAGACAATAGAGATTTGTTTCTCATATTCTGGTCTTCGACAGGTCCAAGGTCAAGGCAGTAGCAGTTTGGTGTCTGGTGAAGCCCTGTTTCCCTCCACCTTATTATTATTTTTTTTTAATATTTATTTTATTTATGTGAAAGGCAGAGTTGAGACACACACACATGCACACACACACACGGGGGGAGAGAGAGAGACAGAGAGAGACAGAGACAGAGACAGAGAGACAGACAGAGAGAGAGATCTTTCATCTCCTGGTCTACTTCCCAAATGGCTGCAATGCTCATGGCTAGGCCAGGCCAAAAGGCAGGAGCCTGCACGCCATTCAGGTCTCCCATGTGGGTGCAGCCAAGGATGATGGTTGAAGCCTTTGCTTCTCTATTCTCCCAGGTGTACAAGTGTGGGGTTGGTCCTGTGCTTCTGCCTGTGCTGTAACCTCCGGAGCAATCCATTGCATTCGATAGTGAGAAATTGCTCTTGTCTTTATATTGAGAGGAACAAAGCTACCTATGGAGCAAATGCAATATGTCGGTTAGTTTTTTTTAAGGATTTATTTATTTGAAAGGCAGAGTAACAGAAAGTGAGACACACACACACACACACATTTTTCATCCACTGGTTCACTCCCCAAATGGATGCAACAGCCAGAGCTGGGCCAAGCTGAAGCCATGAGCCTGCAATCCATCCAGGTCTCCCACACTGGTGGCTGGGGCCCAGCAACTCAGGCTGCCCTCCCAGGTGCGTTAGCAAGGAACTAAGTCTGAAGTGGAGCAGCCAGGACTCGACTGATACTCACATGGGATGCTGGCATCCCAGGGAGTGGTTTCACTCACTGGACCACACCACCAGCCCTGGGTGTCTCCTTTAATTTTTACAGGATCAGATATCTACAAGATGCTACCCTAGGGCCCGTGTGTTTCCAGCCAGGCCTTCAGGATCCTCAAGGGTAGAGATCTGCTCCCTTGGATGATTAGGGGTCCCCTGGAGAAGTATGAACAGCCCTATGTTGGGGACGGCACCGTGGTATATAGTGTACAAAAAAAAGCCACCTCCTGTGTCACCGGCATGCCATATGGGCACAGGTTCACATCCCAGCTGCTCCACTTCTGACCAAGTTTTCTGTTATGGCCTGGGGGAAGCAGTAGAAGATGGCCCAAGTGCTTGGGCCCCTGTGTCCATGTGGGAGACTCAGAAGAAGCTCCTGGCTCCTGGCTTTGGCTTGGCCCAGCCCTGGCTGTTGTGGCCATCTTGGGAGTGAACCAGTGTATGGGAGATCCCTCTCTTCCTCTCTTTTCTATAAATCTTTAAAAAAAGAAAAACCCTGTGTTATGGTGTTCCTTGTCTCCCTTTCTCTCTCTTTTTTCAAGATTTATTTATTTATTAGAAGGGCAGAGTTACAGAGAAGCAGAGGCAGAGAGAGGGGAGAGAGAGAGAGAGAGAGAGAGGTGTCTTCCATCCACTGGTTCACTCCCCAAATGGCCACAACAGCCAGAGTTGGGCTGATCTGAAGCCAGGAGCCACGGACTTCTTCTGGGTCTTCCATGTAGGTGCAAGGGCCCAAGGAGTTGGACCATCTTCTATTGCTTTCCCAGGCCATAGCAGAGAGCTGGATTGGAAGAGGAGCAGCTGGGACTAGAACCGGCGCTCATATTGGATGCCGGCACTGCAGGCCAGGGCTTTAACCCCTGCGCCACAGCACTGGCCCCACGGAGTTATTTTAAATGGCTGCTCTACAGGAAAAACTCTGTGCTTCCAAACATTCTTCCCGATTTGCAGTAGAGCTTTGGTTCCAAGGGCTGCTGCGACTCTGCAATCCCATTCCATTTGTACAATAAGACGTCTTGTTTCCCCCAGATTTTTCAAGACCTGAGAATTAAATTTCTAGAAATGCCAAACCGCCTGCGTTTCATCTTGCCTGACCCGTCCTGTGGGCTGGCTTCCCACTGCAAGATCAGCATGAAGTTGCTTTTTTTTTTTTTCCTTGAGAAATCAGAGAGCAATGTGATTCTTTGAGAGATACTCACCGGGAGTTCTCAGTAATCTGATAAAATTCTACCCATCCACACCCATAAAACAAATCTCAAGCTAAACTTTCAACTTTCTGGTTTTTTTTTTTTTTTTTTGAGGGGAGAACAGGATGTGCTTAAGCAAATGCGTGTAGTTTTGGGAACAGATCTTCCCCTGGGTGAGGCGGATGAGCTACATTCCTGTGCCCCTCAGCCTGCAAGGGAAAAGTTCACGGATGCAAAGCAATGCTCTTCTAAGAGTGTCTGTGCAGAGAAAGGAATAATTACCTCTGTGTGATCCCAACCTGGGCACCATCCAGGTTCCCCAGGTAGCTGTGAGAACAGAGCCTGCCATTGTGTCTCAAGTTTACCTGGAATTCTCCAAGGACGCCTTCTTTCCTGGTCACTGTGAAGGTGAGAAAGCAGGAACCACACACACACACACACACACACACCCCTGGCATCCTTCTTTCTGGTCTTCCAGCCAAAGAGGTCAGGAGAGGAACAATGGCTGTGTGCATTTCATTGCCAGGGGGTGGCATGGGAATTGCCACATGATTTTCAAATAGTTTCTTAAAAAAATCAGAAAGTTTGGCAGGAAGAAGGAGGCTTGGCTATTCTTTTGCATATGCATGGGGAAGTGGTGGGAGCTACAGCATAGCATTTTTCTTTTATTTGTGTAACTGATTTTCAGTGTAACTTGGATTTCTGAAGTCACATTAAGATGGAAATAAGTTCTAACACTGTCTTCCTAACTTGGTTTCTGCTAACTCTGCAAACTCTAGATCCCATCTTCTTCCCACACAGCATTGGCATGAGATCACTTTTGCTGTGTTTGCTGGGTACCACGTGGTGCCTGCCATTTCTACCTTTTCAGGTGTAGCTCATGTGGAATGAAAATGGAGTCTGTTTTGCTAACATCAGGGGGAAGAAATTGTCCTTAACGGCCCTAACACCTGCTAATGAGGCTCTGGGGTCTGTCACAGGTACAGTGTTTGATGTGCACGTCCATCACACACTACTGCAGCAGACCGGCACTGTGGCACAGCAAGCTAAGCTGCTTCCTGCAAGACCGGCATCTCGTACGGGCACCTGTTCGAGTCCCGGCTGCTCTACTTCGGATCCAGCTCCCTTCTAATGTGCCTGGGAAAGCAGCAGAAGGTGGCCCAAGTGCTTGGGCCCCTGCAACCCAAGCAGGGGGAGCCCTGGATGGAGTTCCAGGCTCCCGACTTCAGCCTGGCCCAACTTTTGCCATTGTGGCCATTTGGGGATTGAACCAGCAAATGAAAGATCTGTCTCTCTCTGTCTCCCCCTCTCTCTGTGCAGCTCTGCCTTTCAAATAAATAAAATAAATCTAAAAAAAAAGACACCACTGCACACAGAAGGGTCGTTGCCTTGGCAAAGCTCCCACGAAGCCTGCTGCTCTTGTTACTGGTGCTCACATCTGTCAAGGGCGTGGTGAGAGAGCCTCCACTCCAGTGTGGCTCCATTTGTACACTCATGTTCCATGGAGAGATTTGTGTGTCCTTTTTCAAGACTGCTAATACTCTAACAAGATGAAAAGATTATGTGATGAAGCTAACAGAAATCTTTTTTTTTTTTTTTTTGTCATTTACTGATATCTCCAATAGCTAAAACAAAGAAAGTGTTAATTTGGTTATATTCAGAGCATATAGAGAACCTATTGTTGTAAAAATAAGCATTATCAAGGAACACACAGCTTGTGAATTTGCTGCAGGTGCGAGGTGCAGAGTAAGGAAATCCCTGCATGTAATTGTTTTATAAGTGGTGGCCGTTCCCAACATTATATCACTCAGAACATCTTGTAGTAGTTAAAAGGCAAACGAGGGGCTGAGGTTGCGGTGTTAAGCTCCCTCCCTGACACTGGCATCCCACAGTGGAGTGTCGGTTCAAGTCCCAGCTGCACTGCTTCTGATCCAACTCCCTGCTGATGCACATGGGAAAGCAGCAGATGATGGCCCAGGTGCTTGGGCCCCTGCTCCCACCCGGAAGTCCAGGATGGAGTTCCAGGCTCATGGCTTTGACCTGGCCCAGCCTGGGCCATTGTTGCCTAGTGGAGAAATGAAACCAGCAAATGGGAGATCTCTCTTTCTGTCTCTCCTTTCTTTCTCCTTCTCTCTGTCTCTCATTCTGCCTTTCAAATAATAAACAAATCCTAAAAGAAAAAGGAAAGGGGCCAGTGCTGCAGCATAGTGGGTAAAGCCGCCGCCTGCAGTGCCAGCATCCCACATGGGCACTGGTTCAAGTCCCGGCTGTTTCTCTTCCAATCCAGCTCCCTGCTAATGTGCCTGGAAGGGCAACAGAAAATGGCCCAAGTACTTGGGTCCCTGCCACCCGTGTGGGAGATCCAGATGGAGTTCCTGGCTCCTGGCCCAGCCATTGTGGCCATTTGGGGGAGTGAAACGATAGATGGAATATGTATTTTTAAATATTTGTTTATTTGAGAGGCAGAGTTACAGACAGAGAAAGGGGGGACAGAGAGAAAGGTCTTCTTCCATCCTCTAGTTCACTGACTCCCCAAATGGCTGCAATAGCCAGAGCTGGGCCGATACAAAACCAGGAGCCAGGAGCTTCTTCCGGGTCTCCCACACGGGTGCAGGGGCCCAAGGACTTGGGCTACCTTCCACTGCTTTCCCAGGCGATAGCAGAGAGCTGGATCGGAAGTGGAGCAGCCGGGAGTTGAGCCGGTGCCCATATGGGATGCTAGCGCCATAGGCAGAGGCTTAACCTACTACGCCACAACACCTGCCCCTACAGCAGGAGGAATATTGCTCTCTGTCTCTCCCTCTCTTTATGTCACTCTGCCTTTCAAATCAATCAATCAATCAATCAATCCTCAAAAAAGTAGCTCCACAAGGTTTCAGATACACTAGGTTGTACAAGTGAGTTACTTTAACATGGTAAAAATATCGTGGGCACTTGAATTGCTTAGAAGTTCTTTCCTTCTAGTTCTTACATTATATCACAGCCTTAAGACTTAAAAATCACACGTCATCTATTATAGTTCATGATCTGGTTCAATAGAGAATTGTAATTTTCCAAAAGCCACTCACCCCAAGAATTCAGTAAAAGGGTTCCCTTTTACTGCCAACACATTTGTTTGCACTAATTCAACAGAAGGGCTAGTGAAGTTGGCTATGGCTTGCCTGTGGTTTGCCTCCTGGGAAACTCAGGCTGAAGTTCAATGTCCATTGTGAGGTAGGAGGAGGGTAGAAACTGAATTTGACCCTGGTGTTTAGGGGTGAGGCCTCTGGGAGGTGGTCAGGGATGAGATGGGGTGGGGGCCATGACTGAATGCTGGTGGCTGTGTAGGGAGAGGGAGGGGGACCAGAAGAGACGCACTGGGTACTCCTTGTCTCTGAACACAGGACGTCCTTTGGCCTTGGACCAGAACTGAGTTCTAACGGATGTCTTTGCTTTGTGACTTGCCCAGTCCCTGCTGTTTTCAATGGGTTAGGACAATCCGAGGTGAGACATTCTCAGCTTGGGGCTTACTGAGGTCAGCACAGAATGTGGGGGCAGGGATTGGCTTTCTTGCTTAAGAGCTGCATCACTTAAACATTCTGAACCTCAGTGTTCCTTGTCTGTGAAATGGGGCCAAGCAAGCTTAGTGGAACGCTCACGCAGTGCTCATGTGATTATCCATTTCTCGTTGTCTGGAAGTGGTGGGAACAGTCACGAATGGGGTTGTTTGTGGAGTCTGGTGCAGGCGGTAGCCCTCACACACTCTGTTCTCAGTGGTCACCAGCTGTTGTCTCCCACCAGACTGTGAACATAAGGGAGGATAGGATCTTGGCATTTGGTATACCTAAATAAACAAGTAAATGAACGCAGCTCCCTTAAGTTCAGTAGCACTGACCATTTTTTTCTTTTTCTTTTGGAAATAATCTGGAAACATCTAAATGCCACACTTTTTCAAAAACTGGTTTCCTCCTTTCTTGAATGAGCAAGGAGTGCGTTATGTGTAGCCATTAGGCTGGAGGGAAATTTTGGTAAAGCAGCGAGTGAGATACGTTCTGTTGCATGTCAAACCAACGCCTGGTGAGCATGTATCAAGGACTTGTGTTTCGTGGGACAACTCCTGTGCTTTTCTTTCTCTTGGGATTTTTCTTAGAAAGCATTCTCCCAATTCGTCCCACGAGTATCTTGGGTTTAGTGGACTGAGGGTGCTAGCTCCCCCCCACCCCCACCCCTAATAGTGAATGGCTTTGTGGAATAAAATTCCAGACTCTTGTATTAAATTTACAATATGAGATTGTTGAGGGTGATTTTTTTTTCCCTTTCTAGCCTAAATTGGAACCTTATGGACATTTACCCTAGAAACATACGCCCATGTGATTTCTATGTAGGAAATATCTCTTCTTATTATTAACAGAATCACTATTGTGTTCCAGTCTTTGTTCTCTGGGGATAAATCCCCATAAATCAGTTCCTGGCACTCAGAGACCCCAGTGCTCAGCTGTCTGAGGCTTAACAGCAGATTCACCAGAAAACCCAATTCCAAAAAAAAAAAAAAAAAAAGAGAGAGAGAGAGAGAGAGGTTATGACGAGGAGAACAATGTTTCCCATCTCTCCCTTACAGTGGGGGAGGGGACCGGAAGGAAAGGGGAGGATTTAGAATCTGGTTTCTCTATGTCTGAAAAAAAAAAAAAAAGACATTTTGGATTAATTACTGGCTTCAAATAAGAATCAGAGAGAGATGCCCTGCCTGGAGGGAGTTACTCACACAGTCACGAGCATTTGGTCCTCGTCCTAGGCCATGGACCAAACAGAAATTTAGACAGAGCTCAAAAATAAACAAAGCCAAAGCCCAAATGGCAGGCCGGGCGTGACTTAAAAACCGAAAACGGGACACAGCACCCATCACGCTCACACTGTTCTCTTTAGGTTCATTTGCTTTCCTCAGAGCCTCTCACTGGAACAATGCCGGAAAGTTCTAGAAGACTTAGTGAAGCTACATAATCTACCTAGCTATATACTTTTATTTTTTTCCTTGAGATAGAACATATTTTTAGCAATATAGTTTACAAGGAGAATTTAGGTCTTCAGTATCTTGCTTTGATCACCTACAACTTGGAGATTGTAAAGACGTTTCTGGCTCCCAAGGACCATTCTCTCAAAGACCTGCTACCCAGATGTGAGAGGTTTCTTTCACATGTTTTGAAAAAAAAAAATGTCTCCATAGCAGGGCTCTCTTAATGGAATACAGTTATGCTAGGTCTGTAAAAGACGGCTTTTGTTAGGAGAGAAAATGTTATCTGGGCTTTTATATATATATATATATATATATATATATATATATATATATATATATATATATCAGTCTAGTTTCATTGTCTTTGAAAGGTAGAAAGAGAGAGAGAGACAGACAGACAGACAGAGAAGGAGAGACACAAAGAGAACTTCCTTCCATCTGCTAGTTCTCTCCTCTGAAACCCACAGGAGGCAGGGCAGAGCCAGGCTGAACTCAGGAACCAGGAGCTCAGTGCAGGTCTCCCATGAGGGTGGCAGGCACCCAAGCACTTGAGCCACCTCTTGTGGCCTCCCAGGGTGAGCATTAGCAGGAAGCTGGATTAGAAGACTTGACCCGGGCACTCCAGCATGGGGGTGTGGGTGTCCCCGGAGGTGACTTACCTGCTCTGCATCAGAAGCACACCCCTCAGCTTTCTTTTCTTCTGTGCAATCCTGGGTAAGTGGGGAAGCTGTGCTAGAGCGAACCACTGTGGCGTAGCAGGTAAAGGCGCCACCCGCAATACCCGCATCCCATATGGGTGCTGGTTCGAGTCCTGGCTGTTCCACTTCTAATCCAGCTCTCTGCTATGGCCTGGGAAAGCAGTGGAAGATGGTCCACGTGCTTGGGCCCCTGCACCCACATGGGAGACCTGGAAGAGGCTCCTGACTCCTGGCTCCTGGCTTCAGATCTGCCCAACTCTGGCCATTGCAGCCATCTGGGGAGAGAACCAGTGGATGGAAGACCTCTCTGTCTCTCCTTCTCACCGTCTATAACTCAACTGTCAAATAAATAAATAAATAAAAATCTTTAAAAAATATATTTATAATATGATCCTATGTAAATGAAAAAATATACATAATTTCAAAGTGAAGATGGAAACCAGATTGATGACTTTTAATGGATATATGGGCAAAATGCAATTTTATCACTTTTTTATCCTGCCTACCCATGCCAAGGTCACAACACAGCTGGGCTTTGGAGAGCAGACAAGTTTTGAAGCTGTTTGTCAATATGCTGTGAGCTCCTCTGACCCCAGGGGAGAGCCGTGGGTGGTCACCTCTTACATAAAGTCTGGAGCAATGGCCTTGAATGGATCAATGTGGAGAGCCTGGTCTGCGGCCCCTGTGGGTGGGTGGATGGAGAGAGCCGGCGCTGGACTCACACTTGGAGACGGCCCTGCTGCTCGATGCTGGATCACAGGAGAGCGCCCCTCTTCCCGGGGATCCATCAGCCCACACGCCAGAGTGCGAGGGAGCAAAGGTCACACAAGTGTTTCCCGTGCACTGAGTGTGGGCTGCCCGGGAGGTACAGCCAGGGCCCAGGAGTCTTCATCCCCACTTGGAGTCCCACGGGCTGCTTGGAGGGGCAGACGTCCTTGGATGTCTGTTTTCTGTGGGCAAGGCTCGGGCACCAGTTGGAGGAGAAGAGACTCATCCACTCCGGTCAAAGGAACTGCAAGTAAGCAGTCCCAAGCAAGACGAGGCAGGATGTGGGCAAAACCACAAAACCATTCAAGGGGGGGAGAAGCTTGCTTCCAGCAACCGTCAAGTTCGGAGGCCAGCGTGGTGGGATCCCAGGATGGTACCCCTTCTCCTCCCTTACGTCAGCCCTGCAGTGGTCAGGGGGTGAGGAGGAGGAGCGTGCTGGTGTGGGGGAAGGGGGACCGCGCCTGCCACCTGTCCTCCAGCTGTGTTGTCTCTCTGCAGTGTACCAGATTTGGGGGTGGTAAAGCATTGCCTTTTAACCATCACATGAGCCTGGATGTTTTGTTTTTTTTTTTTTTTTTTTGACAGGCAGAGTGGACAGTGAGAGAGAGACAGAGAGAAAGGTCTTCTTTTTGCTGTTGGTTCACCCTCCAATGGCCGCCGCGGTTGGCGCACCGCGCTGATCCGATGGCAGGAGCCAGGAGCTTCTCCTGGTCTCCCATGGGGTGCAGGACCCAAGGACTTGGGCCATCCTCCACTGCACTCCCGGGCCACAGCAGAGAGCTGGACTGGAAGAGGGGCAACCGGGACAGGATCGGTGCCCCGACCGGGACTAGAACCCGGTGTGCCGGCGCCGCAAGGCGGAGGATTAGCCTAGTGAGCCACAGCGCCGGCCGAGCCTGGATGTTTTAAACCTGAACCCCAGACTGAGCTGCGGTGACTTGGAAGGCATGCTGTTTGTGTTATGTAAAAGGGAGCAGAAAAATAAAGGGGCTGACCACGTGTTCATTTGGGGCAATGGGAAGAATTTGCCCCCAACAGCAGAGTTTACAGGGGCAGTAGGGAGGGAGAATTAAGTTCCTTTCTCATTTTACTTGGAGATTCCTGCTATTTTTTTTTTTTTTAAGATTTATTTATGTATTTGATAAGGCAGAGTTAGAGAGTAGCAGAGACAGACGAGAGAGAGAGAGGTCTTCTATCCTCTGGTTCACTCCCCAGATGGCAACAATGGCTGGAGCTGCACCGATCCAAAGCCAGGAGTTTCCTCCGGTTCTCCCATGTGGGTGCAGGGGCCTAAGGACTTGGGCCATCTTCCACTGCTTTCCCAGGCCACAGCAGAGAGCTGGATCAGAAATGGAGCAGCTGGGACTTGAACCAGCACCCACATGGGATGCTGGCACTGCAGGCGGCGGCTTTACCCTCTACACCACAGCGCCAGCCCTAATTCTTGCCTTTTTAGTATAATGTTTACACCGTCTTCCCAAGCTGCAATATCTGATTTAACGTAAGCGTATTTAGAAGGTCCTGTTTGTCTGGTAGTACTTAGCATGTTTCTGTTCATATCATTATATTTGATTCTCACTTTTAAACTTGTTCTCCTTGTGCTGTGTTTGCTTTTCTGTTGTCTCCAGGAGACATTCTGAGAAGGGATCGCACGTTTTTTTATTTTTTTATTATTTTTTTTTTTGACAGGCAGAGTGGACAGTGAGAGAGAGAGACAGAGAGAAAGGTCTTCCTTTTTGCCGTTGGTTCACCCTCCAATGGCCGTCGCGGTAGGCGCGCTGCGACCGGTGCACCGCGCTGATCCGATGGCAGGAACCAGGTACTTCTCCTGGTCTCCCATGGGGTGCAGGGCCCAAGGACTTGGGCCATCCTCCACTGCCTTCCCGGGCCACAGCAGAGAGCTGGCCTGGAAGAGGGGCAACTGGGACAGAATCCAGTGCCCCGACCGGGACTAGAACCTGGTGTGCCGGCGCCGCAAGGCGGAGGATTAGCCTAGTGAGCCACGGCGCTGGCTGGATCACACGTTTTTAACTTGGCACTGGGCACTCTCGCTCTGCTTTATTTTCCTTTGGTTTTATGACTTTGTTACCAGTTTTAACGACCTGCTGCTCATTGGCCATTATCTCCTTAACTGAAATAGGCCTTCCTGTTGCTGTTGGCTGATAACAAATCTCAAAACAAGATCGTCCCACAATCACTGACTGTACAACTTACCTTTGTTACAACTAACTCTGTTTTTTTCTTAAAGATTTATTTCTTTATTTATTTTGAAATTCAGAGTTACAGATAGAGGGGAGAGAAAGTGAGCGTCCATCTGTTGGTTCACACCCTAGCTGACTGCACTGGGCAACTCTGGGCCAGGCTGACACCAGGAGCCAGGAGCTTCATCCAAGTCTCCCATGTGGGTGGCAGGAGCCCAAGCACTTGGGCCATCTTCTGCTGCTTTCCCAGGCCATTAGCAGGGAGTTGGATTGGAAGTGGAGTAGCCGGGACATGAACCAGCACCTATGTGGGGTGCCGGCATCACAGGTGGTGCCTTTACCCAATACACTACAATGCTGGCCCCTATATGTCAAATTTCTTGAATGTCATTAGAAAATACTCAGAACACTCGAACCTTGGCAAGATGCCACCTTATGTTGGTTAGTGTTGACCTGAGGTTCACCAAATCTCAGCTGAAATGTCACATTTATGGAGGTATTCTTTAACATATTTAAAAAAAATTCTTAATTGAGGCCAGTGCTCTGGCTCAGTGGGCTAAAGGCCCTGGCCTATAGTGCTGGCATTCCATATGGGCACTTGTTTGAGTCCTGGCTGCTCCACTTCCGATCCAGCCCTCTGTTATGGCCTGGGAAAGCAGTAGATGGCCCAAGTCCTCTGTACCTACTTGGGAGACCTGGAAGAAGCTCCTGGCTCTTGGCTTTAGATCGGCTCAGCTCCAGCCATTGCGGCCAATGGAGAGTGAACCAGTGGATGGAAGACCTCTCTCTCTCTCTGTCTCTACCTCTCTCTGTAACTCTGTCTTTCAAATAAATAAAATAAATCTTAAAAAAATTCTTAATTAACACATAAAATTGTACATATTTATGGAGTACAGTGTGATATTTCAAAACTTGGGTGAGGGTACTTAAAAAACTTCTTTAAAGTGTAATTAAAAGTTATTTTTATGTGAAAAATTTTGACATTTATGCATACCTTTTTCATAGTATGCATTTTCCATAAACTCTATTATTATTTTTTGACACACACACACTCACTCACGCACACAGAGTACTCTTATTCGCTGCTTCATTCCTCAAATGTTCACAACAGGTGGGGCTGGACCAGGCCAAGGCTGGGAGCCAGGGGTTCCATCCAGATCTCCCCCATGGGTGGCAGGGACCCAGACACTCAAGCCACCACCACTGCCTCTCGTAGACTGCATCAGCAGGAAGTTGGACTTGGAAGCCGGAGCCAGGGATTGAACCCAGGCACTCAGATACGGAATGAGATGTCTTTTTTTTTTTTTTTAAGATTTATTTATTGATCTGAAAGCAGAGTTACAGAGAGAGAGAGAAGGAGAGACAGAGAGAGATCTTCCTTCTGCTGGCTTGCTCCTCCGGTGGTCGAGCCAAAGCCAGGAGCCCCCTTACCTGGTGTCGGGTGGGTTGGTGAGCATTTCCTCTGGACAGGGGAGAGTGACAGGTTTATTTTTACGAATGTGGGTGGGGGCAGGGCTGAGTGCTCCGCCCTGTGACTTGTTATTTTCAAAACGAGTGCTACTTCTCTCTGTAATCAGGACAACTTTGAAAACTGTACATTACTGGAGATCAGCCAGCCATTGCCACCCCAGTTCTGATTGTACCCCTCTTCCCAGCCCTGAGTCTGTTCTGTGCTTGTCTGGGGGGGTGGGGCAGCTGGCTCTGACCTTGGGAGGGCGAGCCCTCAGCTTCTCTTTGCTGTGACAAACCACTGCAGTCCACTGTTTCAATTTCAAAATGAAAGGAAACTTATATTGAAGAAAAATAAAACAAACAAACAAAAAAAGAAATACATCATTGGGGCTGGTGCTACGGTGTAGTAGGTTAATCTTCTGCCTGGCAAGCCAGCATCCCATATGGGCACCGGTTCGAGTCCTGGCTGCTCCTCCTTCTATCCCACTCTCTGCTAATGTACCTGGGAAAGCAGCAGAGGATGAGCCAAGTGCTAGGGTCCCTGCACCTATGTGGGAGACCAGGAAGAAGCTCCTGGTTCCCGGCTTCGGATCAGCCCAGCCCTGACTGTTGCAGCCATTTGGAGAGTGAATTAGCAGATGAAGATCTTTCTCTGTCCCTCCCTTTGTCTGCCTCTTTCTATCTGTAAATAATAATCAAATAAATAATCTTTTTAAAAATAAATATATCATTAACTGTTTGCTTACTGAATTTATCCCGCTGTGCACACAACATCAGAATCCCTTGGAGAAATTCTTCTACTCACATTTTCTGATAGCATCCAAAGGAATAATTGAGAGCAACTAAGCATATGGTCAGGAATGAGAAGCGTGTGCTATAAGCAGCAGATGGAATGTTCTAGAGTTTTGTCCAACCCTGTCTCCAGTTTGTGAATTTGTGAAGGTGCATTCTTGTGTCTCATTGGCCCGTATCTTTCCTGCCTCATTTTTTATGCTTGTTTTGGGTCTGGTTTCTGTTATTCTTTTATTTATTTTATTTTTTAATTTTTTTAAACTTTTATTTAGTAAATATAAATTTCCAAAGTACAGTTTATGGATTACAATGGCTTTCCCACCCCATAACTTCCCTCCCACTCGCACCCCTCCCATCTCCCGCTCCCTCTCCCATTCCATTCACATCAAGATTCATTTTCAATTATCTTTATATATCTGTTATTCTTTTTTTTTTTTTAAAAAAAATTTTACTTAAGTCCATTTTGTTGGAAAGAGGGAGAATGAGAGACAAGAGAGCTCCATTTTTGTCTGCTGGTTCACTCCCCAAATGCCTGCAGCAGTCATACGGAAGCCAGGGGCCAGGAACTCAATCCAGGTCTCCCATGTGGGTGAGTGGCAGAGACCAAGTGCTGAGTCAACACCTATCGCTTCCCAATGTACATACTAGCAGGAAGCTAGAATTGGTCATAGAGCTTAGACTTGATCCTGGCACTGCCATATGGCATGGGGGCATCCAAGTGGATACTTAACTGCTCTAAGAGCCTGTTCCTGTTGCTCTTTTTCTTTCTTTTTTAAACTAAAATTCCTAATGTATATCTCTTTTTAAAAAAGATTTATTTTATTTATTTGAAAGTCAGAGTTACAGAGAAAGAGAGGGAAGAGACAAAGAGAGAGGTTCTTCCATCTGCTGGTTCATTCTCCCCAGATGACTGCAACAGCCAGGGATGGGCCAGGCTGAAGCCAGGAGCCAGGAGCTTCTTCCGGGTCTCCCACATGCATTCAGGGGCCCAAGCACTTTGACCATCTTCTACTGCTTTCCCAGACCATCGGCAGGGAGCTGGATTGGAAGTGGAGCAGCCAGGAATTGAACCGGTACCTGTATGGCATGCTGGCTCTGCAGGTGGAGGCTTAACTCACTATGCCACAGTGCTGGCCCCTACTCTTAGAAAAAAAATTAATTAGAGAGGCAGAGAGACAGCAAGAAGAAGAGTGGGGGTGGGAGAGGGAGGGAGGAAGGGGGAGAGCAGGGGTAGGGGGAGAGAGAGAGAGATATCTCATTTGTTCATTCACTCCTTAAATGCCTGTATTTACCAGTGCTGGGCTGAGCCAAAGCTGGAAGCTGGGAACCCATGGCACACCTACAACACACCCCTTATGTATCATCCCTCCTGCCTCCTCTCCTCTCCTCTGCTATTGCTGGGCTGGGGCTCCTTTGGCCCCTGGCCTTTCCCTCTTCAATAGCGCCCTTTATTTTCGGTATCATTTCTGCATTGGCTGGTTCTTGAGTACTTGCTGTGTGCGCCGTGGTGGGGCCAGCTGTGGTTCCTGATGCAGTGAATGGAGCCGTGTGACTCAGGGTGGGTGTTGGCCCAGCAGGTAAGATCCTTTCATTCCATAGCAGGGTACCTGGGCCTCAGTCCCTGTCCTGTTCCTGATTCTAGCTGTCCGCTAATGCACACCCTGGGAGACAGCAGGTGATGGCGCAAGTAGTAGGGTCCCTGGGAGAGGCTCGGGTTGTGTTCCTGGCTTTGGCCTGGGGTCATTTGAGGGAATGAACTAGTGGATGGGAGAACTCTCTCTGTCTGTCTAGAATTTCTAGCTTTCTGTCTCTCTGCCTTTCAAATAAAAAAAGAAAAAATGGTATAGATTTAAAAGCAAAAGAAGCTTGGTAGAAGAGTGGTTTTTTTGTTCTAAATGGATCTATCATTTTATTTTGATTGTGGTAGGGTTTAAGTGAGTTGCATGCCTGGCATTTATAAACATGCCTAGAACAGATTAACTGCTGAGAATTTTTTTTCCCATAATGTCAGTGTTGATTCTTTCCTCTTGGATGTACATTTAAAACATTTAAAAAATATTTTATTTTGGAATAGTTTTAAATTTACAAAATGAAAACTGTGAGGTAGTAATATAAAGAGTTCCCATATACCTCTCACTCCATTTCCCAGTTAGTAACATCTTACACTGGCATATTTGTTACAATTAATGAACCACATCCAACTTCCATTGTGTTTTTATGTATTATTTATTTATTTCCTTAAAGATTTATTTAGTTTTTGAAAGTCAGAGTTACATAGAGAGAGCAGAGGTGGAGAGAGAGGGAGAGGGATAGGGAGAGAGAGAGAGAGAGAGAGAGAGAGAGGCCCTCCATCCACTGGTTCATTCCCCAATTGGTCACAACGGCCAGAGCTATGCCGATCTGAAGCCAGGAGCCAGGAGCTTCCTCCGGGTTCCCCACATAGGTACAGGGGCCCAAGGATTTGGGCCATCTTCTACTGCTTTCCCAGGCCACAGCAGAGAGCTGGATGGGAAGTGGAGCAGCCAGGACTCAAACTGACACACATTGGAGATGTTGGTGCTACAGGTGGCGGCTTTACCCACTACACCACAGTGTTGGCCCCGTGTTTTGTTTTTTGTGTTTTTTTTTTTTTAACCCAAACTCCTTTTATCACTCCCACCCCTCCTAACTTACAGTTATCAACATTTAGTGTTCATGTTGAGCTTTTTTTTTAAAAATTAACTTTTAGCTCCCCCATATAAGGGAAAACACGAGGTATTTGTCTTTCTGAGTCTGGATCATTTTCCTCGACATGGTATTTTCTAGTTCTATCAATTTTACCACAAATGACAGGATTTCATTCTTTTTAAAAACATAACTGAATAGTATTTTATTGTATCTATCTATCTATCTATCTATCTATCTATACCTCATCTTCTTTATCCATTCATCTGATGATGGACACATTGGTGGATTCTATATATTGGCTATTGTGAACAGTGCTGCAATAAATGTGGTGGAGCAGGTGTCTTTTTGATACAATGAGTTCATGTCTTTTGGGCATAAATACCCAGTAATGGGATTACTGGATCATATGGATCATACGGCAAGTCTATTTCTAGCTTTTTTTTTTTTAAGTTTTATTTTATTTCTTTGAAAGGCAGAGTTACAGAGAGAAAGGGGGAGAGGTACATAGAAAGATATCTTCCATCTACTGGTTTACTCCCCAGATGGCTGCAATGGCCAGAGCTGGGCCAATCCAAAGCCAGGAGCCAGGAGCTTCTTCTGGGTCTCCCAAATGAGTGTAGGGGCCTAAGGACTTGGGCCATCTTCTGCTACTTTCCCAGGCGATAGCAGAGAGCTGGATCGGAAGAGGAGCAGCCGGGACTTGAACCGGCACCCATATGGGATGCCAGCATTGCAGGCAGTGGCTTAACCCATTATGCCACAACAACATCCCTATTTCTAGTTTCTAAAGAGATCTCTTTGTTGTTTTCCACAGCAGCTGCCCTAATTTGCATTCCTACAACAGTGTGGAAACTTCCCCTTTCTCCACACCCTCGCCAGTGTTTGTTACTTTCTGTCTTTAGCCGTTCTAACAGGTGTGAAGTCATATCTCCCAGAGGTCTTGACTTGTGCTTCCCTGATGCCTAGTGATGTTGAACATTTTTTTCATGTGCTTGTTGGCCGTTTGCCTTTCTTCTTTTCAGAACTGTGTCTATTAAGGTTTGCTAAGGCTATTGCTGTGTCGCTATGGGACATAGAGGGAGCTGTCTCCTTGTCTTGCCAGGTAATCCTGAGGGATGTTGGCACTTGTGGCCTTGATGGCTGTGGCCCTGAGACAGGATGGACCTTTCCTGGGTGTGGCTAATACTGGAGCTTAGAGCACTAGAGGCCAGGCCCTAGCACGGGTAGATGTTAACAGGACCTTGCCCTGATTCCACGGGGTGAATACAGGTCATGCTGAGGGTTGGGCACTGGCAGCTGTGGGTATGGAGCACTGGAAGTCAGGTAGTGTCTTCCCCAAGTCCCACAGGCTGCGTTCCAATGACTCTCATCCTGCAAGAGGGCGCCCTCTGCAGGGAAGCTGAGGAATGAGTGGTGCACCGTGGTAGGGAGCAACAGGCTTTGTTCTCTCTGTGTGCTGCTTGCAAATCTCATCACCTCCATACTGAAAATTTCTCCTTAGTTCTAATATATTTTTTTAAAAAAGATTTATTTATTTACTTGAAAGAGTTACACAGAGAGAGGAGAGGCAGAGAGAGAGAGAGAGAGAGAGAGAGAGAGAGAGAGGTCCTCCATCTGCTGGTTCACTCCCCAAATGAACTCAACGGCCAGAGCTGCGCTGATCCGAAGCCAGGAGCCAGGAGCTTCTTCCAGGTCTCCCACACAGGTGCAGGGGCCCAAGGACTTGGGCCGTCTTCTACTGCTTTCCCAGGCCACAGCAGAGACTCTAACCGGCGCCCATATGGGATGCCGGCCCTAAGGTGGCAGCTTTACCTGCTATGCCACCATGCCGGCCCCCTTAGTTCTAATATTTTATACGTGGAGCCTTTTTCCTGGAAAGACGGCTGGCTCCCCTGGCTTGGGGAGCGGCAGGAGAGGAGTGTTGGGTGGCAGCTGCAGGCAGCAACAGTAGCAGTGCTGCGCTTTGTTTTTCTTTCTTTTTTATTTATTTATTTATTTATTTTTTTATTTTTTACAGGCAGAGTGGACAGTGAGTGGTTCACCCTCCAATGGCCGCCGCGGTAGGCGCGCTGCGGCCAGCGCACCGTGCTGATCCGATGGCAGGAGCCAGGTGCTTATCCTGGTCTCCCATGGGGTGCAGGGCCCAAGGACTTGGGCCATCCTGCACTGCACTCCCTGGCCACAGCAGAGAGCTGGCCTGGAAGAGGGGCAACCGGGACAGGATCGGTGCCCCGACCGGGACTAGAACCCGGTGTGCCGGCGCCGCAAGGCGGAGGATTAGCCTAGTGAGCCGCGGCGCCGGCCTGCGCTTTGTTTTTCTATCTCTGCTGGCTGTTGGAGTCTCAAGGCTGTTGGCAGTCGCTGTCACTTCTTCTTTTAAAAGATTTAAAAAGATTTATTTGCTTTATCTGTAAGGCAGAGGTACAGAGAAAAAAGAGAGAGAGAGAGAGAGAGAGAGAGAGAGAGAGAGAGAGAGAGATTCCATCTCACTCCTCAAATAGTAACAACAGCCAGGAACCTAGAACTCCATCCGGGTCTCCCACGTGGGTGGCAAGGGCCCAAGCACTTGGGCCACCTTTCACTGCTTTTCCAGGAGCATTAGCAGGGAGCTGGATCAGAAGTGGAGCAGCTGGTGGCTTAACCTGCTGTACCACAATATCAGCCCTGATGAAGAGTTGTTTAAAAAGAATTAAAAAAAAAAGTGGCCAAGAATGACATATTAATGTAGTAATAAACATTAATGATTAGAGTGGGGCTGGCGTGCGGAAGTGGAAGGGGGAGACCACTATGGAGGCCACTGCTCTGCTGCCCTCGACAGCGTCTGACTGTCAGGTGGGGGCTGGCACAGTGAGGGGAGTGGGCAAATTTACAGCATACTTTGGGGATAGCAAAAGTAATGATTTTTTTTAAAATATGTTATTTATTTATTTGAGAAACAGAGTTATAGACAGAGAGAGGGAGAGACAGAGAGAAAGGTCTTCCATCTGCTGGTTTCCTTCCCAAGTGGCTGCAACAGCCAGAGCTGGACTGATCCGAAGCCAGGAGCCAGAAGCTTCCTCCAGGTCTCCCAAGTGGGTGCAGGGGCCCAAGGACTTGGGCTATCTCCTACTGCTTTCCCAGGCCATAGCAGAGAGCTGGATTGGAAGTGGAGCAGCCGGGACTCGAACCGGCGCAGAGGCTTAGTGTACTATGCCAGAGCATCGGCCCTGGCAATGGCTGTTGACAGATGGGCTAAGGAGAGGAGTAAGGGAAAGGGAAGAATTAACAGTGGTGCCTGGGTTTGTGACCTGAGACAGAGCTAGGGTGGGCATGGGAGGGTGGCCAGGGGTGTGGGGCAAACAAGAGCCTTGCCAGCCTTTCACAACCTTGAACTCACCTGTCAAGGATCCCCTGTCAGCTCAACTTCTCTCTCCCTCAAGATAAGCTTAGTTTCCCACGTGTTAGATTCTGGGTGAACATTGTCTAATGACAATCATTTACAAAAAAATGCTCTCTCTCCTCAGTTTTACAACACTTTGCCAAATTTTCTTCCTCCTCCGTGAAGATCTGCTTTCAAAAGTTTATCTTGGACTTGTTCTACTTAAATTATGTGTTTTGGTTGATTCTTGCACTTGTAAACTAAGCTATCTTTTTAAAAAAAGCTTTCTTTAAAATTCGTTTTTATCTAGTTACTGTTTGGTTTATTTGAAAGTAAGAGAGAGAGAGAGAGAGAGAGAGAGAGAGAGACAGAGATACAGAGAGATGGAGGGAGAACTCTCATTTGCTGGTTTTGCCCATCTGTTGGTCCACTCCCAAAATACTGGCAACAAGTTTGGGCCAGGCCAAAGCTAGGAGCCAGGAACTCAATACAAATCTCTTACGTGAATGGCAGAGGTGCGACTATTTGAGCCATCACCTGCTGCCTCCCAGGGTTCTCAAGAGCAGGAAGCTGGAATCTGGAGTGGAGCTGGGTGCAGAGCCAGGCCTTGGACTCCGCCACTCCAATATAGCTTGCAGCACCCCAAGCAGTGTTCTAACTACTGCACCAAACGCCCAACCTCGATTTCGTCTTTCTTCACCACCAATAGTATGTCCTATGGATCTCATACTTCTCTTTCAGTGTAAGGCTGTCCATCATAATGTATGAGTATACTTTCACATTTCAAAATGGCCCCTTACCTCCATTCAATAGAAAATAAGTGATGAGGCCAGTGCTGTGGCATAGTGGGTAAGGCCGGTGTTGGCATCTCGTACGGGCGCTGGTTCGAGTCCTGGCTACTCCACCTCCCATCCAGCTCTCTGCTGTGGCCTGAGAAAGCAGTAGAAGATGGCCCAAGTGCTATCAGCCCCTGAGGCTGCATGGGAGACCCACAAGAAGCTCCTGGCTCCTGGCTTCAGACCAGTACAGCTCCAGCCGTTGTGGACAACTAGGGAGTGAACCAGTGGATGGAAGACCTCTTTCTCTCTGCCTCCTCTCTGTATAACTCTGACTTTCAAATAAATAAATCTTAAAAAAAAAGAAGTGAAGAAAAAGGGACAAAGATCTTATGAATAAGATGGAGTATATTTTATATATATATGTGTGTGTGTGTATATATATACATTTTGTATATATACATATATGTATGTGTATATATATATATATATATATATATATATATATAAGATGAGAATAATTCAAGGAAGACTTGCTCTGAAAAATAAGACACAATTTTTGTGTCTTTAAACACTGGCTGTCAAGGCAAGTTTAATAAACCATTGCTTACTATCTGAAGACAAATAGTGAAAGAGATAGAACTGCTTTCCCCAGACGCACCCCAGCTGTTTTCCAACAGAACCTCAGAGTCTCACTCTCAGGCAAGGCCTGCATTGGACAGCAGAGACTTCTGGGCAAATGCTCCCCATGCCCATGTTTCTGTGGCCGGGGAGGTCAAGAGAGAAATGTAGAGCAGTTGTGTGGTCCTGGTTCGGTTCTTTGCAGTAACTAGTTCAGCAGTTGCACTGGCTGGGTCACAGCAGGGCGATCCTGCTGAGAAGACCCTCACACACAACCACTGGGACTTTTTTTTTTTTTACAGGCAGAGTGGACAGTGAGAGAGAGACAGAGAGAAAGGTCTTCCTTCCGTTGGTTCACCCCCCATATGGCCGCTATGGCTGGAGCTATGCCGATCTGAAGCCAGGAGCCAGGTGCTTCCTCCTGGTCTCCCATGCGGGTGCAGGGCCCAAGCACTTGGGCCATCCTCCACTGTCTTCCTGGGCCACAGAAGAGAGCTGGACTGGAAAAGGAGCAACCGGGACAGAATCCTTCTTCCCAACTGGGACTAGAACCCAGAGTACCGGCACCGCAGGCGGAGGATTAGCCTAGTGAGCTGCGGTACCGGCCACAACCACTGGGACTTTAACCTGAGCCTTTCTCCCGGACTCTGCTCACTAGCAACTCCGTGAGTGCAGTTGGTTTATGCTCAGTGGCCATCGGCTGTGCGTTCTTTGATGAACACTCAATTTTCAGAATCCAAGAACAAATCAGAACTTTCCTGGGGGTGAAATCCTGCTGATACGGCTTACGTCTAAGAACGGGGATTAGCACCTGGTTGAAAAGTTCACCACTTCCTTGTCCCCTCACTCTCCTCCTCATTTTTATATGGAAAAGCAGAAGACTCTTCCGTAATGTTTTCCTTTGACGGAATCTTGAAGTCTGGGACCTGGAGCCACGATCCTCTGTTCTAGGTTTGACCTCTCCTCTGGGCCAGTTGGTTCCTATCTTGACTTTGGGATTCTAAACTTCCAAAGAAGCCACCCATCCAGCTTCCCTTTTTTTTTTTTTTTTTTAAGATTTAATTATTTATTTGAGAGGTAGAGTTACAGACAGTGAGAGTGAAAGACAGAGAGAAAGGTCTTCCATCTGCTGGTTCACTTCCCAGTTGGCTGTAATGGCTGGAGCTGTGCTAGTCTGAAACCAGGAGCCGGGAGCTTCTTCTGGGTCTTCCACGTGGGTGCAGGGGCCCAAGGACCTGGGCCATCTTCTACTGCTTTCCCAGGCCACAGCAGAGAGCTGGACTGGAAGAGGAACAGCCGGGACTCGAACTGGTGCCCATATGGGATGCTGGCGCCGTAGGCGGAGGATTAACTAACTGCGCCACAGAGCTGTCCCCCAGCTTCCTGCTATGTGCTGGGAGGTAGCAGATGATGCCCCAAGTGCTAGGGTTCCTGCCACTCACTGGGGAGACCCTAATGGGCTTCCAGCCCCCTGTTTTTGGCCTGGCTTACCCTTGGACATTGCAGGTGTTCGGGAGAGTGTACAAATAAGCAGGTGGGAGATCCCTGTCTCTGTCTTTACCTTTCGAACAGAGAAGTAAATAAGTAAATACATCTTTAAAATAGGCATAGTGATTCCTTTCTTCTCTAGGGCGTGGGTGGAGGGCTTTCCCAGAGCTTAATTAATCTGCAATTTGTAATATGCTGTGGAGAACAAATGAACTTCATAGAGATATTAAACATTATTATAACTCCAGCAAATTATTAACACAATCGAGGCTGTTGACACATCAAAAATGAAGGGAAGACTTGGCCGTGTTCCAGTTGATTTAACAAATGCAGAGAGGGGAGAGACAGAGTGCATAACCCTGAGTGGGGGTGCTCTTGAATTAACCGCAGAGTTGAGAGGGATGGAATGGCTTTTATTTGCAGATACAACCAGGCCAAAACCAGGAGCCAGAAGCACCGTCAGGGTCTCCCGTCCACTGCTTTCCTAGGCACATTTCCAGGTAGTGGATAGGTAATGGATCAGCAGTGGGGCAATCAGGACTCAAACCCGTGCTCTCATATGGGATACCAGTGTCTTGAGCAGCAACTAAACCCGCTGCACCACACCAGCCCCCAGAAATGTAATATTGATATCGTAACCAGGAAGGCTGCACACTCTTATCCCGAAGTTAAAGAGGCAAAACTGAAATGAGGGCTTAGGTCAGCCCAGTGGTTACCCACAGAGGGTTGCGACTGGGAGAGGACAGGAGCAACACTGAGGAAGGGCCTGGTCATGTTCTCTTTCATGATCTGGGAGCCAGTTACATGGGTGTCTTCATTTTACGAAAATTCACTGAGGTCTCATCTGGATGTTATACCTCAATCAAACAAGAGAAGAGAAAAGCAAGATGCTGTGACATACTTGAACAATTTTTAAAAAATTTAATTTTCTTTTCTTTTTTTTTTTTAAAGATTTTATTTATTATTTGAGAGGTAGAGTTACAGAGAGAGAAGAGGCAGAGAGGCAGAGAGAGAGAGGTCTTCCATCCGCTGGTTCACTCCCCAGATGGCTGCAATGGCTGGAGCTGTGCCAATCTGAAACCAGGAGCCAGGAGCTTCTTCCAGGTCTCCCACATGGGTGCAGGGGCCCAAGCACTTGGGCCATCCTCCACTGCTTTCCCAGGCCATAGCAGAGAGCTGGATGGGAAGTGGAACAGCCAGGTCTTGAACTGGGGTCCATATGGGATTCCGGTGCTGCAGGCAGAGCCTTAGCCTACTACACCACAGTGCCAGCCCCAGTTTTATTTATTTGAGAAGCGTGCTTACCTGCACTGGTCCTCTCCCCAGATGCCTGACATGCCCAGGGCTGGGCCCGGCTGGAGCTGGGAGCCGGGAACTCTTTTCAGGTCTCTCCTGTGGGTGGCAGGATCCCAGATCCCCATCAGTCACATCGTCGCTCATCAGCACGTCCTTGCAGGCTCTGCATTAGCAGGAAGCTGGAGTCAGGAGTGGGAGCTAAGTGTTGACCACAGGCACTCTGATGGGGATGCGGGAGTCCTAACCTCTAGGCTAAATGCTTGCCCTGAGCAACCATTTTTAAAAAGTAAGAAAACATGAGTATTTTTTAAAATTTGGAAAATCTGTCAAATAATTTATTGACTTCTCTTGGTGTCAGGTGGTGACATGCAGTCTCCTGTGGTGTTTAAGCATTACCAAATATTGCCGTTAACAACCACACCAAAAGCATCCTTATGAATGACCACAAGTGTGGGGCAGGCTGTCTAACACCCTTTAAGATAAATAGACGGTTGAACTGACCCGAGCTTTTAAATTCATTTGATAAAAAAAAAAAAAAAAAGAAGAAAAGAAAAAAAGAATAAAGAAAAAAAGCCTGCCAATTAAAATAGCCATAAAAAGTCAATGCTGGAAAACTGAGTGCTATGTTGTTGGAAAAAAAAAATAAGGTAAGTGTAGAAAAACATTTCTCAAATGAAAAACATTTTATCCTGGCCATGGTAGACTTAGTAATATAGTGCTGTCTTTAATTGGTGATTGGTTTTATTTATTATGGTGCATGTGCAAGGTATGGTGATACAGGAAAGTAGTTGGTTTTAAAAATAAACACCTGGGGGCTGGTGCTGTGGCATAGTGGGTATGTGCAGTGCCAGCATCCCATATGGGTGCTGGTTCAAGTCCCTGTTCCTCCACTTCTGATCTAGCTCCCTGCTAATGTGCTTGGGAAAGTATGGAAGATGGACCAAGTATTTGGACCCCTGCACTTGCTCTCTCTGCCTCTCCTTCTCTCTGTGTAACTCTGCCCTTCAAATAAATAAATAAATTTTAAAAATAAGTTAAACTCCTGGAAGCAGAGAGTAGCCAGGGGCGGGGTGCGGGTGGACAGGGAGATATTGGTTAAGGGGCACAGAATTTCAGTTGTGAGATCAACTCATCCTGTGGCTCTGATGTACAGCAAGGTGACTGTGGCCAATGAGATTCTCTCATTTCCCTGAAGTTAGCTGAGTGAGCAGATCTCACTAGTTCTCCTGAGCCCTCCCACTCCCTAGCACAGGGTAACTGCCGGTGGTGATGGATGTGCTAATTAATTGGATTGTGATGTTCAGTTTATAATGTGTACATACATCCAATCTTCATGTCGTGTTAGGTAGGAAGTTAGAAATTAGCCTATGTGTGTGTGAGGGGACCTTGAGGAAGCCGGAGTGTACAGAGCCCACTTGGGAAGCTGCCCAGCATCTATACTTACTTCAAGGTTGTGCCCAGACCCTGATAACCTTCCAGGTGGTCCCAGCCCCTTTCCCCATGGGAAAGCTCTCCCTCCCCCCATCCCAGGACCAAGTGGGTTACCTGGCCTGATAGCCCTGAGCAATAAAACCTCTACATTCTCCCCCAAGGCAGGCACCCTAGGGAAGCCCCTTGGCCTGGTGCCAGCAAGACTCCACGCTTTGTTCGGTAACACCAGTTGGTAAACTGGGGAAGGAATTTCCCAATTTACACTCAGTAAACCTTTTGTCCTGGAGGAGAAGGGAGAGGTAAAGAGAAACAGGGGGGATGAACTGGACCCTTCCCTTAGAAGCCCTGAGTCTAAACAAAGACAGCCTGCTCAGCTCTCTGCTCTCTGCTGAGCCGCCTGGCTGGCCTGCCCGGTGTATTCTCTGTGTTCAACTGTGTCACCTTGCTTCCCCCAGTCTGAGTGACTGGGCGCTTCTCTCTCTCTGTGTCCCTGCTGTTCTGACGGGTGCCCTGTCCCCAATAAATCCTTGCTACTTTGCTCTCTGTCTCACGCCTGAACTCTTTTCTAGCACGAAGACAAGAACCCCACGACTTCTCTCTGGTGTCAGTTGTACACTTTGCTTTTTTAAAACTTTATTTGAGGGCGAGAGAGAGAAAAAAGAGAGGGAGACAGAGAGACTACATGTTCCCATTTGCTGGTTCCCTCCCCGAATGCTCACAACAGCCTGGGCTAGGTCAGGTGGCAGCTGGGAGCTAGGAACCCGGTCCAGGTCTCCCACGGGAGTGGCAGGGACCCAGTGGCCGCACACATCATCATTGCTCCTAGAGTGTGCGTTAGCAGGGAACAGAAGCAGGACTCAAGCCCAGGTTCTCTAATGTGGGACATGGGAGTGCCAAGTAGTCTTAACTAATTTTCAGATGCTTTCCCCATGTTGTCTACTTCGAAAGTATATAATTTGATTAGTCAATTATGCCTCAACAAAACTGGGAAAAAATGTATGCTCCCTTTAGAAGATTTCTAAATTTTTCTAAAATGTAGCCTTATTTCAAAACTTTTTGATATTTCCTCTTTGAAGCTTTTTTTTTAACTGAATGTTCTTTTTTTTTTTTTTTAAAAAGATTTATTTATTTGAAGGAGTTACAGAGAGAAGTAGAGACAACGAGAGAGAGAGAGAGAGGGAGAGAGAGAGAAAGAGAGAGAGGTCTTCCATCCACTGGTTCACTCCCTAAACGGCTGCAATGTCCAGAGCTGAGCCAATCCCAAGCCAGGAGCCAGGAGCTTCTTCTGGGTCTCCCATGTGGGTGCAGGGGTCCAAGGACTTGAGCCATCTTCTACTGCTTTCCCAGGCCACAGCAGAGAGCTGGATCATAAGAGGAGCAGCCGGGACTTGAACTGGTGTCCATATGGGATGCTGGTGCCTCAAGCCAGGGCTTTAACTCACTACTCCACAGCACTGGCCTCATCTACTGAATATTCTTGCTTGATGTGCAGTCCTCATGTTTGGAAGTCTGAGTTAGTTTTTGAAAACAACCAAGAGTCTTGAGAACTAAGTTTGGTTAAATGAGGGGTAATTAAGTCAGATAATACTGTATCTAGATAAAGAGGCAGACTATTATAGAGTAATGAGATCTTTTTTTAGATGTTTTGTTAAGGAATATTTTTTAAAATGATTTATTTATTTACTGGAGAGGCAGAGTTACAGACAGAGAGAAAGAGGGAGAGACAGAGACAGAGAGAGAAGTCTTCTTTCCACTGGTTTACTCCCCAAATCGCTGCAACAACCTGAGCTGGGATGACCTGAAGCCAGGAGCCAGGAGCTTCTTCTGGGTCTCCCATGCATGTGCAGGGGCTCAAGGACTTGGGCCATCTTCTACTGCTTTCCCAGGCCATAGCAGGAATCTGGATTAGAAGAGGAGCAGCTGGGACTCGAACCGGCTCCCACATGGGGTTCTGGTACTGCAGGCAGATGCTTAACCCACTATACCACAGTGCCAGCCTCGTACAGGAACTTTGACACACTTAAGTACAATGCTCCCAATATGTGCTGAGCGTTGGGAACGGCAGTGAAATTAGTGTACTATGTTCCATGATGATATTCCAGGAGACAACTTTCTTTGGGTATCTGTTGGTCAGTTGGCTGCTGAGTCGCTGGTACTACTTTTTTGCTGTTGTCTTGTTCACTTCTCCTGGGTACAGAATCGAGTTCATCACATCATGGTTTGGTTGTAAGATCCTTTCTGGGTCTACAGTTGCATGATTCAAACGTCTCTGGCTTCTTTAAATTTGAAGGTGACAGCACGAACCATCATTTCCAAATGAGAAATATTTACAGGAGATTGGAAGGTGTTCCATGGTGTCCCAACTCGGATATCCAAGCTCTGTAGGAGGAAGTGGGGAGTGCAGGGATTAAATACATACACAGACTTCAAAGATAGATAAGCCCACCCTTAAATGCCAGTAAAGAAGCTAAGTAGCCACATTTCCCCAGGCAATTTACTTAATCTCTCAGAGCCCCATTGTCCTCACCCATAAAATGGGATAACAACATCTTATGTTTTATAGGGGATCCCGCATATAAAGCACTCAATGCCTATTTTGAGCAATGCACTGTATATAATAGGTAATTTCTTTTTAAATAGCTTGTTGAGATTTGAAATCCTTAAATACTTCTCCCATGGATAATGATAGCTGTCGATGGTATATTTGACAGAATGCATTGGGAAAACAGGACATCCATTTGCTGGTCCCAAGCTCTGAACATAGTCACACAGGGTGATCAACCAACATCTGGGCTTCACTCACTTGAACGCGGCCATCCGGAGCTAGAACCGACAACCTTGCCTTTGGGTGCTGAGTCCTGTGAACTGGAGAATCCCACTGGAGTGCCTCCCTCACTGTACAGCGAGCCCACGGTGGGCGGTCTGCCTGCGGGTGATCTGGCCTGGGGTCTCTTTCAGTTTGCCTGAGATTTTGATCATCTCACCATCTGCGTTTGGGATGTAGGAGTACCGTCGTTTCACAGGAGAGCAGTGTTAAGCGGTGTGAGGACAGGGAGCTCCGTGAGGCCGTGGCTCCTGCTCATGCTGCTGCAGAACTGCGAAGGGTGGCTTTATGGACAAGCTTTTTACCACTAGCCTTGCATCCAAGACCCCAACTTCACTGTTAATTCTGGAAAAAAAATGCTGCTTATTCTCCATGGTCCCCCTCTGTGGCTGCAGAGTGAGGCAGACAGTTGATGAACCTCACATTCCTGTGGCTTCAACTTTCATTATTTGTTGTTTCAGAAGGCACAGAAGGACACAAACATATTTAAAGTCAGTGGTTCTTTTATGAACATGCATTTTATTGCCAATAAGCATGGGGAAAGTCAGTGCTGTGTATTGTCTATTTAGCCTGTAGATGTTCCTAGATCTACAGTATCTACTGGGATCCACCTGTAGATTCAGGGTGCCATGCATTGCCTCCGGGGCCCCTCAGGGGTCTCCCTTGGTGGCAACACACTCTTAGATGCTCTCTGAAAAGCAGTTATAGTGACAAGACACCATATATTAGACTGAGTGGAATCTCCTCCAGTCATTGTCCCTGCCATCTCAGGCAAGCAATGGCATTGCGCGTCAAACACGACTAACAACTTTGAGCCTGGGGTGGTCGTGAGGGGTCCAAGACACGATCCAAAGTGTTTAGAACAGTCTGGCACATAGTAGAAGCTCAATAAATGTCTGTTCACTTGAGTGGCCATCATCAGCTTTTACAGATGTAAATGAGAGCATTTTGCTTTCCTGCTTGAATCTTTTCAAAAGAATCTTTTCAAAGATTTCCACTGGTTTTTTTTTTTTTTTGGACAGGCAGAGTGGACAGTGAGAGAGAGAGAGAGAGAGAGAGAAAGGTCTTCCTTTTCCATTGATTCACCCCCCCAATGGCCGCTGCACACCATGCTGATCTGAAGCCAGGAGCCAGGTGGTGCTTCTCCTGGTCTCCCATGGGGTGCAGGGCCCAAGCACCTGGGCCATCCTCCACTGTACTCCTGGGCCACAGCAGAGAGCTGGACAGGAAGAGGAGTGACCAGGACAGAATCTGGTGCCCCGACTGGGACTAGAACCTGGTGTGCCGGTGCCACAGGCGGAGGATTAGCCTATTGAGCCGCGGCGCCGGCCTTCCACTGTTGATAAAATAAAACTTACACTCATCCCCTCTGGCTTCTTGCCTTGGTGGACTGACTTAGTGTCCTGCTGTCCTAACTGTTCCTTGAAGGACAAGTGTTTGTTCCCTGGAAACCCCCGAGGTCTTTGGTTTTTTTCTTGTTTCTCCTGTCCCAGATCAAGCTTCTGAGTATCAGGAGACTTGATCCATAGCCCCTGTCCCCGGCTTCCTTGTTGTTGGCTTCCTTCATTGCCAATATCACAATTGGTAAAAACTGATTATGTAGCTAACTCACTGGTTTATTTCCTGTCTTATTATGGAACAAGCAGGTGCATCAGGACAGGTGCAACAATCAGCCTTCCTCAAGGCTCCATCTCCAGTGCCTCTCCCAGGTTGTGGCACCTGCAGGGGCTGTAAGAACATTTGTTGACTGATCTGATGATTGATTGATATTGCCTGGTACGTAATAGCCCTCAGTAAATAGTAGCTAGGTGTCTTTTTTTTTTTTCTTACAGTAAAAGTTCCCAGCCACAAACAGGCAGGTGTGGAATACCAGATACTGCTCCCATGTGACTTCAAAATGTGGTCACTGACCCCACTTGCTCCATGTCCCCCCCCTCTGCTGGGATTCAGAACTACAACTCCACCCCATGCCCAATAAAATTGTTCTGATTTTATTTATTTAGTTTTCAATGAGGATTAGTTACTTATATATCTTAATTAATTGAGAGAGAGAGAGAGAGAGAGAGAGAGAGTTGCCATCCACTGGTTCACTACTCAATTGTCTGCAATAGCCTGGGCTGGGCCAGGCAGAAGCCAGGAGCCAGGAGCTCCGGCAGGTGTCTCCAGCGCACAGTCGCCTCTGCTGCCTGCCGCAGGAAGTGGCCACAACTTGGCATCAGTTCTTGTGGAGGCCGGGGAATAACTGAAGGGGGTACAGCAGAGAAAGTGATTTGTGTGGCTCTCAGTCACGGCTCGGACTTCCCTTAGGGTCTTGGCTTGGCTGCCCTCACGAAGTGGTTGTCAACTCAGCTCTGCCTCCAGGAAATATTCAAGAGAGACTAAGATGGGGGAATGAGCTACTCTCCTCTGAGCTGTAGCTCTGACTTATTTCTATGTAACCAAGTATATTTCCAAATCAAGGCTTAACTTTTTTTTTTTTATTTGACAAGTAGGGTATAGACAGTGAGAGAGAGAGACAGAGAGAAAGGTCTTCCCTCTGCTAGTTCACTCTCCAAATAGCTGCAACGGCTGGTGCTGCGCTGATCCGAAGCCAGGAGCCAGGTGCTTCCTCCCAGTCTCCCATGCGGGTGCAGGAGCCCAAGCACTTGGGCCATCCTCCACTGTCTTCCAGGGCCACAGCAGAGAGCTGGACTGGAAGAGGAGCAGCCGGGACTAGAACCTGGCGCCCATATGAGATGCCGGTGCCCATATGAGATGCCGGTGCCGCAGGCGGAGGACATCACCTACTTGTCAAATAAATAAAAAAAATTTATAATTCAGAGAGATGAAAGTAAGGAGAGCAAAGCACGAGTTTATTGAAACATGTTCCCAGGGAGGAGGAAGAGGCTAGCAGAAAGAGCTCGTGGCCACCTGGAGGGGCGGTCAAGGCAAATACCAGTGCTGAGGAGACACACAGCCTTCTTTCTGGTTTGCGACTTCGATCCCTAAGGCGTGAGAGGTGTTGGCTGCTGATGCGGCCTTGATGCTCATGACTGACAGCTGGGAGCCGCATCAACCACAAGATACACGGCCACGTGGGCGGTCTTGGGTGGGTCGCGGGAGAAGGCGGAGTCCCCTGCCCCTCCCCTGCTTGACGGCTTCTGCGACCCCTCCTCAGTCATTCCTGTGTGATCGTCGGCCAGCCGGCTTAGGGAAGGAGGAACATTGCTGAGTCTCTTCTAGCTGCTTCCTTAGGGTCGTCCGGGTTCGATGTCCACGCATCGGTTCAGCATAACCTTTGAGCTCCAATAATACACTGTATCAACTCAGGGATTAGAAACAGCAGCTGTTAAGAAGAGCTGCACAGACCTAACTTCTTCCAAGTGGAAAAGTTATGTACTTTAAAAAAAAAATGAAGAAAGAGACATTGCTTATAACGAAACCCTTTGGACACTTTGATGTCTATGCAACAGAGTTAAACTTTCCCACGATGAGACAGTTCCCACCGAGGTAAAGCAGATAGAAGTGTTTACCTCCACATCGGTGTCGTCTTGCTCTTCCCTTGGAGAGCCATCCACAGAGATTTAGACAGCTATAGAAATGTCTTTGCCACAGGGAAACATATTGGAAAATAAACCAGACCATGCCTAGCATTAAAATCAAGTGATGTGATATATCGTAGGGTGAGCGATTTTAAACACTTCTGTTAGGTCAGGCTCATTTTCTAGCCTAAGATGAAAATCCAAACATCACTAAGCCAATGTATAAGGATTGCTATACAAAACATATGTGAATAACATTATTTTTGGGAGAGATTATGGGCAGGCCCTTTCTTGTAAATACAATTATCTGGGATTATGGTTCAATTCCTGGCACTGTCAGTGAGGTTTAGGAGCTTTCCAGGGGCTGGGAGTTTTTGCTCTCTGTGGGCTATAGCTCCGGTTTGACGGCGAGTGACAAGACAGAGAGCAAACGGGAGTGGGGATTTTTTTTTTTTTAACTCTTCTTCCAGGTGTGAGATGCTTCCCTAAGATCAGCATACAAAGACTCCTTCCCAGAGAAGGAAAAGCGATCAACAATGAGCAAACCATTTTCAAATGTAGCCAAAAACTTGATCCGCATAGGCTTTGTGCACTGAAGTTCACTTCTGTTCCACAAGGTGGTGGTAAATAAATTCTTAAGGGGCCATGTGCACAGAGGCAAGGAGGGGGAAAGGCGGACTGAAAGCCTAGGCTGCAGGGACTGACGCTGGTGAATCCAGGGGAGACGCCTTTGGCCTTGGTCATGGGCAACGCCCTGGGCAGATCCCTCGGCAACCCCTAGGAGGGTGAGGAAGGCAGAGGATGCCGTGTGGACAGCCCGCCTGCCTGCCGGGAGCATCCCACGTCCAACTGCAGCGGGACGAGGGTCTCGAGACGGGCAGTGCGTGCTTTCTCTCTGCTGCAGCTGGGATGTTGTATTGAAGGCAGAGAGTAGTACACAGGCCAATCCTGTTGGCTTTTAAGGCCAAAAATACAAGTTGATCACGAAGAAATTAAGGAGCACCGAGCTTAGAGTGAGTGGTTAGAGAATGGTCCAATGACCGTAACATGAGCTCACCTAGACAGAGAAATTCGTGTACAAGTCGGAAACAGAATAGTCAAATAGCTAGATTAGAACTCTGTAAGATGTCAGTCTTTTTGGCTCTGTACATGGTCTGGATAAGTAGAAGCAGATGATGACATCATAAGTTATGTTTTCCGGCTCCACGGATGCTAGAACAGGAGAAACAGGCAAGATTTGGGTTAGGTGCAGAGACGCTTCTATTTATTTACTTGAAAGTCAGAGTTACACAAAGAGAGAGAAGGCGAGGCAGAGAGAGAGAGGTCTTCCATCCGCTGTTTAACTCTCCAGTTGGTCGCAACAGCCAGAGCTGGGCTGATATGAAGCCTGGAGCCAGGAGTTCTTCTAGGTCTCCCATGCGGGTGCAGGGGCCCAAGGACTTGGGCCAGGAAGCCAATCCAAGTCCACTGTGTAGGTGGCAGGACCCCAGTTACTGGACCCATCACCACTGCCTCCCAAGGTCAGTATTAGCAGGGAGCCAGAGTCAGGAGCCATTGTGAAACGGGATGCAGGTGTGTTAACTGCTAGGCTGAATGCTCATCCTTCATCCATTCTTATGTCATCTGCTAGAGATGGAACTGACCGTGGGAAACTGAAGCCCCGGCGTCAGTCTGCAAGCTGTGGCTCTGGCATGGAATCTCTGTTGGATTAGAAAATGTACCCCCTTAGGGAAGGTGCAGCTCCACGGGTGGTACCCGGATTGGCAGGGAGAGCAAGGGCTCCCCCCACCTTCCTTCCCTCCCTCCCTTCTTCCCTTCATTTCTTTTCTAGATTTACTCCATTATTGAAAGCAAGAATAATAAAGAGAGAGACATGGTGTGTGTTGGGGGGAGAAATCTTCCATCTGCTGGTTCACTTCCCAGATGGCCACAATGGCTAGGGCTGCTCCAGGCCAAAGCCAGGAACCAGGAACTCCATCTGGGTCTCCCACCTGGGTAGCCAGGGTCCAGGCACTTCCAACTGGTGCTCCAATGTGGGCTGCTGGCATCGTGGGCAGTGGCGTAACCCACTGTTGACCTGCACCACCATGGGCTTTGTTTCTAAACCCACTCATTCGCTCAGTGGGGTGCCCAGTACAGTACACGATTTGCAACTTGCAGAGTGTATCTCTGCCCTCTTTACCCTGTCATACTTGGCTTCAGACTGTTAGATGAAAAGCTGAGCATTGGCAAGGCCGGGCAGGTGGCAGAAACATCATGGGTGGTTGCTGAGTGGATTAGAATGGGCGTTCCGGCATCACTGTGGCCATGGAGCTTCCACGTGCAGAGCATTAACAAAGAGGTCAGGAGGTCGGCACTGCTCTCGTTTGAGTGCTCCCTTTTCTTGGGTGGGACCGCTCCAACCCTTATGCAAGCAACAATTACTTCTCATTGCAGGGGAGTGGAGCACAGTGTATAAATGGGTGGGGCACCCTGGCACCCACAGCTGTGCTCCTCCTGGGCCCACTGGGAAGCCTGGGTGAGAGGCAGCTGATCAGTGTTTTATTAGATCAGACAGATTTGCGTGGAGACCTTGACTCACTGATTGGAAACACTCAGGGTAGCAGGGGGAGGCAGAGGCTTGTTTCCCTGCCATCGGGATCAGAAAGATGGCTCAGCAAGGGGTTAGAGAGAATGGCTGCTTGCTCCCAAGAGCTTGCACAGCGCCCTGGCAGTGAGCGGCCAGCCTGTGGGCTCTCTCATTTTGCAGGTATGGTCCATGGAAAACTTGCAGGTGGAGCTGTGTCTTTTCTTCCTTCTACATCTTCTCTTGTCATCAAGCCTGCTAGGCTGGGCATGCCAGAATAGGTTCTTGGTTACTACCTAGAGGTTGCTGCCAAAGTCCAGGTTGGTCTTAACAAGACAGGAGCCTAGGTACAAGTTGGTTACTCAATAGGTTCCAGAGGGGTCGGCACTGTGGCATAGCAGGTAAAGCTGCCGCCTGCAGTGCCGGCATCCCATATGGGCGCCGGTTCAAGTCCCGGCTGCTCCACTTCTGATCCAGTTCTCTTCTATACTGGGAAAGCAGGAGAAGATGGCCCAAGTGCTTGGGCCCCTGCACCTGTGTGGGAGACCCAGAAGAAGCTCCTGCTTCAGATCGGTGCAACTCTGGCTGTTGTGGCCAATGGTGAGTGAACCAGTAGACGGAAGGCCTTTCTCTCTCGCTCTCTCTACCTCTCTCTCTACCTCTCTCTCTGTGGCTCTAATTTCAAATAAATAAATAAATAAATCTTAAAAAAATAGGTTCCAGAAAACTCTACTTTGTAAGAGGCAGACTTAGGCCACCTAGGGTCTCATTTTTAGTTGTTTTTGCAACGCAACTGTGAAAACAGAATGAGCCTGCATTGTGAAGGAGACATCGTCCCACCCCCCGTGATAAAGTCTCATAGCTCTCACCAACGGCTTTTGCCTCCATGCTCCCACTCTCTTAGCTTTTGTATTTTTTGGGCAGCTCATGGATTATATCGGGATCATTTAAGTCCTCCAACAGGGGCATGGTTTCCTGGTTGTTTAATTTAATCTAAGTTTGGGGTTGCTTATTCAACTTTCTTGGGGAAGATGAGTGAACAGGTGGCAAGGCACTAATGGAAGGATTCTCCGACAGAGAGAAATTCTACACCAGTAGCCGTGCAGCAAGTATGACCCACTGTGCCCTGGCTTCTGAATTCCGACACACCGAATTTTTACTGCATGTACGATTCACTCACGGGTCAATAGACTCCTGCCTCTATAAAATTTTTATAGCTGTCTTATGACAATCTGACCCTGAGTCCCTTAGAGAAGTCCAGGCATCCAGAAATGTCTTCAGACAAGGAGGTTCGCTCACTGGGGCCACCCCCAGGAGGGCAGATCAAAAGCAGTTAGCAGGAATGTCTGTTGGGGCAAGTGTTACTTAGATTTGAACTTGGCCTTGTGAAGAAAGAAGTTCATCATTTGGGCAGCGTTTCCAAGTCAGTATTGTTTATTTATTTCAGTTGGTGCAACACTCCTAGGGATAATGTGGTCTGGTGTTCTGTCAGTGGTGATAGTAGGAAATGACCAATTACTTATCTACTGGCTCAGAGCCTTCTACTCTGCACTGTTTCTGGGAGATGAACCCTTGTATTGAGGTCAGTTGGCCTAATGACATATTAGGCTGCTGGTTCCCCCACATAAAAGCAACACTCACTAAACTGTTTATGTATGTTGTTAGAAAGGTCAATTCTTTTCGGACAAGCCCTTATAAACGCTGGAGGTTTGCACCTATTCTGTGCAAAAAGCAGCTTTCTTATCCCAGTTCGGAGCATGCTGAAGGGCTATTGCAACAGAGTGAGTCAGTGGAGGCATGAGCGGAATGACCCCCGTGCCTTTGGGGTTCACTGAGCCTTGTACCGTTGGAGCCTGCTGTGTGGCTGTCTAGTCTCATCCAAACCGCAGACAGCTTCGAAGGCTGAAGTGTTTAGCCTCACTCATTTGGGGAAGTCACTGGGCTCCAGAAACGCTGTTGATGGCTTAACTTTTCAGTGGTCAATGAGCATCTCCATGGTCACTGTTTTTTTTTTTTTTGCCCACCCAAAGGCTTATGAATCATGAAATGTATGCACTGAACAAATCTCCTCTTTTTTGCTTGGAGTGTAGGGGGAAAGATGGAGGAGGACCGGCATACACAGCCTAGCATGTTTTTGTTAGACTCACTCCCTGGTTCTTCCTGGGGCAGCTCTCATTTCTCTCACGTCTATGCGCACGGGCCATTGTCATGGCATGGTCACCTGCAGACCCAGGACCAGGAACCTGCCAGGCATCAGTAGAGCTCACCCAACTCATCCTAAAACAACAGGTTCAAACAGCTGCAGAGAGAGAGAGAGAGAGAGAGAGAGAAAGAAAGAAAGAGAGAGAATGCTTCCATTTACGGGTTCACTCTTCCAATGCTGGCAATGATTAATGGCTTGAAACTGGGAGCCAGGAACTCAACCTTAGGTCTCTCACATAGGTGACAGGAAACCCGATGACTTGAGCCATCGCTGCTGCCTCCCAGCGTGAACAATAGCAAGAAGCTGAAGTCAGGAGCCGGAGCTGGGGGTTGAACCCAGGTACTCTGATGGGGGAAGTGGGCATGTTAACCTGTTAACCACTGGATCAAATGCTTATATTTGAGAAGGTGTTTTTTTTTTTTTTTTTTTTTTACAGGAAAAGTAGACAGTGAGTGAGAGAGAGAGAGAGACAGAGAGAAAAGTCTTCCTTTTCTCTTGGTTCACCCCACAATGGCTGCTGCGGCTGGCTCACCTCGCTGATCCAAAGCCCAGAGCCAGGTGCTTCTCCTGGTCTCCCATGCGGGTGCAGAGCCCAAGGACTTGGGCCATCCTCCACTGCACTCCCAGGCCAGAGCAGAGAGCTGGACTGGAAGAGGAGCAACCAGAACAGAATCCGGCGCCCTAACCAGGACTAGAACCCTGGGTGCCGGCACAGCAGGTGGAGGATTAGCCTATTGAGCCGCGGCGCCGGCCTCATATCTGAGAAGTTTTTAATATACAAAAGCTTATATGCTAAAGTGCCAGGCATCATTTAAAATGATTTACCTATATTAACACATTTAATCTTCATAAAAATCCCTAGAGATGATTTTAGTTATGAATCCTATGTTACAGATGGGGAAGCTGAGTGGATAAAGAGATCGAGGGAGCTGTCCAAATCAGGGGGGTGGTGACACTGAGATTTCAATGCACATTCTGTGCCCGGGGATTGTGTCTTCATCCAGGAGCCCGCACTGCCTTACAGGTTACGATGCTGCCAGTGTGCATGGGTATCCAGGAAAAGGAGCTCACATAATGTGCAATCTGTTAAAGAAAATGATAGGTTCTTGGCCCCGTGTCTTTCCCAGACTGGGAGCAAACGTCTGGGATTCAGTTTGGGAATGTGGGTGGATGAATGGAAGCCATCTAGCACACCAGCACGCTGCAATCTTATCTCTGCTTGATTTCCTATCTCGTCACTCACACCGCACATGAAATGCTTATCTAGGCTTCTCCGTCTCCAGACACTTACACAAAAGCACTTGACTTAATGGCATCGAGTGATCCATCTTGGAACAGGAGTCTTATCACAAGTATTCCGAGGCGATTTCTACTGTGTTTCCTGTAGAGCAGCGACGGAGACAGTTCCATAGCTAAGTCCCGTTCCCACGTAACTTCCCGAGCATATGGGAGGCGTGCACGTCTAGACAGTGATCCCACGAGCTGCCCAAAGATGGAACTTGGAGATAAAGCATCATGAGACTGAATCACTGATTTGGTTCCAGAGGAACCCGCTTAGCATTCTCTTTTTTATTCCTAACTTTCACTGCGTTTACCATTTGTGAAAGTTAGTATGTGCTTGTTGTTGCAAAGGAAGCACTATAAGGTCATACAAGAGTTAATTAGTTCCCTCAGCGTGCACACACTCACACACACACAGTTCTCTCCCTTCTCGAATAAGCAATGGCAATGGCTTAATATTTCTTTCTATACTTTTCTTTTCTATCCTAGTGAAAAAAAACACACAAATATAGATGTATACAGTATTACACATTAGTGTGCAATGTATTGTTTTAATTTAGTAGCTATTTAAGGGAAGTTTTAGGTCCACAGGAAAATTGGGCATAAGGTAGAGAGAATTCTCATCCATCTGTCCTGTCTCAGGCACACAGCCTGTTGCATGAAGGAGATTCCCCAGCAGTGGTGCACTTGTTATCACTGATGAATCTACACTCACAGGTCGTCAGCGCCCCCACATCCACAGCGCACAGGAAGGCTTGCGCCTGGGGTCCTGCATCCTATGGGCTCTGACAACATATAATGCCGTGTATCCTCTGTTATGTGACCACACAGAGTGGTCTCACTGCCCTAGACACTCACTGTGCTCTGTCCATTCATTCTCCGTAACTACTAACCTTTCTACTGTCTTCATAATTTGGCCTTTTCGACGATGTCGTATAGTGGGAATCATACAGTGAGTAGCTTTTGTAGGTTGCTTTTCTCACTTTGTAATATGCATTGAAATTTCCTCCATATTTTTTTTTTTTCATGGCTTGACAGCTCATTCTCTTTTTCATACCGAATAACATTCTGCTGTCTGGATGTGCCACAGTTTATTTATCCATTCAGCGGCTTTAGGTTGTCTCAAAATTTTGGCACTTCAGAGCAAAGACACTGTAAACATCCATAGGCAAACTTGTGGGCACATGTAATTTTTTTGTATCCTTTTGGATGAATACTAAGGAGTATGATTGCTGGATTGTGTGCTAAGAGTAGGTTTTGTTTGTAAGAAACCAGTTCTCCTCCAAAGGAGCTGTAGTGTTTTGCATTCCCACCGGGAATGAGTGCTCACCAGTGCCCGACTGCTGTCAGTGTTGTGGAGTTAGACTATTCTAACAGGTGTTCCAATACATTTATCTGAAACTCTCCCATGACTTATGACAGTGAGCATCTTTTCATTTGCTTATTTGCCATCTAATATCGTCTTTGGCGAGGTATCTGCTGAGGTCTGACTCTTTCAATAACTTTTCTATTTCCTTGCTGTTGAATTTTAAGGATTCTTCCTAATTTGGGATAACAGTCTGTGATCAGGTATGACTGGTGCAAATCTTTTCTCCCAGTTTGTGGCTTATCTGTTATGTTCTGCACAGAGTTTTTCACGAGGCAGACGTTTTAGATTTTAATGAAGCTCCGCTTAGCAATTCGTCTTCCATGGATTGTGCCTTGAGTGTTGCGTCTCATAACCATTTGTTGAGAGGACTCTCTCTTTGCTGCGCTCCACTGTCTTTGCCCCTTCATTGAAGATTATTTGAGGATATTTATGTGGATCTGTTTCTGGGCTTGCTAGTATGTTCCATTGATCTACTTGTCTTTCACTGAATGTCATACTGTTTTGATTCCTGTAGCATTATACTTAGTCTTGAAATAGAATACATCTATGATTTTTCTTTTGCTTCAGTATTTTGTAAGCCATTCTGGGTCTTTTTTCTCAATATATAAACTTTAGGAACAGTGTTTCAATATTCACAAAATAACTTGCCTACATTTTGATTGGGAGTGCATTGGCTGTATAGTTCACATTAGAAAGAACTTGTATCTTTTTTTTTTTTTTGACAGGCAGAGTGGATAGTGAGAGAGAGAGACAGAGAGAAAGGTCTTCCTTTTTGCCGTTGGTTCACCCTCCAATGGCCGCTGCAGTCGGCACATCTCGCTGATCCGAAGCCAGGAGCCAGGTGCTTCTCCTGGTCTCCCATGCGGGTGCAGGGCCCAAGGACTTGGGCCATCCTCCACTGCCTTCCCGGGCCATAGCAGAGAGCTGGCCTGGAAGAGGGGCAACCGGGATAGAATCCGGCACCCCAACCGGGACTAGAACCCGGTGTGCCGGCGCCGCAAGGCGGAGGATTAGCCTGTTAAGCCACGGCGCCGGCCAGAACTTGTATCTTGACAATATTGTGTCTTCCTATCTATGAACATAGAATATCTCTCCATTTATTTAGTTCTTATTTATTTATTTAATTGATTTATTTGAAAGAGTGGTGGAAAGAGAGGGAGACACACACACACTTGTACACACACACACACACTCAAAGGTCTTCCATCTGTGGATTTACTCCCCAAATGTTTCCAACAACTGGGACTGGGACTGGGCCAGGCCAAACCAGGAGCCAGAAACTCCATCCAGGTCTCCCTGTCAGGGTCCGAGTACTCGAACCATCCTCTGCTGTCCTCCTGAAGCATTTTGCAAGAATCTGGGTCAAAAACAGAATGGCTGGGACTTGAGCCGGTGCTGTGATGTGGGATGCAGACATTGCAAGTGGTGCCTCGACAGACTGCATCACAGCACTTGCCCGCTCTGTATTTTCTGTCTCGACAGATTTCCTGGCTGTAGTCATTTTATTTGAATGGAATCATAATAGGTGGTCTTTTGTGACCCATCTCATTTCAGTTTGTTTGATGTTTCCAGGGTTCCTTCATGCTGTATCAGTTTTTCATTCCTTTTTATGGGTGAACAGTGCTCTGTTTTATGAACACATGACGTTTTGCTTATCCGTGTATCTGTTGACACACATGGGTTTATAATTTGGGCTAGAGTGAAAAAGTTGCTGTAAACATCCATATACACACTTTTGTGTGGACATAGAGTTTCTTTTCCTAAAAATAAATTTCTTTTTTTTAAAAAAAAAAAAAAAAACAAGAGTCATTCATTTATTTGAAAGGTGAAGTGACAGAGAAGAGAGGGAAGGAGAGGGAGAGAGAGAGAGAGAGAGAGAGAGAGAGAGAGAGAGACTGGTTCACTCCTCAAATGCTTGCAATAACCAGAACTGGGTCAAGCAAAGCCAGGAGCCAGGAGTTCCATCTGGATCTCCCACGTGGGTGACAGTACTAAACAAAATACTTGAATCAGTATTTTATTTGTTGTGCAGACTGGATATGAAGCAGAGGTGGAACTCAAATCTTAGCACTCTGATATGGAATGTGGGTGACCTAAGTAAATGGCTTCACCTATTGTGTCATACTGCCCACCCCAGTATGGACATATGTTGTCATTTCCTTTAGATGTATACCTGGGAGTGGAGTTTCTGGGTCATTTGATTTAATGTTTTCAGGAGTTTTCAGCCTGACTTCCAGAGCACGATTTTTTTTTTTCTTCTTATCAGCAGTGTATGAGGGGTTCCAATTTCTCTGCATCTCCACCAACACTTGTCACTATCTGACTTTTTTTTTTTTTTATTTTTGACAGGCAGAGTGGACAGTGAGAGAGAGAGAGAGACAGAGAGAAAGGTCTTCCTTTGCCGTTGGTTCACCCTCTAATGGCCGCCGCGGTAGCGCGCTGCGGCCGGCGCACCGTGCTGTTCCGATGGCAGGAGCCAGGTGCTTATCCTGGTCTCCCATGGGGTGCAGAGCCCAAGGACTTGGGCCATCCTCCACTGCACTCCCTGGCCACAGCAGAGAGCTGGCCTGGAAGAGGGGCAACCGGGACAGGATCGGTGCCCCGACCGGGACTAGAACCCGATGTGCCGGCGCCGCAAGGCGGAGGATTAGCCTGTTGAGCCACGGCGCCGGCACTATCTGACTTTTTGATTCTAGCCATCTTAATAGGTGTGGAGTGGTATCTGATTATGGTTTTGATTTGTATTTCCCTAATGACTAATTATGTCAAGACTGTGCTCATTGGACTGACATATATCTTCTTTGTATTTATTTGAGAGAGATAGAGAGAGATAGAGAGAGAGTGAGCAAAAGAAGTCCCATCTGATGGCTTACCCAAATGCCTGCAATGGCCCATGGCTGGGACAGACAAAAACCAGGAGCAAGGAATTCAATCCAAGTTTCCCATGTGGGTGGCAGGGACCCAACTGTTTGAGTCATTACTCGCTCCTTCGCAGGGTGTATGTTAGCAGGAAGTTAGACTTAGGAGTGGAGCCAGGACTCAAACTCAGGTACGGGATGAAGCATCTCAACTGGCAGCTTACCCATCAGGCCGAATGCCCACCCTTGCCCATATTTTAATTGAATTGCAATACTATTTTTGTATCTGTGAAGGGGTTCTAGGATGCTCCCCTCAACTCTGTCAATGCCGGTTACCAAAATATGTGATCTCATATATGATATATGACAGCAAACTATTTGTCTTCTAGTTACTGAGCTGTAAGAGCTTAAAAAATATTTTTGGTGGGAGTCTCTTTGCAGGTCTACACAGCTCTCTTTCTGCTGATGGTCTCCATGTAGTAGTTCCCACTGCCTCTGTTCCTGAGGGCCGTGTGCATGTGGTACCCAGGGAATCCAGAACAAAGAGCCCCGAATGAGAGCAGAGAGCAGGAATGTCCTTAGCCAACATTCAAGAGTGTGTCGCGTCTGTTTTCTCACCCTGATAAACCCACAGCGATAAAGCCAGAACTGGTTTTTTTCAGAAGCTATGTGGTGCAAGGGAACCGCTCGGCGGGCAATGGATTACTGTCCAAACCTCTTAGCTAATTAGTGCGAAACACAAATCACCTTGATGGAATCAGACTTGACAGTAACATGAGAAGTCACATCAGATGTTTCAGAACCTGTGCGATGAGCTGGAGAGGCTGCTTGTTGCCTTTTAAGGTTCAACGCTGGTCACCTCCCCGTTGGGAGTAATCATTTCCATTGAGCGTAATTAATGTCTTCATGGGAAAACACAAGGATATTTTACATAGCGAGGTGTTTTCTGGAGTTCTGCATGGCAAGTTGATCCTAGAATGAGATCTTAGTGGATTTCCGTGATAAGAAAAGTCTGAATTAGCAAGTGAGAGAATTAACGCTGCCAAAGGAGAAAATAATACTCCTATCCCAAAACGTCTCCCAGTAAACCCTTGAGATCCTTAATATACTTGCTTCTCCTGAACTGGTATCTGATGCTCTCATTGCAAGGACATTCCTTTGCAAAACTGCCTTGTAGCATAAGCTGTCTTTCATTTCAAGGGTATGTTGCATAACCATAATTGGTAGATGATACATTTGGCAGCAGCCCTCAGTCGTTCAGAAATTGAGATATCCAGTCTCTGGCAGTATGAGTATTTGTTTTTAATGTGCTGATCTTGGTGACTTTAAAATCACCCACCCTAAGGGGGATCCACTCCCAGGGGAGTCTTCATAGTGGTTGGACGGTACACGCATCATGTAGATGAGCTGCCAAGTTGAGAGCTGGCTGGGAGCACGAGGGTGGTGCTGACTGTGACGACGATGGCGGGGTTAGAGGAGAAAGGCCTCCGAGCCAAAGCAAGGCCTCCCGGGACACAGCTGCGACCTTCAGTGCAGGCCATAGGGGCATCGCGTGGGTTCCCTCTGACAGCTTCCCTTTGGCTGGGCAAAAGCAGGCATGGAGGAGTCACATAAACCTGGATCAGACCCCAAGGTCCGCCTGGCATCCGCTGCATGGTGCAGGAGAAGCTACCTGACATCGCTGAGTCTTTGTTTTTCCATCTGCGGAGGTGGGAGGCTGCTTCCTCTCACAGGCATATGGCAAGGAATAACTGGGAACGTATCTATAAACTGCCCACTCCAGTATCTGCTCCAAGGTAGGCACTTCCCACATGTCACTTCCTTCATCTTTTTTTTTCTTAAAGATTTATTTATTTGAAAGGCAGAGTTAGAGAGAGAGAGAGAGAGGGAGAGAGAGAGAGAGAGAGAGAGAGAGAGGTGTCTTCTATCCACTGGTTTACTCTCCAGATGGCTACAATGGGAGGCATTGGGCAGATCCGAAGCCAGGAGCCAGGAGCTTCTTCTGGATCTCCCACATGGGTGCAGGGGCCCAAGCACTTGGGCCATCTTCTACTGCTTTCCCAGGTCATAGCAGAGAGCTGGATAGAAACTGGAGCAGCCGGGACTTGAACTGGTGCCTATATGGGATGCTGGCACTGCAGGTGGAGAGTTTACCCACTATGCCACAGTGCTGGCCCCTTTATCTTTTTAATTTCTGTCCCTTCTCTTCTCACCAAACTGCTACCTTCCCATTCTGGGCCTACCCAGCCCTGGGGTCCTGGGGGACAGTCTGCTTGATATATTTATGAAGAAGCGCTGTGCCCCAAAGAAGGCAGCAGGTGATGGCTCAGGGATTTGGGGCCCTGTCACCCATGTGGGAGTGCAGGATGGCGAGGATTGGGTTTCTGGCTCCAGGTTTTGGTCTGGTCCAGCCCTCGCTGTTGTGTGGTGGGGACCTTTGGGGAGTGAAGCAGCAGGTGGGAGATCTCTCTCTCTCGCCTTCTGCCTCTGTCTCTCAGCCTTTCAAATACATACAAGGCAAATTACCGTTATCAAGGGTGGGGAGATGGTTTATGGTTCTGTCGGGAAAGAATCTGGTCATCCGCCCCATTGGGCCTCAAAAGAATGTTAACTCCGTGTTGAGTGAGCCAAAAAATGAAAATACTAAGACGCCGTGTGAGTCTCCAGGGCTCACTTTGGGCCAGACCTGGTTCCAGTCCATCTGAGTGTCAGCCAGACGACCGGAGCTGCTGAGGCTGTCTCTGACCTTGGTCTCTGTCTCCACAGGGCTTAACTTTGAAAGGCAGAGTCTGGCTGACCAAGGACCCCCTCAGGGCCTGGCGCTTCGCGGCCCCAGCTCACCAGGCTCACAGGAGACGGTCACGGTAGCTTCCACAAAGAGCCCTGGCCATTTTCTAAACTCGGGGTGAAACCCTGGCCGGAACACAGACACCTGGGAGAGATCTTTCCAGAACAACCCTTTCAGAAGGCTGTGTGCTTCCAGCAGGGGAGGAGCAGGAGGAAGGGAGGGGCTCACAGACCATTTATGTGACTGTGGATATGTGGTCGAGCCCTTGACAGAAAATTAATGAAAGATTTTGTTTTCTAAGACTTGGAAGGTTTCTCTGGCAAGCCCGTGTTACAGTTCCAGCCTCTTTGGAATCACTGGGATTTTTAAATCCTGCGGACATATTTTAAAACATTAATTATTTAAATATTTGAAAGGCAGATCTTTCATCTGCCAGTTCCCTCCCCAAATGTCTGCAACAGCTGGGGCTGGGCCAGGCTGAAGCCAAGAGCCAGGAACTCCATCCAGATCTCCCATGTGGGTGGTGGAGACCCAGGTACTTGGGCTGTCACCGGATGCCTCCCAGGTTGCATATAAGCAGGAAGTTGGGTCTGGAGGTGGAGTTGTAACTCCAACGTGGAATGCATGTGTCTTTAACCACGGCCCCAGACACGTGCTTCTCCTTCTTTATGTATTTGCAAGTCAGAGTTACAGAGGCAGAGCAAGAGTGGGAGCGAGAACGAGAGAGAGAACGAGAGAGAGAGAGAGAGAGAGAGCGCTCTTTCATTCGCTGGTTCACTCCCCAGATGGCCACAATGGCCAGGGCTAGGCCAGGGCTAGGCCAGGGCTAGGCCAGGACAAAGCCAGGAGCCAGGAGCTTCTTCTGGATCTCCTACATGGGTGGCATGCACCTGGGCCATCCTCCGCTGCTTTCCCAGGCCATAGCAGAGATCTGGATCGGAAGTGGAGCAGCTAGGACTTGAACAAGCTCCCACATGGGATGCTGGCACTGCAGGCGATGGCTTTACTCGCTACACCACAGTGCCGACCCTGAAATTTTTTTTTAAAGAAGGTTAACTGACTTATGCTTTAGAGTCACCAGGGCATAGCATTCAAGACCTATCTGTTTTTGAATTCATAGAAATATACTCTCAGACGTAACACGGGCATACACTCATGCTTCAAAATAACTCCTACAGTGTTTGTGGGATTTTGTGAGACGTCAGCGTTGAGTTCTCACATCTCATGTCATCCACAGTCCGAGAATTGTGATAAAGCCATGTGGAACTGAGGACACAGAAATGCGGGTGACAGGGCCAAGCCACCTTCCCTGGTAGGGAAAGGAAGCGGCAAGGGCATTGTCTTGGGCCTCTCATGGGGGAGGAAGCAGACCCCCAGGACTCAGAGTGGGGACTCGGTGGGACTCCTTGCACCCGCCGGGGCAGTGAGCTGGCGATGCCATCTCTGGCATGATTTACTAACTCTAACGAAGTTAGCCACAGAGGTGGGGGAGGTTATAGTTACTCCATTTTACAAATGGGGGATGGAGAGATAAATAGGTTAAGTGTTTTGCCTCAGGCGTGCTGAGGTTGCTCCGTGAGAGTGAGGGAGCGGGAGGACCTGGCTTCCCCAGCCCTGCTGGCAACCCAGCCCTGGGCAGCCTCTTCTCCTGCCCTGCGGAAGCCAGCACTGTCCCGAGGAAACCAAGCCTGGGTCCCCACTAGGATAGAGGCCGAGAATTGCATCCCCAGCAACTGAATCCCGAGACTAAATGCCTCCCATAACCTTCTTTAAAAAGGAAAAAATAGCTACACATCTTTTAGTTGTATGTACACACACAGACATACATGTGCAACTGTGGAATAAAATTTTAGATGTATGCTTATGTGTTTTTAACATGCAAATTTTTTAAAAAAAACCTATTTGCATTCTACAAATGACTCACAAGAACCACACTTGGAAGACATGCTACATTACTTTGTGTGTTTAAAAGATTCAGAATGGTGGCCGGTGCCGTGGCTCACTAGGCTAATCCTCCAGGTTCTAGTCCCAGCTGGGGCGCCGGATTCTGTCCCAGTTGCCCCTCTTCCCGTCCAGCTCTCTGCTGTGGCCTGGGAGTGCAGTGGAGGATGACCCAAGTCCTTGGGCCCTGCACCCGCATGGGAGACCAGGAGAAGCACCTGGCTCCTGGCTTTGGATCAGCACAGCACACCAGCTGTGGTGGCCATTTTGGGGGGTGAACCAACAGAAGGAAGAACTTTCTCTCTGTCTCTCTCTCTCTCGCTGTCCACTCTGCCTGTCAAGAAAAAAAAAAAAAAAAGAGAGAGAATTTCAGTGGTCTCTGCTTTTTGCTCTTTCCCTGAACTCCCAATCTGCTGAGTGACGTCCAGTATTTACCTATTTTCATTTTCATCTTCTCTTGATGTGTTCTGGTTAAGTCCACGGATGTTAACATCACATTTCACAAACTCATACACTTATGGTCAAAAAATTTTTAAGTCCACAACTTTTATACATGCGTGGATAGCTCAGAAAATTCCTTTAAGAACAAATTCTGGAAAGCCACTGCCCATGACATAAGCATCCTATATGGGCGCTTGTTCAAGTCCTGGCTGCTCCATTTCCGATCCAGCTCTCTGCTATGGCCTGGGAAAGTAGTAAGAGATGGCCCAAGTCCTTGGGCCCCTGTACCCACCCACTTGGGAGACCCGGAAGAAGCTCCTGGCTCCTGGCTTCAGCCCAGCCATTGCGGCCATTTGGGGAGTGAACCATCAGATGGAAGACTTCTGTCTCTGTCTCTCCTCCCTCTCTGTAACTCTTTCAAATAAATAAATCTCAAAAAAAAAATTCCACTGACATTTATTCATTTTTGCCTTGCAATTTTATTTCAATAAAAAAAAAAAATCTTACTACGTCCTTTCTCACTGGGTCTGATGTGGGCTCAGGAGCTCACTGGTCTTAGTTAGGACTTCCGGGTGGTTGCTGAGTGTGCTGCTCCATAGTTCGCGTTTCCCCCTTTGCTCTGGCTGTTTCTGCACCCAGCATGCCAGGCTTGCCTGCACCGGGGGCTCACCTGCCTGTGGGCCATCCGCCCCACGCATCCTCAGGGAACATTCTGGACGCTGGCTCACTTCAGAGCTGTAGATTGCTGGGTATGGGAGCTACTCCAGTTTCAGTGTTATTGCTAGAACTCCTAGTAGGATCACAAGCTGCAGGGAAAGAGGCTTTGCTGAGTGCTCATCCATGCACAGCCTTGGAAGTAGCTGTTTCTATCTGGCAAGAAATAACTGTTGGCAGAGGCTCTGCTCTGTCTTGGGATGTTGGTGCATCACTGGGTAGCAGTGACATCTCGGTGGCCAGGGAATTGATCAGAGATCTTGGGTATTGGGGTGGGGGGAGGAGTCACATGGTAACAGGAGCCCTGGGGCTGCTAAACTGACTCTTACATTTTGGCTTGAGCCCTGTCCACGATCCCTCATTCCTCCTTGAGCGCCATCTTACCTGTAAAGGGATAACCAGGTGTGCTTGGATCTTTTGGGAAAACAGGAGTTCATTTTTATCATACCCTCCACCCTGGGTAGCCTCCCCTAGTTGCATCTCCCCCTACCTGCAAGATAGAATTTTGGACCTTTGATCTCTCAGTGCAAGCTTTTACATTGGATTAAAGAAGAAAAAAATGCAGGATTTTGTTCTTTGGACTTCCTGTTTCCGTGGGTCTGACGAGCGAGGTGCGGGGTGCAGACGGAGGTGCGGGGTGTTCTGTGGCCTGCCTGTGTAGGATGGTTGATTCCTGAATGAGAGTTCGCTGATTGCAGACTCTCCAGCGGTGACGGAGATACAAAGGGCTAATCTGGTAATCCCACTTCTCCCATCACTGTCCCTCCCCTCTTTGTGACCTAGAGTTGGTGACGTGGTTTGGCTGAGCAGTGAGAAGGGGCTTGCTGCTGTGACATGCTTCTCACGTCGCATCCTGGGCGGCAGCCCCTCTGTCTCTGCTCCTGAAGCCCCTGTTACACCTGTTACACCTGTTACACCGTTTTGGAATGGTTGGTCAGTTAATAGGCGGATGTGAACTGAGTTCTTCAGAGCAGAAAACATCTGATTGCCACAGTTTTAAGGCCGGAGGGTGAAAATGAAATACAATTAGCTCTCCACAGCCAAAACACATCCAAGGAACCGTGGATCGAAACATTTGAAAAAAACTGCATCTGTCCAGAACACTTGCAGGCATTTTTTGGGGTCACTATTCCCTAACCAATATAGCATGGCAATTATTTATATTGTATTGTAAGGTAGAGGTGACTTAAAGCATAGGGGAGGGACTGGCGCTGTGGTGCAGTAGACTAACCCCCTGCTGTGGTACCGGCATCACATATGGGCATTGGTTCTAGTCCCAGCTGCTCCTCTTCTGATCCAGCTCTCTGCTGTGGCCTGGGAAAGCAGTAGAAGATGGCCCAAGACCCCTGTACCCATGTGGGAGACCTGGAAGAAGCTCCTGGCTCCTGGCTTCGGATCAGTGCAGCTCCAGCTGTTGTGGCCAACTAGGGAGTGAACCAGCGAATGGAAGACCCCCCCCCCCCGCCTCTCTGTCTCTGTCTCTCTCTCTCTCTCTCTCTCTGCCTCTCCTTCTCTCTCTGTGTGACTCTGCCTTTCAAAAAAATAAATAAGTCTTAAAAAAAAAGTTGAGCCTGAATTTCTTCTGGGGTCTGGGTGCCTCTGAAGGCATTCCATTCAAGCAGCCGGCTCAGATTCCACTGCTTTTGCTTCATATTTTGCAAAGCACTTGCTTTTTTATATTTTCTTTCTTTCTTTTTTTAATTTACTTGACAGAATTACAGACAGTGAGAGAGAAAGACAGAGAGAAAGTTCTTCCTTCTGTTGGTTCACCCCCAAATGGCCACCACAGCTGGTGTGCTGTGCTGATCCAAAGCCAGGAGCCAGGTGCTTCTCCTGGTCTCCCATGCGGGTGCAGGGGCCCAAGGACTTGGGCCATCCTCCACTGCCTTCCCGGGCCACAGCAGAGAGCTGGACTGGAAGAGGAGCAGCTGGGACTAGAACTGGCGCCATATGGGATGCCAGTGTAGCAGGCAGAGGATTAACCTGGTGTGCCATGGTGCTGGCCCCACAAAGTACTTTCATATGCACTGTTTTGATACTCTCTCTTTTTAAAAATTTATTTATATATTTGAAAGACAGAGTTACTAAGAGAGAAGGAGAGACAGAGGGATCATCCATCTGCTGATTCACTCCCTAAATGGCCGCAACAGCCAGAGCTGGGCTGATCCAAAGCCAGGAGCCAGGAGCTTCTTCTGGGTCTCCAACATGGGTGCAGGGGCCCAAGGATTTGGGCCATCTTCTACTGCTTCCCCAGGCCATAGCAGGGAGCTGGATCAGAAGAGGAGCAGCTGGGACTCGAACTGACGCTCACATGTGATGCCAGCACTGCGGGTGGAGGCTTAGCCTGCTACACCATAGCACTGGCCCCTTAATACTCTTAACACCAGTGTGGCAGGCACAGACTAATGCTTTTATTTTTGGAAAATGACATATATAAAGCTTATATTTGGCTTATATAAAGACAAATATCATGTTTTCTCCGATTTGTGGTAGCTAATATATAGAGTAAAAATAATATATATGAGTGAACTTGACACCTTGAGCTTTGATTATTATTTATAGCCCTTGTCTATACTCCTGAAGAACAATGGTTTTTCTTTTTTTTTAAAAAGACTTATTTATTTATTTGAGAAGCAGAGTTACAGAGAGGCAGAGCCAGAGAGAGAGAGAGAGAGAGAGAGAGATCTTGCATCCATTAGTCCACTCCCCAAGCAGCTGCAATGGCCAGGGCTGGGCCAATTTGAAGCCAGGAGCTTCCTCTGGGTCTCCCATGCAGGTGCAGGGGCCCAAGGACTTGGGCCATCCTCCGCTGCTTTCCCAGGCCATAGCAGGGAGCTGGATCAGAAGTGCAGCAGCCGGGACTGGAACCATTGCCCATATGGGATGCCAGTACTGCAGGTGGCAGCCTTACCCACTGTGCCACAGCATTAGCCCTGGCACAGTGGTTTTCCTACCTAGTACTTGTTGAATTCTTTATTTAGGGGAGTATTAAGCTTGTGATTATAAAGTAAATTGCAATTATGTTATTGCAAAAAATTGAAAGAAAAATAAGAAAGGAAGCAGCAGGGAGGGTAGGAGTGAGGTAGGGAGGGTGAGAAGTATCACTATGTTCTGAAATTTGTATGCACGAAATACATGAAACCTGCTCCCTTTATATAAATAAATACACATAAATCAATAAATAAAAGTTCGTGGCAATAAAATATAATTTTAAAGCCTAAAAAAAAAAAAAAAGGGAGGTGGCTTATTCAGAGGTGCTGGGACTTGGCTTGGGTTCTACAACCTCCAACCTCCAGGGCTCAGCCCCAGCTCTGCCTGCCCTGTCCCTACCCCATCACACCCTGCAGCCGTCCAGTCCGGGATGGATGGATATTGGGTCCTCTGCTCAGTATTTGCCCCTTCTGTGGGCCTTGGAGCAGGAAGCTTCAGGCTCTGTGACTCCCCACCAGTCAAGGTCTGCACCCACTCGGGGGCCGTGCGCCCTCCGCAGCTGGTGCAGGTCTGCGGGGCGCTGACGCCCTGCTCTCGGGGGTCTTTTGTCTGTGGCTCCTTCCTCAGGAAGCTGGCACAAGGACAGAGGCTGCAACGGATGAGGCGTGCATACTGCTTTCTTTCTTAAAAGGATTAAATTTTCTACTTTCGACTGTGTTTTTTTTTTTTCCCCCAAAGAAGGGAATTGTTGAAAATCACAGCATAAACTCGTTGGGAAGATATGTATCAACAGCCTCTGTGATGGCAGGGAGAAAGATTGACAGATAAACATGCCTCCTCATTAACGGATTAGCCTGTCTCCTGAAATCTGGGCGGGAGGGGATGACTTCTGTGCTGACTTGTTTATGACACAGTTATTTGTTGTCACTTCGCCGGGAACAGCTCTCAAGCGGCAACACTGTGCCACCTTCCGTAGCTTAGCCTCGCAGGGGAGTGGGAAGCCGGGAGCACGTGCCTGCAGGGTTCCTGGCGGCTCCAATCTAGATGGCTTCCCTCTCTCTTGGGGGCCGGTGGCCTTCTCCTTCCTCCTCTGTCCCTCGTTTCTCGCTGGAGGGAGCCAGCTTCAGCTTGCGGGCTTGCCTGGCAGAGATCTGTGTTGGGTAGAGGAGAAGGGTCGCTTTTATTGGACGATTGAGTCTTTCCCCGCCCAAGCCACTGTGACTGTGGACGGAGTAAATGCAGCAGCTTTGGAAGACAGAGAACTTGGCTATGGGACTATGCAGAGATCAGTCTTAGGTGTGCCTTTTCCTCTGGCCCTCTCTCCCTTGCTCTTAAGTTTCCACAGAGGCACAGACCATCTGGTTGGAACATCCTGAGGGTGGGCTTCAAGGAGACCTCCAACCTCCTTTCCCTCCTTTCTCTCTCTTCACTCCAGCTCCCAAATAAGCCAACAGTACCCACATCCATGGATCACACTCTGTCTTTTAGGAAGCCGGATTAAGACAGAATCCTTGAAAAGGTTTCCTTGGCAGCATGTTTGAATAGAAAACAATTCAAAACACCCAAGACAGGAACTCTTGGAGTGCATATACACATTCGTTGACTAATTGACCTATTCTTTCTGGAGTGAAATCTGGCAACTGGGCCTTAAAAAATGAATACCATAAAATCTCAACGTGAACACACTTATCTGGGCATCCACCTTGAAAAACTTCAGAAGGAAGGGAGGTGGGTGGGCCAAGGACATTCGGCGACTCTTTGCTTCTCAAATAAATCAATATTTTCTGTCTTTTGAATCTGCCCGATAAAGACCTTGGACAGGTGCAAGATCTTGGATACTTTTACATATTATCTAGAGATTCCAAAGTATCAACCCCTTTGGAAGCAAATGAGTTCTCCGTATTGGTGAATGTAAATCACTCCAAGAATCCAACTTCTAGTTTGTAATCAGGTCATCCTCTGTAGAACAAGGGTTAACTCTCTAAGGCACAAACAGGCTTGCAAATTCAAGAATGCAATCCAAGAAAAATCAGGGAACCATCCGATCCGAGGAGCAGAAGAAAGGTTGCTGGAGAGAGAAACGCAATCTAAAGACGCAAAGGGCACTCAGCACCTGCCCGCTGGCAAAACCTGGAGGCTAGATTCTCACTGGAGGTGGAGACAAGGGGCTGGGGTGTCTCCTGCTCTGCTGGTGACAGGTGGAGGGTGCACCCCTTTTCAGGAACCAATCTGGCGACAGCTATTGAGAGTGTCCATATAAGGTTCCCACCGCTCTTCCACTCCTGGGAATTGTTCCCTCATCATTGTTCAAAGGAGTTCTTTGTAGCACTATTCATAGAGCAAAAGCCTTGTACAAAATGACAGTCATTGGTTGATTTAAAATCAGCACAAACTTGCTGATAACCTGTATCTCTAGGAGGATCCACCCAAAAGTTTGTGGAAAAACGAAACCAAAAGATATGCTTTTTTGGTGCAACGCTTTTGGAAATCTGTGCACAGCTTTCCGTGATACGTACCCACCACCACCTGTTTGAAGACCTCTCATACGCTGCTGTCAAGAATGAATGAGTGAATTTGGGTTGATGGACTTGAAAGAGCTTCCACGAAGCACTGAACGTCTGAGACCGCGTTGTGCTGCTCTCCTACCTGGGACTCCAGCTTCCCTGGTCCTGAGACTCTCAGACTTGGGCTGAGCCACACTGCTGGCATCTCAGGGCCTCCCGCCTGCTAACAGGCTGTCCCGGGCACTGCCCAGTTGCCACAAAAGCGATCGGCCTGGCTCTCTAGAGAACCCTGGCTTGTTCACTCTGTAAGGAGGAGAGAAGGACCGGGAGGGAACTGACAACAAAAAGAAATAAGAGCTTCCCAATGAAAAACAAACAAGCGAGACTAAGAGATAGCATCTAGCTATGCACACATGGGTGATTAGACCGGAAAGAGGCAAGAGAAAGGGGAGTAGCACAAAAGCCTCAGGAGTGCTTATATTTTTGGAGGAGAGGAACAGAATCTGGGGTGGAGTGCAGTCTGCAACAGGGGTAGCCGCACAGTTCTAGTGGTTGATCTGGATGGTGCTTACAATAATTCAGCAAGATTTGCATTTGTGTCATTAATGGCATCTGTGTTATATTTTGCTTTACAATGGAACTGTCAGAACACCCTAGTAAATATGATACAATCAATCTGTGCACTTAGAAAAATTATATACACGCGTGTACAAAAACAAACGCTGGAAAGGGAAACAGCGGCTGAGCGTGAGTGCATAAAATTACCCCTGGGAGCTAAAGAGAATGTTCCAGTGCGAGGTGGAGGGCTCGCCCTCTCCAGTTCCAGAGGCCTGAAGGCGCCGGGCTCGGCAGCCTTCCCACCTGACTCTGTCCAGACAGATGAAGGCAGGAAGGATTAATTCTGATCGTGCCCGCTGGACGTGTGACTCACATTCTGCGGGGTAATTATTTTTGACATTTGACAGTTCTAGGCACAACCTTTTGCAGCTCTGCAATCTTGGCAGGGCCTTTATTTTTGAAGCTTTCATACTTTCCCTTAAGTAACCTAGCGCTCTCAGGATACTTCTTTGGGCGCCTTGTTCAAAGGAACGGTAGAGCTTTTTGGAGAGTCACAGACCCAGAGGGAAGCTTAACATTTCAGGGAAGACTTCCTCCCTTAGCAACAACAGCAAAAACAATAACAAGGAAAGAGTGATCCGTAAGAGAATTTTACCCAATAAGCCCCCGTGTGTGCCACTGGGCTCACAATCATTCCAAACAGGAACTGGGTGAAGCTTGCTTCCCAAATCTGTCCCCCAACGGCCACCCGGCCACCCACGCTGCTAACATTCCATCCTGACACAGGTGAGTTCTTTGGGGAGTTTAAAATGTAAATATCTCTAGAGAAGCAGCTCACCATGCATCCTGGGGTGGAAACAATGCATAGAAAAAGGATTCTGAATCGGACTGGAGAGAGGACAGGATCTTTGTAAAGAAAAGCCAGGAAGACAACCGCCCAGAACTTTCCCAAGCAGGCAATACAAAGGTGTGAGTGCTTGTAGGGTTGCCTATGATAGTTTTATTCATCAGATTCTTTTGGTTTTGAGTGACAGAAAACCCAGCTTGGCTGTGCTCACGGGGAATCTGTTGGCTTACCTAATTTGAAAGTCCCACCGTAGATGTGCAGTGGGGATTTTAGGTATGACTTGGTCCAGACAACCCTTCCAAAGCTTGGTCTTTGCTACTCCTGGAACTGCTGGGCTCTGTTTTAGAGTGGCTTCCAGCAGGTCATCTGCTTGTGGGGACTCCTGTCTTATCTCAGGGGTGGTTTCAAAGGTTTTTTTTTCCCCCGTTGTTCAGATCATTGTAGCCAAAATTGTGGGCTGAGCTCTGAATGGCCATGCACTTGAAGTGGGTGCTGGGGTGCAGAGGGCACACGTCCTCTTGGTAATGGTCTCGGCAGAGCGGCCAGAAGTTGAGTTGCTGGGTCATGGCCAGCATCGAAGAACTATGATGTAAGGGAATGTGATAGAAAAGGCTTTGTGACCACAGGTGTCTGAGGAGGTCACCTGCAATACGGTGAGCTTTGGGAAACCTGGGCTCCAGCTATTAGGTGTGTGTGTGTGTGTGTGTGCACGCATGCCTTACACTTAGGGTGGGGCTCCAGCCCAACAAGCCCACTAGATATTGAAAATGTTGTGAGCCAGAAATGCACTCAATACACTTGACCTACTAATCATCTACTTTACAAATGCTCAGAGCACTGGCATTAACCTTGGATAAAATCAACCAACCCAAAACCTACTTTATTTTATTTAAATTGTTAAATTTTTTAAACTTTTTAAGATGTAGTTATTTATTTGAAAGTGAGAGTCAGAGACAGACAGAGAGAGAGCGAGAGAGCGAGAGAGAGAAGAGAGAGAGAGATCCTTCATCTGCTGGTTTACTTTCCAAATGGCCCCACTGGCCAGGACTGGGCCAGGCTGAAGCCAGGAGCCAGGAGCTTCCTCCAGGTCTCCCACATGGGTGCAGGGGCCCAAGCACCTGGGCCATCCTCCACTGCTTTCCCAGGTGCATTAACAGGGAGCTGAGTCAGGAGTGGAGAAGACGGGACATGAACCAGTGCCCATATGTGATACTGGTATTTCAGGCAGCATTACCTGCTGCATCACAATTTTAAGATTTTATTTATTTATTTGAAAGGTAGAGTTACAGAGAGAGGTAGAGACAGAGAGAGAGGTCTTCCATCTGCTGGCCCATTCCCCAGTTGGCTGCAATGGCCAGAGCTGCACCAATCTGAAACCAGGAGCCAGGAACTTCTTCCAGTTTCTCCCATGCGGGTGAGGGGGCCCAAGGACTTGGGCCATCTTCCACTGCCATCCCAGGCCATAGCAGAAAGCAGGATCGGAACTGGAGCAGCCGGCGCTTGAACCTGCGCCCGTATGGGATGCCGGCACTGTAGGCGGCGGCTTTACCCGCTACACCACAGTGCTGGCCTATTTTTTTTAATTTTTAAATTTTTTTTTTTGACAGGCAGAGTGGACAGTGAGAGAGAGAGAGAGAGAGAGAGAGAGAGAAAAGTCTTCCTTTTCTGTTGTTTCACCCTCCAATGGCCGCCGCGGCCAGTGAGCTGCGGCCGGCACACTGCGCTGATCTGAAGCCAGGAGCCAGGTGCTTCTCCTGGTCTCCCATGGGGGTGCAGGGCCCAAGCACTTGGGCCATCCTCCACTGCACTCCCGGGCCACAGCAGAGAGCTGGCCTGGAAGAGGGGCAACCGGGACAGAATCAGGCACCCCGACCGGGACTAGAACCCGGGGTGCTGGCGCCGCAGGCAGAGGATTAGCCTAGTGAGCCGCAGCGCCGGCCTAGGCCTATTTTATAACAAAGTATTGACCATCTCATGTATTTTACTAAACGCTTTACTGACAAATAGAATGGTCGTCGGGGTACTCAGCACTGACACACAGAGCTGGAGGCACCCTGGACCTGAAGCAAGTTTGCTGCATTGAACTGAACTGAATTGCTGAGGTGGTGGGTGTTTGGCGCAGCCGTTAAAATGTTGCTTAGGATGTCCTCATGCTATGCCAGAGTGCTTGTGTTCAAATCCTAGGTCTGCCCTCAATTCCACCTTCTCGTTCATGTGCACACTGGGAGGCAGCTGGTAACAGCTCAAGTGGTTGGGTTCCTGCCACCTGCCCGCGAGACCAGGGCTGATTGTGGCCTGGCCCAGCTCTGGCTGTTGGGGCACTTGGGGAGTGAACTAGAGTGTGGGGATTCCCTCTGTTTGTTCACCTCTCAAATAAGTAAAATATAAAAATACGTGGGGAGGCTGGCACTGTGGCGTAACAGGTAAAAGCCATCTCCTGCAGTGCCGGCATCCCATATGTGTGCCGGTTCGAGTCCCAGCAGCTCTGCTTCTGATCCAGCTCTCTGCTATGACCTGGAAAAACAGTAGAAGATGGCCCAAGTTCTTGAGCCCCTGCACCCGCGTGGGAGACCTGGAGGTGGCTCCTGGCTCCTGGCTTCAGATCGGTGCAGCTCTGGCTGTTGCAGCCAACTGGGGAGTGAACCAGCAGATGGAAGACCCCCCCCCCCCCCCCGCCTCTCCTCTCTCTGTGTAATTCTGACTTTCAAATAAATAAATAAATCTTAAAAAAAAGAGTTACAGAGAGAAGAAGAAGGAGAGGAGGAGGAGGAAGATGATGATGAAGGGGGCTGAGGAGGAGAAGGAGACAGGGATGGATGGTTCACTCCTCAAATGGCTGCAATGACCAGGGCTAGGCCAGACAGAAGCCAGGAGCCAGGAGCTTCTTCCGGGCCTCCCACATGGATGCAGAGGCCCAAACACTTGGGCCATCTTCTGCTGCTTTCTCAGGCATTAGCAGGCAGTTGGATGGGAAGTGGAGCAGCTGGGACACAGCCCAGGGGACCGGTACCCATGTGGGATGCCAACATTGAAGGTGGTGGCTTTACCGGCTATGCCACAGCGCTGGCCCCACCTTCCCACCTGTCATGCCTGGTGACGGCCGTGCACACAGGAATGAAGTCTGGGACATGCTGTCCCCTAGGGTCACCACGGGAAGGTGCAGCCCGTTCATACCAAGATGCTCTGTACATGCAGAACCCACATTGGCTCTGGAGGATGAAGATAAGAAATATCTCCAAATGTTTTGAGCTTAGCACATGTGGACAGAATAGTATGTTGGGACCACAAACTATATAATGCAAACGGGTTTCCTCTGTTTCTTTTTCCCTTTCTGCCAGTGTGGCTACTAAAACGTTTAAAGTCCTGTCTGTGTCCCAACTGCATTGGGAAGAGGGCTGGGCCCTGGAGGCAGTGTGCTGGCGAATTCCTGAACAGGGGAGAGAATAAGAACTTGCCCACATGGGGCCCTAGTGCATGTTAATGAGCTAATGAACGGCCCGTGGGTGCTGCTGTCTTCATTACGCACTGGGTCGTGCTGTCTCCTAAGGTCTCTTCATCCTCCTACTGGATCGGACTTCCTGTGTTCACAGCATCTCCCTCTGGTTGGTAGATGGCTGGCACTCAGTGAATGCGTCTTCAATGAGGGATCCACAGGAGAGAGTTTCTCCCAAGACCCACTTCACCCACTTGGTAAATTTGACTCAGGACAAGCCTATCAGTGGGAGCAAGTCCTTTCTGAGTGCCTGGAGGCAAGTTCCTGGCTGGAAACCATGGCAACCGAGCCAGGCCCATCAATTCTCCTAACCCCAGACCTGTCTCGCCTCTTGCCCAGGTGTCCGGAGGTTGACCCGATCTGTCTGAACGAGCAAGTTCAGTTTCCACCTCAGTCCTGTTCGGGTGTTTTCTGTGTGGTTGAGATGTTGGATTTTCCTCGCAGCCCCATCTTTTGCCGTTTTGCACTTGATACGTGGAATCAGTACCATGTGGCAACCCCTTGCATGTTGCAGCGTAGCTTTGCGTGGTTTCCCCATGAGCTATTACAGGGACTCCTGCAGATATTTTTCTGTGAGTGCTCACATGCACGCACACGTGCGCTGGGGTGGGGTGGGGTGGGGTGGGGGCGCACATTTTCCCGAAGAGTGTTTGATTGCAGATTCAGAAATAAAATTTTCGCATTAGGAGTCCCCACGGGAGAGCGGGGTGAAGCCGAGGCGAGTCTGCAGAGGCAGGAGTTGCAAAACGCATTAGATGGGAGAAGGTCCCTTGAACTGTCGCGTGCTTGGGTCTCAGGGGGAGTAACTGCAGACTCCTCCCTCGTGGCCCCCCCAGCCCTGCTCTCCGTTAACGTGCAGGGATCAGAATCCTCCCCACCTGAAAGCCAGGGGCTATGCAGCTGCTGGTTGCTAACCTCAGGTTTCAGCTGGGTAGGGTGACCGTTGGATGAGTTCCTCTGAGCCTCGGTTTATTCATCTGTAAAATGGGGCTCTTCCACTTGCTCCATCAGCTTTCTGAGATGACTCATCATGAGAATCTATCTGAAAATAGTGTATGTTAAACACGCAGGTGGAACGGCGTGAGTATGTTGAGTTGTCCAGAAAGCTGAAGACCTGAACCGAGAGAGAGAGAGAGAGAGAGAGAGAGAGAGAGAGAGAGAGAGAGAGAGAGAGAGAGAGACTGAGCAGGGAGTCGTGGCACTAGCCAATGTCAAGGTCAGTGTTCTATCTGACCAACGCCCATGGCAAGGTTCCATCTGACATGAGCAGTCTCGAGGGAGGAACCACAGGAAAGGCTTTTTGGTTGAATTATCCTAGAGGGGAGGGGAATTACTCTCTGGAGACAAACACACCAAGCATGCAAAAAAAAAAAAAAAAAAAAAAAAAAGAATCCAGAATCCAGGTCCTGCCTGGAGACCCTGAGGACCCAGATGGCTGGGAAACCTTTCTGGGAACAGGCGTCACCCAACAGTAGAGAGTGCACAAGCCCTGCTGAGGGCGGCTGGACTTCTCCATGTCCAAGGAGGATGGAGCCGATGCGCATGTGCAGCCTTCTTTGCGCCCCTGTGGGTGGCCCCGCTCAAGTCAGATCCCCAGAACGGAGGTGTCAACAGAGGGCCAGAGCTGTGCTAGGAGCAGCCCATCAACCTCTGCCTGGGAGAAAGCGCCGGTGTGAGGTTTCCTGCAGGAGGGGAGGCAGAGGAGAGCTCTCGCATTTGCGTCTGTGTTGCAGGTGCCACGGATCCAGCCATCCAAGGACCAGCATGCCTACATAGGTATGTATGTAAAAACTAGTCTCTACCGAACACGCATAGGTGATTGTCTTGATATTATTCCCAAAGTGAGATAGCGTCCTAACTACTCCCATAGCATTGACATGGCATCAGGTAACATAAGCATAAGCATAAGAGATGGTTTAAAGTCCATGGGAGGATGTGGCGGGTTTTCTATGAGGGACTTGAGCATCCATGGATCCTGGCATCCAAGGGGGGACCCCCATGGATGCACTGGAGACGGCAGGTGGGAAGGGGGGGGATACTCCTGGAGAGCAGATGGCACAAGGTAAAGCCTGGTGGGGGAAAGCACCCTGCTGTCTAGGCCAGGGCAGCCTGACTAAGATTCCCTGGGAAACCCGGGGGCCTTGGCTTCCAGCTGAGAAGCTGAGCCAAGGAGCCTCTGCTGGGTGGTGCGTGATGGAGAGCCACTGAGGGATTCTGAGCAAGGCCCTGTGTCAGTGCATGAGTGGGTGCAGGCCAGCCGGGGAATAGATGGGCGCCAGAGAAGGCTCCTGGGTCCCGTGCTCACAGATGGAGCACACGAGGGATTGAGAAACCAGGTGGACTCAATTTCCGTTCTTGGCTCCGTGAGTGGCCAGCAACGTGATCTCAAGGGGAGGTGGTTGAGCTGCTCTATGTCTCAGTTTTCCCGTCTATAAAATGGGGATCATAATAGAGAGAGGCTGGCCACAAGGAGCTGTCCAGTTAGCCAGAGGACAGACCATAACGCTCAGGCAAGGAGCCACAGAGGACAACGTGAGAAGCATGGAGGGAGTCCTCTTTTCCTTCCGTCTTCTAGATCAAAGGTCAGTAAGCATGGTCAGGGGGCGGCGCTGGCCTTGTGGCCTGTTTTGTACACCCAGGCATCAGCTTTAACTGTTTTGAGAGTTGTTCAAAACACCCTAGTGGCAAGTGTCGTGGTGTGACAGTTAAGATGCTACTTGAGTTGCCGGATCCCATATCCAAGTGCTTGTGGTTGATCCCAGCTCCGCTCTCCATTCTGGCTTCCTGCTAATGTGCACCCTAGAGCAGGGGCAGAAAGAGCGGCTCACCTGCACACCTGCACCCACATGGAGAGTGGACAGTGAGAGAGAGAGAGACAGAGAGAAAGGTCTTCCTTTTTGCCGTTGGTTCACTCTCCAATGGCCGCCGTGGCCGGTGCACTGTGCTGATCCGAAGCCAGGAGCCAGGTGCTTCTCCTGGTCTCCCATGCGGGTGTAGGGCCCAAGCACTTGGGCCATCCTCCACTGTACTCCTGGGCCACAGCAGAGAGCTGGACTGGAAAAGGAGCAACCAGGACAGAATCCAGCGCCCCTACCGGGACTAGAACCCTGTGTGCCGGCACCATAGGTGGAGGATTAGCCTATGAGCTGCAGCGCCGGCCAAGAGCTGGATTGAGTTTCCTGCTCCTGGCTTCGGCCTGGCCCCCGTCGGGACCATCACAGGCATTTGGGAAGTGAATCAATGGTTCTCTACCTTGCTGTCTTTCAGATATAACTGAATCAATAAACTTTTAAAAAATGCGAACAAGACATATGTGACAGAAACATGTTGGCCTACAATACCCAAGATAGGTACTATCTGGGTCTTTACAGAAACACGTCTTTTTTTTTTAAGATTTACTTATTTATTTGGAAGTCAGAGTTACATAGAGAGAGGAGAGGCAGAGAGAGACAGAGACAGAGACAGAGACAGAGACAGAGAGAGAGAGAGAGAGGTCGGTCTTCCATCCGATGGTTCACTCCCCAGTTGGCCTCAAGGGTTGGAGCTACGTAACCCAAAACCAGGAGCCAGGAGCTTCCTCCAGGTCTCCCACGTGCGTGCAGGGACCCAAGGACTTGGACCATCCTCTACTGCTTTCCCAGGGCACAGCAGAGAGCTGGATCAGAAGAGGAGCAGCCAAGACTAGAACCGGTGCCCATATGGGATGCCAACACTTCAGGCCAGGGCATTGACCTGCTGTGCCACAGCACTGGCCTCAGAAACACATCTTTTGACCTCTGTCCTGGAACAAGCCTTCAGACATCTAAGCAAAGGTTCCATTTGTGGAAAACAAGCACCTATTATACAAACATGTTCACACCCAAAAGGCCCCATCAGCCACCTGGCTCGTGTCTCCAGCCCCGGGCCAGAGGGCCAGCCAACCTTCCCGCTGTTGAGAGGAGCTGTGTCTCCTGGAGTTTCCACCTGCCCAGGGCTTTCCTAAAAGCAATTAGCTCCCAGGGCCGGGGCCCTCGAGGCCTCCATTGCTGTCTCATATCTCTGGCTCTCGCTCACAACAATGGAATATTGTAGGAATCCCCAGGGCCTGCAAACATTTATAGGAGCTGGGCGAGGGAGAAAGCATCTTGGGTATTTGCATAATATTTTGGAAAAAAAAAATCTTTCGTTCCTGGAAACTGCTAGAAAGTTCTCTTTGTGTAAAGGGTAAGGCAGACAAAAGGTCCCTAGAGCATCAGTCACATTGTGTAACAGATCTGGGTCTTATCTGAGCCCAAACAGATTTGCAGGCCCAGAGATTTTTTTTCTTTTTTGGAAGAAACCAGATAGTTAAGCTACAGTTACAAAATACATGACATAATGGAAAAGGAGGACTATTTCAGTGAAAAAAATAAAGGAAAATCACAAAGCAAGAGCAAAGATCCCACCAAATTAGATCCAGATGATGGGTGGATTTGACAAGAAGGAATGAGCTTCAGCAATAAGTTTTTCTCTGTTGTATTCTAGTTCTAATCTGCACTTAATAAACTTCACCTTTAATTATATTCTGTTTTAAGTTCATTAGATAGCCTGAAATTCTACTATTTTAAAATTATTTTTTATGTTTTTATTGATTGAATTTTAAATTAGTTTTAAATTAGAAATTTTAAATTAGCCTTCTTGTACTGCTTTTTCAGGCACAGCAGCATAGAGCTGGATGGAAGTGGAGCAGCCAAGACCTGAACTGGCGCTCATATGGGATGCTGGCACCTCAGGTCAGGGCATTAACCCCACTGCACCACAGTGCTGGCCCCCACTGTAACATTCTTTTTTTTTTTTTTTTTAAATTTTTGACAGGCAGATGTGGACAAGTGAGAGACAGAGACAGAGAGAAAGGTCTTTTTTTTCTTCTTGCTGTTGGTTCACCCTCCAATGGCCGCCGCGGTAGCGCGCTGCGGCCGGCGCACCACGCTGATCCGATGGCAGGAGCCAGGTGTTTATCCTGGTCTCCCATGGGGGTGCAGGGCCCAAGGGCTTGGGCCATCCTCCACTGCAGTCCCTGGCCACAGCAGAGAGCTGGCCTGGAAGAGGGGCAACCGGGACAGGATCGGGTGCCCCCGACCGGGACTAGAACCCGGTGTGCCGGCGCCGCAAGGCGGAGGATTAGCCCTATTGAGCCGCGGCGCCGGCACTGTAACATTCTTAATTATTGGTTTGATAAAGGCATTAAACAAAGGTTTACAAAACTGTATTTGCAGCAATACTGATACACACAGACTTTTCCTTTTTTAGTTTTAGCTCCCACATATAAGGGAGAGCACGTGGCATTTGTTTCTGTGTCCAGGTTTTTTCATTCAACATGGTGCCCTTCAATTCCATCCATGTTGCTGCAAAGGTTGAAATTTCATTCTTTTTGATAGCCGAATACTATTCCATCATGTGTACACACCACATTTGCTTTACTCGCTCATCTGATGACGGGACGTCTTTGTTGGAGTCTGTATTTTAGCTACTGTGAGCCATGCTGCTATAAACTCGCTGGTGCAGGTATCTCTTTGAGACACTGTGTTCAAGCCTTTTGGGTAGGTACCCAGTCCCTGGGATTGCTGGACCGTGTGGCAAGCCTATTTCTAGTTTTTTTTTATTTTAAAATTTTTTTTTTTTATTTTTGACAGAGTGGACAGTGAGAGAGAGAGACAGAGAGAAAGGTCTTCCTTTACCGTTGGTTCACCCTCCAATGGCTGCTGCGGTAGGCGCACTGCGGCCGGGCGCACCCGCGCGGACCGGTGCACCGCACTGATCCGAAGCCAGGAGCCAGGTGCTTCTCCTGGTCTCCCACGCAGGGTGCAGGGCCCAAGGACTTGGGCCATCCTCCACTGCACTCCCTGGGCCACAGCAGAGAGCTAGCCTGGAAGAGGGGCAACTGGGACAGGATCGGTGCCCCGACCGGGACTAGAACCCGGTTGTGCTGGCGCCGCAAGGTGGAGGATTAGCCTAGTGAGCCGCGGCACCAGCCTATTTCTAGTTTTTTAAGAAATCTCCAGACTGTTTTCCACAGTGGCTGCACTAATTTACATTCCCACTAACAGTGTGGTAAGTGTTTCCCCTAACTCCACATTACTCTCTCTCACTAGGATGTTAGCCATCTGACAGGGGGTGAGGTGATGTCTCATCATGGTTTCATTTGCATTTCCCTGGTGGCTGGTGATGCTGACCATGTCTTCATATGTTTGCTGGCCATTTGTATTTCTTCTTCTGAGGACTTCCTATTGAGGTCCTTTGTCATTTCTTAGCTGGTTTTGTTGCTGAGTTTTTTAAGTTGCTGATATATTCTGGATATTAATCCTTCATCCGGTAGGTAGCTTGCAAATATTTTTTCCCATTCTGTTGGATCTCTCTTCACTCTATCGATCATTTCCTTTGCTATGCAGAAGCTTCTGAGTTTGCTGTAGTCCCGTTTGTTTAGTTTTGCTTTTGTTGCCTGTGCTTTGGGGATCTTGTTCAAGAAGTCCACCCCCCACTCCGGCGTCTCGGAGTGTATCCCTATGCTTTCTTCCAGCCACTTCAGAGACTCCTGGTCTTACATTTACGTCTTTCATCCATCTAGAGTTGATTTTTGTGTATGGTGAGAGGTATGGGATTAATTTCATTCTTCCACATAACTACATCCGGTTTTGCCAGCACCATTTATTGAAGAGATTATCCTTACTCCGCTGTGTGATCTGAACAGTTTTGTCAAAAATCAATTGGCTGTATGTAGGTGGGATTAATTTCTGGGCTGTCTATTCTGTTCCATTGATCGTATGTATTGGTTTTTATGCCAGTACCATGCTGTTTTAATTATTATAGCTTTATAGTATGCTTTGGAGGCAGGAATTGTGATGCCTTCAGCTTGATTTTTCTTTGTCCTGGTTGCTTTGGCTTGCTCTGGGTCTTTTGTGGTTCCATGTGAAATTTAGGATTGTTCTTCTAATACTGTAAAGACTATCATTGGTATTTTGGTAGAGATTGCATTGAATCTGTAGATTGCTTTACATGGCTTAGCAATTTTAATGGTATCGATTCTTCCAATCCATGGAAGATGCTTGAATTAGATTCTTGATTTTCTCAGTGCAAAATGCTGTCCTTGTTGAATTATGTTTTAACACTCAGGGAAGGAGCCCATCCACCCACCACTCACCTTTGCCTTCAACAGATGGATTTTAAGTGCTTATGATGTCCCAGGAATAAAGCTGGGCCCCATTATGGAGGGCACAGCCATGGGGAGGCACACGTTAACAAACAAATGGTTGGAAATCAAGGTGATTTCTGTGAAGGGAAAAACAGCATTTTAAAGAAAAGATTCATTTTATTTACCTGAAAAGCAGGGTATGAGAGAGAGAGAGAGAGAGAGAGAGAGAGAGAGAGAAATAGAGAGAGAGAGAGAGAGAGAGAAAGAGAGGGATAGAGAGAGAGATGGAGAGAGAGAGATAGAGAGAGAGGGAGAGAGAGAGATCGATCTTCTATCCTCTGGTTCACTCCCCAAATGGCCTCAATAGTTTGGGCTGGGCCAGGCCTGGCCAGGCCAAAGCCAGGGAGCAAGGAACTCCATCTGGGTCTCCCATGTGGGTAGCAGGAGCCCAAGTACTTTGGAGCATTCTCCGCTGCTTTCCCAAGAGTGTTAGCAAGGAGCTGGATGCAAAATCGGAGCCCCCGGGTCTTGAATTAGCACTTTGATATGGGTTGCCAATGGTGTAAGCAGTGGCTTAACTCCCTGCACCTCAGTGACAGCCCCGAAAGCAGCATTTTGTAACAGAAACAGCAGGAATTTGGGGCACCCTGCTGAAAAAAGCGAAGGGTCTCTGAGGACTGGATAGGATCACAGAGAACTGAGAATGCCTTAGGTCAGGCTCCCCAGAAAGGACCCTGAAAGCTGGGTTCCTGGGCTGAAAAATCTGTGTGTCCTGAGAGGGTGGTGAGAAGGCTGGGGCGTACAAATAACAGAATTCTGTCTTGGTCTCCCACGTGGGTGGCAGGGACATGGGTATCTTCTGGTAGACGTCTTCCCAGGTGCATTAGCAGGAAGCTGGATTGGAAGTGGAGTAGTGAGGACAGGAACAGGCTCTCTGATACGGGATGCTGGCGTTGCAAGCTGCAGCTTAACCTGCTGTGGATCAACAAGGAATGAAATACTATGACGTGGATGAATCTTGAAAACATTTGGTTAGTGAAGTAAGAAGGGCTAAAAGGGCACTATTGTATGATTCCACTGGTATGAGGCACCTTGAGGAGTGAAATTCATGGAAATAAAAGATAGAGTGGGTAAAGCCGCGCCTGCAGTGCTGGCATCCCATATTGGCACAGGTTTGAGTCCCAGCTGCTCCACTTCTGATCCAGCTCTCTGCTATGGCCTGGGAAAGCAGCAGAAGCTGGCTCAGGTCCTTTGGCCCCTGTACCTGCGTGAGAGACCTGGAAGAAGCTCCTGGCTCCTTTGGATCAGCTCAGCTCTGGCCATTGTGGTCATTTGGGGAGTGAACCAGTGGTAGGAATAACTAACTCTCTCTCTTTCTTTCTCTGCCTCTCTGTAACTCTTTCAAATAGATAAAATAAATCTAAAAAAAGAAAGAAGATAGAGTGGTCGTGGCCAGGGGCTGGGTGGGAGTTATTGTTTAATGGGAACAGGCGTTCAAGTTGGGATTGTAGTTCTGGAGATGCAACATGAATGAACTTAATGTCAGATTGTACAGTCAAAATGGTTAAAATGGTAAGAAATGGTAAGTCTTATGTATATTTTATCATAATTAAAAACCATCAAAACTAGGGCCTGTGTGGAATAGCAGTAAAGTCACTTCATGTGACGCTGATGTCCCAAATGGGTGCTGGTTTGAATTTCGGCTGCTCTATTTCTGATCCAGCTCCCTGATAATGCGCCAGGGAAAGCAACAGAAGACGGTCCAAGTCCTTGGGCCCCTGCACCTGTGTGGGAGACCTGGATGAAGCTCCTGGCTCCTGGCTTTAGCCTGGCTCAACCCTGGCTGTTGCGGCTGCCTGGAGAGTGAACCAGCAGATGGAAGATCTTTCTCTTTCTGTAACTGTGAATTTCAAAATAAATAAATAAATCTTTAAAAAATCAAACTTGCAAAAACTGAATATAGATGTATATTATCTATCATTCTCTGTTAAAGTTTAATTGAGGGGATTACATCAAATTGAGAAGCTTCTGTGCAAAAGAAACACTCAGCAAAGTGAAAGGCAATGGACAGAATGGGATAAAATATTTGTGAACTATTAAACTGATAAATGATTAATAACCAGAATATATAAAGAGATCAAGAAACTCAACAACAAAACAAACAATCCAGTTAAGAAATGGGTTAAAGGCCTTGAACAGGCATTTTTCAAAAGAGGAAATGCAAATGGCCAACAGACACATGAAAAAATGCTCAGGATCACTAGCCATCAAGGAAATGCAAATCAAAACCACAATGAGGTTTCACCTCACCCCAGTTAGAATGGCTCTCATCCAAAAATCAAACAACAAATACTGGCAAGGGTGTGGGGATAACGGTAACTTAATCCATTGTTGGTGGGATGTAAACTGGTATGGAGATACCTCAGAAATCTGAATATAGACCTGCCATATGACCCAGCCATCCCACTCCTGGGAATTTTCCCAAAGGAAATAAAATCATCATATGAAAGAGTTATCTGTACCTCCACATTTGTTATAGCTCAGTTCACAATAGTTAAGATATGGAACCAACCCAGATGTCTATCAACTGAAGACAAAACACAGTGGCAAAAAAAAAAAAAAAAAAGGAAAAAGAAAAAGAAATTATGTAATTTGCAACAAAATGGATGCAGCTAGAAAACACCATACTTAGTGAAATAAGTCAATCTCAAAAAGACAAACACCATATGTTTTCCCTGATCTCTGGTAACTAGTAGAGCACCTAAAATGTAATCTATAGAAGTGAAATTGACACTTTGAAATGCTATAAATTTGACTAGCCCTTGTCTCAACTGTTGAGGAACAGTTCTGGTTTCTTTTTTTTTTTTCATACTATTTGTTTAACTCTACTTAGTGTAGGGTTACTTTTATGTGTATGAACTTAATTGAAAATAGATCTTAGTAGGCTGGCGCCATGGCTCACTAGGCTAATCCTCCACCTGCGGTGCCAGCACCCCGGGTTCTAGTCCTGGTTGGGGCGCCGGTTCTGTTCCGGTTGCTCCTCTTCCAGTCCAGCTCTCTGCTGTGGCCCAGGAAGGCAGTGGAGGATGGCCCAAGTCCTTGGGCCATGCACCTGCATGGGAGACCAGGAGGAAGCAACTGGCTCCTGGCTTTGGATTAGTGCAGTGCGCTGGCCATAGCGGTGGAGTGAACCAAGGGAAGGAAGACCTTTCTCTCTGTCTGTCAAAAAAAAAAAAAAAAAAAGAAAGAAAGAAAGAAAGAAAGAAAGAAAGAAAATAAATCTTAGTAAACAATAGGAATAGGAATAAGAGAGGGAGGAGGAAGAAGGGTGAAAGTGTGGGTGGGAGAGCAGGTAGGGTGGGAAGAATCACTATGTTTATATATATATATATATACATATATATATATGAAATTCATGAAGTTTGTATACCTTAAATAAAAGATTTCTAGGTAAAATAAAAAAGAGAGAAATTGGAAAATAAATTTGAATTTCTGTCCCCCAAAAAATTTTAAATGAGAACATGTTGAGCATATTTTAATAGCTGGTTCTTTTCACTTAAATATGTCTTCGGTGGCTTTTGTTATCAACTCATAAATATCTTCTTTATTCTGACTGCACAGCTACATAGTAGCTCAATAAATGAATGAGCCAGGATTCGTTGATCAAGTTCCTACTAGAAAAATTCAGGTTGTTTTCAATGCTTTGCTAGCCCATAGCATGCTGTAATGACTAACCTTGTGCGTGTAGTATTTCCCATGTGTGCGAGAATATTCTTGGGTTCAATTCCTATGAGCTTACTGGGTCAACCAACATTTTGCCAAATACAAAGTGTGGTTGCATCAACTTTGGCCAGTGCATAGCAGAAACTCTCTCTCTGCACAGCTTAACAACACATGTCATCTAATATGTCTTTCTTTCTATTTATCATCTATCAATCAATCAATCATCTATCATCTACCTATCATCTATCTGTCTACCTATCTTTGCCTTGTTACCTAATGCATTATCTTTGGCCTATTGCCCATCTGGCAGGCAAAAAAGACTATTTACTGTCGTTCTAAAATCTTTTTACTGAAATATAATATAGACATGGAAAGGTTTGTGTGTCCTGGTCCATGGCCGATTCATGAGAATTAGTGGGGGAATTGAGGATAACAAAATGAAGAAATGATAAGAGGCATGGTTGCAACAGTATGGGATCTTGTTAATGGAGCTAGTAGTAAACCAACTTTCTTCAAACAAAATTTGCCCTAATTTGCAGCGTGTGCTAATTTCAGTGGTGTAAATAATCCCACCAAGACCAATTTCAAGGTATCAGCATGACAGCCTTGTAAGAAGAGTTGAAAAGATGTGTATACTTGGATCTGTGAACCAGTACACAAGTAAATTACCTCCTGTTTATATGCCTGGATAACATGGGCACTACAATGCATGCATATCTCATAAACCATTCGTAGAAAGGTGCTTCAAGGGGCTGGCGTGGTGGCTCACTTGGTTAATCCTTCACTTGTGGCGCCGGCATCCCATATGGGCACTGGGTTCTAGTCCCAATTGCTCCTCTTCTAATCCAGCTCTCTGCTGTTGCCCGGGAAGGCAGTGGAGGATGGCCCAAGTGCTTGGGCCCTGCATCCGCATGGGAGACTGGGAAGAAGCACCTGGCTCCTGGCTTTGGATTGGTGCATCGCAGCCATAGCGGCCATTTGGGGACTGAACCAATGAAAGGAAGACCTTTCTCTGTCTCTCTCTCTCACTGTCTATAACTCTACCTGTCAAAAAAATTTAAAAAAAAAGTGCTTCAAAAAGTTCATGGGAAATGGAAACAAAAGATAAGCTTACTTTGAGGCAAGTATTAATTTTTAAAATTTATTTGAGAGGCAGAGTTACAGACAGAGAGGGAGAAACAGAGAGAAAAGTCTTCCATTCCTTGTTTCACTCCCCAAATGGTCACAATGGCCGGAGCCACGCTGATCTGAAGCCAAGAGCCAGGAGCTTCTTCCTGGTCTGCCACGTGGATGCAGGGACCCAAGCCCTTGGGCTATCCTCCACTGCTTTCCACAGGCCATGAGCAGAGCGTTGGATTGGAACATGAACCGGCACCTATATGGGGTATCAGGACAGCAGACAGAGGCTTAGCCTACTATGGCACAGTGCCAGCTCCAGGGACAAGTATTGTGAAACCCACTATCAGGTGGGTTGGGGACTTGACACGGAGGTCTTATTCGTACCCTCCTTCCAGTACACATGGCCCTCAGTGACTTTTCTGTGCCAACATAGAAAGCCTGGGAGCAGATGAGTGAGTGATACAGGAATTGAACACGTAGTAACGTTGGCTATTTCTTATCGAGTACTGTAGGTGCAGGAGGCTGATAGGGAGAAAGCCAGCAAAGCATCTCCTCTTTCTACTCTTGCTTGCCCCAATAAGAGGATGCTTGGGCCACGAGGAGGGCAGAGAGCAGTCTTGGTGGTGCTTGGGTGGAAAGGTAGATGTTACATATTCAGACTTGGCTAATATATCCTTTATGTATGTTCAAGTAGCATTGATGCCTGTCTGCAGTACTTGAGAAATATCTGGGTTTAAAACCAGGGGTATGAGAACTCTCTCCTGGCTTGGGCCCACTTGCTCCACTTCCCTTCCATGACAACACAACCCATTTACTGAGGAGTTCTTCTGTTCTGGGAAATACGGCCATCATCCAGTAGACCCAGAGCTGGTGTGCCCTGCATGAGGTTGAGGTATTGGCTCTCATGGGCCCTGGGATGGCTGGGATGGCCCTAGGAAGTGGATTTGGTAGGCCTGGGGCATTAATGTGCCTGGCCAAGAGTGAAGACTTTTCATCCTGAACGGTGCTTGCCCTACATCCTTGCCAGTCTGACTCCAAAAGTCCTAGCTGGATTCTTTGTAGGGTCACAGTTAGCAGTGGTAGCAGCTTCAGGTCCTGTAGGCATCTCATTGAGGAACCCGTGTACCCCAAACAGGCCCAGCAGGAAAGACAATTTCCATGGCAGCACCAGGACAAATGCCCAGGCTGGCCTAGGGACCTTGTTGGGTTCTTCCTAGTCATGGACAGGCCTTGGTGATTCATTTCATTTCTTTCTCTCATTCTGCTCCCATGTGGCATGTCTGAGGGTGCTTATGGGGGATCTGCATGTGTGTGTGTGTGTGTGTGTGAAATAATGATTGTGGTGTGGGAGGCCCAAGCATTCATGGGGAAGCTAAAACAAAACAATAACTTGAAGATATGAATCATTGCATGAAACGACTCTGTCCGTGAAGAATGACCCAGGTCATAGGGAGTGGTGGTCTTAAGACATTCTTAAATTTATAGCTTTTTGCATGAAATTTAGCTCTGAGCTAGACAGACCACGCAAACTCTGTGATTTAGTAGATAGCAACGTATGGCAAGAACATTGAGGGTCACAGTGAGCTCCCTCCTGGAATGTGTTAATTTAGCGTTTGCTGGGCTGCATGAGACACACAGGGCACTGGGAGATAATCACCCTGTCTGAGACAGAAGGGGAGCCCATAAATAGAAAAAGAGATCCTGGGGTCAGAACTAGAGCTGTGAGACAGGTGGGGAACTGGCTCTGGTTGGGTGAGGTGCGGCTGCTCCAGAGCCATGCCTGCCTGGGGTGAGAGGGAGAGAAGAGGGGACTTTTCTTACTGCCTGCTATCAGGGTAGAGCTAGGGTCAAGGAAATGGGTAGGATTAGAGAGAGAGAATAATCAACAGTTTTCAAATATGTGATAATTGGGAAGCACCAGTAATTCCAGGCATAATTCCTTAGGACTAGATATTGTCTTAAAAAATTACCAAACTGGGGCCAGCGCTGGGTGTAGTAGATAAAGCCACCGCCTGCAGTGCTGGCAACCCCTATAGATGCCAGTTTGAGTCCTGGCTGCTCCACTTCCGATCCAGCTCTCTGCTGTGGCCTGGGAAAGCAGTGGAGGATGGCCCAAATCCTTGAGCCCCTACACCCGCATGGCAGGCCCGGAAAAAGTTCCGGGCTCCTGGCTTTGGATCGGCCCAGCTCTGGCTGGTGCAGCCATTTGGGGAGTGAACGAGCGGATGGAAGACCTCTCTCTCTCTCTCCCCCTGTTTCTCTCTGCCTCTTATTCTCTCTCTGTGAAATTCTTTCAAATAAATAAATAAATCTTTAAAAAAATTAGATCCAGCCAAACAGTGATTTGTTAAATTGTGATAAAATATATATCACATATCATTTATCAGCTTATAATTTTTTTTTAATTGAGAGAGAGAGAGCACAAGAGAGAGAGAGAGGTATCTCACAACGGCAGGTTCTCTTCCCCCGAAGTCTGCAATGACTGATGCTGGGTGAGAGCCGGGAACTCAGTCCAGGCCTTCCTTGTGGCTAACAGGAGCTCAAGCACTTGAGCCATCCGCACTCACTCCCAGGGCTTCATTAGCAGGAGGCCGGAGCCTGGCCCCCAGGCACTCTGATGAGGGATGTCTGTGTCTTAGCTGCTAGGCCGCATGCTTGCCCCCATCCAACTATTTTTGAGTGCAAATTTCAGAGGCGTTGAGTGCATTCACATGACTGTGCAATCAACTTGTTTTTAGTTTAAATGATTTAACTTAACATTGATAACTGTGCTTTGTGAAAAAAACACAAAACAAAACAAAACAGGCATACAACAAACTCATGAAAAAATACTCAAGATCATTAGTCATCAGGGAAATGCAAATAAATCTACAATTAAGTATCACCTCATTTCCATGATCCCCAAATCAAAAAACAACAAATGCTGGAAAGATAGTGGAGAAAAAGGCAACATAATACATTGGTTTTTTTAAAATTAATTAATTTATTTGAAAGGTGGAGTTACAGACAGAGGAGTCTTCCATCTGCTGGTTCACTTCCTAGATGATCACAATGGCCTGAGCTGCGCTGGAGCCAGGAGCTTCTTCTGGGTCTCCCACATGGGTGCAGGGGCCCAAGCACTTGTACCATCTTTTACTGCTTTCCCAGGCCATAGCAGAGAGCTGGATTGGAAGTGGAGCAGCCGGGACTTGAACCAGCGCCCATATAGGATGCTGATGCTGCAAGCAGAGGTTTAGCCTATATCCCTGGCGCCACCTAATACATTGTTGATGGGAATGCAAATTGGTATAATGATTATAGAAAATAGCATAGAGTCCTCAGAAAGCTAAAAATAGATCTACTATATGACCCACCCATCCCACTCTTGGGATTGGAGTGCAATATTTCATATCCGACAGATATGAAATAGCCCAGGAAAGACTTACCTGCACTCCCATATTGATAGTAGCTCAATTTACAGAAGCGAAGATACGGAATCAACTTAGGTGTCCATCAACTGATGACTGGGTAAAGCAAATGTGATATTTGCAACAAAATGAATGCAACTAGAGATCATTAGGCCAAGTGAAAAAAGTCAAAACCGGCAAGACAAGTATCACTTCCCACTCTTCTTTCATTTGTAGGAGTTGATGTAGAGAGTGTAAGCGTTGTGTGGATGTCGCATCACTGGGTATTTACTTGTAAATACTGCTTCACTGAACCGTACCATGGAAAGGACACTGCACTGTTCTATGCCCACGTTGTGGTCATTGTCATGAACCCCTCACCCTGTGATGTTAATATCTCTGCTTTCAAGAAAAAATAGTATATATGTGTGTGTATACAATGTTTACATTTGAAGTGCGTGTGGCAAAATGTTAAAATCGTAAAATGAGAAAGAGAGAGAGAGAGAGAGCGAGAGTGCACGGGCAAAATTCTTCAAAGGTTTTGGAGAGTTCCACTGTGATCCTGGCCATGGTGTCACTGTTGATGGACATTTGGATGTCTTCAAAGTTCGAAGCTTCAGTTTCTCCATTTGTAAAACTGCGAGGGCTCTTTCTTAGGGGTTTGGGAAGAATGAAGTCAGCCAGCTGCAGATGAAGTGGCCAGCCCTGGTCCTACATCATCAGAGCTTGGTGATTGCTTCCTGCCATCCTGTTCCTTTTGGGATCATTATGTGTGTTCAAATCCTCCAGAGCTTTTGATGAATTTATGCTTGCCTGTTATGCAAATGAGTGAGACTGGCTTGCTGGGAGGACGGCAAACAGCAGTCCTGGGAGAGCAAAGTCCTCCCTGTATATCTGACCTCACTTTCTCCAGCTTTGACCCATGCACCTGCCTCACCCAGAGCTCACTTCAACAATGATTGCACCAACAGAGCAGATTTCTGGCTGTCACTCCATATGTATGGGATCAGGGGCTTATGAGTAGGGTCTATGATCAGATTTTAAACAAGGACTCTCAAGCCTCAGCGATCCTCGCATTGGGAAGCAGAGGGAAGGGGCTTTGAATATTTATTCACAAGGACCTCCTTCCAGAGAGAGAACCGAGAATTGGCCTCTGACATGCAAATGTTCATGCCATAGTCTGACTCACTTCCCAACATCCTTCCAGGCATCTTTGTTTCCAGGGCCCTGCTGCCCTGGGATGTTCCGGGGACACAGTTGTCCCAGCTGGAGCAGAAGAGAAACCTGATCTAGCAGTCTAGCATTTCCTGCTCTGTCTATTGAGCTCCGTAGCCTTCTTTCATGGTCTCCCTCCACCCCCTCTCTCTTGGCAGTGAGGGATGTGAGTCGTGCACAACTGTTTGGATGTGTCATCTCAGGTTGACACCGGGCCTCTTGGGAGTTTTGGCCAAGACAGCCACCTTTGCTGAAAAGCTACGAAACGTGATCCCCAAAACAAAATGCTGGAAGTACAGTATGTCCTGTGGACTCCCTTGTGGAAGTGACAGGTGGTGACTTGGCTGAGTCTAGAGATGCCTGCATACTCCAGGAACCAGTGCCAAGTTTCCATTCCAGCTAGCCTCTCAGTTTTCCTATGACGAGTTCAACATTTGAACAAATGGAGAACCTCAGATTCGCGACAATTTCGAGGGGGCTCAGCTTGTTTGAAAATGGTCTTTTTGCTGTGATAACAGGGGCCTGTGCTAATAGGTGAGAGCAGGCTCAAACTCAGAGATGGAGCTTGAATTCTTCCATGGCCTTGTACACGGGTCAGGGGGTCAATGCAGAACTATGCCCGGAACTTGCTGCGAGACAGCCATGCAGGGGGAGGCACTGAGCTTAGAACGCAAGGCTGGCCCTGGAGTTCCTACTGGAGTTTATCCATGCAAAAGCATACAAGAGGATGGGAAAGGGAGGAAGACTCTGCCCTTGCCTGTGTGCACGTGTCTCCCCTTTCCTACTCTTAAAATGAAGATAAAGAGTGATTCTTGGCAGACAAAGTAGTCTATTCGTTTTCCTCATCCTGGCCAATAATTAAAGCATTCTGTGATGGATCATCGTTATTAAGTCAGGCCTCTCTACAGCCAAAATGACTAACATCGCTGAACTGAAAACCAAAACCAAAGCACTAGGAGTTGTCCTTCACTGAATTTGATAACAATTTATGCTAACGCCAAAGAATCTTGTATCTCAGACACACATGTTCTGTGGTCAAATGCCTCCGTCAAATGGATGATCTGAGTTTCCTGTGGCTAATTCTCAGGCATGAGAAACTAATTTTCCAAGCAGCATTCCGTGATCCAGCTGGTGATTTAGCAGGTGCACCCTTAGAAGGTTGTCAAGGCAACCCCAGCTATAGATGGTGTATTGGTTGGGTTTTATGATACACAGATCCCACCATGGAGCTTGTTGTGTAGGGAGTGGTAGTGCTATCGTGGGGAGAAGGTTATCAGGAGTGGGTAGAATGCAGGCTCATGGCAATCTCAGTGGACTCCATGGGGACACTGGAGATAGAAGAGTGATTCAGAGGCAGCCTGGGTCGGGCTGAGGTGGTGGAGGGATTGGATATGCGCCACTCCAGGTGGCTGACACTGGCTCAGGAAGGGCTGACAGGGAACATTTTATGCCAATAGCACTCCTGGTGGCTGAGATAGCAAGTCCTCAGCGAAGGAGAGCCAGGTCAGGACATCTTCATGTCCATTATAGATGGAGTTTCACACACCAGTAACACACTCCTGCGAGAAACACAAGAGTGATTTTGCTTCACTTCCTACTTTGAGAATCACCTTCTTTCTCTCTCTTGTTCTTGTCTTCTTTAGCTTTGTGTCTTTCTCCTTCCCTCCAAGTTAACTCCTCTCCCCTAGCTTCTAGAAAAGGGAGCACCTCTGGGCTAGCATTCAGCAGTTTCATGCATATTGGATCCTGCTTTGAGAACTGGTCTTTGAGCACTGATCAAAGACCACCCCCCATGCCTTCCTATGCCAAGGCCATTGTCCTTGGTGCTTGTTTGTTCTTTCTACGAAAAGAGACCACTCAAACTCACCTTGGATTCGAATAAGGCAGAAAACCCAGAAATCACTCCCGGTCCTCAAGCCTTAGCTTTGCCATTTGCCCTGGGAAAATTCTTACCCATCTCTTGAAAGGCCACCACAAAACACACCAAACACCGGAGTAGGGGAAAAGTTTATTGTCAGCCGACAAAGCTCTCTGTGCACAAGCAAAACAGCAGCCTACACTGGGAGAACAGGTCTTACATAGCTTAGCAGAGATAAGTAAGAACAGTAAATTCCACTGGGCAGGGTGAAGGTGACATGTACGGTTGGGCTGTTTGGTCACCTGATTTCTGGTAAACCAGGCTGGACTTAGGAAACTGAAAATTACCTTGGAGAAACCGAAACTTATTGTGCAAGATGGCGACTGGGCCAGAGCCCAAGATGGCGCCTCAGATAAGATGGTGCTGGTTTCACTAGCAGCCTCAAGGTTCTACTGGGGAATCTGCCTCTTATGTGCTGGGATGGCCTTGGCCCCAGTCTTGGGCCCTTTTAAGAGTGAGTCTGCTTCTCATTAGAGGGCCACACAGTTGAGTTCACAACCCCCTTAAGTTGTTTAGGGCCCATCACCAAGCATCCTTTACTGCCCAAGACTTGTCTGGCTCCTATGACCGTGGCCTCAGCCACCACGGCTGCTTTGTATTGGCTGTTCTGATTTAGCTGGAAGTCATCAGAAATGAGATCTGCCGAGGGCCCCCCTCCTCGCCCCCCTGATGGCCGCAGCAACACCACCCGATTGCATTTCCAGTTAGGCTGGTTGCAGAGTTCTTTGTCCCGATGTTTCCTTTAGATCAATTTGGGATGGTGGTGCTTCGTGAATAATCCATGAACATCAATGAGCTGTGTGCACAAAGACCTTTCCACTGTGTCCTTGCCACGGGAGTTTAGACGGTTCTGATGTAATTCATCAGGAATCAGGCAGAGCCAGACCCGACGTGAAGGCTCCAGAGACCTCTGGGAAGCCTTTCACGTTTCTGAAGGGAAGGCCTGACTCAGACTTATCTTTATGTGGTCATAGCGGGGATGCTTTTCCCGCAGAGTGTTCCAAGTCACGGTAGGGACAAAACTATGGAAATGACGACACTTCTCAGATCGCTTGAAACAAACTTCCATTTCAGCTTCCAGGGTCCTTTGGCTTTCTGTGGTTGCCTTATTCACCAAGCAGTGTGGGCTAAAACAAAAGCCATAATTAAATTGAATCCAGTTAGGGGGAAAAAATTGGGCAACTCTTTGCTTAAATAGAAGCAGGTGGTATTGGAATGCTTCGTGGAAGTGAGCCGTGAGGCGAGAATGCTGGGGCTTTTTTCATCAAAAATAGTTAAAAGTATTTGTGGGCTATTGTGCCAGGCTGTGATTAAGATTGTGTGTGTGTGTGAGTGTGTGTGTGTGAGTGTGTGTATCTCCCAGAATTAGAACTGTGATGGTAAGAGAGGGTGAGATTGTGTGTGTGTATGTGTGTGTTTCAAGGGCTGTTTTAAACAAAGATGTCCTGTTCCAGTTAAGATGCTATTTCATTTATACTCCATCCATGAGCTCATCTGTGGCATAAAGCAAAATGCATTCTACACAGCTATGCTCACAAATGGAATGGAAACTGGAGGCGGAGGGTTTGACCATGACCCTGCCGGCTTGTGTGGGAGGGGAGAGCAGCTCTGTTGACAAGGCAAGGATCCTATGTTCTACGCTTCTTTAGTCACTCTGGATTTTCCTTCTTGGGACCACGTGTTGGTTTAATGGAACTTTCCCAGCAGAGGGCCGTGGCTCCGCGTACATGGGCTTCAGAAGGGCCTCAATGATGTGCGATGACAATGTCCCTACAGATGCGGTCAGGTGAAAAACAGATGCCCAGGTAAATTTGAAGTTCAGATGAACAACAAATAATGTGTTACTGAGAGTAAAACAAACAAACACGCCTTGCGGCGCCGGCACACCGGGTTCTAGTCCCGGTCAGGGCACCGATCCTGTCCCGGTTGCCCCTCTTCCAGGCCAGCTCTCTGCTGTGGCCAGGAGTGCAGTGGAGGATGGCCCAAGTGCTTGGGCCCTGCACCCCATGGGAGACCAGGAGAGGTACCTGGCTCCTGCCATCAGATCAGCGCGGTGCGCTGGCTGCAGCGCGCCTACCGCGGCGGCCATTGGAGGGTGAACCAACGGCAAAAGGAAGACCTTTCTCTCTGTCTCTCTCTCACTGTCCACTCTGCCTGTCAAAAATAAATTAAAAACAAACAAACAAACAAACAAAAAAACCCTAAAGATGTACTCGTTGCTCACCTGAAATTTATTTATCTATTTTTAAGGATTTATTTATTTGATAGGCAGAGTGGCAGGGAGAGAGAGAGAGAGAGAGAGAGAGAGAGAATCTTCCATCTCCTGGTTCACTGCCCAAGTGGCAGCATCAGCCAGGTCTGGGTCAGGCTGAAGCCAGGAACCAGGAACTCCATCCAGGTTCCTACGTGGGTGCAGGGACCCAACCACTTGGCCAACCACTGCCTTCCCAGGTGCATTAACAGGGAGCTGGATTGGAAGTGGAGCAGCCTGGATTCCAACTGTTGTCCACAGGGGACGCCAGCATCATAGGTGGTGGCTTAACCAGCTATGCCACAGCACTGGCCCCTGCCTAAAGTCTCAATTTAGCTGAGGGACTATTATTACCTGCTAAATCCTGCATCCTTACCCTAGAGGACAATTCTCCTTCTGATCGATCATGAGCCAGACAGCCTTTAAAGCATTGGATTTTGGTTGTAGTTATCATTGCTGTTTTTCTCCTGAAGACTTTATTTTTAGAGCAGTTTGAGTTTCAGTGCAAAATCAAGCAGAAAGTACAGAGTCCATAAACCTCCTGTCCCAACGTGTTCACGAAGAGTAAAGTTTGTTATACATCAGAGTCCATAGTTTAAGCTTCAAGCTGGTTAGGTTTTTTTTTTTTTTTTAAAGATTTATTTATTTATTTGAAAGTCAGAGTTACACACAGAGAGAAGGAGAGGCAGAGAGAGAGAGAGAGAGAGGTCTTCCATCCGCTGGTTCACTCCCCAGTTGGATGCAATGGCTGGAGCTCCACCTATCGGAAGCCAGGCTTCCTCTGGGTCTCCCACGGGGGTGCAAGGGCCCAAGCACTCAGGCCATTCTCCACTGCTTTCCCAGGCCACAGCAGAGAGCTGGATCAGAAGTGGAGCAGCCGGGACTTGAACCTACGCCCATATGGGATGCTGGCACAGCAGGTGGTGGCTTTATCCACTAAGCCACAGAGCCAACCCCAGTGTAGGTTTTTATTACTGTATGATGGCATGTGTCTGACCTTAGTAGCAGTGTCTCACACACACAGCAGCCTCACTGCCCTAAAAATTCACTGTGCTCTGTCTGTTCATCCCTCAGTCTCTCCTAACTCCTAGCAACCACTGAATTTTCTACTAGCTACAGCATTCTACAGAAAGCCTTTACTATCATATAACATGTAGGCGTTCCAGACTGGTTTCTTCCATGCAGGCAGATGCATTTAAGGCTCCTCCCTGTCTTTCCCTGGCTCAGCTGTTCATTTTTTTTGAGCTCTGAGTAACATTCTGTTGTCTGGATGCACTGTAGTTTATTCATCAATTTACCCACGGAAGGGCATGTTGATCGTTTCCAAGTTTTTGGCAATTACGAATGATGCTATTATAAACATTGATGTGCAGGTTTTTGTATGGATATGGTCTACAACTCATCTGTGAAAATACCAGGAAGCATAGTGGCTGGCTGGGATGGGAAGAGTGTATTTAGCTTTGCAAGAAACTGCCAAGTTTTCTCCCGAACTGGCCGTGCCCTCTGCGTGACCAGCAGTGGGGAAAAAAAGAGGTCCTGTTGCTCTATGTCCTCATCATTATTGAAGGTTGTCAGTGTCAGGGATTTTGGCCATTGCAACAGGTGTCTTGCTGTCAATGGTATGTGACAGGCAGGCCCCATTTTTATATTTGCCATATACTTGTGCATCTTGCTTGGGAAAGTTGCAGTTGAGGTCTTTGAGCTATTTTAAAATTAGATTGTTTATTGTCTTCTTGTTGAGTTTAAGAATTATTTAGATCTTGGCCAGCACCATGGCTCACTTGGCTAATCTTCCCCCTGCGGCGGCAGCACCCTGGGTTCTAGTCCTGGTTTGGGGCACCAGATTCTGTCCCGGTTGCTCCTCTTCCAGTCCAGCTCTCTGCTGTGGCACGGGAAGGCAGTGGAGGATGGCCCAAGTCCTTGGGCCCCTGCACCCGCATGGGAGACCAGGAGGAGGTACATGGCTCCTGGCTTTGGATCGGCGCAGCGCGCCAGCCGTAGCAGTCATTTGCGGGGTGAACCAACGGAAGGAAGACCTTTCTCTCTCTCTCACTGTCTGTAACTCTCTGTCTGTCTCTCTCTCTCACTAACTCTGCTTGTAAAAAAAAAAAAAAAAAAAAAAAGAGGCCGGCACCATGGCTCACTAGGTTAATCCTCCGCCTGCGGCGCCAGCACCTTGGGTTCTAGTCCTGGTCAGGGTGCCGGATTGTGTCCCGGTTGCTCCTCTTCTAGTCCAGCTCTCTGCTGTGGCCTGGGAGGGCAGTGGAGAATGGCCCAAGTGCTTGGGCCCTGCACCTGCACGGGAGACCAGGAGGAAGCACCTGGCTCCTGGCTTCGGATTGATGCAACGCGCTGGCCATGGTGGCCATTTAGGGGGTGAATCAACGGAAAAGGAAGACCTTTCTCTGTCTCTGTCTCTGTCTCTCTCTCTCACTGTCTAACTCTGCCTATCAAAAAAAAAAGAATTATTTAAATCTCAAAATATGCATATTATATGTTTTATATCATATATAACTTACAAACATATTTATTACATATATTTTTGTCAGATTTATAATATATACTGTATTTCATATATATTTTAGAGTCTAGACACATACAATTAACATTTATATTTTTAGATGCACACATATATTGTCAATTTATTTTCAACAAAATTGCCAAAGTAGTTATAGACTAAACAGATAAAATCTTCAACAAACTGTTCTGAAAAATTATGACATCCATGTGAAAATTAAAGTAACAAACGTCTTCACAATTTGAATTTACTAGTTACCATTTTCATAAATAATTTTGAAAATTTTTTACTATTTTTTAAAAAGATTTCTGTATTTATTTGAAAGGCAGGGTTACAGAGAGAGGGAGGGAACAAAGAGAGAGAGGGATCTTCTGTCTGCTGGTTCACTCCCCAAATGGCTACAAACGGCCAAGGTCTGGTCAGAGTGAAGCCAGGAGTCTGGACCTCCATCTAGGTCTCTCATGGGAGGAGAAAGGCCCAAGCCCTTGGGCCATCTTCTACTGCTTTCCCAGGCACATTAGCAGGGAGCTGCATTGGTAGTGGAGCAGCCGGGACTTAAACCAATGCTCATATGGGATGCTGGTGTCACAGGTGGTGGCTTAACTCGCGGTGCCACAACACTGGTCTAGTTAACTTTTACAGTCATTTTAATTGGACACATTTGTGGGGTTCAGTGTGGTGACTCAATACATGTATACAATGTGTGAAGATCCAATCAGATGTGTTAGCATCTCCATCTCCTTAAGCAATTAAAACATTTTAGAGTAATCCTTAACAACTGTACATATCTGTGAGGTGCAATGGAACATATCAATCAATGTTTACAATGTCCTGGGTACACATAGCTTATTGTGAATTTTAGTCAGCCCACTGTGTGTGGACATTAGACATTAGATATGTCCTTTGCATATTTCTGCACTGTGTAGTTTGCCTTATTTTCTTGACAGAGTTCTTAGTAGAACAAAAGTTTTTAATTTTAATGGAGTCCAATGTATCTGTTATTTTGTTCAATGAGTTCTGCCTTTGGTGCTGTCTTGGAATGTACTCCTCCCCTCGCCCCCTCAACCCGCAGCCAATTGTACCATGAGGTGTCTGTTCCTAAAATAATTGAATTTGAACTTGCAGGGCTTCAGCCTTGCTCCTTTTTTTGGTCAGGACACAGTTTTCTGTTTGAGAAGAGAAAAGGGCTTTTCAATATGCATGAAGTCAAACGGGCCACCTGGAAGCTGACCAGTTGTATGCCAGGGTGGGTGGAAACAGAAGTGCTATGATGGCTCATGTACTTGGGTCCCTGCCACCCACGTGGGAGACCAGGATGGAGCTGCTGAGTACTGGCTTAGGCCTGGCCCAGCGCCAGCTCCAGCTATTAGTCATGGCGATGGGGGGACCAGCAGATGGAAGAAGTAGAGATGGAAGCAGTGTGGAAGCAGTAGAGAAGAGGCCAGGGCATTGAGGCTGAAGGCACCCACGTCTGGAAGGCAGACATATGCATGTCTGTGCACACACACACATACACACAGATCTCCTACCTAACAGTTCACTTCTCTTCCACCTGCAACAGCCAGGGCTGAGCCGGAAGTCTGGAACTCAACCCTGTCTCCCATGTGGGTAACAAGGACCCAAGAACTTGTGCTGTCCCTTGCTGCCTCCCAGGGTGTACGTTAGCAGGAAATTGGAATTGAAAGCAGAGCCCGAACTTGAACCCAGGGCCTCTGATATGCGATGCAAGGATCCCCAAGGAGCATCTTAACTGCTAGGCAAAACACCCACCCTCAGAAGCAGATCTTGACATCACTGGCCAGTGCATTTGAGAAGACAGAATGCAAAGAAGAGAGCAGCGGGGCTACTTACCTGGATGAAAGATGGAGAAGTCTGGGAAAAACAAGTGAGAAAAAAAGTCTTTTTCCTCTCCAAGACTCTCCCTCTCTCGGCATCTCACTACGAAATCGAGGAAACTGTCGAGTTATGAAATAATTTTGAGTGATGAGAAACACATTCAAACCAAGTTGTTTACCTGGCATTGAGTTCCCAAAAATTATTTATTTATTTGAAAGGCAGAGCTACAGAGAGGCAGAGGCAGAGAGAGAGAGAGAGAGAGAGAGAGAGAGAGAGAGAGATCTTCCACTCACTGGTTAACTCCCTAAATGGCCGCAATGGCCAGAGCTGTGCTGATCCAAAGTCAGGAGCCAGGAGCTTCTTCCAGGTCTCTCATGTTGGTGCAGGGGTCCAAGCACTTGGGCCATCTTCTACTGCTTTCCCAGGTGCACTAGCAGAGAGTTGGATCAGAAGTGGAACAGCCGGGACTCGAACCAGCGCCCATATGGGATGCCGGCACTGCAGGCGGTGGCTTTACCTGCTATGCCACAGCATCGACCCCCACAAAAATCATTTTTAAAATTGTGCAAGAAGAAGGCTTGTTTAGAAACATCTTGTTTCCATTCATCACGAGCTACCGTCAGGTTAAACACCACTGTGGGAACGTCCCTGGGGAGGCCCTGGACACATGTGTCTGTGAAAGCAGCGACATTTGGGGCTGGCAGTGGCTACTAGGGGTCAAGGGTCTGTCCATCAATCAATTGCTTTTCTAGATGGGGAGGGCGGTTTTCTTCATTATCCAGTGATTTTTTTTAATGTATTTGTTTAAAAGGAAGAGGGAGGAAGGGAGAGAGAGAGAGGGAGGGAGAGAGAGCGTTTCCATATGCTGATGTATTCCCCAAACCTGTGCATCAGCCAGGGTTGGTCCAGGCTGAAGTTCAGAGCTGACGACTCCATCTAGATCTCCCACGCGGTGGCAGGGACCCAAGGACTTGTGCTATCATCTACTGTCTCCCCTTGTATGCATTAGCAGGAAGCTGTATGTGAACAGAGACTGGACTCAAATCCTGGCACTGGGATACGGGATGCAGGCGTCCCACGGAACACCGTAACCTCTACACCAAAGGGCCACCGCTATCCAATAAGTGTTGATTCAAGTCTCTGCAGATAGGAGGTTCTAAAGGGAATCACCAAAAGATAACAGTATTCACTAATTGGCCACTTGATTGCACTAGTCTTTCCTTGAACAAACCTTCGCCTTTGTAAGTAGTCAATTTTACTGCTTGTGAGACATTGTAAATATCCACCAACAAGCTAAACACAGTGCAAGGGCCAGAGGAGTATTATCCCTCCCTTTGTGAATAAGGAAGGAGGGCCTCAGCCAATACAATGCAGCCCTTATCCTGCTGGGAAGATGGTGCTGGCAACAGCACAGCATCTCAGGGGTTGGAAAAGCAGAGCGCCTCATTTCTCCACGGGGCGACCCTGGCTGCAGCCCCGGCTCGGAGCAGCTCTCCATCTGTCCACGGATGTTCTTCAGTGCGTCAAAGGGGCTGTGCCCTTGCTTATGTCACATCAGCGTCACTTGCAAAGAGCTGGTAAGGTCTGTGTGAGGAGGAACAAAGCCCCTTAAAGCAGGAAGAATTGAAGTCACCGCACTTCTCCTCCACGTGCACAGATGTTATGTCACCAAGTTCACGGGCGGATGGAATGAAAAGATACATTTATTTTGGGGCAAACAATATTTGAAGTCCGTGCATAATTATTTTTTTTTTCATTTTACGCATGTTCCATGAACTTTTTGAAGACTCTTAACATGTCTCCAAAGTGGAAAGGGAGGGAAGCCGGGCGGAGGGGCCCAGCTGATTTGATCCCTTACTCTCGCGAGTCTTTTTTTTTTTAAGATTTATTTATTTACTTGAAAGTCAGAGTTACATGGAGAGAGGAGAGGCAGAGAGAGAGAGAGAGAGAGAGAGAGAGGTCTTTTATCCGCTGGTTCACTCCCCAGATGGCCGCAATGGCTGGAGCTGCGCCGATCCGAAGCCAGGAGCCAGGAGTTCTTCTGGGTCTCCCACGTGGGTGCAGGGGCCCATGCACTTGGGCCATTTTCTACTGCCTTCCCAGGCCACAGCAGAGAGCTGGATTGGAAGTGGAGCAGCTGGGTCATGAACTGGTGCCCATATTTGAGTCTTGATTCAGTTACACTGTTATTTACATTCGATTTTGTAAGGAGCATTGAGCTCAACAGGTGCTAACCCGTTAACCCACACTTGCAAAATGTCAAAAAAATATTGGAGCAACAGTAAAGCAGAAGGACTTTGGGTAGTCAGATAGGAAGTCCCTCCTGGGCAGATCCAACATTGGGGGAAACACTGGAAAGAGGGGAAAAAATGGAAATGAACTATTAAGCAAACGTCCTCTGTTTTATGGGCATATGAAGAGGATAGAATTCCGGGCGTCATTTTTATCTCTCTTTCTCTCTCTCTCTCTCTCTCTCTCTCTCTCTCTCTCTCGCAGGCTGGCATAATCAAAAGGGAAAAAAAAAAGGCTCAACAGCAGGCTCTGGCAGACAGGAAAACGTTTCCCAATACAGTTTGAACAGGCAGGTAAGTTATTAAGTTTAAACTCTGGGTTCCCAGGGCAGGGTTGTAAACAGGAGGTATCCTGGTGTGGAGGAGGAGCACCATCCAGATGGTGACGGAAGCCAGCTTTCCACAGGGAAATCCCCAAGCGATGGAGAAGTCTGCATCTCTGCTTCCTTCTGAAACATTTGATTCCAGCACACGGCGCTGGGCCAAAGTGACTCAGGTTGTCGCTATAGTGGTGAGATGAGAAGTGGTTTCAAAAAAAAGAACCACCTTGGGGCTGGCGCTGTGGCATAGTGGGTGAAGCCACTGCCTGTGGTGCTGGCATCTCATGTGGTTGCTGGTTCAAGACCTGGCTGCTCCACTTCCAATCCCACTCTCTGCTATGGCCTGGGAAAGCAGTAGAAAATGGCCCAAGTCCTTGGGCCCTTGCACCCACGTGGGAGACCCAGAAGAAGCTCCTGGCTCCTGGCTTCAGATCGGGTCAGCTCTGGCTGTTGCGACCAGCTGGGGAGTGACCCAGCAAATGGAAGATCTCTCTCTCTCTCTCTCTCTCCTCTCTCCTTCCCTCCTTCTCTCCCCCTCCCTCTCTTTCTCTCCTTCTCTCTCTGACTTTCAAATAAACAATAAATAAATCTTAAAAAAAAAAAGAAACACCTTGCCCAGCATGGGGTGATTTAGCAAGGTGAGTGCCAGATTCACACGTGTATATTCTGAGGGTGCCACTTTTGAGTCACAGGAGCAAATTATCTTAGTGGGGCTGTGTTCAGTTTGATGAGGAGAGTTCACTTCGAGGAGAGAGTGGGTTTTGAGCTTTGTCCTCTGGAGCTTGATTAGCCATGGTGCCAGGGGCTTGGTTTCATGAGGCCTTGAAGATCTGGGACTTGACAAACAAGAGTTGCCACATTGCTCCCCTAGGAGGCACCTATGGGACACAAGGGGCCTGCGACTGCCTAGGGAGTGCTGGATGGGGTGAGGCACGGTGCCCAGCAGAGATGAGGGGTGCCATGGTTGTCCTTTTGCAGAATTACCAACAAGTTACAAAACTGGCTGCTCTGAGCCTCCCCACAGGCATGCCTGTTTGTACTTTGCAAGAGAGCTAAGCATACCCTCAGCCCATCACAGCAGCGGCGGCGACGGAGCTCAGAGCACAGGGGAGCCAGCCGCGCCTTCTCAACTGGTGCCTCTGTGCACTCCGTGTTGCTGGGCTTGGGTCACTCCCTGACCAAATCCAGCCTTGGCTGGAAATACGGACAGATACCATGAGATGAAGTCAAAGGCGGTGAGAGCCAGGAGAAATGAAATGGGAACTCATCAGCTCTTGCCCGGCTGTGTAGCTGGGACTCCAATCCTAGTTTAGAAACCAGGGGTTATTTGTCCTCTCTTGGCCTTGTCCCAACATCCTGCTTCATTTGTTCGCTCATTCATTCATTCACTCGTTCTAAAATATGTACCAGGATGAATCTGGTACAAACCTGATTCCCCAAAGTTTCAATGTACGTTTTTTCTTTTGCTGACCACAAGATTCACTCGACTTTCTTATTTATTTGGTTCAATTGACAATTAATGACTATGTCTATCTTCGGGGTACAGGTGATTATTTAGATCCGTGTCTACACGGTGGAAAGATTCCATCATGTGCCCGTCTCATCAATCTATCCCCTTTTTGTAGTGACAACGCTGAAAAATCCATTCTTTAAGTGTTTTAAAATATGCAATCCATGATTATTAACTATGATCACTAAAACTCCTCAGGCTACTTGAAATTTTGTATTCTTTTTCCCCATCCTTCACTTTTTTTGGTTAAAGATTTATTTATTTATTTACTCGAAGAGCAGTGAGAGAGAGAGAGAGAGAGAGAGTCTTCCATCTGCTGGTTCACTCCCTCAATGGCAGAAATAGCTGGAGCTGCGCCAATCCCAAGCCAGGAGCCAGGAGCTTCTTCCAGGTCTCCCATGTGGGTGTAGGGGCCCAAGGACTTGGGCCATCTTTTGCTGCTCTCCCAGGTGCATTAGCAGGGAGTTGGATCAGAGGTGGAACAGCCGGGACTCGAACAAGCACCCATACAGGATGCTGGCACTGCAGGCGACAGATTTACCTGCCGGGCCACAGCACCAGCCCTCCTCTTTCACTACTTCATCCTTCGCCTCTGTATCTCCAGCCTCTGCCAGCTGCCTTTCCATCCCTGTTTCTACGAGGTCAACTTTTTAGATTCCACACATAGTGAGTTTATGCACTATTTGTCTTACTGTGCTTGGCTGTATTCCACTTAGTAGAAGGTGTTTCCATTCTATCCACATTGGCACAAATGCAAGCTTTTCCTTCTCTTTAAAGCTTGCCTAGTGTTCCCCTGTGTGTGTGTGTGTGCATCTCCCCCACATTTTCTTTATCCATTCTCCCAATTCTGGAGACTCAGGTTGCTTCCACTATCTTGAGCTCCTGTCAGCAGTGCTGCAATGAACTGGAGACTGCAGCTGCCTCCACCTCCCGTCGCTTCAGCTCTTTGGCTCTATATTCTCAGAAATGAGCTCGCTGCTTCCTATGCCAATTTCGCTTATGGAGAATCTCTGTGCTCTTTTCCAAAAGGACCATGCTGACTTCCAATTCCACTGACAACGTAAAAGGGTGTCTTTTTCTACTCATCCTTACCCTTTGGATAAGAACTCTTCTAACAAGTACGAGGTGACAGCTTATGGTGCCTTCAACTTGCATTTCCCTGATGACTGGAGACATCCAGGAGTTTTTCAAATACCTGTTGGCCATTCATATCTCTCCTTTTGAGAAATGTCTGTTCTGATCTTTTGCTTATTGTTAATAGGGTCTCTGGCTGTTGAGTGGTTTGCGTTCCTTAACATTTCGAATGTGAGCTCCTCATTATGTCTAATGGTTTGCACATATTTCCTCTGGACCCATGGGTTGTCTGTTGACTGTGCAATTGTTGGCTTCTCTTGGTGCCTTTTCATCCAGTCTTCAGGAGTGACCATGGGTAAGCAGGTTGAGGACCTAGGCTCCTCCTCCCCTTGTTGGGGTCCAGGGAATCGATGGGTCACAGCCTTAGGTATGTGCATGAAGACCAAGAAGAGGGTGACATTTCCAGGGAATCTGGCACCTGTATTTTTGTCTTTTATGACCTTGTAAGTATCCTGTGTTGTATAGTTTATACAACCATTTAGACAAAGTGAAGATAGAGAATAGGGACAAAACCACAGAGATGGCAAGAAGGCATAATTACTGGGGGCAGGCATAGCCGGTAAAGCTGCTGCCTGCAGTGCCGGCATCTCATATGGGCACTGGTTCAAGTCCCGGCTGCTCCTCTTCCCATCCAGCTCCCTGCTAATGTGCCTGGGAAAGCAGTGGAAGATGGCCCAAGTACATGGGCCTCTGCACCTTGATGTGGGAGACCTGGAAGAAGCTCCTGGCTCCTGGCCTTGACCTGGCCCAGCCCTGGCCATTGCAGGCATCTGGGGAGTGAACTAATGGGTAGAAACCACCCCCCTCTTTCTCACTATGTAATTCTGATCTTCAAATAAATAAATAAAAATCTTTATTAAATGAATAAATATTATGACAACATTTATATTTTCAAAGGTCTTTTTTTTTTAAGTGTTTATTTCAAAGGCAGAGGAAGACAGAGACAGAGAGAACGCATCCATTGGTCCACTCCCCAAAGGCTCACAACGGCCCCTGAACTGGACCAAAGCTGGAAGCCAAGAACTCAGTGTGGATCTCCCACCTAGTTGTCAGCATCCCAATTACTGGAGCCATTACCACTGCTTCCCATGGTGCACACAAACTGAAAATGAGAACCCAGGCTCTCTGGTGGAGGCCATGGGTGTCTTAATGGCTACACTATGTGCTCACCCCATTTGTATTTTTAAAGAAGATTTATTTTATTCATTTGAAAGACAGAGTTACAGAAAGAGGTGGAGTCAGAGAGAGGTCTTCCATCCAGTGGTTCACTCTCCAGATGGCCGCAACGGCAAGAGCTGAGCTGATCAGAAGCCAGAAGCCAGGAGCTTCTTCTGGGTCTCTCACATGGGTGCAGGGGCCCAAGGACTTGGGCCATCCTCCACTGTTTTTCCAGGTCATAGCAGAGAGCTGGATCAGAAGTGGAGCAACTAGGACTGAAACCTGTGCCCATATGGGATGCTGGTGCTGCAGGCCGGGCCTTTAACCCAATGTACCACAGGGCTGGCCCCCTGTTTGTATTTTTAACAAAAGTTAAAGAAGAATTTTAGATTTGCAAAGAAGCTACAAATATATAGCAGAATTTTTAAAATACCTCTCACCAACCTTTAGTTAATGGTAATATCTCATATACAATGTGAGGCTTATTAATATAAACACACACACACACACACACACCCCTGATGTACAACTATTGACTAAACTACAGTCTCTTTGTATTTTACCAATTTTCCCATTGGTGTGCTTTTTTCTCCTTTTTTCTTTCGATATCCAAAACAGAATACCACATTACACTTGATAGCCTTACATTTCAAAAAAAGATTTCTTTATTTGAAAGTGAGAGAGAGAGAGAGAGAGAAAGGTCTTCCATCTGCTGTTCACTCCCCAGGTGGCTGCAATGGCCAGGGCTGGGCCAGGCCGAAGCCAGGAGCCAGGAGTTTCTTTGGATCTCAGATGTTATTTATTTGAGTATTGCCTCTCTTCCAAGTCGACATATGTTGGATCATCTTAGTACAGCCTCCATGTTTCAGGACCCGTTGCATATCTCATATCTCATTACTTTGCATTCTTCTGGATGCTGAATAATTTGTTCCAATCCATCCTGAGTAATCTACTATCTAAACTGCCTATTCATTTTTTAATTCTAAAGAAAATACTTTCGGCCGGCGCTGTGGCTTAACAGGCTAATCCTCCGTCTTGCGGCGCTGGCACACCAGGTTCTAGTCCTGGTTGGGGCACCGGATTCTGTCCCAGTTGCTCCTCTTCCAGTCCAGCTCTCTGCTATGGCCCGGGAAGGCAGTGGAGGATGGCCCAAGTGCTTGGGCCCTGCACCTGCATGGGAGACCAGGAGAAGCACCTGGCTCCTGGCTTCGGATCAGCGAGATGCGCCAGCCGCAGCGGCCATTGGAGGGTGAACCAGCAGCAAAAAGGAAGTCCTTTCTCTCTGTCTCTCTCAAAACAAACAAACAAACAAACAAAAAAACAAACAAAAAAAAAACCAAAAAACTTTCCTCTTAGAGAAGTTTTATTTGGATCTTCTTGAAGCCTGTTCACTTTCCATGGGGCTTAATTCTTTCCTGATACTTTTAGCACTTAAAGCCATCTCTACTGATTCAAACATATTTTCTTTGTGGCTTATATCACATTGCTTTTCTGTTTTATCTAGGCCTTGATGAATAAATCATCCTGTCTGTCTGTTAACTTTCACCCACGGTGGAGTGTTTCCTCAAGGAGTTTGTAATTCTTAAGAGAGAATTAGCTTCTTTTTTTTTAAGATTTATTTATTTATTTATTTATTTGAAAGGCAGAATTATAGAGAGGCAGAGGCAGAGAGAGAGAGAGAGAGCGCGTGAAAGAGAGAGAGGTCCTCCATCCGCTGGTTCACTCCCCAAATGGCCATAATGGCTAGAGCTGGGCTGATCCGAAGCCAGGAGCCAGGAGCTTCTGCCAGGTCTCCTACACGGGTGCAGGGGCCCAAGGATTTGGGCCATCTTCTATTGCTTCCCTAGGCCATAGTAGAGAGCTGGATAGGAAGTGGATATGGGATGCCAGCACTGCGGATGGTGGCCTTACCTGCTACGTCACAGCGCCAGCCCTGAGAATCAGTTTCAAGATCATGGTCAAGGTAAAGGCAGGAAGGGAAGAGGTTTGGGAAGCCCTTGTCAGGACTTAGATGAGACTCAACAGGACCGAAGCTGTACAGGAACAGTGGAAAAATGGTGGTCTGACGTCACAGCTCCTGCTGTACAAAGTGTCTGAGTCTGGGGTGAGATTTCGCCTTCTCTCAACTTTATGGAAAAGAAAGCAATCCTTGGAGCTGGTGTTGTGGTGCAGCAGGTCAAGCTGCTGTTTGTAACACCAGCATTCCTTCTTGGAGCACCGGTTCGAGTCCTGGCTGCTCGGCTTCCAATCCAGCTCCCTGCTAATGTGTCTGGGAAAGCAGTGGAAGATGGCCCAAGTGCTTGGGCCCCTGCACCCATGAGGAAGACCTGGAAGAAGCTCCCGGCTCCTAGTTCCTGGGTTTGCCCTAGCCTAGCCCTGCCTGTAGTGGTCATTTGGGAAGTGAACTAAGAATGGAAGACCTCTCTCTCCCTCCATCTCTCTCTCTCTCTCTCTCTCTCTCTCTCTCTCTCTCTCTGTGTGTGTGTGTGTGTCTCTCCCTCTGTTAGTCTGCCCTTCAAAGAAATAAGTGAATACATCTTTAAAAGGAAAAAAAAAAGCAAAGCAATTCTTATGTAAGTTTGTTAGAAGAGACCCTAAATATGAAGTCAGTAGAAAAAAAATCACCTGGGCTCCATGCACCTGTTTTCCTGGCCTGGTCACAGAGTGTATCAGGAAAGCACCAACCACAGTGTGTGCTTCTGTCACCTGTCTTTCTCTTTCCAAAAAGCAACTGGAAAGGGAATGGATCCCTCCCACCTGAGTGTCCCATGTGAGCACAGTCAGGGTGCAGTGCAGGTGTCAGGCGGTTCCCCTGGGAGAATCCTTCCTGGCTCCCTGGAGGACAGCACTGAAGCGCCACGCCACGCTGTGGACTGGGAATGGGAAACAGACACAAGGAACCTGGAGCTGCCCATTAGACTGGGTCCGAGGCACGGGCGGGAGGAACGTTGGCCAAGCCTGCGGCAGTCCCAACCTCCAGGGCAGCTGTTCGCTTTGTACCCAGAAACCAGGGCAGAAGAATGGTACCCTGGGAAACAGAAGGGCAGAGGGAAACACAAACTCTGCCATGCCCCGAACAAAACCGTAAAACGCTCATGCTTCCGGCTTGACGGGCGCGCAAGCCTCCTTGCAGGGGGGAAGCAATCAGGTGCTTGGAGGGCGATTTGGCACAGGCGCCTCCAAGGCACAATTTCAAGGGGTGGGGGGAGAGGCTTGAGCAGCTTCCTGTCTGGACAAACAGGAAGCCTCTTAAAATGCCCATTGTCCCTTCCCGCCTAGGCTGAAAGGACTGTTAAAAGACCAGTCCACAGAGCTCCTGCCAAGGCCAGAGACCCAGGGAACGTGCAGCTGCTGGGGCCACCTGTGTCCATCTGGGTCCGGCTCAGAGACTTCCTCTCCAGGGCGCCCCCACCCTGGAGCGAGGGACCCCACGCCGAGTCTGGAGCAGGCAGAGGCACTGAGTGAAGAGAGAGGAGGAACCAGCAGGCAACTCTGGCCCCTCTTCTTCCTCAGTTTCTGCGACAATTAGGACTCTGTCTCTCCCCAGCCCGCCAACGTCTGAAAAGCTCTGGCTGCCAGTCAGTTCCAAATGCGAAACACCTGCCGTCCACCGCCGAGTCACAGGCACAAAGCACCACATGCCACTTGGCAGGAGAGAGGCAAGAGTCCCAGGTGTTACTGGGAAGTCACGTCTGCTGTTGGTCTCTCTCTCTCACACACACAGTCCTCCAGGAAGGCAAAGGTTTTGCACATGTCTCTGACTGCTTCCCTGTTGATCAACAGTGGTTAATAGGTGGGTATGTGGGAGTGTGTGTGTGTGTGTGTGTGTGTGTGTGTGTGTGAGAGAGAGAGAGAGATGGAGGAGTGTCTGGTGGCTCTGATGGTTAGGACTGGACCAACCCTGGGCAGGGGTGACTTTCATGGGGTGCTTACCCCTAACTTGGACCCCGATCCTCTCCCCTAAGGCTTCCAGTGTGGTCTCAGGACCCTTTCAGGCCCGTGCATGGCCACCCCTCACCCAGGTGGACTGGGACAGCAGGTATGGCGTCTGCTGGCATAGTCCTGGCATGCTGGGGCTTTAGAACTCAGTGCACAGTTGCCCAGAGGGGCCCTGGGTGGCATCTCTGTGTACCAACACTTCTCTCGGCTGCAGGGGGTGACAGTGACACCCTCCCCACCTTGTCATGTCTCTCTCCCACCCCCAGTTCCTCCACCCCGGGAAGGGGGGCGCTGGATGGGCTCTGTGGTCCCCATGGCTGAGCCACTCCGCTGGGGCTGCCTGTCAGCATTGCCCCTTCTGCCCCGTGCGTGCATGCTGGGTGGCCTGGGGCCAGCCCTCCCTGCCCTCAGAGCGGGCACGCGGTGGTCCACGCACATGGGGGTGGGGGTCTGTCCATGCAGTCTCCCCTGGCAGCTGCCATTGGCGGACCCGGAGGCCGAAGGCTGGCACCTTGAGCTGTTTTCTTTCCTCTTAGCCTCCCCTGACTTCCCCTTTCGCAAGGAGCACGGGCCGGTGCCCGCCATTCACTTGTCTCCGTGAACGCGGCTTGACAGCTGCATCAATCATGCAGCGGCCATACCACTAATAGTGGCTGCCGAGGTCTGGACCAGACCACCCAAGAGCAGCGCCCGCCCTCTGTGGCTGCCACCGATACAGATATGCAAATTGCTTCACCCTTTGTCCCTCCCGCGGAACACAAACGGCCTCACAGCCTCCTCTCCCCATTCCCACTCCCCCAGAACAGGCTTGCTCTGTGCACCCTCTCTCCTCCCCAGCGCCTTCTCCACCCGACCTCAGCTGAGGCCCAAGACCCACAGGTAATGCCAGGAGAAAGAATGGGATTCTCCGGGACCTGGGGACAGTAGGAGTGAGGGTCAGGCTGCCAGTTAGAGGCAGACGGAACAGGTGGGCAGAGAAGTGGGAGCCGAGTGCCTCCGGCTTCCTGGCTCGAGTTGAAGTGGCAGGTGCCGCCGTAGTGATAGAGCAGGAATGCCAGCCCTTATAGTGCTCTTCGGAGGGTCTTTTCTGCAGCCACACTTTTTTTTCTTCTTTAAAAAATTGTTTCCTTTGCCAGCATTAATGGACTCTCCCGGGCACGGTGTCAGGTTCAGTGCATGGACGTGATGTGTAACGATGCCACAGCAGTGGGTAGGTCTCCCTTGTCAGACACATGTCCTTTTTGTTTGTGTGGGGAACTGTCAGGATTCTCCCTGACAGCTAGTGAATTGATTGTTGTCACCTGCAGTTAGCTTACTGTGCTACCAAGTGTTAGGAGGGCCCCCACCTGCCCACCTGTGCCTCTGCTCTCTTAACTACCCTCTGTTCCTCCACCCCCTCCACATTCTGATAAGCACTGTTCTGTCTCTCCTTGGAGATCAGCTGTTGGTGTCCACACCCAAGGGTGCTGTATAATAGAATTATAAGATAAATTTATTTCATTGTGAATTAAAAGCAAATTACTTAAAAGGCAGAGTTACAGAGAAAAAGGGACACACACACACACACACATATTTTCCTTTTGCTGGTTCACTCTCCAAATGGTTGCAGCAGCCAGGGCTGGGCCAGGCCAAAGACAGGAGCCAGGAACTCCATCCAGGTCTCCCACGTAAGTGGCAGGGACCCAAGGACTTGAGCTGTCTTCTGCTGCTTTTCCCAGGCACATTAGAAGGGAGCTGGATGGGAAGTGCAGCAGCCAGGGACTTGAACCTGTGCCCATATGGGATGCTGGTGTTGCAGACAAATGGCTTAACCCACTGTGCCATAACAACAGCCCCCACCCCACATATTTGAGATCCATGCACATGAAGAATGCATATCACAAAAAAGAAGATGCATGGATTTAAAAAAATTTTTGGCTTCCACATACACTTCCCTTGTAATTCCGTTTTTCATAAATTTTCTGAAAGCCCTCATGAAGATGAGAGCATGCGGTAATTATCTTTCTAGATTGGACTCATTTTGCCTAACAAAGTGTCTTCCAGTTCCATCCCGCTGCTGCCAATGCCAGAATTTCCTTCCTGCGTCTCTCCAGAGCTAACTATGAGTGTTCATCTGGTATGAGGGGCCAGGCACACCAAGGAGAGTGCGAGAGGGCTCCTGCTCTCCAGAGCTCGCAATCCCACAGAACGGATGGGACAAATTGGTTGCCTGGTCTCTGTGTGGCCCCATCTCCTGCAAATGCCCCTCACGCATTGCCCTTTGCTGCCCTGTGCTCTAAGGTGGCCCAGGAAAGGCTCTTTCCACGTGGAGCTTTATCGTTTGCTGAATCTGTGGGCAGCTCCTTCCCTTACCTCCTTCAAGTTTCCCCCCAAGACCATCTTCTCCACCAAGCCTTTGCTACTTCCCCAGCTGGGCACTGTACCTGGTACTCCATGCATCTGAAACTCTCTAACCCTCTTGCCTGCTTCATTTTTCCTTGTAGCACCTAATTAGGTTCAGGGACACCACATCACATTCCCTTGTACTTTGTTTGGTGTGTGCCGTCCCCTACTACTGCTTGTGGCAATGCTTTGAGGGCGAGAACTTGTGATTCATCTCTTCCCTGATGTATCCTTGATGGTTAGAATATTGCCTGCCCTGGGAGGTGCTCAATCCCTATTCGGTGGATGATTGATGACGTGGGAAATTGGGAGCAATAGGGGAATTAAAGTGGCTGGCCTCCTTCTCTTTGTCTTCTTTCAGCATTACACCACACATACTTATTTTTTCTCTGAAAATGGTTAAATATCTCTGGGATAGGTTAACTAATGGCTCCCAAAGATGTTCATCCACAAATCTCTAGAACCCCAGTAAATGGATCTTTCAGATCCGATTAAATCAAGGATCTTGTGATGGGCATTATTTAAGCTTGTCTTGTTGGGCCTAAGTATCTGTATAACATGGGAGATCAGACAGAGAAGAGGAGGTGACGACAGAGGCACTGAGAGCAACGCTTTCTGGCTACAAGCCACGAAGAGTCGGAGGTTTCTAGAAGCTGAGAAGGTAAGGACATGGATTTTCCCTCTACGGATGCCAGAAGGAATGACCTGAGACTTTGATTGCAGCCTAGAGGAAGTGATATTGAACTTCGGACTCCTAGAGCTACAAGATAATAAATTCACATTGTGGTCAGCCATTAAGCCTCGGGATTTGTCATAGCAGCAATAGAAAGCTAATAAGATGCCCTGCTGTGGCCGGCACTGTGGTGCAGCGGGTTAATGCCCTGGCCTGAAGCGCCAGCATCCCATATGGGCGCCGGTTTGAGACCTGGCTGCTCCTCTTCCAATCCAGCTCTCTGCTATGGCCTGGGAAAGCAGTAGAAGATGGCCCAAGTCCTTGGGCCCCTGCACTCACGTGGGTGACCCAGAAGAAGCTCCTGGCTCCTGGCTTCAGATCGGCACAGCTCCAGCCGTTGTAGCCATCTGGGGAGTGAACCAGCAGATGGAAGACCTCTCTCTGTGTCTCTGCCTCTCTCTATAACTCTGACTTTCAAAGAAATAAAATAAATCTTTTTTTTTTTTTTAAAAGATGACCTGTTTATGTTGACTGACGTTCATCGCAGCCCTAACCTTGTCTGGGGCTTTTGCTCTGCTTGATTGGCTCTGACAGGTGGGCATGCACTGTGGACATTCTTTTCCATCTTTGCCCATGAACATCTCAAAGTACAATCAACCCGAGAGCTCTTGGTGTGATCCCAAGGGACTTTATTTTTTTCCCCAAGGAGTTCCCCTCATCTCTCCCTTGGGATCATTTGAGTTTGCACAATCCACACTTTTTGTTTTTTAAGCATGTGTATTTTTTTTTTTTTTACAGGCAGAGTGGACAGTGAGAGAGAGAGAGAGACAGAGAGAAAGGTCTTCCTTTTTGCTGTTGGTTCACCCTCCAATGGCCTCTGCGGCTGGCGCACTGTGGCCAGCGCACCGTGCTGATCTGAAGCCAGGAGCCAGGTGCTTCTCCTGGTCTCCCATGCGGGTGCAGGGCCCAAGCACTTGGGCCATCCTCCACTGCCTTCCCGGGCCATAGCAGAGAGCTGGCCTGGAAGAGGGGCAACCGGGACAGAATCTGGTGCCCCAACCGGGACTAGAACCCGGGGTGCCAGTGCTGCAGGCAGAGGATTAGCCTAGTGAGCCGCGGCGCCGGCCAAACATGTGTATTTATAAGCACTGCTCAAGTGTTCTGAGTGCTCTCAGCAATTCCCAAAGGGCTGTGCTTTGGTCTCTGGCATGGGCTGCGTCTTCTGCCTCCTCCAGTCTGGTCACCCTCTCAACTTGCAGCTGGAGAACCCAGCTATGTGGGTCCCAAACCACCCTGAACAAGGGGCAGGAGCACAGCTGGCCAATGGGTCACTCCCCTTCAGCATCCTTCTCCGTGGTTGCTTTCATTCCCTGCTGCTGAGCTTTGAATGTGGTTTGTCTCCGTCCAAACTCACACTGAGGCCTGATCCCCTAGGCGGTGGTGTTGAGAAGTGGTGCCTTTAAGAATTGATGAGGGCTGGCGTCGCGGCTCACTAGGCTAATCCTCTGCCTTGCGGCGCCAGCACACCGGGTTGTAGTCCCAGTCGGGGCACCGATCCTGTCTCGGTTGCTCCTCTTCCAGGCCAGCTCTCTGCTGTGGCCGGGAGTGCAGTGGAGGATGGTCCAAGTCCTTGGGCCCTGCACCCCATGGGAGACCAGGAGAAGCACCTGGCTCCTGCCTTCGGATCAGCGCGGTGTGCCGGCCGCAGCGCGCCAGCTAAGGCGGCCATTGGAGGGTGACCCAACGGCAAAAAAGAAGACCTTTCTCTCTGTCTCTCTCTCTCACTGTCCACTCTGCCTGTCAAAAAAAAAAAAAAAATTGATGAGGCCCATGGGGATGGTGCTGTGGTGCAGAGGGTTAACACCCTGGCCTGCAGCACCAGCGTTCCATATGGGCGCCGGTTTGAGTCCTGGCTGCTCCACTTCTGATCCAGCCCTCTGCTATGGCCTGGAAAAGCAGTAGAAGATGGCCCAAGTGCTTGGGCCCCTGCACCCACGTGGGAGACCCAGAAGAAGCTCCCGCCTCCTGGCTTTGATCAGCACAGCTCCGGCCATTGTGACCAATTGGGGAGTGAACCATCGGATGGAAGACCTCTCTCTCTCTTTCTCTTCTGTAACTCTGACTGTCAAATAAATAAACAAATCATTAAAAAGAAGCATTTTTTTTATTTTATTATTATTTTTTTGACAGGCAGAGTGGACAGTGAGAGAGAGAGACAGAGAGAAAGGTCTTCCTTTTGCCGTTGGTTCACCCTCCAATGGCCACCGCGGTAGCGCGCTGCGGCCGGCGCACCGCGCTGTTCCGATGGCAGGAGCCAGGTGCTTCTCCTGGTCTCCCATGGGGTGCAGGACCCAAGGACTTGGGCCATCCTCCACTGCGCTCCCTAGCCACAGCAGAGAGCTGGCCTGGAAGAGGGGCAACCGGGACAGGATCGGTGCCCCGACCGGGACTAGAACCTGGTGTGCCGGCGCCGCAAGGCGGAGGATTAGCCTGTTGAGCCACGGCGCCGGCCAAAAGAAGCATATTTGAATCCGATTTATAATTGTATGCGTTCTTGAGACTTTTCTATTCTGTCCCAAAAAGCGACAGCAACAGCTCCATTGTTATCGTTACAGGTTATCGTCATCATCATCTTAATGGTGTGTTACTCCTTCTACTTGTGCACGCACACGCACACACACACACACGACCCTGCTGCGGTGGTGTGCCATCCCCATCTTTACCAGGGAATTCTCACAAAAGCTACCTATTATCACAGGATTGTCTTTAGCTTAATGCCTTGCACATATACCTGTGTTGAAAGAATAAATGACTGAGTCCAGTCGAACCATCTTTTGCATTGTAAGTGATCAGCACCATTGAGTTACAAGAGCTGAGATGTTTATGTGTATGAAGTGTGTAATGTGTCTGCTGTGTGCCTTTTTTTTTTTTTTCCTCATTAGTGTTTCTGTGACTGATTGTAGCAACAATGTAACAGTAGCCATGGTAATAAGTAACAGTTACTGAGCGCTTACTCTGCACCCTCTCCTTGTCATCCATCCATATGTTAAGAGGCAGGTGCTGTGACCCACCTACTTGCCCAAAGTCAACAGGAAGTAAATGGAAGAGGCCCTGAGATATGAATCCATCAGATACTGCAGTGCCACCCTTTTTTGTCTTATTCAGTGCACAGAATGTCAACCCAGGCCTGCCACCTCCCAGGCAGAAGATTCAGAACCTCAAGCTCCCAACTGGCGCTGGCATGCAGGTGAACTTGAACTACCCTGGTGGTATAGAAACTCGGCTGGCATCCTGGACTGCTGGGGGCTGCAGGGTTCCTCCTGTGCAGGTCAGCTCAAGATCGCTGCTGGGGGATTCTCTCAGCTCGGGCATGGAGGACATGCATGCAAAACTCCTTTTGCTGAAACTAAGCTCATACTTTAAAAATTAGAAAGCATGAGAGCAAAAACACTGCCATGACCGAAAAAAAAAAGGAGAGAAGAGGGGAGAAGAGAGAGAGAGTGAGAGACACAGAGAGAGAGAGAGAGAGAGAGAGATAGAGAAGGATGGAGACCCAGGCTCTTTACTGGCTTTGGCCATTTGACTTCTGGCTTAATTCCCCTTTTCAAACTTTGTTTACCCTTCTCCACCCCACCCTCTTGCAAAATACTTTTAAAAGACCGTTAACAGGAGGAGACTCAAGGATCTTTTTTCTTTTCATCCGTTTTGATTTATGTTCCTTTGTCTGGCAAGCCCCTGTAAGCTCCCACGTCTTCAGAGCCAGCTCCCTGCTGACAGGGTGAAGGCAGTAAAACCTCCCCTCCCCACCCCCACCCGAGCTCTGAGATCAACCATCCCAAGCTGGCTCATCAATGCACAAACTCCCCCCCTCCCCCCCAGCCCTCTCTCAAAATGTTTAGGGACCTTGGCGATGAGAGAACACCAGCATCCCAGCTGATGTCTTTTAGAAGCATGTGAGCAGAGCGTTTGATTGACTTGCGTGGGAGGGAGACCTCGCGTGTATCGCTGTGGTAACATCTTGCTGGCATTGGGCATCTATTGAGCTGCTTCTCTGTGCCACTGGCTAACACTGTGAGAGAGACAAAACTCTGCACCTTGGGTGGCACCTCCGCCGAGCCGGCTTGTAAAACAGGCAGGCACCAGAACTGCCAGCCTTCTAGGATCCCACAGTACCCTGGGCCAGGTAACCCTGGCAAACGTTTTTACGACAAGCTGGATCTTGGCATCGTGGCAAAGTATGTATTTGAAGCCTATATTTCTACATTTGCGTCTGTAATGAGGAGTTCAGAGTCCTGCCCAGACACTGATTTCTGAGTTTGATGAGCTCTAGGAGGGGAGGGGCTGTGTCTGTGGAAGTTATTAAAAAAGTTCATCAGAAATAGAATTGGGGCTGGTGCTGTGGCGTAGTGGGTAAAGCTGCCCCCTGCAACGATGCTGGCATCCCTAATGGTTCGAGTCCTGGCTGCTCCACTTCCGATCCAGCCCTCTGCTATGGCCTGGGAAAACAGTAGAGGATGGCCCAAGTCCTTGGGCTCCTGCACCCATGTGGGAGACCTGGAAGAAGCTCCTGGCTCCTGGCTTTGGATCAGCTCAATTCCAGCTGTTGCAGCCATCTGGGGAGTGAACCAGTGGATGGAAGACCTCTCTCTCTGTCTCTTCCTCTCTCTGTAACTCTTCTCTCAAATAAATCTTTTAAAAAATAGTTATCAGAGATTTAATAAAAAAAATAGAAACCATTCAATAAAACCACACTTCACCAAGATGAAACTAGGTAGTTTTTATCTGACCTTCGAGAACTTGGGAGACAAAAATAGCCAGATCCCCAAACAGGCCAGTTTTAGCTGGAAGAATAAAAAAGAATCCACCTTGGCCAGGAAAGTAACAACCAATGCACTTCCGCTCTGTTTCTGCTTTCTTCAGCCCTCCCCTGCCATCAAGCCCAGCCTCTCTGCTCAACTTGCTGTAGCGCTCACTGTTTAGGAATCACCTGGAACTACAATGGCCAGTAAAAGCCAGGGAACACCTGTAAAGGTGCTGTGATTTTGTCTTTTGATGATGTCGACTCTTCAGGCTGTTCTTTGTGACTTGGAGAGTGGATCCCAGTGTAGTCTGAATACGTCCAAAAGTTGTGGAACACCAGGCCATCTCCCAAATCCAAGGGCTTATTTCCTAGTCTTGGCACTTGGTTGGTCTCATTCCTCTTCCTGACCTACTGCTTGCAACCTTCCTGGGGGCCCTTTAAGGTGCGAGGGTGAGGACCTGCTGGGCAGACTCGCCCTCCAGTGTCAGTGAAAACCATTACTGTGATTGGGAGAATAGGATTGGGGAGCTAAATGCCACAGGCCCTCAACACAGGAGCCTCCTTAGGGATCACGTGGCTCAGTCCTTTTGGGAAGAGGTAGCCTGGAAGGAAGCAATGGCCTGCCTGGTCAGTCACGTTGCTAACCACAGGTAGGTTAGGGATCTTGGGAAATACATAGGTTAACCACAGGTGGGCCTGAGGCATCCTGGGAAATAACTGGTGAGCTAGTTCAGACCAATGCGCCGCTCTAGGGATAAGCAATGTGGAGAAATTTGTCACTGCCTAACAACACGGCCTGGCCTTGTCTACATTAGTGTGCCAGTATATGATGCCCAGGGGACAGTGTGTGTGTGTGTGACACACAGAAGCCAGCCAGGCAGCTGGCTGTTCATAGAAGTGACTGTTCTGTCATTTCTCTCTCATCTCTGAGTGTGTTGAAGCTGGATTGCAATTGTGGTGCCGGAGTCCTCTGTCTATTCATAACATTTCTGGAAGAGCCACTTCCGCAGCCCCCTGCTTCCCAGGGTGGGTAGCAAGAAGACCCAGAGCCTATGTGTGGCCAGCCCAGGTGGAAATGCTCCCGGGGCAGGGGAACAGGTGTGGCATCTCCTCTCCCTGCCCTAGGTGAGTTTGAAGCAGACAAGAGCACCTCGGATCTCCATCAAACACGCTTTGGCTTTTTACACCTTGTGTTAAAAAAGCTTTGTGGACAATAAACTCATTGGGGAGAACTACAAGATGTGTGAAGGATTTTTTTTTTTAAGATTTATTTATTTATTTGAAAGTCAGAGTTACATAGAAAGAGAAGGAGAGGTGGAGAGAGAGAGAGAGAGAGAGAGAGAGAGAGAGAGAGGTCTTCCATCCGCTGGTTCACTCCCCAGATGGCCGCAACAGCTGGAGCTGTGCCAATCCGAAGCCAGGAGCCAGGAGCTTCTTCCAGGTCTCCCACGCAGGTGCAGGGGCCCAAGGACTTGGGCCATCTTGTACTGCTTTCTCAGGCCACTGCAGAGAGCTGGATTGGAAGTGGAGCAGCTGGGACTCAAACCAGTGCCCATTTGGGATGCCAGCACTACAGGCGGCGGCTTTATCTGCTATGTCACAGCTCCAGCCCAATGTGTGAAGGATTTTATTCCTACTGGAAAAAACACTCACTGCTTCCTCCCTCAGGCTGTCTCCAGCTGTGGATCAGAACCTGGGGCAGGAGGCCATCTTCACTGACTGCAGCTTTGTGGGTGGTGGGGGATGAGTGAGCTTCAAACCCCAAGTCAGTAGCATTGCCTCTGAGAGGCAGGCTGGGGACTTCCTCCTGGAGCCCTGGTCCTCGCTGGGACCTGCAGGCCTGGGGGTCAAGGTCTCTGTGGCAGGTCCTTTACTAGGGGAGAGAACCTAGGCCAAGACGTGGAGATGGTTGGAGGCTCCCTAGGGCTTGCTCCAGGGCAGTTAAGTGACCGCCTAATGGAACATTATTGATTATGTGAGGGAAACAGGTGTCAGCCAGGACTGCATTGGACAAACTGCTCCAAGTCGTGGCTCTAAGCACCATGGACAGCCTGGCAGCCGCCTGGGGTCACATGGCTTGGTCTAATTCAAGCTTTGCCCCTCGTGAGCTGTGTGGCTTGGAGAAGTTTCTCAACATTTCTGTGCTTTCTTCAACTGTTCACTTGAGTGTGAACATTGCTGTGTTACATAAAAATCAGAGGAGGCCATGGTTTTAGGCTGAATTCCTGCCCGGGGGCCCCAGAGACCCGGCTAAAACGAAAGCAGAGTTACCATGCTGAGGTTCCGCATCACCACCCTGAAGCTAAGCTGTGCATCCAACCTGAGAAATCAGGATCAGAGCGGGGACAGGGCAAGTTTTCCACCAGGCGGGATAATGAAGTCCCTTCTGCCTTAATCCTGACATGAAAGAATTAACTGGAAGTCACCCGGTGTTAACTAATGAGGCATTTTCCTTATGTTCTGTCTCTGCCTCGCGGGGAAAGCGAGTCTGAAACGACCAATCTGCTTTTTCTTTCTCTTGTTGCCTTCTTCAACTTCCGTGCAGAAATCCAACCTGCTTTGCTGAGACCTTGGCACATGGATTCTATGGAATTGAGTGTTGCCTGAGGCTAGAATGTACCAATGGAGATCGTTAAAGTAATGGTTTGCAATCTTGCTTTTGCTTTCTTTCTTTCTTTCTTTCTTTCTTTCTTTTTTTTTTTTTTTAGCCAATACCGTTGTGCATATATTCTGTGTATGTAATCTTCAAAATAATACTACATTATTGTTGTTTCTGATCCCATTTTAAAGACGAGAAGACTGAGGCTGTAGCAAACTCAGTAACTTGTCTAATGTCACATGGGAGCTGTCATATTTGCCTTCAAAGCCTGGGATCCATCTATTGTTACCATTTTGTGCCAACATAAGATGCCAGCCTCAAAAATACAGGAGGTTTTTTAATCAGGTAATAAGCTTTTCGTTTTTCCTTCTAGGACATGAATCTGCCACATGGTTCACCCAGCCACCTTTGAGAAATATATGGGGTCCCCTTGGCCAAAGTCAAGGCCATTGTGGTAGTTAGCGAAGAAGGACTCAGTACAGACAGGTTCTGAATTCAACAGAAACAGCCTATTTTTGTAAATTGGTTAATAAGTAGAAGTTTTAAAAAATTATTGGCATTTTTGTTTTGCTTTTCAAATTAATACACATTTTTTTTATGGAAAAATTGGAAAAGAGAATCCCAATGAAGAAAATCACATCACCAGTAATCCAAACACACAGTATTTATCATGCTCAGTGTTCACATATTGGGGTACACACTCTATAAAACTGCAGGCCATGTTAACCTCATCACTAGTTGTGTGGCCTGCAAATTGTAGATATGAGAACAGGTATTTAGACTACACTATTTGGGTTTTTCTTTTTAAGATTCATTTATTTTATTTGAAAGGCAGAGTTACAGATAGAGGAGAGAGAGAGAGAAAGAGAGAGAGAGAAAGAGAGAGAGAGAAAGAGAGAGAGAGAGAGAGAGAGGTCTTCCATTGGGTTCACTCCCCAATTGCCAGCAATGGCTGGAGCTATGCAGATCCGAAGCCAGGAGCCGAGAGCTTCTTCTGGGTCTCCCACGTGGGTGCAGGGGCCCAAGCACTTGGGCCATCCTCCACTGTTTTTCCAGGCTATAGCAGAGAGCTGGATCAGAAGTGGAGCAGCGGGACTCGAACCAGCTCCCACATGGGATGCTGGCACTGCAGGCTGCGGCTTTACCTGCTACGCCACGGTGCCAGCCCCCACTATTTGGATTTGATTTCCACCTCCAGCCCCTGATTTCATCTTCCCCAGAAGGCATCGGAGATGGCTCAAGGACTCAGATTACTGCCACCCACAAGGGAGCCTGACTTGAAATCCCAGCTCGTGGGTTCATCTCAGCCCAGCCCCAGATGTTGATGGTATTTATTAGTGGATGGGAGCTTGCTCTCTGTCTGCTTCTCAAACAAATAAAAAATAATGAAAGCAAAACACTTAAAAAAATTATGGGTGTAATTCAGGGAGCAAACCTGGAAGAATGCATTCTGAAGGCAAAAGGAAAATTCCACTGTGGGAAGAATTGAGAACACTTTAATGAACTTTAGCAACAAATTCTGATTGGGCAGATCATAATTCTTTATATTTATGGGGTACGACATGAAGTTTTGATACATGTATACACTGTGGAATGATTAAACCAAGCTAATTAACATATCTATCACCTCCTTTACCTCTTATTTCTATGGGGAAACATTTGTGATTTAATTTCTTAGTTACTTTGAAAAACAACACATTGATTATAGTCACTTTGTTGTACAATAAAAAAAAAAATTCTTAAAAATGTACCCATCTTGTCTATCTAAAACTTCAGGAAGAAATGTTTTGCCAGGATAGGTGCTAGAGTTTGGCCAGTGCTATCAGGCAGGAAAAAAATCATAGAGCCTCAGCTTTGTTTTTTTTTTTTCCCCTGATGAAATGTGAGTTTCTATGGCTGTGGCTGTGAGGGCCTTGCAGACAAGGATTTTAACTAAGATTTTCACCACTCTTAGTGCCTGAAGAGTTGCTGAAGTCCATTGAGATGCACTTGCCGTTATCCAAAACACTGCCTGCGCTCCCAGTTCCACGTATGAGTGGCTCATTCTAAGAGCCACTCAGAGTCTAAGCATTCTACGGATTAGTCATGTAATGAACTAGCCCCAAATCAAGAGGTTTCAAACAGCAAGCAATTAGTGTCTTGGAGTTTCTATGGGGCAGGGATCTGGGATCAGTGCAGCTGTGTGGTGCCAGGTCCTTCAGGGAGCTGTCGGCCCAGGCTGCCATCTCATTGTTCATGTTCGCTGCTCTATCAGTGGAAGCTTGATGACTTACTTCAAGGTAAGGAGAGGCGGGGGGGTGGGGTGGGAGAGAATGAGAGAGAGAGAGGAGAGATGAGAGAGAGAGAGAGAGAGAGAGAGAGAGAGGAGAGATGAGACACACACACACACACAAAGGCAGCAGCTGCATCCCACAATGTTTTTACAACTTACTCTTGCAAGGAACAACCCTTTACTCCTGTGATAGTCTATTCTTCAGGGGCAAATCAAGAAAAGTCCAGTCTCTACTTCAAGGGAGAGAATTAAGTTCCACCCTTTAATGGAAGAATTATCAAAGAATTTGTAGGTATATCTTTGAAACTATCACAATCTATTACTGACTTACATAGAATAATCTCTACTTCATACTCCTTTCAATTGTTCATGATGTAATGCATAAGTATGTTCTTCACATTAAAAAAAATCAAAAACATTGCCTATGACCAGACTTTCCATTGATCTCTCTTAACAGGATTCCTGGTGACTCAGAATGGTCATCTGTGTTTCTGACTGTCTCACTGTGGATTTTATACTCAGAAGAAAAAGCTCTGTGTCATGTCTACACTTGTGCGGGTATATACACAGTGTCATAGTGCATGTGTGTTCTTTACCTTGTCTCTTTTCACTCAACAATAGACTTTGACATGAGCCTTTTCATATAAGCTGGTATAAAGTATTCTAGGGTGGAGACAGACCGACATCCATCGAGCTGTTCTGTTGCTGGCCACACAGGTAGTTTCTAGTTCTCCATGTGACAAATGGTGAGCCTTACCCGAGAGTCCCCTTCTGTGCTGCAAGTTCCTTGGGGTAGCTGAGAAATAGCTGGGTCAGAGTGCACCGTTAATCTATGGAAAATGTCTAAAGGAGAACCTAGGGGCAAATCCAGTTTCATTCAATAAGCCATTTATTTATTTATAAAGTAGAGACAGAGACAGGTAGACAGACATGTAGAGAAAGAGACAATCTTCCATGTGCTGGTTCACCCCCGAGATGCCCACAGCAGCCAGGGCTTGGCCAGGCCTAAGCCTGGAACTCAATCCAGCTCTTCCACTCGGTGGCTGATACCCAGCTATTTAAGCCATCAACTTCTGCCTCCCAGTGTGCACATTAGCAGGAGGCTGGGATTGGAAGCAGAAGTGGGACTCAAATGCAGGATGTGTGCCCCAGTTGGTGTCTTAAGGTTGTCTTTGGTTTGTCCCATTTTATGGTATGTTTGCAACCTTTTGTAATTTTAGGAGCGATCTCATTTGTATTAACCGCCAGACTCTACGAGAGTAAAAGGCAACAACAACAAGAAATTGTTTTCACTGCAAGTGTCTCTGTGATGTGGCAAGGGACCTGAAGGGCTGGGGCGTGGATGGCATCTGGATCCAGGAGGCTGCCCCCCGAGCCTGCCTCCGCACCCACTGGGACTCGGGCTGTTCTGTTCGGGCGCCGGTTCGAGTCCCATCTGCTCCGCTTCCGATCCAGCTCTCTGCTATGGCCTGGGAAAGCAGTGGACAATGGCCCAAGTCCTTGGGTCCCTGCGCCCACATGGGAGACCTGGATGAAGCTCCTGGCTCCTGGCTTGGATCATCAGATCTGTCCTTTACTCATCGGCATCTACATCTGCCTTTCCCTCAAGGGAGCAGTGACTGACAACAAGGACAGCCCCTGACCCCTACCTGGGGAGACTCCTTTGTTTTCTTACGGAGGAAGTTTACTTAGCTTCTGATCCTACCGGACTGAAGCAGCAACAGCCTCCACCCAACCCCACACACCTCCGGGCAGGCAAGTGCCGACCTCCTGGGAGGGGTGGAGAGCTTGGGAAACACAGATCCGAATCCTTGGCCAGCTCCCTGTCACAGGAGGCTTACGGACTGTGTCTTCTCCCCTGCAACCTCAGAATGGCACAAATGAAAACTCTTCCCACCTGGAGTTACAGCAGAGGTCACCCACCTGCTACATGGGACAGAACTCCCGCTGAGTGTTGTACCCTTACACCACGCCCCTGCCTCAAGGAAAGCCCAAACCTCTAAAACCCATCCTGGCGGGCAGCAGTGATGGCCCGGGTAGGGGGGTCTCTGTCACCCACGTGGATTCAGTTCACCACTTCCAGCTTCCACCTGGCCCACCCCAGCCCTTGTGGCCATCTGAAGAGTGAAGCAGCAGGTGCGAGCTCTCTCTCTCTCTTTGCCTCTCAAGTAAAACAAAGGAAGCCAGGAGCTTCTTCTGGGTCTCCCACATGGGTGCAGGGGCCCAAGCACTTGGGCCATCTTCTACTGCTTTCCCAGGCCACAGCAGAGAGCTGGATTGGAAGTGGAGCAGCCGGGGCTCAAACTGGTGCCCATATGGGATGCCAGCATTGCACACAGTGACTTTACTCCCTATGCCATGGTACCAGCTCCCAGTTTGCATTTTAAAGTTTATTTTATTTTTAAATTTTATTTTATTATTGTTTATCAATTGTTATTTATTTAAATAATTCATATTTTATTTAGCAGTTCATATTCTTTTTAAAAAATATATTTAAGTGGGGCTGGTGCTGTAGCGTAGTGAGTAAGGCTGCCGCCTGAAGCGCTGGCATCCCATGTGGGTGCCAGTTTGAGTCCCAGCTGCTCCTCTTCTGATCCAGCTCTCTGCTATGGCCTGGAAAAGCAGTGGAAGATGGCCCAAGTCCTTGGGCCCCTGCACCCACGTGGGAGACCCGGAAGAAGCTCCTGGCTCCTGGTTTCAGATCGCTACAGCTCCAGCCGTTGTGGCCATCTGGGGAGTGAACCAGCGGATAGAAGACCTCTGTCTCTCTCTGCCTCTGCCTCTCTGTAACTTTGCCTTTTAAATAAATAAATTTCAAATAAATCTTTAAAAAACAAATTTGAAAGGCAGAGAGAGAGAGAGAGAGAGAGAGAGGAGGGAGAAGTAGGGGGAGAGGGAGAGAGAGAGAGAATGCTCCCACTGACTGTTCACCCCCAAATGCCTGCAGTGCTGGGGCCTGGGCTGCTCTGAAGTGGGGAGCGGGGGGTTCAGTCCAGGCGTGCCCCGTGAGTGGCAGGAACCCAGCGATCTGTGCCGTCACTGCTGACCCTGAGTCTACACACCAGCAGGAAGCTGCTGGAGTCAGGCTGTGGTCATGGAACCCAGACACTCCGACATGGAGCCCAGCGTCCCGGTGCCCGGTGCGTGGGCCCAACGCCAGCCCCATCCTAGTCTTGTGTGTGACAAAAACGGTCGTACTTCTCACAGGAGGCTGTGCAGGGACAGCAGAGCGATCTTCGGTGGTGAATGAAGCATTGTCATCGTGGTGTCTAGGCTACCCCGATAACCCATGCAAGTCTTGAATCCTGGGCTTTGGCCTTATTAAGTACTGAGCTCCGAACAGCTGCAGTAACCAGCCCACCAAGTATCAGGTATTTGCGAAAAGGAAAACAAATGACCTCCACCCCAATGACTATGGATTTCATCAGCCAAACCCTACTTCTCATTTCCTGGCCTAAGAGCTCAGATAATACCTGCCCCCAACTACACATTTCACACAAACCCTTCCCTGCTCAGTGCAGACAGCCCTGCTGCACTGAATTCTAAGGGACCCCCCAATGCTGGCATTTTTAGCTCTATTCTGGGGTGTGCTTTAAAGAAAAGAAAATGTTTTCATCATTGATTTTTTTTTTAACAGTTTCATCTCAGTTTTTAGAATCTTGGAAACTCAGCTCACAAATAAAATACCAGACGGATTTTTATTTCAAATGTACTTTCTGGACTTGAGGATTTATTTTAAGAGAGGAAAAATCTCACCCTGTTTGGGCCCTTGAAGCAACTTTGTAGAAGCTGTGATCGAGCGCTTTTATTAGATGTTAAACTGTGTTTGGTGATTTCTTTTCTGCCTTGGAAGCCAAGAGTCTCCTACAGAGAAGTATGACTCACTGTCCCTTAGGGAGCGTGTTTTGGCTGTCCTGGTCCCTAACTCACATCGCAGATGTTCATGAGCTCATGAGCAGGCGGGGCCGAGCCCCCGGGGGTCCCGCTCTCCATATAGTGTAATTCTAGATGAGCAAATGCCGTGCCACACTCTCCATGATGTCATGGTTAGACACACTTCTGACGGCAGGAAGGAGGCCAGGGAGAACGAATGCTTTCCTGTACAGAAGACGATGCTGGATTTGGGAGACAGTTGACAGGTGTGGGAACATCTGTAGCTACCCAACAGCATTTTCCTGAATAACGCTTTATAAACACAAGTAATTCCACTTCCCACTGATTTGACCGTATCAGTGCAATAGGGATAAATCACAGGAATACGTTACAGCATCCGGCTAGTGGCTTTTGGTGAATTCTATCATCAGAGACCTTTTCTCTTGAGAAAATCCTAATAGAATGAACAATATACAAAGCATCCAGATAATTAGCATCTTTTGGTCAGTTTAAGTTTTATGGAACAAATTTTAGGTATTTGTTGAAAGTTATTGTGTAAGTTTGAAGAGACAGTTTTTTTGAAAATTTTTTAAGATGTATTGAGAAGAAAATGATTTATTTGTTTTTTATTTGCTTATTTTTAAAATTTTATTTAAGGTAGACAAACTGCATGCATTTCATATATACAAATTCAGGAACATAGTGGTTCTTCCCCACCTACCTCTCTCCACCTGCACTCCTACCCTCCTTCCTCCTTCATCTCTTATTCCCATTCTTATCTTTTACAAAGATCTATTTTCAGTTAACTTTATACTCACAAGATTAATCCTACACTAAGTAAAGAGTTCAACAATTTGTAAGAAGAAACAAAACACTGTTCCTCAACAGTAGAGACAAGGGCTGTTTAAAATCATTGCATCTCAAAATGTCCATTTCACTTCAATACATCACATTTTATGTATTCTATTAGTTACCTCGCATCAGGGAAAACATGATATCTGTCTTCTTGGGACTGGCTTATTTCACTAAGTATAATGGTTTCCAGTTGCATCCATTTTGTTACAAATGACAGGATTTCTTTTTTTTTTTTTTTTACCACTGTGTAGTGTTCCATAGTGAAAATGATTTCTTAAATAGACTATCCATGAAAATTATCAAGAACTTAAACTTGAAGGCAAGAACAATCAGCAAATCAATTAAATTATTTTGCTTAATCCTCCCCTGCCATTTTTTAAAAAAGATTTATTTAGTTAGTTGAAAACCAGAGTTACAGAGAGAGAGACAGAGAGAGGGAAAATCTTCTATCTGCTGGTTGACTCCCCAGATGGCCGCAATGGCCGAGACTGGGCCAGACCGAAACCTGGAGCCAGGAGTTTCTTCCGGGTCTCCCACGTGGGCAGGGGGCCCAAGGACTTGGGTCAGCTTCTGCTTTCCCCAGGCCATTATCAGGGAGCTGGATCAGAAGTGGAGCAGCCAGGACGTGAACTGCTGTCTATATGGGGTGCCAATGTTGCAGGCGGTGGCTTTACCCACTATGTTATAGCACTAGCCCCTTTCCTTCCTTTTTTGAAAAAGCTAACTGCCAAGTTATTTGAAGTAAAATATGCTTCCACAAAGAATAGAAGTAGAAATCATCTTAACTTCAGCAGGCAGCTCTCTTGTGCTCTTGTTATTCGGAATGAATAAACCTAGACTGAAACTCTTCATTTCAAAGAGTTTCACTTGAATTTCCGGTCCAGAGCCAGACAACTATGTGAGCTTCAGTTCCCAGAGCACTTGTTGGTCAGTGCTACTGGGTGGATCATTCTAGCAGTTGCTGTCTTTCCTCTCCTCCAACAACTAGTGCAACTGCTTGCTTCTTCTTCTTCTTTTTTTTTTTAGATTTATTTATTTAATTATTTGAAAGGCAGAGTTACAGAGAGGCAGAGACAGGGAGAGGGAGAGAGAGAGAGTCTCTCATCTGCTGGTTCACTTCCCAGATGGCCACTATGGCCAGAGCTGTGCCAATCTGAAGCCAGGACCCAGGAGTCCTGGGTGCAGGGGCCCAAGGACTTGGGCCGTCTTCTACTGCCTTCCTAGGCCATAGCAGAGAGCTGGATCGGAAGTGGAGCAGCCAGGACTTGAACCCATGCCCATATGGGATAACGGCACTGCAGGCAGAGTGGACAGTGAGAGAGACAGACAGAGAGAAAGGTTTTCCTTTTCCGTTGGTTTACCCCACAACAGCCGCTGTGGCCGGCGCACCGCGCTGATCCAAATCCAGGAGCCAGGTGCTTCCTCCTGGTCTCCCATGCTGGTGCAGGGCCCAAGCACTTGGGCCATCCTCCACTTCCTTCCCGGGCCACAGCAGAGAGCTGGACTGGAAGAGGAGCAACCGGGACAGAATCTGGTGCCCCGACCGAGACTAGAACCTGGGTTGCCGGCACCGCAGGCGGAGCATTAGCCTAGTGAGCCGCGGCGCCGGCCCCCAGCTTGCTTTTCAGTTAGACCTCTATTCATTTCCAGACAGTTATCAAAATAAACTCACTCTCGATTAGCTCATAGGAAAATATTGCCCAGGTGTTTCAGACAGGAGGGGTCATGATCTTTAGCTTTCTCTCCCACTTACCCATTCTATTGCCTGTAAGTCTCCTTAGAAGTTGAAGCAGATTAAGATGGCCCCAGACTATGAGGTTTATAGTGTGGCTTTAATAAACAGGCATCTGGGGCTGGCGCTGTGGCGCAGCGGGTTAACGCCCTGGCCTGAAGTACCGGCATCCCTTATGGGCACCGGTTCTAGTCCCAGCTGCTCCACTTCCAATCCAGCTCTCTGCTATGGCCTGGGAAAGCAGTACAAGATGGCCCAAGTGCTTGGGCCCCTGCACTCACGTGGGAGACCCAGAAGAAGCTCCTGGCTCCTGGCTTCAGATCAGCGCAGCTCTGGCCGTTGTGGCCAGTTGTGGAGTGAACCATCAGATAGAAGACCTCTCTCTCTCTCTCTCTCTCTCCTTCTCTGTGTAACTCTGAATTTCAAATAAAATAAATAAATCTTAAAAAAATAGGCATTTCCAAAAGGAGAGAAGGTCGAGGTCTTCTCAAATGGTTCAACAATGCCCTGGTGTACAACAGGCTGTCGGTACACATTTTAGGAATGGCAGATGTCAAAGTGGGCTTGGTAACCCTGCGAATAGATGTTACTGATTTCCTGAGCGTGAGTAGGTGGTGCAGTATTATCACTTTAAAACATTCATAAACAAAAAATCTGGTTTGAAGACAGACTATGGGTAAAGGCTGGTGCCTGGAAGAGTCACAGTTGACCTAAGGTATTGAGCCCAGGAGGAAAATGTTCTGTTAAATTCCCCGTATTCTGGATGGTTATAGTTGTGTTCGCTGGTGTCGTTCAACATGTTCTTCTAGCTCCTGTGTTTCCTGTCAACCCTCAGTTTAATCCAGAGGTGTGATTCAATTCAGGTTCAGTTCTGTGGCTAGAATACATGGTTATAGTTTCAGAGTCTGTTTTTGTGGTTCTAGTTGTTGTCAGCCTGATTCATCAAGTCTACCACTCTTCATCAGTTTTGTCAAACACCGATACTCACTGAGGGCTGCTGATGGTGATAGGATGAATGTTTGATCTTTTCTCTTCATTTCTCAGTTTTCAGAATAATTTGGTTCTCTAGTATCCTCTACAAGAGACCAGTACATTTCATTTACTGTTTTCAGTATATCAGTACAACTATGAGTTTCTAACATAATTGATCCATCTTAATACATTGCAATCTTGTGTTTATTATTTTGTTTTTATTTGCTTTTTTAAAGATTTATTTATTTATTTGAAAGTCAGAATTACACAGAGAAGAGAGGAGAGGCAGAGAGAGAGAGAGAGAGAGAGAGAGAGAGGTCTTCCATCCAATGGTTCACTCCCCAGGTGGCCACAACGACTGGAGCTGCGCTGATCTGAAGTCAGGAGCCAGGAGCTTCTTCCAGGTCTGCCACATGGGTGCAGGGGCCCAAGGACTAGGGCCATCTTCTACTGCTTTCTCAGGCCATAGCAGAGAGTTGGATTGGAAGTGGAGCAGCTGGGTCTCGAACTGGCGCCCATATGGGATGCCGGAGCTTCAGGCCAGGGCATTAACTTGCTGCATCACAGCGCTGGCCCCTGTTTTTATTTATTTGAACTGAAGAGTGACATTGAGAGAGAGGTTAAGGGAAAGAGAGAGGGATCTTCTATTCATGACTCATTCCCCAAATGGCCACAACAGCTAGGGCTGGGCCAGATCAAAACCAGGAACCAGGAATTCCAACCTGATTTCCCAAGTAGGTGATAGGGACTTGAGTGCTTGATCCCTCATCTGCTTCCTCTCAGAGTTTGCAGTGGCAAGAAGCTGGAATTGGGAGCCAGAGCCTGTAATCAAACCCAGGTGTTCCAACTGAGATATGGACATCTTAACCACGAGGCTAAATGCCCATTCCCTTGTTATTTTGGGGGCTCAGAATGTTTCATCTTTGTTGTGTGGGAGCCACTTTAAGTTGGTTCCTGTTTCCTTGGAAACAACCCAACTTTCTTGATAGTGTTCTGGATCTCTGATTTGATGGAGGTCCTAGGCATCTGTTGTACATTTCTTTGGCTAGACCTAGAATGAGCCATTTCTCTAAGAACCCCTGGTTCCTAGGAGTGGGAAACAACATTTGGAAACCCTACCTGGTTTTGTCAGGTCACACACAAAATCTTCAAAGAAATCATATATACATATATATTAATTCAGTATTTATTTGAAACATGGCACTTCCTCTATTGATGGTCCAATAAGGATTATATGACTGTAAATGTTGACAACTATTTTATAAGGCATGTCTAAAAGTATTTAATTAATTTATTTCAACCCCATGCATATTAGGGTCCCTATAGGTACGCTGCAAAGCTTTTCTCATAGGTGGTGGTGATAAAGAACTTTATAAAAGAAAATATTAAAGTGAACCCTAAACAGCCTCAGGTACTGTCATAAATTATAAGATAATGCACAAAGCATTTACTGTGGAGAATGGGTTGGGGATTTTTTCATTTTTCAAATCTTTTTAAATAATGTTATAATTCTTTTTTTCTACCTAAAAATATTACATGATGCTATAGCTTAAATAGGATGGGATCCCCAAATTCAGGCAAGATAGTTAAGTCCCAAAGTCAGGAATTGACAGCACTAAGAGGCAGGAAACTTAATCCAGTTATGTTCTGTAGGAGGCAGGTTAGTGAGAGGTCTTCAGGTCATAAGGATTTCCCATCAGAAGGTCATTCTCACAAGAAGTTTGGTTATAAAAGCCGGAGTCAGGCCTAGCCACTCTCTCTGCTTCCGACTCATCATTTGATCTTTCTACATCGCAGGGTTCACTGTTGCCATTCTCCAGCATCATCAGATGAGAGAAACAGTATGGCTGCCTGATCTTGCACTGTGAACCTACAAAACCAAGAAGAAAAAGAAATCTTCCTTCATAAATAGCTTCTCGTAGGTGTTTCACTGTAGCAATGCAAAGCTAGCTAGTAAACACCATTATATATACTCTACAAGGATGGAAAACCCCCAGGTGCTGAAAGAGAGAAGGCTATCGATGCTATTGGGATAGTGTTACCCCATGGAATAGCCCATAGGCAATTGTGTCTTGTTACCTGCCATCTTCCCCAAAGCCAGGACCATTACTCTCATGGCTCTGCCTGGGTCCTCCTGACTAGCCCCCTCTCCTGGTGTTCAGAAAAATGTTCTTTCTGGATCTGTTAAGAGACTGTGGTACATTTTCCACTCCTTCAGGCACCATTTTGGTAAAATGATTTGCTGTTTGTGTGGACCACAGTATAACTGCCCAGGGATCAGAGTGTGCCACTGAGAAAATTTTTAAATGTTAAGCTTAGATTAGCATATGTACACATGGATTTCAAACTTCAAATTTGCACGCAATTAAACTTGTCTCTTAATTCCATTTTCCATGAACTCTTTAATCCTCATATTAGTGAAGTTTATAACAGAGAAGCAGAATCACCAGGGATTTGGGAGAAGGATTTGGCCTTTTGCAGTTTGGGGAGCTGATTAAATGGTCTTTGTGCCTGGTGTTGAAGAAATTGGAAGGAAAGTGAATTACAGCAGGGGAGAGCAGCAGCAAGCTAGGGCCCCTGAACAGCAGCTAGGTCTGTGACATTGCACTAGACACCTTCCAAATCTCTTACTTCTTTCAACCTCCATAATGTAGGTGACCTTGAGTCAAGCATGCACCCAGGACTGGCATTGTGGCTTAGCAGGTAAAGCCGCCATCCGCAGTGCCAGCATCCTATATGGGCACCAGTTCAAGTCCTGGCTGCTCCATTTCCAATCCAGCTCCCTGCTAACGCACCTGGGAAAGCAGTGGAGGATGGCCCAAGTGCTTGGGGCCCTGTAGGAGATGCAGATAAAGCTCCTGGCTCCTGGCTTTGGCCCAGAAGCCCCATCCCTTGCATCTACTTAGAGAGCGAAGCTGTGGACAGAAGATTTCTCTCTCTCTCTCTCTCTCTCTCTCTTTCTCTCCCTCTATTTCTGTAACTCTGCCCTTCAAATAAATAAAATAAATCTAAAAAAAAGCATGCATCTAACCCAGGAGCTGGAGATGGTAGAGGAGCATCTGGGGAGGGGAGCAACAGCACATCTGGCTGTTGCCCATGACGCAGGAAGAGAAATAAAATACGAGTATGAACTGCAATGGTGCTAAGGGACCTAAGTTGGCCTTATGAGTTTTATGTTAGAAAGACAAATTTTGCATGTTCTCTCACACGTGGAAGCTAAAATGCTAGTGTGAATGTAGAATAGTAATTACCAAGGACTAACAGGGGTGTGGGGAGGGAGAATTGGGGAAATTGGACAATGGGAGCTAAAGCATTGCCAGACAGAAGGGGTAGTGTTGGTGTCCCATAGCACACGGAAAGACTAAAGTTCACAATAACCTCTCATGTATCTTGGGGAGCAGTAGAAGAGTAGACCTGGAAGACTTGCAAGACAAAGAAATGCAAAGGCTAGTTGCCTGGTTAGATTTGTTTCTGCTATGTGTATGAGTTGGAATGTTCTACTGTTCCACATTATAATGTACAAATATTGTATGTTCACAAAAACTATAAAAAAGAAAAAAAAGAGACATACACATGTTGAAACATCACGCTGTATCTCATAAGCATGTACAATGATTAAATATTAATCAAAATAGGAGCCACTTCTGTGGCATAGCAGGTAAAGCTGCTGCCTGCAGCACTGGCATCCCATGTGGACGCCGGTTCGAGTCCCTGCTGCTCCACTTCTGATCTAGTTCCCTGCCAATGTTCCTGGGAAAGCAGTGGAAGATGGCCCAAGTGCTTGGGCCCCTGCACCCACGAGGAAGACCTGGAAGAAGCTCCTTGCTTCTGGCTTTGGGTAGGCTCAGCTCCAGCCGTTGCTGCCATTTGGGGAGTGGGCTAAAGGATGGAAGACCCCTCTTTCTCTATCTGCAATTGTCCCTTTCAGATAAATAAATGAATGCATCTTTAAAAAAATTCATCAAAATTAAAAATATTAAAACCAGATTTTGGACAATTCCACCTTCCAAAGCTCTCACAAGATGTCTTTGGTGGTCTTCCTGGGTTGATCCTATGTAGTATTCATCTAAATCACATTTCTTTCTTATTATCATATCAAGTAGGCATTACAGCAGTATACTGACTCCACTCCTTTCTTCTCTCCTAACCACCGCGAAGTTACATACTGAAGTCTTGTCCTGTAGCCTCACCATTTTGTTATGAATGGGGGAGACCTAAAGTGGCAAATTACAGTTTTAGTGAACACACGTTTCTCTACCAGGGTGAGGCTATATGGTTACAACACTCTCTAGAATGAATAAACCCAGGCAAACAGAAAATGCCTGTGCCTGCAGGCTTGGTGGCGAGTGGTAGATAAATGAAGTTTATCGCTGAGGCTAAATGAACTTTCTCCAGAAAGTGCATGGATGAAGTGCATTATCTTCCCCTAGCATTTTCCGTGAACTTGTGCAAGTTCCCTTGTAGAGAGGAAGTGTGCCGTGTTGTTCAGCCTCTGCTGGATTTCAGACACTCCATCAGGTTCTGGAGTTGAGCATAGCAACAATAATTAAGGTAATCTAATTAGGAACTTAGGACCCCTCCTTAATTCACGCCTCGGTGAACGGTGGCTTACACAGCAGAGATCAGACTGCTTCGAAAGGAAGCCGCAAGCCCTGCAGAGGTGTGCTGTATTCATGGGTTTGCTTCTGATTCTGGATCTCCTCCCGGGAGGAGCTTCCGCACTTCTGAGAGCTGACTTCTGCTCTGCGGTCACGCCCACGGACTCTGGACCCCGCCTGCCGCGTCTTGAAATGATAGGGTTGGACGTGGATGACTCCTAATGCTTCTAATGGCTTTAACGATGCAACGATACGTGTGACCACGACAGATTCAATGACCGCATTCCCAGAGCCATCGGATTTCTCTCTCTGTGCTGCCAGGAGACAGATTTATGGCCTCATGTGACCTAGAATTAGTACTAAGCTTCTTTCTGGCTCCACTTAATACGTCTCTTTCTCTTTCTCGGTTCTCTTATCTAATCCTTGTTTGTAGTCTTTCATGATGCTTTAAACGCAACACATCTTACAGCTACTTTGGAAAACAACAGGGTCTAGGTGCATACGCATTTATTTCTGTTTCATGGTATAGAATTAGCAGTACAGGATCATAATTATGGAAATCACTTTCCAAACATGGAGTGGAGGAACGGGTTTCCATGATTTGAGGACTTTAGCTAGCCGAGTTGCAAGCAGTGTTGAGAAGGTCGTGCAGTGTGTGTCTAAGTACCGACACATCAGAGTCTCTGCTTCTTCCGCCCTCTGCTTTCTATAGGCCTCCACCCCAGCCTGATGGCCTGGCGTCCTGCAAACAGGCCAGCTTCACTCCCAGCTTTATAACGTTGTGACTTGCCCTTCCATTGCCAGCTTTCTATCTTTTTGTCCTGAATTCTGAACCAGGAATTTCCATGCCATTTATTATTGGTCTGTCAAGGCTCACTTTAGGTGTCACTTCCCCTATCCTGGTGCATGCTGGGCAAGTCTGCATTATTAGGTACTTTGGTTTGTGGCATCCTACACTTTTAACTAAAAGAAACCATATGCATTTATTTATTTGAAAGACAGAGTTAGAGAGAGACAGGGAGAGAGCTTCCACCTGCTGGTTCACTCCTCTGGCCACAATGGCCAGAGCTGGGCCAGGCCAAAGCTAGGATCCTAGAACTCCATCTGGGTCTCCCATGTGGGTGCAGGGGCCCGAGGACTTGGGTCATCTTCCACTGCTTTCCCAGGCCATAGCAGAGAGCTGGATGGGAAGTGGAGCAGCTGGGACTCAAATTGGCATCCATATGGGGGGGGGGGCAATGTTGTTTTTTAAGTACATGCTTAGGAGCATCAGTTTTGCCAAAACCAAGTTTGATGAGGTTTGATTCTGGTTGTGCTATCGTTTCTATCATAGGAGTTGGAATCAATATGTATTTTTCACTTGATCAATGGTCAGAACAAAAGCAAGGTAAGTAAAAGTACCTGCTCCAAATGTCTAAATATTTTGAAAAATGTTTTTGAGAAATCTTATGTCATTCTAACACAATACTCATATTTATACAAATATAAAGAAGTGGAGCAACAGTTTTGTGATCATTGCAAATCTCCAAGTGTCTTCCCCGAAAATATGAATTCAGCCATTTAAAAGTGGTTAATTGGGGTGGGCGCTGTGTGCTGTGGTATAGTAGGTAAAGCCACTGCCTGTGGTTGTCAGTATCCTGTATGGGCGCTGGTTCAAATCTGGGCTGCTCCACTTCTGATCCAGCTCTCTGTGATAGCCTGGGAAGGCAGTGGGGGATAGCTCAAGTGTTTGGGCCACTGCACCCGTGTGGGAGACCTGGAAGAAGCTCCTGGCTCCTGGCTTTGGATCGGCTCAGCTCTGGCTGTTGTGGCCATCTGGCAAGTGAACCATCAGATGGAAGATCTCTTTCTCTCTCTCTCTCTCTGCCTCTCTTCTCTCTGTGACTTTCAAGTGAAATAAATATATTTTTTTTTAAAGTGGTTAATTGTCTTATTCTTGTTCTCACCTAGGTTTCTGTGACATAGATCTAGCATGAACTTAAGAATTCCGCAAACCATGGCTTACAGTGCCTGGGGTCAAGGTTAAGTTTCATCACTGGACATCCCACAGTCTTCATGGCTTACTTCCAGCCCAGGAAGGTGAGCACACACAGCATGGTACTTAGCCAAGCTTTGCACCTGCTGCTGTCATCCTGTGAGTTGCTCAGGTCTGCAAGTGGAATCCAGGTCCATTACATTCACCTCTGTTTGGCTGGACAAGAACCCCAGAACCAGACAGCATGTGATCTGCAAAAAAAATTTGAATCAAGCACTTGTAGAACAAACAAACAACAACAAAAAAGCCCAACTCACAAGAAGAATTTTTCTTTTTATCAGGGGCTGTTTCGATGTTTTGACTGTTAGGCAGGCAGTCGTGGAGAGCAGTTTCTGAAACAGATGTTTGGATCCGTGGCCTTGTGCCAATGTGACCTGATGTCCCAGCCGTGGTTAGCACAAGGAGCTACCCCTCCTATAAAGTTAAGATTCGGAGCACATTCTCTTTATAGTGCTTGTTAAACCGCAACTCTCCTTTGAGACCCAAATTATTCAAACACAGTCAAATGAAAGAACTGCTGGTTGTTTGGTGAGCATGGATTCTGCGGTGATTCAGATAGTGGGATTCCAAAGGGAAGAAGTGCCCGTTTGGGGCTGGAATGTTACTATAGCTTTGCTTCCAAGGAAAATACAGCCATGTGCGTGTGTGGAACGAGATTCCGCAGATCAAATTTGTCCAGGCCATTGTCTTATCAAAATGAAAAATTATAGGCTAAAACTTCTAATAGCAAATACATTTTACTCATATTATCCTACGAATACAATTTTCACTCCAGATCTCTCCCGGAAGACACTGGAAACAACTCATGTTAATTACTGGCGATAACAGCTTCTGTCATGCTAAATCAGTTTGTATCAGGCACTATTTTCTCTCTCTCTCTCTCCCTTTTTCCTCCTATATTATTATTTTCTTTTTGTATGTAAAGTCATGGATCACGTGCCAGCGCTGTGGCTCACTAGGCTAATCCTCCGCCTGTGGCGCCAGCACACCAGGTTCTAGTCCCGGTCGGGGCTCCGAATTCTGTCCCTGTTGCTCCTCTTCCAGGCCCGCTCTCTGCTGTGGCCTGGGAGGGCAGTGGAGGATGGCCCAAATGCTTGGGCCCCTGCACCTGCGTGGGAGACCAGGAAGAAGCACTTGGCTTCTGGCTTCGGATTGGCGCAGCACACTGTCTCTCTCTCACTAACTCTGCCTGTCCAAAAGAAAAAAAAAAGTCATGGCTCACTTAGCAATGGAGTATGTTCTGAGAATCTTGTTAGACAATTTTGTTGCACAAGCGTTATAGAACTTACCTATACAAGCTGAAATACTTGCTGTGTCACTAGGCAAGGACATCTTAAGGGACTGCTGTTGTACAAACGCAGTTGTTGATCCGGATGCTGGACTGTTCTCTTTGTAAGCTTATATCTGTGTTGTATTTGAGTGTGTTTGTCCATTTATCTGCCTTCATTTCACAGATATCAAGACTGACACGCAGCAAGGTTAATTGATTACCCCAAAGTTACACAGGCAGGGAGAGACAGAGCCAGGACCCAAACCCAAACAGCCCAGCTGCAAGGCCTGGGCTCCATCTTTCCAGCACTAAGATGAGTCTGAGAGTGAACGCTGACAACTCAGAATCCTACAGGAGAGAGGAAAGAAAGGGAAGCTGCCGCACTGGCTAACACGCTCATTGTGACAATGATCCTAAAATTATTGGCAGCTAAGGCAAGCATGGAAATGTATCAGCGAAAGAGAATTTGTCAGTCCAAGGCTTATGATACTGAATTTGAAAAGTAACATCACGGGGCAGGTGCTGTAACATTGCAGCTAAAGTGGTCACCTGGACGCTGCCATACCGTATGGGCACCGGTTTGTGTTCCGGTTGCTCCATTTCCCATCCAGCTCTTTGCGGGTGCACCTGGGAAAGCAGTGGAAGATGGCCCAAGTGCTTGGGCCCCTGCACCCACACGGGACACCAGGGGGAAGTTCCTGGCTCCTGGCTTTGACGTGGCCTAGCCCTCCTTGGCTGTTGAGGCCATTTGAGGAGGGAACCCAGAGAATGGAAGGTCTCTCTCTCTCTCTCTCTCTTTTTCTCCATCTCTCTCTCTGTAACTCTACCTTTGAAATAAATAAATCTTTTTTAAAAAAGTAACATCATGCCCATGTTTGGGAGGTGATAAGACTTAGCATCTAAGTGGAGGGGGTGGCTGAGTCCAGGTTGAACTCTGAGTCTGTCTCCCAAAGGCTAAAGGGATGGGCAGTGGCCTGGGGCCCTGTGAGGGGCTTGGAGGTGCCCCTAACGGGGACACACCTCCTTGTCAGGAGCACCCAGCCGGGGCCTGCTGATGAGAGGCATTTGTTGCTCTCAGGCACATTCTTGGCATTTCACTTGAGAAAAATGCCTGGTGGCCAAAGTGTCAGGAGCGAGCTTATAAATAACAAATGCCTTGGAGTTACTGAATGCTTATCTTCTTTTGCAGAAAAGCGTGCACTCACTCCTTTGAAGCTCACAGGGGCACACCGTTTGCACCAAGACAACACATTTTTTTTTTTTTTCCTAACCTTCCTGCAGGGGGAGAGCAGCCAGTAGTTATCTGCTGGAGACTTAGCTCTGAATGTGGGCACCTGGGCGTGCACAGTCACGCTGTTGCAGGCTCTTCTCGGATGCCATCCCGCCCGGGGAAAAGAGTAGGTGAGTATCCTACTGAGGGCACAGCTCAAGCTACAAGGTCAGAACCGCTCATTCATTCCATAAACGTCTTCGGGGTTGGTTTGTGATAATATGTCAGGATCTGGGAGTAAGCAGGGCATCCCATAATGAATCAGGCACAGTCCCTCAATGGGGCTCATCAGGTGAGTGCAACAGGACAAGATGATGTAATGAAAGGTGGGGCAATCAAATGAAAGATGGGGTCTGTGGCCACTGCTTTCAGTAGGGGGCGGAAGTGGGCAGACAAAGGTGCTTTGGAGAGATGAGATCTGGTCCGAAGACGAGAACAGTGATAATAGGGGAAAGGTGTTTAAGAAGAGGGGGTGAGATGGTTCAGGCTCATCTCCCAAAGCTCCCGTGTTGGAAACTTAACCCCCAATGTGACCGTGTTGAGAGGCGGGACCTTCAGGAGGTAATGAATGCTGTTACAGTGGGAGAGGGGTTATCATAGTGGTGGGTACCTGACAAAAGGATACGTTTGTCCCCCTACCCACCCTAGCTCAATGGCACGGCAAGAAGGTCCTCACCAGGGACCTCACCAAATTGCTTTGGCACAGCAACCAAGATCTGTTTGGAGCACCCTCATCCCATGTCAGAACATGTGGGTTCAGGTCCACCTGCTCCCAATTCCAGCTTCCAGTTAAAGGGTAGCCTGGGAGAAGCAGGTGATGGTTGGAGTGGTTGGGTCCCTGTCACCAACATGGGGGACCCACATTAGTTTTCCAGTTCCTGACTTTGGTCTGGCCCAGGCCTGGTGGTTGTGACATTTGGCATTTTGGGTGTGAACAGCAGATGGGAAATCTCTCTCTCTCTCTCTGCCTTTCAAATAAATAAAGTAAATAAATCACACTTTTTTTTTTCTTAAACTAAAGGTCATTGCCAAGATGTGGGACCCTCGACCTTGGAGTTTCCAGTTTCCAGAACTGCAAGAATGATCAGTCTGCATGATAGACTTAACATTCCAGGAAGCAAAGATGATTCTGTTGACATGAAACAACCAGAATCGGTAGACACATAGAGGCAGAAAGCAGAGTGATGATTCTTTATAAATAACCCATTCTCTGCACAAAGCAGACTGAGACACGGTAGCCTCAGAAAGGCTGGGACAAAGGGATAGCACGGTTCTTTGGAAAACTCTGAGCTATTTAGAATGGTTCCGACATATGGGAGAGGTGAGCTGAGAGGCGTGGCTTGTCTAGATCAGGTAGTGCTTTGTGACCATGCTAAGTCTGGATTTTTTTTTTTCTTTACACAATGGGAAGCCATTCATGACTTTTATTAGTACAGCTGGCACTGTGGCATAGTGGGTTAAGCCTCCGCCTGCGAGGTTGGCATCCCAAAGAGGCACCAGTTCAAGACCTGACTGCTCCACTTCCGATCCAGCTCCCTGCTATTGTGCCTAAGAAAGCAGCAGAAGATGGCCCAGGTCCTTGGGCCCCTGTACCCACGTGGGAGACCCAGAGGAAGCTCTGGGCTCCTGGCTTCGGCCTGAACCAGTCCTGCCCATTAGTACTATTTGGGGAGTCAACCAACAGTTGGAAGATCTCTCTCTCTGTCTCTCCTCCTCTCTCTGTAACTCTGAATTTTAAATAAATGAAAAACAAATAAAAGTCTAAAAAAATACAAAAGCAAAGATGTTTAGGTAGAGAAGTAGCGTTATCATCATCATCTCCTTCATTGCTCCCTCGTTTGACTGACAGTGTGCCAGGCCACGTGTCAGGCAATTTCCATGGACTCTCCTAGCAGCCTTGTGAGATAGATACTTTTATTACTTTTATTGTAGTGCAAACTAGGGCTTTAGAGAGTAGAGTGTGTTAGTCTGCTTGGGCTGCCTTCACAGGCAGCTCAACCCACAGGAACTTATTCTCTCCCAGATGTGGAGTCTGCAAGTTCAAGATCAAGGTTTCAGCAGTGCTGGTTTCTCCCAAGACCTCTCACTGCAAGTGGCCATCACCCCCCGCCCCCATCCACCCACCCCATCCCTGGTTTTCATAGGTTCCTCTCTGCACCAAGCAGCATCCTAATTCCCTGTCTTTATAAAGGCATCGGTCTTCTCGGGTTGGGGTTTATACTCATGACTTCATTTTAATTCAATCCCCTCTTTCAAGACTCTGTTTCCAAATTCTATCACAACTCGGCCTGCTCCAAGAAATAACTTGTCCAGAGTCACAGAGCCGGTGAGTGATGGGCTGTGGAATGGAGTAGAGGCATTCTGGCATGAAACTTGAGTTATTTATTTTTTTAAGATTTATTATATTTATCTGAAAGTCAGTGAGAGAGGGAGAGACAGAGAGAGACACATGTTCCAACTGTTGGTTCACTCCTCAGATGGCTATAATGGCTGGGACTGGGCCAGACCAAAGCCAGGAGTCAGGAGCTTCTCCTGGGTCTCCCATGTGGGTAGTAGGGGCCCAAGCACTTGGGTCATCTTCCGCTACTTTCCCAGATGCTTTAGCAGGGAGCTGGAGCAGAAGTGGAGCTGCCAGGACCCAACCCGGGGTGCATACGGGATGCTGGTGTCACAGGTGGCAGCTTTACTTGCTCTGCCACAATGCCTGTCCCAAAGCTTGAGTTCTTAACCACATTGAGATAAATCTGAAATGTGTGTGGTAGAAAGCACGTTGAAGCTGGATACGGAGCACACACTACATCTGAGGTCTCTGAAGATCCCCTGGGCACTCAATGCTGGGGCGATCGATGACAAACCACAAGCATTCCTGGCCGGTCAGTGCTCTGGAATGCATCTGTGTCCTCTTTCCAGAAAAGTCGAAGGTGTTCCTGAGCGTTATATTCTCTTCTGTTTTCATTTAAACCTTACTTTATAGGTTCTGGTGACTTGGATTGGAGGATTAATTGCTTGGTGTGTCCCTTTCTCCAGGCACCAGTTCAGAAGTTCCTGAACTCTCAGGGCTCTGTGTTTGTGTGTGTATGCACACATATGTAAATGCCATGTATAGTCATAGCCTCCATCAACTCTGTGGTCATATGAAATTAGGATTTCATTGACTGTGGAAGAACAGAACACTTCGCTAGGATTATGTTGAATACCTCCAATGCCTCTTTTCGCAATGAGATCTTTCTTCGAAGAGAAAGGAGTGCCTTGGGCATCGGTCACAGCACCAGATCCTTGGGTTGTGTGTTCCCATAGAGAGAGGATGGCATTCTAGCGTGGCTGGCCACTATATACGGCAGCCAGCCATTCTAGCGTGGCTGGCCACTATATACGGCAGCCGGCCAAAGAAGCCAGAACTTGTTTCCAAGTTGAGATACTAACAGCCATGGCGATACCTGGAGTTTTCTATAACACATTGAAGTTTACACAATGCTTTTGTGTACACTATTTTATTTAACCCAGAGGACAACTCTTACTCTTCATCTGCCTGGCTCCTTCTTATTCTTACATATCTTGGTTTTATGTCTTGTGTGATTTTTTTGGGGAGTATTGAGTACTAACTTACACTGATCTTGTCTTTCTCCATCATGAGAATGTGGGTTCCTGGAGAGGAGAGTCCTGTCTGATTCATCCTCCTATTCATTTATTTATTTTTAGTATTATTAGAAAGGTGGAGAGAGGGAGGGAGGGATGGATGGGGAGATAGAGATAGAGATAGAGATAGAGATAGAGATAGAGATAGAGATAGAGATAGAGATAGAGAGAGAGAGAGAGATTCCCCACCCTCTGGTCACCCACCATGCCCAACCCCGCAATGCTCTCAATGGTTGGGTCCAGTCCAAGCTGAAGTCATAATCCAGGAGCTCCATCCAGGTCTTCCATATGGGTGGTAGGGACCCTGAGCCATCACCTGCTGCCTCCAGCAGTGTGCATTAGCTGGAAGCTGACAGAAGTGGAGGAGTTGGGATTCGACCCCAGGCATGGTGATACAGAATGTAGGTGTCGCAACCACATGGCAACTTAACTGCTTTGTGAAATGCCTACCCTTCTTTTCTGATCTTTAGTATTCAATATTGAGTTGTCAGCAGATCAGACCTAGAACTGATAATTCATAAAATATAGGTGCAAGGTCATATTCATAGTTGTTTTGGTCAAATCTTTGTTCTTTTTTAAATATATATATATATATATATATATTTAATATATACTATATAACAGTTGTCACTGTTTGCAGACAACATTATCTTGTATGTATATATATATAATATATATACATACAATACATATATATATACACACACATATATATATACATATATATATAAATATATACATACAAGATAATGTTGTCTGCAAACAGTGACAATTTGACTTCCTCTTTTCTAGTTTTGATGCCTTTTATTTCTTTCTCTTGTCTGATCACTCTGGCTAGGACTTCACATACAATGTTGAATAAAAGAGGTGAAAATGGGCATCCTTGTCTTCTTCTAGATCTTAGGAAGCTTTCAGCTGTTCCCATTCCGTGGTGTCAGCTCTGGGCTTGAAACACGTGGTCTGTCTGATGTTGAGGAACATTGCCTCTGTACCTAATTTGTTGAGATTTTACCTTGAAGGGATGTTGAATTGTATCAACTGCTTTTCCTGTGTCTCTTGTGTTGAGATATGGTTTTGTTCTTCATTCTCTTGATGTGGCATATCATGTTTGTTGATTTGTACATGTCCAGTCATTCTTGAATCCTGCTTGACCATGGTGAATAATCCTTTTAATGTGCTGGTGGATTTTCATTTAGTATTTTGTTGATGATTTTTGCAACTATGTTCATCAAGGATATTGGTCTGTAGCTTTCTTTTATTTGTTGTGCCCTTATCAAGTTTTGGGGATGACTGAGCTTTCTTATGGCTTAGTACCAACACAGATTATTACTCAAGAAGATAAATTAGATGGCAATCTCCATGAATTCAGTTTTTGAAGTTTAGCTATTTTTAAAGCTAACATGTAAAGTTCTAGAATGGATTTGAATTTTATTTAACCCATTATGAAGACCACTTTATTATTTCCTACTTTTCATTTGAGAGACAGGCTTTAAAAAATTCTTATATTTTTACTCATGCTGATGAGCTCACAAAACACTGGACCTTACTTAAATAGAAGTGTGAGCTTTGTTCGTAACGTCCATAGTCTCTCTTCAATGGCTGTTTTGGATATATATATATATTTTAAAGATTTATTTTTTATTTATTTGAAAGACAGAGTTATAGAGAGAGGTAGAGACAGAGAGAGAGGTCTTCCATCTGCTGGTTCACTCCCCAGATGGCTACAACGGCTGGAGCTGTGCTGATTCGAAGGCAGGAGCCAGGAGCTTCCTCCAGGTCTCCCACGTGGGTGCAGGGGCCCAAACACTTGGGCCAACTTCCACTGCTTTCCCAGGCCATAGCAGAGAGCTGGATCGGAAGAGGAGGAGCGGAACTTAAACAGGCGCCCATATGGGATGCTGGTGCTTCAGGCCAGGACTTTCAACCCACTGCACCACAGCGCCAGCCCCTTGGATTTATATTTTTAATACAGAATCTTACCCCAAAGGGAGGACCGTCACACCATTAGTCTTATTAACCTTGGAGAACAGTAAAGCCATTGAGACTGCTCTGAGGAACAGAAAAATCAGTGTGCATTATATATGATACTTGGATCTGCTGTACGAGGAGAAAAAAAAATTGGAAATGAAATAGAAACTGCGTTGAGATAATAAGAGCTCCGACTGAATTCCTAATAACTAGGAGATTTGTTTAGGTTTGACATGTGAGATTTAAAAGTTCCCTTATGACCAAGTTGACATTTGAGGAGAGAGAAACCATTTGAAGGAGTTAATTGAAATTTTAATTAGTGCCTTTTTAGCTTCTGTGGCAGAGGGTTTAAACTCTCTTTCCTCCCGATCCTGTGCCACTTCCATTCTCTCTGTCCCCTCCATCCTTCCCTCCATCTTTCCCGCTCTCGGCCTGCCTTTTCTTCCCCTCTTTTTCTGCGTGTGGGTTGTGGCGTTGCTTCCGTGGGTCTCCTGTCCGGATCCTAACAGATGCGAGCTGTGGCCCTGAGTCAAGCCATGGTGCGCGCTAGCCCCGGTGTTTATGCTGCCTATTAAAGGCATCTCTTTCTGGAAGTGCCTAGGGAGTTAAATGATCTCTGACAGCTGTGAGCTACAGGAAAAAAGGAGCCTATTGTTCAAAGAGCTGCCTTCCATATTGCTCAACACTGGAGTCCACGGCATGGCCAATATTAATTGGTCGTAAACTGAACAGGAGCTGGCTTTTCTGCTTTCCCTCCACCGCCTCCAGTCCGTTTTCCCACCGCCTCCTCCCGAGTTCTAGCTTCTAATGGTTTGCTTCCGTTTGCCTTAGATCGTCCCTAAGACTCATGGGAATGCTATTTTCTGCTAATACATTTTTCTGTTTTAAATCAAAGTGGATGCAACTCAGACCCGTAGAGGCAACCTTTCAGAACTTTGTAGCGTACAATCTGTGGAGGCCCTTGGCGTTCCCGCTGGGCTTCCTAGGCGTCTGTCTTTGTAAGTCATAGAACACCCTTCTGTGTCCTTAACATTTCCTTCTGGAGCATGTGTGGTCATTCTCAAAGGCAAGCTTTACCAGTCCCTGGGGATTTGATGGCTAATTGGTGGGGAGACGAGGAACAGCATGGGATCATGTGAGCCTCTCAGATTGGAAGACTCTTACAGTGCTTCATCAACTTGGTCCTATCTCTAATGTTCTCGCTAATCTTATCCATGATCCACACCCAGTGTGTCTGATAGTCCAGACTCATGTTCCACTTTCGTTTTAGGACCAACATGGGTACTTCCGTAGCATTTAAATCCATATTTTGAGAGTTCATATATATAAATAGACAGATAGATCGCAATTCAGATTTTAGATAATTTTATTACTTCAAATGATAACGTGAATTATAGATGATCCTAAATACGGCTGATTATCTGTATCTTTTCTATAATTTTACAAATATGAAGATGTGTTTAGAATGTCAGCTGTACTGTTTCTGACTATACTCTTTGCAGGCTATCCCACATGATTTATGCCTAGTTATGCCAGTAGATTCATATTTTTGAATGGCTGTATAGACATTTGACATGTATCAACTTGATTTCCTTACTGAGGTTGTAGGCTTCTTCTTGAAGATTGAGACCATGGCACTTAAGTTTACCATCCTCCCCACCTCGGGTCCGATTCAGGGATGAATATACTGCAGGCTCAGTGAATGTTTTGAGTGATGAAAGCTAAACTCTGAGGCCTTCACTAAAAGACAGAGTTGGCCAAGCAGTTGGCAAAGCACCTTGTCTCTGTGTTCAGCACGAGAGGCAGAAGATGCTGGTGACAGGATATACAGCACTTATGCCAGAGTGTTCCACCTGCCTAACTTTTTTCACTTGACCCCTTTGCATTTGTTCTTCTGTGAATTGCCCACTCATAATATTTTTTAAAGAGATGTATTTATTTATTTGAAAGGCAAAGTTACAGAAAGGCAGATATAGAGAGAGAAAGAGAGAAGTCTCCCATCTGCTGGTTCACTCCCCAGATGGCCACAATGGCTAGAGTTGGGCCCATCTGAAGCCAGAAGCCAGGAGCTTCTTCCAGGTCTCCCACGTGGGTGCAGGGACCTAAGCACTTGGGCCACTTCCACTGCTTTCCCAGGCCATAGCAGAGAACTGGATCAGAAGTGGAGCAGCCGGGACTCAAACCAGAACCCATATGGGATGCCAGCACTGCGGGTGGCAGCCTTACCAACTATGCCATGGTGCCAGCCCTGCCCATTCATAATCTTGTTATTGATGTATTGTTATGAATTTTAAAGTATTGATTTGTAGGAATTCTTTACATAGTAAAGATGAAATCTTCTGTTTACTATACAAACATTTTCTTCCAGGCTGTTGCTTCCTTTTGAGATTTCATTTATGTGTCTTTTGCCATCTAGAAGTTATAAATTTTTTGTTGTCATTCCTGTTCATTTCTTTCCTTAGCAAGTAGGTCTCTCTGAGTTCTAAGTTTAATGTCATGCTTAGCGAGACCCAAGGGAGAGGTCCCAGGTGTAGCTGAGTAATCTTTTAATGAATCGATGTTCTGTGGAGCACACATTTGAGCGAGAACTGTGTGCCAAGCTCCAGGACAAATGCTGAGTCAGAGCTTGTCCCTCCCCTCAGAGAAGTCTGTTGTGGGAGGCATTCAAAGCTGTGTGTAGCTCTGATGCTATATGGGGAGTAAGCATAGGGTACTACTGAGGGAAGACTAGGAGGCCGTATTACAAAGTCCTCCCTGGAATAGGAGGAAGTGGAAGAATTCACTGTTTCATACTGTGACTTAGCAGGCTAAGCTGCCAACTGCAACACCAGCATCCCATTGGAGCGCTGGTTCAAGTCCCCGTTGCTCCACTTCTGATCCAGCTCCCTACTCAGGTGCGTGGGAATGTGGTGGAAGATGGCCGAAGTCCTTGGAACCCTGCACCTGCATGGGAGACCCAGAAGGGGCTCTGGTCTCCTGGCTTTGGCCCCAACCAGCCCCAGCCATTGCAATCTCTCCCCCTCTCTCTCTCTTATAATCTTTGCCTTTCAAATAAATAAATCTTTAACATAAAATTGGAAGAATTCCCAAGTGAGCCATGTTCTAATTTGGGTTCAGAAAGATGAACTGGAGCTGCCTATCAGAAAGACTCCCTCTGATGGGTCTCAATTAATGTTTCTGTCCGGTGCGTCTCTACTTAACATCTCCATTTATCACACAGCGAGGCACTGAGGCCTTTCTGAGCCCAGGAATCCCCCTCCTAGGTTACAGGGATCACCAGGTTGAACCATATCCACATCTGCATTTGACTGAGTCCAGCCAGTGGTGGACCAACTTCCTGTTATTTAACTTCTTTAATCTCAATTTTTGAGTGTGTCAACTGGATTAGACGCTCTTACGAGGGGTTTTCAGAAAGTTTGTGGAACATGCATAATGTAAAAAGATCTATTCACCAAATACATTTATCTTTGACTGACAGTTTCCATAAACTCTTTGAAGCATCTTTAGTTGCTCCACGTAATTGGAACATTTCAAATACGGAAGGAATGAAAAGCTCTTTGTACACCCCAGTTAAGCGCTCAATAAAATTTTGTTCCTCCGCTTCCCCTTGAACTTTGCCTAGAGTACAACAAACTTCATCCTGATCATTTGAAGAATTCCTGGATCCATTCACAGACAAGGTAGAGAGCTTGTTTTAAGAATGATCTTGAAGCTGTCACTGATGGACTATGTTAAAAGTGTAGACTGAAAACATTAGAGTCCTATCTTTCACAAATATGAAATACAACATTAATGATGCCCCACCCTAAAGACAAATATCAGATCTTTCTCCTCTACGCGAAACACCTTTCCTTCTTGTTTATTGCATTCTGCTTCTCAATATGATGGTGTTCTTGGAAGAATGTGTGCAGGTTACTGCAGAGCCTTTTACGGATTCTCTCGCTCTCTTTCTCTCTCTCCCCCTCCCATGCACGCGTACACCACTATTGTGCGCAGTGTACAAGGGAGCTTCAAAATGTTTGTGGACATTTTGCACTGTTCTTTTTTCCTTAGTATTTATTTATTTGAGAAGCAGAGAGAGAAAGAGAGAGAGACAGAGAGAGAGAGAGAGAGACAAAGAGAGTTTCCATGCACTGGTTCACTCCCCAAATGGCCCAGCCAGCTGAAGCTGGGAGCTGGGAATTCAATCCAGGTCTCCCACAGGCTACCTGGGACAGAAGTCCTTGAGCCCTCAGCTGCTGCCTCCCAGAGCGCACATTAGCAGGAAGCTGCTCTCAGGAGTGGAGCTGGGAGTCAAGCGCAGGCACTGCAGTGTGGGACATGGACATCTCAGCCCAGCCCCCCTGCTGCCTTTGGTAATGTACTTCCTTTCCTGACTCCCGCCCTACAACTTCAGACTGGGATTGCTCCTTTGTAAGAAATTTCAGGCACATGGAATTGTAGGAATCTTTTTTTTTTTTTTTTTAAGGAGGGTTACAGAGAGAGAGAGAGAGGAGAAAGAGATGGAAAGAGAGAGAGAGAGAAAGAGAGAGATCTTCCATCAGCTGGTTCATTCCCCAAATGACTGCAAAGGCCAGGGCTGAGCCAGACCAAAGCCAGGAGCCAGGAGCTTCATCCTGGTCTCCCACGTGGGTGCAGGGGCCCAAGAACTTGGGCCATCTTCAGCTGTTTTTCCCAGGGGCATTAGCAGGGAGCTGGATCAGAAATAGAGCAGCAGGGACTTGAACCAGTGCTCATAAGATATGTTGGCATTGCAGACTTTGGCTTAACCTGCTTTGCCACAACACTGGACCCCATAGGAGTCTTTTGTGTTTTATGCCACTACCTTTTGGGACAGTTTGTTGTGTAACAATAGGTGAATGCAACACAGTCAGCCTTCTACACCTGTAGATTCCAACAACCAAGCATCAAAAATATTTGGGAAAAATATCATATCTATGCTGAACATGAACAGACACTTTTTCTGGCCTTTATTCCACGAACAAGATGGAATAATAGTTATGTATATGGTATTTACAATGTGTTAGGTTTTAATAATTTAGACATGCTTTAAAGTATATAGGAGGGTGTGTGCACATTTAATTCAAATACTACTCCATTTTGGATAAGGACCTTGAACAGGAATGGATTTTTTTTTAAGATTATTTATTTATTTGAAAGTCAGAGTTACACAGAGAGAGAAGGAGAGGCAGAGACAGAGAGAGAGAGGTCGTCCATCTGCTGGTTCACTCCCCAATTGGCCACAAAGGCTGAGATGTGCCAATTCAAAGTCAGGAGCCAGGAACTTCTAGGTTTCCCATGTGAGTACAGGGGCCCAAGGACTTGGGCCATCTTCCACTGCTTTCCCAGGCCATAGCAGAGAGCTGGATCAGAAGTGGAGCAGCCAGGACTCGAACCGGTGCCCGTATGGGATGCTGGCACTGCAGGTGATGGCTTTACCCACTACGCCACAGCACCGGCCCCAGGAGTGGATTTTAATATCTGTGGGGGAGGGGCTGTGGTCCTGAAACCAATCCCCCCTGATGGTGATGGACAACTGTCTTTCCCCTCCCCACTTTCTAGGCTTAAAGTAGGCCCAAGACACTGCTTATCAGAGTTGGAAGATCCCTCTATGCCTTGTAATGTGACGACGTCAAGGGCCAGACACATTTCTAGAATAGAATAGAAGAGTTCGACTCATTTCCATGAAACGCGGTTCGCTCCCGAGTGTGACTTGCTCTCTGGCTTTGCTGCCGCACACACTGCCTTTACACGGGGAGTGACCCAAGTCTCACCCATCCACCTGCTGGTGGCCAGTCCCAGCCGGCAGCTTCATGTTCTTACTCCAACTAGCAGGAGACGGGAGGTCAGTCCCATCGGCAAGTGGGAAGCTATCATGCGTCCACATTTTCAGGGAACCCTAGACTTTGAAGATTCCTTCAGGATTTTGGGAGTTTCATATTTTTATTTTATGTCAAACCAAATAGCCAGACACTGGAGAGGAAGGATTGATCAGGAAAATGAGCCCTTGTCAAGAGGCTTGCTTTCTCTTTATAGCGAAGTCGTAACCAAACCATGCAGACAAAAATCTATGAGAAAGTCTGTGGCTGGAAATAAAGGTGAACTCAGACAAGGGTCCAGGAAGTTTGGAAGCAAAAAAAAGGTAAGATCAAAAGAAAACATTTAGTCTGTTGTCACCTCCGGTTTCCAGCAAACACAACTAAATGCACGAGAAAAATGGGGTTCACTCCAGAAATGGGGTTTACTCATTGGCCCCTCAGAGCTGAGGAGGATCGCTCCAGGGCACTGGCAAAGTCTGGAAGCTGAAGGCAATGCTGGCCTGCAGCTCCACCCAGAAATGTAAATTACTTACCTGGGAAAACCCATTGGATCATGGGAAGACAAACTCAACCTAACTGGGAAGACACTGCAGTTACAAGTGTACCTCTTAGCTTGCAAGCTATGTTGCAGCCCACAGCCTCTGACCTGTTACTCCCTTACAGCATATAGCCACAGTAGTCAGCATTAGTTGTGCCACCTGCCTACTGCTGTCCTGCAGCCTGTTCAATAAATCTCGCTCTGCTCGCTCTATTTTTTTTTTTTAAGTTTTAGATGTTTGCAGAGGATGTAATTTGTGGAGGGCATTGCACACGGGGAGGAGGCCACCTGGATACAGTCACAGGGCAATGGGGGTGAGATTACAGCACCCCACGGAGTTAGAACAGTGCAAGGGGTTATCTTACCTGTCCTGGATACAGAATGGATGACTTGCTCACTACTCTCTCCTTGGAAGAGCCGACCTGAAGCGTTTGGAGGCCGATTGCGTGGTGTTCTTTCGCTAGCAGGAAGGCTGTGCTGGTCACCTGGACACCCTTCTCACCGGACGCCCACTTGGTGTGGCCCGTGCCAGTGACGTTCAGGAAATGCCACCAAGACCCATTGCAGTGGACTGAATCTTGAACCTAGAGTGGGGGCCATCATTAGGCTGATGTGTGTGTGTGTGGCTCCCTCCTGAGGGCTTGGGTGTGGCCACACCCCCTTTCCTCTGTGAGCTGCTTCTGTCTTCTGTCACCTTGCATTTCCCTGTCCATCACCATTGGGTCCACACCTGACAGGCAGCAGAGCTGTTAAGACTATGGAACTCACCTGTGTCTGACAGATTGCGCGAGGTTCAGTGTCACTGCCTGCTCTGTCACTGTCACAGAATACCTGAGCCTGAGTCACTTCCGGGGAAAAGGCTTAGGGTTCAGGGTATCGGGAAGTCCAAGAGCTCGGTGAGTGTGGCACCTGGCAGAGCCCCATGCTGCTTTCACACATGGCGACAAAGCAGAAGAGCAAGCCAGCTGGTGTGGAGAGGCAGAACAGGAGGGGGTGGCCTCACTGGTAACACCCTGCTGTCCTGGTAACTCATCCAGTCCCACCAAGCACTGACTCCCTCCCTCTCTCAAGAATTAACCCAGTCTTTTAATTAATTTATTATTTTTTTTTATTTGAAAGAGTTACAGAGAGGGAGAGAGAGAGAGAGAGAGAGAGAGGTCTTCCATCCTCTGGTTCACTCCCCAGATGGCCGCAATGGCTAGAACTGGGCTGATCCGAAGCCAGGAGCCAGGAGCTTCTTCTGGGTCTCCCACGTGGATGCAGGGGCTCAAGCACTTGGGCCATCTTCCACTGCTTTCCTGGGCCACAGCAGAGAGCTGGATCAGAAGTGGAGCAGCTGGGACTTGAACTGGTGCCCATATGGGATGCCAGCACTGCAGGCGGCGGCTTTACCCGCTATGCCACAGCACTGGCCCTAAGCACTTCATTTTTCAATGACCTAGTTTCAGGTTGAAACAGGAGTAATTTATAGACTAAATGCTGCTCGGACATCTTTTTGTCATGCAAGAGTTTTGTTTTTTCCTTTGATCCTTTCCAATCTCCTATTATCCAAGGACTTCCTGGTTGAGAAAAAAAAAAAAAAGCAGTTTACAAAGAGGCAACTCAATGCTGTTCCTGGTAACTCAATGCCGTCACTTTGCAGTATTAATGCCAGATTTTTTCCCTTCCACTGTGTGAGGATACTTCAGAGAGTATGTGGGGAAAATGGAATGAACAGATAAGTTTATTTTGGTGCAAAACTTTTTTAAATCCAAGCACTTTCCATGGCTTTTTTTTTTTTTAAGACTCCTAATATGGGACCCACTGACTTAGGTGGCTGATACTAGTGAACACACAAGGCAGGACAAGAAGCAAGTAGCAGTTTTGTGACCCCTGGGAACCCTGAATTCCTGGGCTGATGGAGAGCGGCTAGGACATGCGGCGCGCTCAGCCGTGGTGTCTGTGGTCTTACGTGTCTCTGCTTTTTGTCCTTTGGAAGAATCTGTGCTCTTCGGTTGAAATATTGTTTTGTGTTTGAGCCAAATCCCATCAAGCCTTCTTTTAAAAATAATGAGTTGCAGTCATTTTCTTTAAAAAGGACAAAGAAAAGGCTAATCAGTCAAAGTGATACGGAGAGGAAAATTGGCATACATATGTCAAGTGATTCAAGCCCCTTGGCAAGCGAGGGCTCTCTCCAACAGGCACAGGCTTTACAAGATAGAGTTAATTGGGAGCTGGGTGGGAGTTTGGCTGCCATCCAAGCCAGAGCAAGCCCCAGGGGAGAGGTGTGTGTGAGAAGAGGGGGCACGGGGCAGGCTGGATACCTGAGCACTCAGGAACAAAGGTTTCCAGGGAGAAAGTATCCTTGTCTTCCACAAGGACCAATTAGGGAGGGCGACAAAACTTACACCACTGCTTCCCGACTCATTAATTTTTGCCTGTAGAGAATATGTATCCCCCCTGCCCCCGCCCCCATCACACAATTGTGTGCTTAGAGTGTGCGCTGCCCCCATAGGAAGCCCATGATGCCATGGGTGATGGAAAGGTGGAATGCCAGGAGGGACCTCCAGTCTTCTGGGAACACTCTTGGCCAAGTGTGGAAGCCAAACTCGAACCCCACACACGCCTCCTTATTGCTGGCCGAACGCCTTAGCAAAGACCCTGTCTCCAAATACAGTCAACAATCTGGAACTCTGAGGTTAGGATCTCAACACCCAAATCCGGGGGGAGAGGGGACAGAGTTCAGCCCATAGCAAGGTGTGATAAGGGACATCAAGAGCATGGGAGGCCACCACAGCCTGACCTACTGTGGCTTCCTCATCTGATACAACGCAGCAGCCACCATTCTATTTTTCTAGCCTTATTTCATGGTCTGTTTTTCTTGGAGCTTGTTAATCCGTTTTCCACCGCTATTAACACAGTCCCAAAGATTGGCTAAGTCCTAAAGAACAAAGGTTTACTTTGGCTCATAGCTCTGGTCCAAGGTAGAAGGGCTGCATCTGGGGACGGTCCTGTGCCTGCAAAGAGAGGGGGTGTTTATATAAGATAGAGCTGACCCACACCCAAGGCAAACCATGAATCCGCCGATACCAGGAATGGATTAATCCTCTCATGAGGATTAATGAGCTTTTCTTAAAGCTTTCAACCCGGTCCTACTTAGTGTCTTGTAATGAGGTCTCAGTGTCAACCTGTGCTTCAGAGGGAACAACAGCAGGAACAACCTTGTTTCTCCGTAACTGCCCCTTAGAAGGTGACCGGCTGTCTACAGGGGGTGTGATGCTGGCCCTCTGTGCTGGCTGCTGTACTTTGACATAGCTGGGGATCCACTCATCATGGTGGGGTGCTCTAGAGAGGACCCCTAATCTCCCATCCTTGTCTCTTATATGTGCTTGGTTCCCTTTCCCCAAAGTATACACTTTACAATGTTACTCTGATCATACAGTCGAAGCAAGAGTCACGTAACATTTTTAAAAATAATATTCTTGGGGCCGGTGGCACTGTGGCATAGCGGATAGAGCTGCCGCCTGCAGTGCTGGCATCCCACATGGGCGCCTGTCCGAGTCCCAGCTGCTCCACTTCTGATCCAGCTCTCTGCTATGGCCTGAGAAAGCAGTGGAAGATGGCCCAAGTCCTTGGGCCCCTGTGCCCACATGGAAGACCTGGAAGAAGCTGCTGGCTCCTGGCTTCGGATCAGTGCAGCTCTGGCCATTGTGGCCATTTGGGGAGTGAACCATCGGATGGAAGACCTCTCTCTCTCTCTCTGCCTCTCCTTCTCTCTCTGTGTAACTCTGACTTCTTTCAAATAAATAAATAAATCTTAAAAAATAATATTCTTTCCTTGCCTTCGTGAACATGATAATTTCCACGAAGGGACTGAATATGAGGGAACTTCAAAAAGGCCGTGAACAAATGGACTTAAGTGATAAATGTATATGGTGCAGAAATTTTTGAGATCTGTGCATGTGAGAGGTCTTCCAGTTAAGTTCATGTAAAGCGTGTGAGTTATGGAAAAAGCCATGCATGGATCTCAAGATTCTTTGCACAAAAATAAGCTTATCTTTTCATTGCATTTTCCATGAACTTTTGGAAAGAACCTAGTGTTGGTATTTCCTTTCCAATTCACATGTTGGGGCTCTATGTGATTGCACGTGATATTTGGTGTTGGCTCATGGGACCCTCATGGTGGGATCAGCGGCTTTATAAGAAGAGAGGGAGATTTCTCTCAGGAACACAGGGGAGAAATCGTATGAGGGCAGGGTAGGAAGGTGGCCATTCGAAAGCCAGGGAGAGTCCTCAGCAGACTGTTGGCACCTTGGTCTCAGAATGGTAGCCTTCAACCCTGTAAGACAATGAATGTGTCTTGTGTGATCCACCCTTTGTGTGGTGCTGTGTTATAGCAGACCAACTCGCTTTCTTTTCTTTTATTTTCTTTTTTTAAAAAGATTTATTTATTTATTTGAAAGTCAGAGTTACACAGAAAGAGAAGGAGAGGCAGAGAGAGAGAGAAAGATCTTCCATCCACTGGTTCACTCCCCAGATGACTGGAGTTGCATCGATCCAAAGCCAGGAGCCAGGAGCTTCTTCCAGGCCTGTCACATGGGTGCAGGGGCCCAAGGACTTGGGCCATCTTCTACTTCTTTCCCAGGCCACAGCAGAGAGCTAGATCGGAAGTGGAGCAGCCAGGACATGAACCGGCGCCTATATGGAATGCCAGCACTGCAGGTGGTGGCTTTACCCTCTACGCCACAGTGCTGGCCCCCCAACTTGCTTTCTTAAAGGAAGAGTAGCACTTCTAGGAGAGCAGTAGAGTGAGCAGAGCCAATACTTTTAGAGGAACTGATGGATCTTGGATGCATTGGATGCCGCTCGTGTTACAGACATTCCTGATTTCTCTAAAGAGCACTGATCTTTTTCCTCTGCAAGGCTTAGAAGTTACAGTTCTCCACCAGGATGCACAAACTCACTCAGCACTCATGTGATCATGGCACAGGGATCAAGTTCTTCGACAAGAGCTGATGCAAGGATCTGTCCCAGGCACCTGCCGTGGTCCAGATGGAGACACCTCGTCCTGTGCCTCATGGTGTTGCGCTCAGCAAGTTCCTTCTCTGGCCACCAGGGCGGCGCTCCCACCAATTGGGATTGAGGGATTGAGGGTCTGGCTATCTCAAAGTGTTTCCCGTAAGATGCTGTATCCCTTGATGCTATCTATGAACTCTGCAAGCCCAAGTTGTGCCTGGTGGGAGCTGATGGCAGGAGGGGATATTAGACACAGGTGGACAGCTTAGGAAGGTGACTTGTCCATGTCCTCGACTCTGCTCTGTCTCATGCAGCCTTTGACTGACTGACCACCTGCCCTTGACTGGAGGGGAAGGTCATGGCTCAGCTACCGCTGTGTTTGGGTTCTTCCATCCTACTCCTGGAGAGCAGTGCCTAGGAGGAGAGAAGAATGAGCTATGGCGGAAGTGAGTGTGGAGGAAGGTGTGGATGGACATCTCATACGCAGGGTGCACAGGCGGCCCCTCAGGGGCTGATTCCACCCTCTTTTGTTGTCAGAGGCAGTGGGAGCAGGGAGCGGTTTCAATTTTTTTTTTTTTAAATTTTTTTGACAGGCAGAGTGGACAGTGAGAGAGAGAGACAGACAGAAAGGTCTTCCTTTACCATTGGTTCACCCTCCAGTGGCCGCTGCGGCCAGCGCACCATGCTGATCCAAAGCCAGGAACCAGGCGCTTCTCCTGGTCTCCCATGGGGTGCAAGCACTTGGGCCATCCTCCACTGCACTCCCGGGCCACAGCAGAGAGCTGGACTAGAAGAAGGGCAACCGGGACAGAATCCGGCGCCCCGACCGGGACTAGAACCCGGTGTGCTGGCGCTGCAGGCGGAGGATTAGCCTAGTGAGCCGCGGCGCCGGCCAAGGGAGCGGCTTCTGCTCCTCTGTGTCCAAGTCCTACTGTAAGGCTCTCTGGCTTGCAAAGACTTCGGTCACCTGCTGACTTCTGCTTCTTCATCTGTGACATGGGAGACTTGTCTTTCACACCAGGCTCACGGGGTTGTTGTGTGGTTTAGATGAGAATATATTTGTTCTTTGGGCACATACATGTGTTACAGGTATGTATATGTATGTATGTATGCACCTACTACATATATATATATATATATGTATGTATGTATGAGGGTACTTCAAAAAGTTTGGGAAAATGGAATTAAAAGATAAATTTATTTTTGGTGCGAAACAATCTTGAAATCCACGCAAATATTTTCCTAAAATTAATTCTCCATTAGCTTCTTCAAGATCCCTTGTACACATGAATTTCTCATTTTTTGGTCAGCAAAATAAACGTATGTTTTAATTTCATTTTCTATGAGCTTGCTTAAGCTGTGTAGACATATTTCATATGTATATACATGCATGACTTACGCTGTCATCTCCTGGTCATTGTTTTATGTGAAATGCAACCACAATGGGAAACCAAGAGAGAGAAGGAAACTTTGTATGATTACAACTCCCGAAGGGTTCTATGCTTTGGGGAGGATGAGAGTATGGTGACCGGGTGACTTCATTGGTGGTAAAAGGGCTTATGGTTTGACGTATGTTGGTTAATGAATTGCTTCTAGTTTGTTTTCTTTTCTTCTTCTCCTTTTTTTTTTGACAGGCAAAGTGGACAGTGAGAGAGAGAGACAGAGAGAAAGGTCTTCCTTTTTGCTGTTGGTTCACCCTCCAATGGCCGCTGCGGCCAGCACATCTCGCTGATCCGAAGCCAGGAGCCAGGTGCTTCTCCTGGTCTCCCACGGGGTGCAGGGCCCAAGCACTTGGGTCATCCTCTACTGCACTCCCTGGCCACAGCAGAGAGCTGGCCTGAAGGGGGGCAACCGGGACAGAATCTGCCTCCCCGACTGGGACTAGAACCCGGTGTGCCGGCGCCACAGGTGGAGGATTAGCCTAGTGAGCTACGACGCCGGCCCTAGCTTGTTTTCCAAAATCATGTTCTCTGACATGGCGCTTTGTGAGGATGGAACGTTTCCCTGATATAAACAATATTAATAGCAGGTTAGAAACACCAGGGGGAACGAGTAAGCGATGCCTCTCGTGTGTTTTTAATGCTCCTGTCAGGTTAGGATTCCAGAAATATCCACAGAAGTCTTCATCTCCCTCCCCCAGACCCCACATTAAATGTACGCCTCCCGTTGGCTCCGTGCCACTTTTCCTGGTTGGACTTGACTTTGATTGGCTAGGACCTGAGTCTGTTGAACGTGAGTTGCTGGGAGCCAGGAAACCAGAGGTGGCCCCTGTGCCCAGAGGTTCTGGCTGCATGATCAGGTTTACTTTACGATGGTCTCTGTGTAGCCTTGGCGGAGAGCTCAGAATCCTCCCGGACTTGCGCACAGAGGGCGAAGGTGTCTGTGAGTGGGGTCCGTGCCTGGGCTGAGGTCGCTGGAGGCCCCCAGGGGCCTGCTCATCTGACCAGCAGTCAGCAAAGAGGCACCGGGCTCTAACAGAGGACTCTTGAGGACGCCCAGCCAGGCAGAGCCACAGAAGAAAGTGCCGAGGTCCCTGCATCTCCGTGTGAAAGCTTCCTGCTCACCAGGAACTCCTGTTGGAACTTTGTACGAAAGAGAAATAAACTTCTGTTGTATTTGGACATGTGCGTTGAAGCCATGAACTTGGTCTGGTTAACAACCTTTCTATGTTCACTTGGAAACCACCAAGAGCTTGAATAACATCAGAGCTGCACTGGCTATGAGCATCTAGCCTGCTGGATTTTATGACTTTGCCAGGCTGGCTTTGTGGCGTGGCTGGTGAAGCCACCAACTATGAGGCCAGCGTCCTATATGAGCCCATGTTTGAGTCCTGGCTGTTCCACTTCCCATACGACTCCTTGCTAATGTGCCTGGGAAAGCAGCAGCAGGTGGCCCACATACTTGGGCCCCTGTCACCCACAAGGGAGACCCAGATGATGCTCTAGGCTCCTGGCTTCAGACTGGCCCAGTCCCAGCCAGGGTAGCCATTTGGGGAGTGAACCAGCAGATGGAAGATCTGTCTGTGTCTCTGTTTCTTCCCGTCTTTCTGTAACTCCACCTTTCAAATAAATAAATACATTTAAAATTTTTTTAAATGCTCTTTGTGTCTCAGCTGGTGGCTTGGTGCTACTTGGAGTGCTATCGATTTCCGGTTCTGTCACCAAAATTTCCCCTGTTCTCTGTTTAGCTCTGTGCCTACTTGTGTTTATTTTATGCCCATCCAGAAGCGGACAATGATTTTTCTCTTCAAATAAACCCGAGCTTCTGCTGCAATGTTTTAAATACAGATGCTCAAGGCCTTGTCACTCTCTGCCACTCTCTGTCTTTTATTATGTCCCAGCCCGGTCACCAGGTCATTGCTTTCCAAACTGTCTACTCCCAGACGTGACATGCTTTTGTCAATAAAGTTTTATTGGAACACAGCCACGCCCATTCATTCCCACAGTGTCCAGGGCTGCTTGCCCACTGTTGGTATGGCTGACGGGAGCAGCCATGACAGAGCTACCCAGCCCACAGTGCGGAACACAATTGCCATTCAGCCCTTTAGAGACAAGCGCTGCTGAGTCCTGGCCCGTGCGTCTCCACGAGAGGAACACGCACGGGGTCATAGCCGCAGCTCTGCTCTTGTTTGGCCCCACGTTTCTTTTATTCCTCCTTGTGAACCTCTTGAGAGTTTCAAGTATTCCTGGAAAATGTCCTTTCACTTGGGATTTCCAGTTTCCTGTCGTCTCTCTCTCCCTTGCCAAATGCAGACACATTTCTCGCTCTCCACAAACCACCAATGTCCCAGCATCGCTCTCACGGTGGGTCCCGGCCCCAGGAGCTGGAGTTTGCCTTCATTGCTTCTCATATTCCCAGTGCTCTGGCTGACTGCAGGCTTGAAGCTCTGCCTCTCCCTTTGCGAGGGTTGGAATATGGGCTTTCAGAGGCCGTGAGGGAGTCTCCCTCGGGGTGGGGGCTGGCACAGTGGTGCAGCAGGTTTAAGCCTAGCATATCAGAACCCCATATCAACGTTCTGGAGTCTTCAAAGTTCTGGCCACAGCAGAGAGCTGGATTGGAAGTGGAGCAACCGAGTCTCGAACCGGTGCCCATATGGGATGCTGGCACTGCAGGCGGCAGCTCTATCCACTATGCCACAGCACCGGCCTCTCTGCTTTTGATCACTTTCCCTACAAATGCACCTGGGAAGGCAGCAGATGATGGGGTACATAGGAGACCTGGATGGCTCATGGTTTCAGCCTGGCCCAGCCTCAGCTGTTTTGGGGAGTGAACCATTGGATGGAAGATGGATCTCTCTCTCTCTCTCTCTCTCTCTCTCTCTGCTGCCAGCTCTCCAGGGACCCTATTTTTTCCGTATACACATGCACACCATGTATGGTAACGCAGCGACCAGCCTCCCAGCCACTGGGAAGGCTCATGCCTACCCACCCCCCCTCCTTTAGGTGTGCAAATAGCTCAAGGAAGGATCATTTGAAAGGCCTTTAAAGACTGATTTGTAAATAATCTAAGACCTAAGACAGAGCAAGTTAAATATTTATTTGAAGATTATGTCTCTAAGGAGGGATTGTTGAAAATTAGCGAGTGCTTTGCCATCTTGGGTTCCCTCCCGCGCTGGAGGGCATGGGAGTTTTACGGCTGTGTTTGACAGCCAGAATGAGCCTCTGTAGATTTAGTGGTTGCTTGTAGTGGCATTTACGTGTTTGAATGAGCTGCGCAAACAAGAGGGAGGTGCCGGCGCTTAATTAACTCTGAGAATCGCTCCACTCACACTTCTGTACTCAGGAAATGCTGGTCAGAGGACCATCCACAGGTTGTTTAAAGAAAGCAAAGCCACTCAGAAACCTTCCCCTTACCAGGAAAGGTTTGGAAAATACAGCGTTTTGCGCTCTGGCCACTGCAGACTCTGCATCTCCAGGGATAGGCTCCTTCCGAGTGGAAAACGTGTGCAGGCATGGATTTTCCTTCAAGGTTTATTTATTTATCTGAAAGGCAGAGCAATAGAAAGAGCGGGGAGAGACAGGGAGAGAAAGAGATCTTCCACCTGCTGGTCCACTCCCCAAATGGCCACAAGGGTTGGGGCTGGTTTAAGCTGAAACCTAGGTCTCCCATGTGGGTAGTAGGGACCCAAGTCCTTGGGCCATCATCTGCTGTTGCATTCCCAAGAGCTTCAGCAGGAAGTGAGGCAGCTGGGACTTGAACGGGTGCTTCCATATGGGCTGCTGGCATCACAGGCAGTGGCTTTACCCTCTACACCACACACTGTCGTTGGCCATGACTTTCTGGATGAGAAAATCAGTAGACCATCAGTCCTCAGGCTAACGTCACTCATTCAATCACCAGAAGCTTTCTTTTTTTAAAATTAATTAATTTGAAAGGCAGAGTTACACAGAGGCAGAGAGAGAGAGAGAGAGGTCTTCCATCAGAGAGTTCACTTCCCAGTCGGCCACAATGGCCAGAGCTGGGATGATCCAAAGCCAGGTCTCCCACATGGGTGCAGGGGCCCATGCACCTGGGCCATCTTCCACTGCTTTCCCAGGCCATAGCAGAGAGCTGGATCAGAAGTGGAGCAGCTGGGATTAGAACTGGTGCCCATATGGGATGCTAGTATCACAGGCGGTGGCTTTACCCACTACACCACAGTGCTGGCCCCATCACCAGACCTTTTTTTTTTTTAAAAGGTTTTATTTATTTATTTGAGAGGTAGAGTTATGGACAGTGAGAGCGAGAGACAGAGAGAAAGGTCTTCCATCTGATGGTTCACTCCCCAAATGATTGCAATGGCTGGAGCTGGGCCGATTTCAAAGCCAGGAGCCAGGAGCTTCTTCTGGGCCTTCCACACAGGTCCAGGGGCCCAAGAAGTTGGGCCATCTCCTATTGCTTTCCATAGCAGAGAGCTGGATTGGAAGAGGAGCAGCCGGGGCTAGAACCAGCACCCATATGGGATGCCAGTGCTGCAGGCGGAGGATTAACCTACTGCACCACAGCACTGGCCCCAACTAGAGCTTTTAATCAAAGAGAAGAGAGAAGTATGAGAGAGAGGTCATGCACAAACATTCCACGATTGTCGATGCACTGTGACTCACAGGTAGAAGGGACATAGAGGGGACAGTGTCCTTTGGTGAAAAACAACACAAAAAAATAGTACACATTGTGGCAAAACCCAAGTCAAAGCCATGTGAGGGCAGTCCAAAAACTGTGGAAAATGGAATTCAAAGATATGATTACTTGGGTGCAAAAAATTTTGAAATCCATGCATAGAAGGATCATCCAAAGGCTCAAGGAAAGTGCATATGATAGCAAACTATGCACGGATTTGAAGGTTGATTTTGCACTAAAATAAACTTTTTTTTTTTTTTTTTGGACAGGCAGAGTGGATAGTGAGAGAGAGACAGAGAGAAAGGTCTTCCTTTGCCATTGGTTCACCCTCCAATGGCCGCTGCGGCCAGCGCATCTCGCTGATCTGAAGCCAGGAGCCAGGTGCTTCTCCTGGTCTCCCATGGGGTGCAGGGCCCAAGCACTTGGGCCATCCTCTTCTGCACTCCCGGGCCATAACAGAGAGCTGGCCTGGAAGAGGGGCAACCGGGACAGAATCTGGCACCCCAACCGGGACTAGAACCCGGTGTGCCGGCGCCGCAAGGCGGAGGATTAGCCTGTTAAGCCACAGCGCCGGCTGCACTAAAATAAACTTTGACTTTTAACTGCGTTTCTCCAGTGAGTTGTTGAAGTACCTCTGTATGGTCTCGTGGCCCAAGGGCAGGGGAGAGCTGGGGAGAGGGCTCAGAGACTGCCTGGGGTGTGCTGTGAGGCACTTCAAGAGGCACCCAGCCCAATGGCAAAGCTGCAGGCACCTCTTCCCTGCCTGATTACCCATTGCCCCAGGGATTGCCCATTGCCCCAGGGAAGCAAACAACGTCCAGGCGCTGGCTCTCCTTACTGAGCTCCCTCCCCCAGCCCCGGGATGCCACTGCCAATCCCTACTGGGTCCTGCAGTCCTTGCTCTTCCTTCTCTCTCTCTCCTCCAAGGCATTGCTACAGCCTACTCTTTGTGCACGGGAGAGAAGTGGAAGGAGTTTCCGCTTGCACGGATATGGCTACAGCGTCTCCTCTGCTTGCTCTGTGGGTGCAGCTCCTGCCGGATGGTTGAGCTCTGGGGCTCTGGTGAGCCCCACTCTGCTCTCAGTCATTCCAGCCTTCCGGGCAAATACCAGGTTTCTGCTCTTAGTAATCTCAGGGTTGCTTCACGTCACCCGTTTGGCTTCTCAACTTTGCCATCACCTCCGTGCTAATCCTCTGCTTTCGATCCCTTTGAGTGCGAAACCTAGATGTGGTTCTGTTTCGTGGACGTGACTCCCACAGCTCCGAGTTCTCCAGGCAGATCTAGGCTTGATGTAGCTTCTGAGCTTCCAAGCCACCTAGGCCACGCGAGCGTCAGGATGTTCCTGGTCGAATGCATTGGACCTCCCTCTCTCAGCGGTTACAGTATCACTGTCCTGGGCTATTGTAATCACCAGCGTCCAGATGTCCAGGTTCTCTATGACCCTTCCCTCTACATCACCCCCTCACTTTCAATACAATGCCAGCCCTCTTGATGACGGTCCCCGGAAGTGGCTATAATCACGCTCTCACAGGCATTCCCACAACATTGCTTCTAGGCTGTAAGCCTTTCTTTTGTTGCCAAGGCTTGGACTGGCCCCTGGCTTATGGCGCCACACTGCCTCTGATCCACACCTGAGCTCCTGGCAATAATAGAAGACAAACACAGCCTCATTCTAGCCACCACGACACAAGACACATTCAACCCTCGCGGCCAATAGGTTCTTCTATGGAGGACACAGTCTTGCTCCCAGGAGATGGTTTTACTCGCCATTTCTCAGGAACACCTGGTGTTTCCCACATCATACTGTTCCCTTCTCCCAGCAGGCCTTTTCTTCTTATTTCTACCTAGCTTCAAGTCTTTGCTTAATGCCAGCTCCCACCTAAAGCCGCTCCTAATCCTCCTATCTGGAACTAATCTCTCCTTCCTCCCTGTGCTCCTACATTTCTTTGTGCAACTCGTTTGCTTCTGACCACATTCTGCCTCCAGTGGGGGGGTGTGTGGCTTACGTTACCCCTGAGAGGTAAGTCCTTTGGATGTGACCCTTGTTCATATCTATAGCTCCTGGTAGATCCACTGAGGTTGGGTGGAAGCCGGGGCACCACCACCCGGTTAAACACATACACCACTGTGGTTTCTGGCATTGCATCCCTTTAAATTCATCTCTGTGTTTTGTCAGCCAATTAGGTTGCTGTTCTTTTTGTAAATTGTCTTGCCTTTTTAACCCAGTCTCCTAAACATAATCACCGCATATGAATTATTTCTTAGACTAGTTTTCCTACACAGGTCATCTGAGCTCCTGTGCACCTGCTAAGTGATTTGCATACATTATTTCATTTCCTTCTCTCAAGGAGCTGCAATTCTCTTGATGTCCTAGATGAGAGAAAAATAAAGCTCCGAGAGACTAACGAGTTTTTGCCAACACTCTACAGCTGTTAAGTCTCCAGGCCAGGATCTGAACCCCGGGTCTATACGACTCTAACTCTGATGTCGTGAAAGAGATCCTTTCCTTCTATGTTGGGGGAGAAAGAAGGTGCCTGCTGAGAAAGTTACAGTCTGCATCCATAGAACAGATGACAGCTTCCATCTGTTATTTCCAGAACAGCCTTGGAACGTCCCCTCTGGTTTTTGGTGATCCACCTTGCTTCGTTTCTCCTCTGGCTTCCTTCATGGTCACACACATACACCTTACTGGAGTACTGTACCCTGGACTCCCAATCTAGGTCCATCGACAGCTCCCTATAGCACACCTGCCCTCACTCCTCGGGAGGCGGATCATCTTACTTTCCAATGGCACGCCATCTTGGAGGCTAGTTAGTCCTTAACAAGAGCCTTGGAGGGTTGCACCCCATCCTGCAAGGACCCAGATCTGGCCATCAGTCTTCAAGACCTGAGTGGTGGCAGAGCTCCTGGCCCAGCCTCCCCGTTGGGACCGAGCAGGCCAGAGCTGTTGGTAATCTCTTTCCCTGATTGCTCCAAGTGCATTGCCAAGTGCGTTGACCTTGAGACACGATGAAAGGTGTAGCTTTTTGGTTAGCTATTTTTCGAGGCCTTGGGATTCTCTTTCCTCCTTTTTTTTCTTCTTTTTTACATTCATAGCCACAGCCCCAAAGCACTGAGATATGGGGGCTCAGAGGCCCTGGAGGCATGATGAGTAAACCTGTAACTAAACTCAAGCACTAGCCCAGGGACAAGAGTGGGGACAGCCACACTCCCTTTTGGCTCCATTTTTGAGAATCCACTCTGTCTTTTTGGCTGTCACCTTTGCCTCTTGTCCTGGAAGTTTCCGCCTCGCTTCTTCCTCTCTCTTGATTTGCCTTCTTGTCTTTTCCAACCTCTCTTAAAAGGCAGAAGGCACACCACACAATCCATCACTGTTGCCCCCCGTCGGAGTTCTTGGCCCCTCCACCCTGGCTGAAAAAGTTCCCTGAATTCTCAGGAACCACCCCCCCCTCCAGCCCCCCAACCCTGCACAACTCCCCTCCACCCCCTCCTGCCCCACTGCCCCCCCCCCCCCAGCCTCCCAGGCATAGCAGCCCAGGTTGGACTCGATTTGGGAGCCCAATTACACACCAGAAAATTAAAGAAAGGTAATAATTGCTTTTAAACACTTCACAAAAGCAAACCTCACCTCGCCAGTTTGTAAAATTGTACTGAGGACTAATTATAAGGCGCTGCTTATGCTGGCCGCTTTGTGTGTGATTCCCAAACCAGAAAGCACACGCCTCCATGGGCATAATTGGATCCCCACGGTCTCCGCCTCACTGTGGCCATGCAGTAGAAGTTTATTTATCCAGTGCTCATTGAAAGAAAAGCTGAATGGAACCAGGGAACTCCTACTTTGCGATAGGATTAGATACCGTGGAGTATTTCCACCCCCCCCCCCAACTCTTTCAAAGTTTTTTTTTTTCCCCCTTTAAGTTTCTAAATCTGCTTGGGAAGAAAAAGTAAATTGCCAGAAGTGAGATTAGTGGGGAATATTGTTCTTAGGACAATAGTGTCTTTATGTCTTCTCTGGTATGAACTCCCTGCTTCAAAAAAAATACAAGGGCTGGAGGTGTAGGGGTTCTTAATTGCTTACATCTGATCAACTGGCAGCAAGAAAAAAAAAAGTAGAAGAAGAAGGAGAAGAAAGAAATGGCATTCAGCTCTGATTTGGCCTGGATCAAGTCCACTTGCTAATCAGAGTTTAATGAGGATGCCACTGGCCCTGTTGTATTTGCGATGCTCGCACTGAGGTCCCTGGCCTTGTGTTTGTGCTGGGAGCCCTCGCGTCCTGCCGCCCCACGGAGCGGGATGCAGGCCGAGATGGAAAAGCCCCGGCCCGGAGAAGTTAATTAAGTTTAGGCCCTTGGCATTCGCAGTCACCGGAACCCACGGTGGGAAGCCTCACCCAGCGGCATGGAGTGCTGAGTGCCCGTCTCTCGTGCGCCCCACGGCAGGCTCTTAACCCCGGGACGGACGGCGCGCCTCTCCCCTCCACTGCCCCAGCTGAATAGCCCCGCAGAGCCGCGGGAGCCTGGGCTACGGCGCAGGGGGTTCGGCCAAGTGGAGGATCCAAGCATCCCGCCTTCCAGGAGCCCAGGGCCCGGCGCAGGCAAGGGCCCAGAGCTGCAAGGGCTGCCACGGAGGCCTAACTGGGGGGAAGCTTGCGTTGTCTTTTGGCTTTGTAACAATGGCCAAACGGTATTCCGTAATCTCTCTCGGGAAACGGCACGGAAGTAGGGAACATCTGTGGTCTCCAGGGGGACGTGGAGCTGGTGATGTGCCTTGTGGGGCTCAAGGATTCCCCAGGAACCCCGCTCCACCGTACCCTTTGTGCATCCACTGAAGCAGTGGCTCAGATCCAAGGACTGATCCTCCCTCCCTCCCTCCCTCCTTCCCTCCCTCCCTCATGTTCCTTACTGTGTTTCTCTAGTGGCTCCAGCAGTGCCTACCAATTCTAGGTACTCAATTAAAATGTATTTGTTCTGGGCCAAGTATGGTGGCACAGCAGGTTAAGCCACCCATTGCCTGCAATTGCAGCATCCCATATGGACACCAGTTCAAGTCCCGGCTGCTCCATTTCTGATCCAGCTCCCTGCTAAGGCTCCTGGGAAAGCAGCAGAAGACACACCCACATGGGAGACCTGGATGAAGCTCCTGGCTTCTGGCTTCAGGCTGGCCCAGTCCTGGCTGTTGCAGCCATTTGGGGAGTGAACCAGCAGATGGAAGACACCTCTCTCTCTCTCTCTCTCTCTCTCTCTCTCTCTAACTCTGCCTTTCAAACAAATAAAAAAATAAATCTTTTTTTTAAATAAAATACTCAATCTACCAATAAAAGAATCCCCTCAGGAAGCAGCTACTTCACTTTGCAGATGTAAAGGTAAGCTTTGAAAAGGACAGGAAAGGTGGCTAAGTTTGCACAATCAATGGTTGCAGGAGAAAGGAGTCCAGGCATGTGTGGTGCCAAGCCTAGGCTTATTCCCAGCATGCCTTGGGCTGAGGCTAATTAGGACAGGTTCCATCAGGAGCCCAGTAATCCTGACAGCCAGTAGCTCCTTGGGACTCTGAATGGGCTCCTTCTCCCCGGAGATGGTGAAACAGGAAGTGTGGGGCGCAGGTGGCCCAGGGCGGGGCAGGTAATCTTCTGAGAGCATTCCTTCTCAGCCAGCTCATCCCTGGTGAACGTCTGGGTGTCTTGAGAGAGGATTTTGCCAGCACCACTGCCCCCTCGTCGGCTGGAGAGCTGACGGAACATGATTTCCTGCTTGACAGTTTGGACTTTCCCTTCCAGACACTCCTTCCCCCAGCCTGGATGTTTGAGAATTCTGCTGTTGGAAGTTAGCGAGCTACCAGGGAGAGATCTTTTTGGGTCTACCACACAATGAGTGGTTGGGGGTAGCTTCATATGTGTCTGAACAAATGAGTGGATGAAACGTGTTACTTGAATTGTGTATTCTGCAGTAACTATAGAGTCGCAACCAGTTGCGAGAAATGATGTAGAGAGATTCCATTTTTCTTGGCTCCTTGCATTTGTGACATCTTGCAAAACTACACAGTACAGTATGACAACCAGGGTGTTGATGCTCATGTGGTCAAAACACAGAGCGCTTCCATTCTCTCAAAGATCCTCCCTGTTGATCGTGGATGGACACATCTAGTCACTTCCTGTCCTCCCCCCCCCCCCCCCCCCGGCTGTCCATGTCCGTAATCTCCTGGCAATTACTAATTTGTTCTCCAGTTTGGTCATTTTCCCATTTCAAGAAAAGGAATCCCACAGCATCTGCCCTGTTGGGATTGGCCTGTTTCACCTCACGCAAATCTGTGGGTGTTGCACAGATCCAAGTGTTGCACAGCTCAGTAGCACTTTCCTTTATTTCTGGGTAGGATTCCATGGTCTCAATGCACTAATAGTTTCACCATTTGCATGTCCCCGGACTTTTGGGCTGTTTGTAGTTTGGGACTGCTTAAGAATACAGCTGTTGAGGACACTGATGTATAGGATTTTTGTGTGAACCTAAGTTTTCATTTTTCTGGGATAAACACCCAGTAGTATAAATGCTAGGACACTTGATTGTTCAGGTTTATTTTTTTTATTTTATTTTATTTTTTTTTCAGAAGCAGCCAAATTATTTTCCAGGGTGGTTGGCACCATTTTACATTTATACTAGAAATGTGTGAGTAATTCAATTTCTTTGTGTCCTTCTCAGCATCTGGTTTTATGGGCATTTTTGTTTGAACCATTCACATTAGATATGCAATGATATCTCCTTGTGGTTTTGATTTGCATTCATGGTGAATGATGGTGAACACTTGTCCTGTGTATCCTCTTTGGTGACATGTTTGCTTCTGATGTTTTCCCATTTTCTAATTGGATTACTTGTATTACTACTGAGTTTTCAGAATTCTTTATATATTCTGGAGTGAACCAACAGAAGGAAGACCTTTCTCTCTGTCTCTCTCACTGTCTATAATTCTACCTGTCAAATAAAAAAAATTTAGAAAAGAGGGGCCAGTCTTGGGGGTGCTGCCTGTGATGCCAGCACCCCATATGGCAGCCGGTTGGAGTCCCAATTACTCTCCTTCCAACCAGCTCCCCGCTAATGCACCTGGGAAAGCAGCGGAAGATAGCTCCAGTGTTTGGGCCCCTGCTACCCCAACGTGGGAAACCCAGATGAAGCTCCTGGCTCCTGGAAAAGCTGGGAACGGTATCTTCTGAACATGGAGGCTTGACAATGGCACCTGCTGTTCTTGCCATAGGAGGAATTCACGTCCTCTCCAGAATCCTCAACATGGGAATTCGTAACCCCAACAAGGGCATCTTCTCTTGTCACATTTTAACTTTCAAGAACCAACTACGCGTTTTTGGACTGATCCTGTGATCCGTCTTGGTGACTTCCAGTGCTGACCTAAGAGCTTCAGCACCCCCTGTCCTCCCCGACTTCCCCCAAGTACTCTTCCTCCTCTGCAAGCCAGCCTGGCAGCTTGCAAGTTGGGGAGCGCATCCTTGGGACCACAGAGTCTGCCTTGCTCTGCATGGCCACTTGAATGAATGCCTCATCTCTGGCGTACGGGCTGTCCAGCACTGAGCAGCCCGCGCGTCATTGTGTTCCAGTAACCTATTCACTGCACAGAATAGGGGTTCCGGGGCACGGCAAATCTGTCGTAGAGCTGAGAAACCACAGAAAGTAAAAAGGCATATCTTCAATGTGATTAAATTAAAAGTGAACGTCGCATCTATAGATTTATGTTTCTATGGTTATTTTTTCAATATTTATTTATTTATTTGAAAGAGTTACACAGGGAGAGGAGACAGAGAGAGAGAGGTCTTCCATCCTCTGTTTCACCCCAGATGGCCACAATGGCTGGAGCTGTGCCGATCCGAAGCCAGGAGCCAGGAGCTTCTTCTGGGTCTCCCATGCGGGCGCAGGGGCCCAAGGACTTGGGCCATCTTCTACTGCCTTCCCAGGCCATAGCAGAGAGCTGGATCAGAAGTGGAGCAGCCAGGACTAGAACCGGCGCCCATATGGGATGCCGGCACTGCAGGCAGCAGCCTTACCCGCTGTGCCACAGTGCTGGCCCTATTTCAGCTTTAGCCTACGCGCAATCCATACACATTAATTTGCATTCTCAAAGACTTCAGAGCCTGATGTACAGCAACGAGAGGCGGCTGTTTTTAAGCCCTGTGAAATGGTGTCTGGTGCAATGATTGGTAGTTATCCAGCATGGAACACGCGTGTTTATATAAAAATAGAGCCGCCCTTCAGACCTAACATTGCTCTGAGTTTTTATCCATTTTGAAAGTCCTTGGCACTACAGTTGGTTTGTAGCATTGGCATCTTTGGGTCCTGAGCTTAAAACATCATCTGAGGGGGTGCAGTGCTGGGACGCAGCGGGTAAAGCTGCTACCTGCAGTGCCGGCATCCTGTATGGGTGCCGGTTCAAGTCCCAACTGCTCCACTTCTGATCCAGCTCTCTGCTATGGCCTAGGGAAGCAGTAGATGATGGCCCAAGTCCTCGGGCCCCTACACCTGGAAGAAACTCCTGGCTTCTGATAAGCACAGCTCCAGCTGTTGCAGCCACCTGGGGAGTGAACCAGCGGATTGAAGACCACTCTCTCTCTCTCTTTCTCTCTCTCTGCCTCTTGGGGGTGCTGCCTTTCAAATAAATAAATAAATAAATAAATAAATCTTTGAAAGAATCATCTGAGGCTCTTTTTCAGCCATACTGTGTACACAATTGACAGAGAAGTAATGGAGAGATAAGTATTGGTGATATTGCAAGTAGTTTTAGTTTCAAGTCATTTCCCCAATAGAGAAATTTTTATATGTGTTTGCATAATTCTATCTTTAGAGCTGGAAAAGATATACAGGGTTTCATCTCTCTCTTTATAGGAATCTCAGAAAGTAATAAGGAGACAAGGCAGAGAGAGAACCCAGTCCACAGTACAGAACAGTGTCCACCAAGCATATTCCCGGTGAGATTTGTTCTCACAATTCTCTTTAGGCATTACATCCAAAAGGAAAGAAAAAAATTTCCTTTTTTGAAAAAAATCGCTTAGTATGAGTGATTTATGAAATCACACTTTGCTCTTTTTTTATTTTAACCATCCAAAACAATGCTAATAAGAAAGTTGTTGGTGCGATGCAAAACTGAGAGTGAGTGTATCACCCGAGAAGACTTGAACAGCAGGTAACAGAAGATTCAACTCAACTGCCTTGAATAAACAGAAACAATATATCGTGTCTTTACACGGAAGTCTAAATGTAGGGCCTAAACTGGCCCCTTTTCTCTGCCTGTTGGCTTGTTCTAAGACCGACTTTCCTCACGGTCACAAGATGGCTGCTACAGTTCCGGGAATCACATCTGACCAACATGATGAGACAGGCATCCTACCTTGGATGGCCTTTAAAACACACACAGTCTTTACTCAAATAAGTAGACCTTTTCTGAAATCACCCAGATTTTTCTTCCTGTCCGTTGGCCAAAATCACATCACATGTGTATGCCTGAAGCCGTTGCTGGCAGAAGGAATGGGGCCTTAAAAGGTTGGAACTATCTCCCCTTGGAATCCAGTGTTAAGACAGAACGAAGTGGATTTCTGAACAAATCTGAATTTCTCAGCAGGGAGAAGAGGGGATTGGCTGTTGGCAAGGTAGGTCATGTTTTATGAGGCTTGAAGGTTATATACTTTGGTGTTGCTCTTTAAGAAAAAGCACACAAAGTAATTAGGAGTGAAAAAAGAGTATTTTCATAGGATGAGAAAAGAAATGGCAAATTATCAAATTTAAAATAAAAAGATGTTAAATGACATATGTCATATTTTAAAAAATAAAATATTTTAAGCAACTGCCTACCACATCTGTCTGGAACTTTTTCCTAAATTTTGAGGGTGGGAGGTGATTAATTACACAGTCTTTGAAAGCCTGTTTCCATGGCAATAATTCTATGTACCATTTTCTATAATGACAGTGGAAAAATAATTTGGCTTTTCTTTAACATGGTAGATAAAAAATCTTTTAAACTGGTAGTTTAAAAAAAAAAAACAATGGCTTTAAGGGGCTGGCAGTGTGGCATAGCAGGGTAAGCCATCACTGGTGGCGCCCGTATTAGATCTTGATTGCTCTGCCTCCAATCTGGCTCCCCGCTAAGGCCACCGGAGAAAGTGGCAGATCATGGCCCAAGTGCTTAAGCTCCTGGCTTCAGCCTGGCCCTGCCCCAGCTGTTGTGGCCATTTGGAGAGTGAACCAGCAGATGGAAGAACTCTTTCTTTCTGTTTTTCCCCCTCTCTGTGCCACTCTACCTGTCAAACAAATAATAAATCTCTGGGGGCCCGTGCTGAGGTATAGCGGGCTAAGCCGTTGCCTGTGGTGCCGGCATCCCATATGGGCGCCGGTTCTAGTCCTGGCTGCTCCACTTCCAATCCAGCTCTCTGCTGTGGCCTGGGAAAGCAGTGGAAGATGGCCCAAGTCCTTGGGCCCCTGCACCCACGTGGGAGACCTGGAGGAGGCTCCTGGCTCCTGGCTTCGGATTGGCGCAGCTCCAGCCATTGTGGCCACTTGGGGAGTGAACCATCGGATGAAAGACCTCTCTCTCTCTGCTTCTCCTTCCCTCTCTGTGTAGCTCTTTCAAATTAATAAATAAATCTTTAAAAAAATCTCTGAAAACAACTTATTTCAGTTTGATGACTTGCTGTTGGTGACATCATGAGATTTTGTATTGTTGCTAAAATTACAGAAACCCCCAGCCAGCGTTTTTCACATAGGAGCTGTAAGATTTCAGGGGGTCTTACACTGCCTTATGTGCTGACTCATCTCGAATACTCCTTTCCTTCGTGGCCCTTAGGAGACAATTTATTCTCGATGTCCTCATCATTACGTGTTACAAGTTTAGCGATAAATTGGGGGATGCCACTATTTTGTGCTAAATCAGCAAGAAATCAAAATTGCTTCTCTTAGGTCCTTGGTGATTCAAATTCTTAACCAGCTATGAAATAATCCAAGAGCTGTTCATGTATTTTTTTTTTTTGCTTATATCACCTAAACTGTTCTAACTGTTCTTAAAGCTCACAGTTCGCTTCCAACCAAAGTGGGTTTCCCCTGAAGTGAGCCATGTAAAGATATTCCTCTTCACCTGGACCACACAGACCTACAACTCAATCTCCCCTTATCAGGGCACCGTAAAATAGATATTCTATTACTATTCAACCCAAGGAGTGTGAGGGAGGAAACTGGGGTGAAGAATGACAGCCAACACAACCAGTGGTTGGACTATCTTTCACAAATATGGAACCTTGTAAGTGAAACCCTCCCTTCTTCCTGGGCTTTGGAGAGGAGGCCCCGGAAGGGAGTGGCCTTGGATCTTGAATCCAGTAGCTTCCCAAGAAATCTACCTCTGGCCCCTGGGAGCCAGCCACCACAGGCTGTCATCACGACACAAGGAAAATTGGAAATCTTTGGCAGTAATGGCGCCTGACGTCAGAGGGGGCAGTGACCTGGAAGTGTTGGTGTGCCAGGGAGGACCTAGACTTGGGAGGGGCAATGGGCATGCAATGTGTGTGTGTTGGGGGTGGGGGTGGGGGTAGGAGGTAGGAGATCTCGAAAGCAAATAGCCCAATGGAATGAGCAGATGTGGGGGCTGGCACTGTGGTGCAGCGGGTTAGGTCACTTCCTGCCATGCCAGTATCCCATATGAGCACCAGTTTCAGTCCCGGCTGCTCTGCTTCTAATCCAGTTCCCTTCTAATGCACCTGGGAAGGCAGCAGCAGATGGCTCAAGTGCCTGGGTCCCTTGGAGACCTGGAGGAAGCTCCTGGCTTCTGGCTTCAGCCTGGCTCATCCTGTGGCCATCGGGGGAGTGAACCAGCGGATGGAAGACTCTCTGTGTGTGTGTGTGTGTGTCTCCCTCTCTCTCTGATATCTGCTTTTCAAATAAATAAATCTTAAAAATGAATACGTTAAAAAAAAAGATAGTGTTTGACTGTATCGGCAGGAGGAGGAGGAGGCTCTGCTGATGATGTCAAAGCACTTGGAAGGATGGGATTGGCATAACCCAGCAGAAGGCAGAGCAGCACCTGATTGCAAGTACTCAGAGGCGCTGAGCCCCGAAGTTAGCTGAGCTCTTAGCGGATGTCGGACGTTAGCTTGGTATAATGGGCAATGCTTCACTCAGCATTATTCCTAAGGGTGTGGCAAAGCTGATAGGAAACTCAGTTTTTCTGTTCCCTTTTCTTTCCCGCAGGCTCCCTCCCAAGCACCACCTTTACCCCATGCCAAATATTCCCAGCCGGAAGAAGGCATTCATTCTTGCCTAAGGAGCTCCTTCCTGGGAGGTTGCTCCCCTGCGTCTTGGTGGGTGGCTCCTCTTATTGATGATTTTATCAGTTGTAGGGAGTCTGTGCTGAGTGCTAAGAACATCCATAAAACAGAGGAGGTGGAGGGAGAAATGTATTGCATCTCCCACAGCACGGCTTTCCCTGCCTATTGCCTCCCACAGGGATCTGGGATCTGCTGCCAAAATATGTACTCCAGTGCTTTCTGGCAAAACTAGTTCTTTTGCCAATGATAACTCTGGCTTCAAACTTTCTGTTCCTCCTCTTTTGAAAACCCTTTATCAAATTCTCAGCATACACAAGTTGAGGCATTTTGGTCGCTGGAGCAGTTCTGTGTGATTTTTTGACTGCTGGTTCTTGAAGGGTATATTCATTTACTCATTCATTTTTTTTAAAGATTTATTTTATTTATTTTGAAAGACAGAGTTACAGAGAGAGGTAGAGACAGAGAAAGAGGTCTTCCATCCTCTGGTTCACTCCCCAAATGGCCATAACAGCTGGAGCTGCACCAATCCGAAGCCAGGAGCCAGGAGCCTCCTCCGGGTCTCCCACGCAGGTGCAGGGACTCAAGGACTTGGGCCATCTTCCACTGCTTTCCCAGGCCACAGCAGAGAGCTGGATCAGAAGTGAAGCAGCCCAGACTCGAACCTGTGCTCATATGGGATGGCGGTGCTGCAGGCCAGGGCGTTAACCAGCGGTGCCACAGCGCTGGCCCCTACTCATTCATTCTTGCAAGAGGAAGCTAAAGGAGAGGCACACACCTTGGCCAGTGTTCATTCAGTAAGCACAAACTCTGCTGTGTTTGGGGCTAAAAGATTTAAATAAGTCTACATGGCTCGTGATAGATAGTTTTCTCAGTAGCCATCATTTTGGGGGACTGGTGTTGTGGCACAGTGGGTGAAGCCACCATGGGCAGTGCTGGCATACCATATCAGAGTGCCTGTTCGAGCCCCAGCTGCTCTGCTTTGGATCCAGTTCCCTGCTAATGCACCTGGGAAGGCAGAAGAGTTCGGCCTCCTGCCACCTGCTGGATGGTGATCATGAATACAGCCATCATGGGCCGGCGCTGTGGCGCAGTGGGTTAATGCCCTGGCCTGCAGTGCCAGCATCCCATAAGGGGGCTGGTTCAAGACCCTCCTGATCCAGCTGCTCCACTTCTGATCCAGCTCACTGCTGTGGCCTGAGGAAGCACCCGCATGGGAGACCTGGAAGAAGCTCCTGGCTCCTGGCTTTGGATCGGCACAGCTCCCACTGTTGCGGCCATCTGGGGAGTGAACCAGCAGATAGAAGACCTCTCTCTCTCTGTCTCTACCTCTCTCTTTTACTCTGTCTTTCAAATAAATAAAATAAATATTTAAAGAAAAAAAGAGTACAGCCATCTTACAGCCACACTGCCATCTTAAGACGGTCTTAGGACAGTCCCCTACAACGGAAACACTGGGTCAGCAAACACTGGTCAGCACCCACCCACCCAGAACCGGTTGAAAGGAGGAAGCAATTCTGATTCTATCAAGACCTTGTCTGTTCATGAATGGCCGGAGGCGGGTCCCTGTCAGGTTTGTCTCCGAATAAACCTGTGCTGGTGTTGAGTTCATTTTCTACCTCCTCTTGTCTTCATTTCTGTGCTCTCATTTCTTTTTTTTTTAAATTTTTTTTTTTTTATTTTTGACAGGCAGAGTGGACAGTGAGAGAGAGACAGAGAGAAAGGTCTTCCTTTTGCCGTTGGTTCACCCTCCAATGGCCGCTGCGGCCAGCGCATCTCGCTGATCCGAAGCCAGGAACCAGGTGCTTCTCCTGGTCTCCCATGGGGTGCAGGGCCCAAGGACGTGGGCCATCCTCCACTGCACTCCCGGGCCACAGCAGAGAGCTGGCCTGGAAGAGGGGCAACTGGGACAGGATCGGTGCCCCGACCGGGACTAGAACCCGGTGTGCCGGCACCGCAAGGCGGAAGATGAGCCTGTTGAGCCACGGCGCCGGCCTGTGCTCTCATTTCTAACACCACCCACGTGAGAGACCTGGGTCAAGTTCTGGCTCCTGGTTTCCATGTGGCCCAGACACCAGCTACTGTGGCCATCTTGGGAGTGAACTAGTAGGTGGACGACCTCTCCCTTTCTCTCTGTTGCTCTGCTGTTCAAACAAAATATGAAAGTAGATGCTTTATTAAACAGTGCCAGATTTGAAAAAAAAGTCATTTTTTCCTTTCCCTTCCCTTGAACCTGAGCTGACTAGGGGTTTGTTCTGATGGACAGAATGCCCTGAAGGGACCCTAGGAGAGTAATGAGCCGAGGTCTTAGAAAGACTGATGGCTTCCGCTTCCAGCTTTTTGGAGGCCATCTGCCCAACAAGAAGCCCAGGTATCCAGAGGCCACCATGCTGTGAGGATGCCACACCAGCCACGGGCAGAGGCCGCATGGAGAGAGCCTTGTCCAGCCAAGTCCCAGCTGTGCTGCAATCCCTCCTAAGAACCCATGAATGACGACGGAGAAGCCATCCTGGACATTCCAACCCCAGTCCATATTGCAAAGCTGTGAGGAAGAAGACATGATGGTTTTAGGCTATTAATTTGTGTGTGCGCGCGTGTGTGTGTGTTGGGGGTGGGGTGGGGCAGGGTTGTTACACACCTGGAAAGCCTCTGCTATGAGCTCCCAGGCAGCCGCCTCTGCTGTGTCCTGGGCCCCTCAAGCCCCTCCTCCAGGTTGGCCAAGGACCAATAAGAGCGCTCAGTGCTAAAAGGCAGCCAGCCCATCCAATCAGATCCTCTCTTTCGGAGTGTTCAACTCAAGCTGGACCAAGAGAGTCCATTGGTCAAGAGCAGAGTGCGCCGGGGAGCCAGAGTAACTCTGAGGGTGGGTGGCAGACAGGGTGTCTTTCTGTGTCTGACCACCAGGGGCTGTGGAGCCAAGGTGGCCCGGCTGGCCAGCCCAGCCTTTTGTTGCTTGTTGGTTTATCCACACAGGGTAACCAGAGCAAGGTTTTAATCACTGAGTCCTTTGCCAGCATTGAATATCCAAAGTTCTCCTAAATAAAGGTCTCGAACTTTTGGAATTTTTATATCAATTTCTGCCACATCCCTGATGGTGAGAATTGGGGAGAGTGAGGAGCAGCTACTGGCCCTGGAAGGGGTGGGGACCTTTTCTGTGTCAAGGGCCATTTGGACATCGTCTGTGGGCCATATGCAATTACCAACTGACGCATGCACCTGCTGCAGATTTATTGCATTCCGAGTCCCGCCCGTGCTTGCCTTGGGAACCAGTGTCAGTGTCCAGTGTCTCTGCAGCAGGGGCTGGCCTCGCCTCCCCACCAGGGGACATTGCGGGTGTCATCACTGAAAACCTTGGGTGTCCTCCTGGTTGTCTTTGGGGTAGGGTGGCCAGATTCAGCAAACACAAAAACTGATGGAAGAAAACCGCCACCATCAAAAGACAAAGTAATAAAACAAGGGCTCTCAGTCAAGTTCATGTTTGACTCCGACAAGGGATGATTCTGGTAACCCTCTCTGGGAAGCCAGGCACCGCGGCACCTGGGAAGCCATCCTAGCTGAACACAGAATCAAGGACCTCCCTTCTACACATAGCTCCATCCACCCAGGAAGCCCCGCCCTAGCCCATGTCCAAGAGAGGTTGACTCAGAGGAGTGCCGAGAGTTAAGGTTAAGGGCTGGCTTCCCCAAACCCCCACAGATCATGTCAGGCTAACAGCTCTGGATGGACAATGACCCCTTGGCAGCCATGTTCAAAAAAGATGGTCGCCGTCAGTGTTGCTTGGAGAAACTGGAATTCCTATGGGCAGGCGGTCTCCATTGGGGGTGACAGGGTTTGAAGGAAACGCCCAGAAGCTGTGGGGACAGCAGGAGGATGCTTCTGGGGGTGGCAAACAGCGGCAGGGGACTGGTTGCAAGGGGAGCTTCCTCACCGGAGGAAGCGCGAAGCCTTTAGAGATGTGCTGGTTTTGAGTAGCAGGCAAACGGAGCAGCTCAGGAAGTGGTTGAAAATTCCGTTGTATTACAAAAGCCACTAGGACTTAACTCTGCATTCCCCATGCTGGGAAATTTACGCATGGGAATTTGTTGAATTCTCCCAAAAGCGCCCTGAGAGTTAACTGTTGTTGAGTAACAAAGAAGTCCGGACCTGGTCTGAAGTCACATGGCTGGTGACCTTCTGCCATGGCTGTCCCCGAACAGCTTCGCCACACTGCCATCCACGGTAAGTCCCAGGGTGCGCGCCTCAGCTCTCTGCTGAGTTGAGCAAACCATCTTGGAGCTGGGACGAGCAAGTCCTAACAGGCATTGCGCCATGAAAACCTGAAATCCGGAGTTACTCAAATGGCATATATATTTTCTGAGTTCTAATTAGGCTGTCATCGTTTTATCATTGCGATTTCAGTCTTTGATACTTAATAAGACCAGAGCTGGAGATGGGCAGTGAGATGAATAATTAATAATACTATGCCTTTGAAGAGTTTTTAAAAATAATTATTTGCAATAATATATTAATTAATTGATTACTAACTCTCATTCAATGGTCTGTAAACTAATTGTAATTGAATTCTGTTTAATTCATAATTAAATTTGTGTGTAATTATGCAATGTGAACCTATGGTGATTTTCCCATCCGGGTGGTTGAATGTGAGCTACTTGGGATAGCTTGTGGGATGGCCGTGTGGTGCAGCGGCTGAGACACCACTTGGGATGCCCATGTTCTGTATCAGAGTGCCTGGGTTCGAATCCTAGCTCTGCTTCTATTCCAGCTTCCTACTAATGTGCCCCTTGAGAGAAAGCAAAATGATGGCTCAAGAAGTTAGATCCCTGCCACCCTTGTGGGAGACTTGGATTTAGGTTTGGGCTCCTGACTTTGAACTGGCTAAGCCCTGGCTGTTGTGAACCAACAGGTGGGAGATCTCTCTCTCTCTCCCCATCCTTCTTTCCTCTCTCTCTCTCTCTCTCTCCCCTTTCAAATAAATTCTCTCTCTCTCTCCTTTAAATAAATAAATAATCTTAAATATTGCTTTTTCTGTTCATAATACTAGTGCATTTTCATAAATCAACTTCTTAATTTGGGCCATCTACTCTTGTGGAGCTGGGAATTTTGCCTTTTTGAAGCAAATTGTCGGATCTGTATGTTTAGATTAATGGCTACCCTTGTTTCCTTGCTTTGGAAGCATCTTGGAAGTGTAGATTGCATTCCTGAAGTCAGCGTGTGGTTCCTGGTCTCAGTTTTCAACTGGAGAGGTTCCACTGGGCGAGGGAAGTACGTCCATGGAGGTGGGAGGTGGGCATCAGCCACACATGTGCTTTGGGACACAGTGGGGTAGGATGCCTGCTGCTTCTTCCTGCTGAGACACAACTGTGTCTTCACCGACAGAAGAGGAAATCTGGGGAGGAAAATCAACCTTCGCTGTCACTCAGGTTTTGGAGTTTTACAGACTCAGCTACTGTCATTTGAGGTTTGAGGCTGTTGGCTCAGTGTGTGTGCAGCCAGGTTCTGAATATCAGGTATTCCTGGTGATGAAGGCTCAAGGGAACTTGGGAAAAAGAGGGCCCCTGGGAGCTAAATTTAGGAGTACCTACTGAGCATGGAGGTGCCCCCATCTCTCCTCAGTAATTCACAGCTGAGACTCCTGACCCCATACCCAAGGAGGAAGATGCTTGTGGGTTTATTGATGGTGGGACTAGGGCACTTTGGGGCTCACTGAACACAACACTCTCAGTGCCATCCAAGATGCCAAAGGGCTCAGGAGGCCGGGCCATTGGACTATGGCAAAGTAGCTGACTTACGAAGTTGTGCAGATCAGGTGAATAGGCTTGAAGACAGTAAAAGCAGATCAATTTGTGTAATGTGCCAGTCTGAGAGAGTTGGCAGTGAGACTCCCGTGGAGAGGGTTTGTTAAACACGTGTGTGTGTGTGTGTGTGTACTCATGTGTACAAGAGAACACATGGGTATATAAGAACCCTCATCCCAAATTGTTGTAACATCTACCTCTTGTATCAGAATCCCCTTCACTTTCTCTTCTAACGGCTTTCCTTCTCAGCCCTCAGCACATCACCCAATTCCTTGCATTCTTGAATGTCAGGAGTGATTTTAACTTGATGCTTTTACCTTTTTTGAGCAAATGAATTTTTTTAACCTAGGGAAAAATGAGGAAATTCCTTGGAGATTGATTTAGAAACTTCATCAGAAATAAATCTATTTGAAAATTTATTAGTGGTTCATATTTTTTAAAAAGATAGAAAATTGGCTCATTTCAAACAAGTTTTGTTGACCACTTTGGAATGAAGTTAAAACATCTTTTGAATAGGTCATCTAAATATATTTTTTCTTGTAAGGAGGTTTAAGCAGAAACAGATTGCTATTTGCCTGCTTCCTTGACATCATATGTGATGTTGCCTGTCAGAAGGCCAGACACAAATGAGGGGACATATGGAACCAGTTTTCCTCTCAATGACAAACACATGAGTGGATTCCATGCTCACTCCCTGGTTATATGGCTCCAAGCACACAATGACGCAAGCTCAAAGCTGCGCTCTTTGGCATAGAATGGAAATCCTCCCACAGGCCACTCTAATGGTTTTTCTGGAGATAGCTTAAGATTTAAGATGCTGATGGGAAGTAAGATCATTCAGGAGTAAAAGATCTAACTCAAGTTTCTAATTTGGGAACACTTCTGCAAATTGGATTTCTGAAATTCAATGGCGCACAACCCAGAGGCTTCTGCTCACTGTGTGCTGTCCTCTTAGCAACCACAAATGCAACAATGACCAGGATATTGTTTCAAACAAAAATTACTTACTTTATTTTTCATATCTTATGGGGGACGAAGAAAGATGGGATTTAGAATACATCTACTTGTGAGTTCTTTAAAAAAAATAAACATGGATGATTTATGTTCACATTCCAATTTTTTAAAAAATCTAGGTCATTTATGTTTATTGTATTTAGGGGTAGTCTAGAAAAGCAAAGTAAGCTATTTTACTCCTCCTTTTCTATCAGTTTTGCATGCAAATTTGGTTAAATGATAAAATATGCATGTAAGGGAGCAACATTTACAAATGTTAGTGGGGCCAGCACTGTGGCATAGCAGATTAAGCTGTCATCTATGATGCTGGCATCCCATATTGGAGCACCAGCTCAAGTCCTGGCTGCTCTAATTCTGATACAGCTCCCTGCCAATATGCCTGGAGAGGCAGAGGAAGATGGTTGACACCTGCCACTCATATGAAAGATTTGGATGGAGTTACTGGCTCCTGTATTTGGCCCAGTCCAGCCCCAGTTGTTGCAGCCATTTGGAGAGTGAACTAGTGGATGGAAAATCTCTCTCTTTTTCTCTCTTCTCTATAACTGTTTTTCAAATAAATAAATAAATAAATAAATCTTTAAAAAATGCTAGTCAAAAAAGAAATATATATTCTTTTAAAAAAAGTTTTTATTTTTTTACCTTAGAGGCAGTGAGAGACAGTGAGAGGGATAGACAGAGAAAAAGGTCTTCCTTCTGTTGGTTCACTCCCCAGATGGCTGCTATGGTTGGAGCTGTGCTGATCTGAAACCAGGAGCCAAGAACTTCTTCCCTGTCTCCCATGTGGGTGCAGGGACCCAAGGACTTGGGCCATCTTCCACTGCTTTCCCAGGCCACAGGAGAGAGCTGGATTGGAAGAGGGGCATCTGGGACTCGAACCGGTGCCCTTATGGTATGCTGGCATCACATGTGGAGGATTAACCTACTGCACCAAGGCGCTGGCCCCAAAGAAATATATATTCTTAAAGAAAGCTGCTACATTATCTTTCTAAATATAAACTCTAATAACTAACAGATAAATAGTATATATATATATTTTTAAAAAAGATTTATTTATTTATTTGAAAGTCAGAGTTACACAGAGAAAGGAGAGGCAGAGAGAGAGAGAGAGAGAGAGAGAGGTCTTCCATCCAATGGTTCACTCCCTAATTGGCCACAATGGCCAGAGCTGCGCTGATCCAAAGCCAGGAGCCAGGAGCTTCTTCTGGGCTTCCTGCGTGGGCAGCAAGGGCTCATGTACTTGAGCCATCTTTTACTGCTTTCCCATGCCATTAGCAGAGCAGTGGATTGGAACAGAGTAACCGGGACACAAACCAGTCCCCATATGCGGGGCCAGTGTCGCAGGCCATAGCTTAACCTGCTATGCCACGATGCTGGTTCCTTAAGCATCTAATTTATAGCCTCTTGGTGTTTGGTTGTTTTGGGAAGAGTACGTATTTTCATTTTTGTATTCTTATATAAAGGCAGGAGGAGAGAGCTGCTGGGGAAGCTGGAGTGACATGTGTCAATCAATTATGGAACTTTAAAAAAAATGACATCTTATCTTTGGCAGATTAGGTTACTTCAAAGCTGGATACCCCCTTTAAGGGACACTTGCTTTCTTGCTTTGGCCCCAAACCATGCCCACAGTTCGTCCCGACAACTGAAGAGAGTGTGTCATACCCTTCAGGTGTTTGGGAACAGAGAAATAATTTAAAGGAAAAAAAAATTAGTATTTCTAAGAGGATTTTTCTTTCTAGAAATCATCTCCTGGTGAAAGAAGATAGTTTCACGCCTCTGTGCTCCGTTACTTCGCATTTTTAAAAAGATTTATTTATTTATTTGAACTTCAGAGTTACACACAGAGAGAAGCAGAGGCAGAGAGAGAGAGAGAGAGAGAGGTCTTCCATCCACTGCTTCACTCCCTAAATGGCCGCAACGACTGGAGCTGAGCCGATTTGAAGCCAGGCGCCAGGAGCTTCTTCCAGGTCTCCCACGTGGGTGCAGGGGCCCAAGGACTTGGGCCATCTTCTACTGCTTTCCCAGGCCACAGCAGAGAGCTGGATTGGAAGTGGAGCAGCCGGGACTCAAACTAGAGCCCATATGGGATGCTGGCACTGCAGGCGGTGGCTTTATCCCCTATGCCACAACGCCTGCCCCTTCTTTGCGTTTTTGATCGGTACTTACTTAACACACTATGGAAAGTCTGCAGCACGTCTTGCAAGCTGGATGACTTGGCCTAAAGGTTCACGTACAGAATGATTTCGAGAGAGGAGTCTGCGAAGTTCTGCTTCTTAACCATGCTAGGGAGAAGAGGATGAAAGTGCATTTTTTTTTTAAACTCCCAGAAAGATTCTATGTCAGTTTATTTTCATCCCAAAGTTTCGTTTCAAAGGCTGGTGGTACCCAGGGATCAGGTCTCACAGCCGGGAGAGCTGAAACAATGCTGCTATCAGCCTGGGCTCCACCAACTCGAAGGGCAATCCGTCAGCTTCCGGACTCGCACAGCCAGGACAAGAGACAGCTGTGCGGTGCCGCCCCTCTCTGTCCTGCCCCTTGCCCAGAAATGAATGTGCTTTGAGCCGAGCCGACTCAGACACGGAGGAGTCAGGGCTGGAGGATTTATCTGAAGAGGAAATCCAAGAAAAATCCTGACACATCTTGAAAACAACCTCTAAAAATTGAAACAGGCCTGCCATCCACAGGCCTCTCCAGAAACACAGGCCGAGGAAGAGGTCGGCGAGAGCCCCCGAGGAGCCCGGATCTGTTTGCGATTTGTGCTGAACTTGGGCTCCCTGACCCAGGGCCTTAGGAATCCCATCATGAAGACAAAGGCCACCTGTGGACACAGCCAGCCCCGGGCGGGTGGAGGTGGAATCTAGTCTAATCTCCAGGACGCGGTGCAGGAAAACATGTGGGAAGGAACTTTTAAATGCTTTCTTTTTCTACATCTTACAAGATGGCTAACTTTAGATCTGGGCAAAAAGGTTTTTTTCCCCCTTCTTCACTTTTCTCCTTGAAATGTGAAATAGAAATAAAACTGTGTGTGTATTTAATTAATTGATTGATTTTGTCCTGGAGGGGGGAGGGGGAAGGGGGCAGAAAGGGGGAAGGAAAGGGAGGGAGGGGGAGATATGCCATTTACTAAATCACTCCTCAAGGCTCAGAACCAAGAACCCAATTCAGGTCACACACATGGGTGGCAGGACCCATTTTTTTTTTTTTAAAGATTTATTTATTTATTTGAAAGGCAGAGTTACAGAGAGGCAGAGGGAGAGAGAGAGAGAGAGAGGTCTTCCATCCAATGGTTCACTCCCCAAATGGCCCCAACAGCCAGAGTTGTGCTGATCCAAAGCCAGGAGCCAGGAGCTTCTTCCAGGTCTCCCTCATGGGTGCAGGGGCTCAAAGACTTGGGCCATCTTCCACTGCTTTCCCAGGCCATAGCAGAGAGCTCAATCAGAAGTGGATCAGCTGGGACTCAAACCGGCATCCATATAGGATGCCAGCACTGCAGGTGGTGGCTTTAATGGCAAAGCCCGACCCATGGGACTCACTTTCTTGAAGTGTCATGGTTGTCTCCCAGCATGTACATCAGCAGGAAGTTGGAGTCAGAAGCCTGAATTGAGAACTGAGAACTGAGGATGTCAGGTGCTCTGACGTGAGGTACAGGCATCTTAACCAGACCCTTAACTGCTAGGCTAAACACTGGCACTGCTTGTGGGGAAAAAAATGTATACACAGAGGTTGTTCAACAAAAATGTATATGCAAAATGTATACACAGAGCTTCTTGAACATTCCTGGAAAGCTGGATTTTTTTTTTAAACATAATTTTATTTTTATTTTTTAATTTTATTTATTTATTTATTTTTTCTTTTTGACAGGCAGAGTGGATAGTGAGAGAGAGAGAGAGAAAGGTCTTTCTTTTTGCCGTTGGTTCACCCTCCAATGGCCGTTGTGGCCGGCGCATCGCGCTGATCCGAAGCCAGGAGCCAGGTGCTTCTCCTGGTCTCCCATGCAGGTGCAGGGCCCAAGCACTTGGGCCATCCTCCACTGCACTCCCGGACTATAGCAGAGAGCTGGCCTGGAAGAGGGGCAACCGGGACAGAATCCGGCGCCCCAACCGGGACTAGAACCCGGTGTGCTGGCGCCGCAAGGTGGAGGATTAGCCTGTTAAGCCACGGCGCCGGCCAGAAAGCTGGATTTAAAAGATCAGTTTATTCTGATGGGCAAAAATTTTGAAATCCATGTATACGAGGGGTCTTCAAAAAGTTCATGGAAAATGCATATTCTGAATCAATGACGCAGGAATTTCAAGCTGTTGTCGCACTGCCATGACTGGTCGGGAAAATGAATCTACAAGGGTGTGCACCTACCAGTAGCTCAGCAGATGGTCAGGGCCTGCAAAGACAATTCTGATGTTTAAGTGAATAGATCCGTGCCCCATAAGTCGTCATGTGTCTCCCTTCCTTCCTTCCTTCCTTCCTTCCTTCCTTCCTTCCTTCCTTCCTTCCTTCCTTCCTTCCTTCCTCCTTTCTTTCTTTCAGATTTCTTTATTTACTTGATTGGAAGAGTTGCAGAGAGAGGGAGAGACAGAGAGAGAGAGGTCTTCCATCTGCTGATTCACTCCCCAGATGGCTGCAACAGCCGGAGCTGGGCCATGTCAAATCCAAGAGCCGGGAGCTTCCTCCGGGTCTCCCACGCAGGTGCAGGACTTGGGCCACCTTCTACTGCTATCCCAGGCCTTAGCAGAGAGCTGGATCGGAAGAAGAACAACTGTTCTTGCTGCCGATTAGCTCCCAAGCTAAAGAGCCCTGATTTTATCATCTCTTGCCTCTCTTGCCCCCTCATTGCTAAGAGAACACACTTCGGGTTCCCAGTCTTCCCCTTACCTGCGCCAACATTTCCAGTTCTGGGCAAGGAAAGCAAAGGCTCTGACATGTATGTGTTAATAAGGGATGCACTGTCTGTGGTAGGCATTTTGCACGTGATGCATCCATTTCTTTGGGTCATTGTGATACTGGAATACCACTAGCCCATTCTACAGATGAACAAACCAAGGCGCAAAAAGGCTGCAACACTTGCCTAAGCGCCCTTAGCTAAGAAGGGATTCACACTGAACCTAGGATTGCCTTGTCCCCAGATTCCTGTTATTCGTCTTTCGTGGCACCTCTCTCTCCTGGACCCTTGCTCATATTCTCTCTGGATAGATGTGCAGGTATGAAGGTAGCATGCGGGAGAGGGACAGGTGTGCGGGAGTCAGGTGTGCAGGGGGGTGGGGGGGTGGAGGCACAGCTGGAAGCATCTTGGTGAACTGACTCATCTGCCCTCTCCCTCCCTCCCCCACCCCCACAATCTCCTGGCTCTGAAAGAAGCCACAACAAGGGATTTGTCTCTTGAGATCAAACCAGTGATCCATCCAGCTCAGTTTCCTGCTTCTGGAGTTTGGCTGAGTCCTGACACTTGAGCAGGAGGCTCAGGGAGCCCCGAAGGCAAGCAAACAATATTGCATATTGTAAATGGGATGAAAACGTCCCTGCTGACCCCAGGACGCCCATGCCTGCCCCAAAGCGGCAGGTTTAATGAAGCAAACGGCCAGGTGAGGTCACAGACCAAATTCCAGGCATGTTTCGCCCACACCAGCTTGAACGGTCTCCTTGCATCTCACTGTCAGATTTATGGATGCATCTGAATCTCATTTTTAAAATTCCAACCCCTGGGCTTTGCTGTGCTCCTTCCTAATCCTTTTCTTCTGTGGCCTGGGCAGCAAGGGGGAGACTTGCAGCTGAGATGCAGACAAGAGGAAAATGCTAACCAGTCTTTAAAATTCGCTTCATGACATTTGCGATGTCGCATCTCAGGATAGAGGTGGAGGAAGGAGCAATTTGTTTAAAAATGTTTACTTGGCTCGGATAGAGTTGGTTGTCATCCAGCGCCCTGCCTTGTGTGTTCTCTTTATATTATTTCTCCGCTGCTTATGTGGTTAGGTTGCTGCTGCAAGCAAGTGAGAGCTTGTGCCTTCTCCAGGGCTAACACGCACTAGCCTGGCAGGTCACAAGGTCATGTCCATAGCTGGGCATGCCCGTTGTTGGTCAGATCGAGAAGGAGCAGGAACTCCAAGGACCTGGTGTCCAGTGAGACGCTTGGCTCTGGGAGCGACCATCTGGGAACATAGCCAGAACTCATGGAGCCATGCAGATGTGGACTGTATGGGTATTCATTGAGCGTTCTCTCTCTCTCTCTTTTAAAGATGTGTTTATTTATTTGAAAGGCAGAGTTACAGAGAGGCAGAGGGAGAGAGAGAGAGAGGTCTTCCATCTGCAGGTTCACTTCCCAGTTGGCTGCAATAGCCAGAGCTGCACCGATCTGAAGCCAGGAGCCAGGGGCTTCTTCCAGGTCTCCCATGCAGGTGCAGGGCCCAAGCACTTGGGCCATCTTCTACTGCCTTCCAAGGCCATAGCAGAGAGCTACATCGGAAGTGGAGCAACCAGGACTCGAACTGGAGCCCACAGGGGATGCTGGCACTACAGGTGGTGGCTTTACCTGCTATGCCACAGTGCAGCCCCCTTCATTGAAGCTTCCATCAAGAGGCAGACCCCAAAGGCAGGTGGATTTAGGATCCATGCTATAGGCCCCTAGGGTGACGAGGCCAGTGGCTGTCCCTTTGTGTCTGCAGTGACTGCTCGGTGACAAACACCAGATGGGCCAGGCACATGCTAGATGCGTGCCTTAAACAGGCCTGGGGAGCTCATCACTCACACTGCTGGTGTCTGTTTCTTTTTTTAAACCACGTCCACCCATGCTTTTCTTGCCTCGTGTGTGAATTTTGGCTGATTCCGTTCACATCTCTTTTGCACTCTTCCCCACCCCAACTCCACACTACTTTTCCTTCTGAGGCTGAATTACGTGTGGCCCACAGATGGTTGGAAACAAGAAGCAAGCCCCACTCCCCGTTAGCCCCTCTTGCCTTTTTTTTTTTTTTAATGGCACTTCAACCCCAAACGTCCTTCTCTTCACCTCACTGGGAACTTCTCTCAGACTACCAGGTTGCAATGCAACGGTCGGATCTCTGAGAGGAATTCCATCTTGGAGCCTTTCCCAGGCAGGTGGGTTCCACTGCCAGCCCCCGCAGAACCGGGAATGTGAGCGACCGAGCGAGTGAGCGTGTGGCACGGAGCTGAGCACGCAGGGCTGCGGGGGCGGCACCGGCCTCCGGGGTGCAGGTCAGGAGTTCCCGTGGATGACTTTGGAAAGTTGCAAAGCTTTGACATTTAAATATCGTCCCCCCGCCCCGCCCCGTTAATGAAGGTTTTTAATAGAAGAGGCGCAAAGAACGCTAATGAGCATCGCGGCACCCACGCTGCAGCATTAATGTCTAAGCGCCGGCACCCGGGCTCGGGGCTTCCGTGTCATTAGGCTTCTCTGAGCTGGCAAGGAAGAGCAGCCCCACAAGAGTCCCAGTGGAAATGATTGAGTTTCTCAAGCAGCCTGTGCTATTTTAATGAGACCGGGATATTGAGAACACGGTGCATTGATAAGCGGGAGGAATAAGAAAAGTCGTTTCTTCTCCCCTCATCTCCTTCCAATGAAGCAATTATTTCTCAGACCTCAGGAACTGCATTTCAAAGAGGTCTGAAGACAGGCTTAGGCCTGCTGCTCCGGTGCATGGTGTGACGCCCAATTACTGACCTCAGGAATCAACACTCTGAAGATTAGAGTCACGGGGGCGTTTGCTTCTAATCACCCACCTTCCCCCACACTCGCCATGAACCTGCCTTTTCCAGGGAGCCAATCAGGGACCTGCCAGAGCAAAACTGTTATCAGCTCTCCCCGCCCCCAGGGGTCAGGCCCCCGGGGCTCTAATTAGAACCAGGAGCTTCTGCAAGAGAAAGTCATAAAGGGAGCCAGCCAGCGAAAGCTGATCTGGGAAGGACCCGGAGTCAGAAGTCGCTCTAGCCCGGAACCCACAGCAAAAACGCACTTCTAGTGCTGAAAGACTCGCCTCTTGGTTCGTCCGCCCAGCGTCTCCAAAGGCAGCTCCTCATCTCCTTGCAAGGTTTAATTCTACTGCGAGCTGGGCAGATGCACACTGATGGTTTTAAGTGCTGCTGCCACACAGCGAACCCTCCCTCTTGCCTCCCCGGTCTGAATCGTTGGGTGGGATTAAGCAGATATTCACTTAGAGATGCTATTTGCCCACACTGCTTGTGTGGAGGCACCGCTGGTCCTTGCCCTTGAGGGAAGTGACCGCTAATGCCCAAAGCACCTGTAGGATGTCTCAGTGTCTGCTACAGATCAAGAATGATGCTAGCCGGTGCTGTGGTGTAGCAAGTGAAGCCGCCGCCTGCAGTGCCGGCATCCCATCTGGTTCGAGTCCCGGCTGCTCCACTTCTGATCCAACTCTCTGCTGTGGCCTGGGAAAGCAGTAGAAGATGGCCCAAGTGCTTGGGCCCCTGCACCCGCATGGGAGACCTGGAAGAAGCTCCTGGCTCCTGGCTTCAGATTGACACAGCTCCGGCCGTTGCAGCCACTGGGGAGTGAACCAGCAGATGGAAGACTTCTCTCCCCCCACCCCCGCCTTTACCTCTCCATAACTCTGTCTTTCAAATAAATAAATAAATAAATAAATCTTTTTGTAAAAAAAAAAAAAGGGTGATACTAGCTACAGGCCTGCCATCTGTTGGGTGCCTGAGAAAACAGTCACCCATGTTCTCCAGGGCTTTATTCAACCCCACGTGGTACCCACTGGCAAAGGCTCAGTCCCAGACACAATCCCAGTTCTCCCTCTGGGTCCTGTTGTAGCTGAGAAGCCAGCGATGGGTCCGGCAAAGCGTGGATGGTGAGACAGGAGTGTGCTGCCGTGGGAGCCTGGGGAGGAAGCTGTGGACCTGGTGAGACAGGGCGGGGTGGTCTGGGAGTTCTTCACAGGACACTAGCTAAGCTCCCATCTGGGGTTGTCGGAAGAGGGGGAACGAAATGTCAGGGCAGACAGAAGAGCTGTGCATTGCACGCGGCAAAGTCCCAAAGGAGATGGAGGGGGGTTATTCTGGGCTGGCCACTTTGGAGACTCCTTCGGAGTCAGCACATCGTACTTGAAATGCACAAGTAGCAGGTGCGCCACAACTACTTCCTGAACTGGTGAGGAAGTGGGAGAAGCCAGGCTGCAGGAGGGGGGTGAGCCTGTGCGGGGTGGGGGAGAGACCCGTCTGGAGAGGTTCCCCAGGAGCTTGGATCTGCTGCCTTCAGCAATTTGGGCTTGATCCTGCAGGTGCCCAGGAGTTGCTGAGGGGGCGGTGAGGCTGGCTAGGTGGCTTCTGAGACACATGTCACAAGGGTGGCTGGGCACCGGAGCTCCCTGGAGAGCAACTCTTGCAATAAGCAGATGGCTGAAAGGCACCGGATTCAGAGGCTGATGGCCCATGCGGAGCCCACCTCTGGAGGGCATCTGAAGATCCACCCCCCTCTCTCTCTGGTCTCTCTGTCTCCCTCCCTCTTCTCCTGGTCTCCACCTCTTAGCTTTTCCTAGCCCTCCGCTCTTTGCACTGAGATGCTGGCCCTCGCTGGACAGATCGCATCGGCTCCTGTGTTCCTAGGATTTGGGACAAAGCCCCAGGCCATCCACATGGTACATGAAGCTGCTCTGGGACAACCCTCTTCCTTCCTGTCCTGTAACTTTGATATAGCCCACTTGCCATCTTTACTTGATGTTGAGTGATTCTATCCCCGTGCTTGGCCATTTATCACTGGTCGTTTGACTGTCTCCACCAGAGCTCATTGTTGCAATTTAACCTCCACTGTGAGCTATCGAGAAGGGGGACTGGCTGGGACCCATAAGACATGACCGGGTCAGGAGAGCTCTGCTCTCGCAAAGGGGTTCATTCATGGACTAGTGGGTCAGTCAGTTGATGAGCTATCTCCCGAGTGGCTCTGTTATAAAAGCCGTTGGGCTCTGTTCCACCTAAGCCTCCTGCCATGTGATACCCTGTGTCACCTTGGGACTGCTGTGTCCTTACCAGACAGAAGGACATCACCGGAGGTGGCTTTGTGACCCTGGAATTCCCAGCCTACGCAACTGTAGGAAATGCATTTTTTCAGGGTTGGTGCTATGGCGTAGTAGACAGCCTCCGCCTGCAGTGCCGGCATCCCATATGGGCATTGGTTCATGTCCCGGCTGTTCCACTTCCGATCCAGCTCTCTGCTATGGCCTGGGAAAGCAGTAGAAGATGGGCCAAGTCCTTGGGCCCCTGCACCCATGTGGGAGATCAGGAAGAAACTCCTGGCTCCTGGTTTTGGGTCGACAATACTCCAGCCCTGTGGCCAGTGACAAAAGGAGTGAACCGGTGGATGGAAGACTTTCTCTCTCTCTTTCTCTTTCTCTCTCATTCTTGCTCTCTCTCTCTTACTTTCTGTCTGTAACTCTGCATCTCAAATAATCTTAAAAAATACATTTTTTATTCTAAACTGCTCAGTCTTAGGTATTTATGTACAGCAACGGAAAACAAACACCGATCCTTTTCCCAAATCTCTCAAGTAGTTAACAGCCCTCATGGAATCGGTGGGAAGTTTTCTCAAAGTTGTCATTTCTAGAGGCAGGTTGGTTTTGCTTTAAGCATTCACCTTATAACTGGAAAGACTGTCCGTGTTTTTGACACCGTGGAAGGCAAGGATCCTAGGAAGCATCAAGGTGACTTGGGAAAGCAAGCGAAGCTTATTGTAAGGAGAAATACTGTCACGAGGAGAGCAGCAGGCTCACGGGAGAGAGCAAGTGGCCAGAGCGTCAGCGGCAGCTTCTCTTCCATCTTCAGCTTGTAACGCTGGTGGCTGGTGCAGGAATATGTATGAGAGAGCGAGGAGAGCCCTAGCACCGAGGCGGGGTTTTCCTGGAATAGAGGTGCCACCTGCTTTTCTTTCCTAATGAGCTCGTTTGGGATCCGTCGTGGTGGTGTTGGAGGCAGTCCGTAGCCCCAGCCACGATGCTAATGACATTATAATGAGCCTAGGGTTAATTAAGGTAAGGGTATGGCTGGCAATGTGGCTGCCTTTTCCGGGACATTTGCCAGCCCTTTAGTTTTGGAGTTGTTCTGCCGTGGAGAATCCTTGAGATGTGCCGCGGCATCGGGCTGGGTTCGTATCTTGCTGCCTGCCCACTTGAGCAATCCTAAGGGAAACAATGTCATTATAAGTTATCCTTCCTTCCTGGGGGAGCTTTGCCTTCTCTCCCAGGATCAGCAGTCTGGGCTCTTATAGCTTTCACTGTTATGGAAATTCTTCAGATAAGAGATTTATGAGATGAATCCGAAGTGGGGAGTTGACCAGCATTTCTGGGCATCTCCTGGGTTTCAGGGCTTGTGCTGAAAGCTTATCCTAAATTATTCCCTTTACCTCTAGACAGAGTTGAGAAACAAGAGAAACACTGCACAGGTGAGCAGAAAGAACATGACCTTAACTTCCTTAGTGCGTGTTAGAAGCCGTGTCCCCAAAGCCTGTGACTTGTCCCTGGTAGGATTGGGAATGGCAGGCACTGTGCAACCAAGCTGCGGACGTTCTGCAGCTGATGTCCTTGAACTTCAGTCTGTAAATAACAGAAACATGGACATTCGGTCCCCACCTGCAGGCTTGGCATGGAGTGCAAGAAAGCAGAATATTTAGCAGGTGGGAGTCACCAGGGAGACCACATCGGGAGGAAGGCGGCGATCATCATTAAACCTGGGAGCCGATTTTATGCAGGTTCATTTGTCTCTGCAAAAGACACGCCTGCTAATTAATTTGGAAATAGAGGCCGCTGGATTAATCCACTCCTATTTCTGCTGTGAAGCATTGGTTAGCGAGAGAGGCCAGAATAACTCAAGCTGGTGCGATAGCTTCAGCATTTGTACTAATGTAACAGAAATGTTTGTCTCTCTTTCCTCTGGTTACTTTCCTTTGTGAACCCCGCAGTGCGATTATAAGTAAGGAAACTCCCCTTTACAACTGTGTTGCAAAGTGGGTCTGTGTCAATGCCACAAAATCAGCCTGGAAAACACATTTCCAGAAAATGCGGAGGCCCGAAGGACATCTGGGCAGACCCAGCACCTTCCCTGTGCCTTTGTTCACGGCTATAGCATAGGACGCCCTCTTCACCCTGTCAACTCCTATGGATCCTCAAACCTTATTGCAACTGTCACGTCCTGCCGAAGCACTTCCTGGCTCTTCTTGCACAGTCCAATGTGATTTCCATTACCCCTGAACCCACAATATGTGTGGTTGTAATTCTTCCATGGTGCCTATTTCTTCTTCTTTTTTTATCTTGCATTCTATTGCTCTGTTGAATTGCTAAAAATGCTCAAGGCAATATTTGAGTACTGCAAGAATGCAGAGTCTAAAGCACAGCCTATGCTTTGCACATCAGCACCAGTCTTCATCGTAAAACTTCAAAAAATGAATTTGTCATCTGTGCAGCTACACACACACACACACACACATGCAGGCTTACCATATGTTTTAGGGAAGGTTTAATCTGTAATAAAGTATGCTCCCTATCATTGCACTAAGACATGTAGAATTCCAAAGAATGTTTGATTCATTCTTTAATCTGGGTGTATCTTCCTGCTAGTCCATGTCATTTTTCTTGCACTGCTCAAAGAGTGTTTCCTTGCTGGTCTTGACTCAAACCCTGTCATGGAGCCGACTCTGTGGCATAGTGGGGTAAAGCTGCCACCTGTAGGGCTAGCATCCCATATGGGTATCTGTTTGACTGCCACCTGCTCTACTTCCAATCCAGCTCCCTGCTAATGCACCTAGGAAAACAGCAGAAGTTGGCCCAAGTCCTTGGGCCCCTGAACCCACGTGGGAGACCTGGAGGAAGCTCCTGGCTCCTGACTCCTGGCTTTGGACTTGCCCAACTCTGACTGTTGTGGCCATTTGAAGAGTGAGCCAGTGGATGGAAGATCTCTCTCTGTTTCTCCCTCTCTCTCTGTAACTCTGACTTTCAATAAATAGATAAATCTTTAAAAAGAGAGGGTGAAGAGGGAGAGAGAGAGAGATTTAAAAAAAAATGTTTGGAGCCAGCACTGTGGCTCGGTTGGTAAAACTGCCACTTGTGACACTGGTATCTCACACCGGAGTACTGGTTCTAGTCTGAGTTGCTGTGCTTCCAATCCATCTCTCTGCTAATGCACACAGAAAGGGAACAGATGATGGCTAAAAACAGGGGCCCCTGCACCCATGTGGGGGACCCAGATAGAGTTCGGGGCTCTGGACTGCATCCTAGCCCAGTCCTGGGTGTTACAGCCATTTGGGGAGTGAACCAGTGGATGGCAAATCTCTCTCTCTCTCTCTCTGACCTCTCTGTCACTCTGCCTTTCAAATAAATAAATCTTCCAAAACAAACACCATCTTTTTTTGTACATATTTCATTATACTTTATTAGCTTCTTGAAAATAAGTACTTTGAAAACACTTTTCAAAAATTCATTTATTTAAGGGGCAGACTCTGTTTCTGCAGCATCCATTTGGATGCCTGATGCATATTTGGTGGTCGAACCTTTTGAAATGAATTGCTACTCATGAGTTCTACGAACTCTGTTTCCCTCCAGCCTGGCCTTTACCTTCAGTCTGCCCACTACTATGCCTTTCTTCTATTCCCATATCAATGAGCACATAAACGAAAAAATAGTGCTAACATGTCTTAAATTCATTTGTATACATAGACTATATTGGAAATCCAACATATATGGAGTAGACTTGAGGGAGGAAATAAAAAGGTAGGGGCTGGCCTTGTGGCATAGCTGGGTAAGCCTTGGCCTGCAAAGTCAGCATTCCATGGGTTTGAGACCTGGCTGTTCCACTTCTTATCCAGCTCCCTGCTAATGTGCCTAAGAAAGCAGTGTAAAGATGGCCCAAGTGCTTGGGCTCCTGCACCCACATGGCAGACCCGGGTGAAACTCCTGGCTCCTGGCTTCAGATTGGCCCAGCTCCAACAACTTTGGCCATTTGGGGAATGAACTGGCAATAGAGGATCATTCTCTCTCTCTCTCTCTCTCTCTCTCTCTCTCTTTGTTTTTCATCTGCTCTCTGTAATTCTGCCTTTCAAATACATTTTTAAAACAAAACACACAAAGGCACTCCAAAGGTTCTTAAAAATGGAATTAAAAGGTAAGTTTATGTTGTTGCAGAAATTTTTGAAACTAATGCATTGTGGTATTTTTGTCCCTAGGAAACTTTTACTTAATGAATACAAACTTCATACATTTCATAATTGTAACTTTAGGAACATGGTGGTTCTTCCCACAGCATTGTTTCTTCATAACATTTTCCATGAACAATTTGCAAAGCATGCACTTCAATTCTCTTCACCAAAATAAAATATCTTTTAATTCCATTTCCCACAAGATGTCCCATTTACCTCTCTAGACACAGGTTCATTTCTTTTTCTATTTCTATTTATTTATTTTAAAGTCAGAGTTATACAGAGAGAGAAGCAGAAGGAGAGAGAGAGAGAGAGAGAGAGGAGAGAGAGAGAGGTCTTCCATCCACTGGTTCACTCTCCAGATGGCCGCTATGGCCGGAGCTGAGCTGATCCGAAGCCAGTAGCTTCTTCCTGGTCTCCCATGTGCGTGCAGGGGCCCAAGGACCTGAGCGATCTTCTACTGCTTTCCCAGGCCATAGCAGAGAGCTGGATCGGAAGTGGAGCAGCCAGGACATGAACTGATGCCCATATGAGATGCCGGCACTGCAGGCTTTACCTGCTATGCCACCGTACTGGCCCCTCATTTCTTTTTTTTTTAAATCACAAAGAAAAATTCACAGGAGTGAGGAAGAGGACCTAAGTCTTGTCACCTGCAAGCCTGTGACACACCAAGACGCAGCAGATTTGTGTCAGTTTTCTAAAACACTCGTTACTCCTGGTCACATCTTTGAAGATGGCAGTGAGATTTCTCCCTTTGCACTTAGGCTGGGTGACCAACTCTGCACATGCTTCTGATAGCTCCCTCTTCCTACTCCTGCCTTAGCGGCCTCCTTTGAAAGCAGTGGGATTCTTGGTAACCATTGAGTCTTTCTGTTAGTAAGATCCGAGTCTTAGTGACCCAAAAGAAACCCCAGCAGTTGAAATGACAGTAGAAAGGACATTAGTCAGAGGAAAATTTCTTCCAAAATAAACTTTCCTTTGACCCTGGAATCTGAGCTAACACATTCAGGTCTTCAATTGACAGATTTTTCACCCCCTAGTCAGAAAATAAAATGTCTAACAAGCCTACAAGTGTACCCAGTAGCCATATTAAAGTTCTCATAAGTCATTTATAGGATGCAAAGTAAACATGCCCGGTTCTTTGTGTGTTAGGTCCTGGGTAGAGAGTTTCATTTAAGCTGGGTTAGGTCAGCAGGGAGTGTTTTTACCAAGAGCTAATGTTGTGCCTTCTGAACTGATCCTTCTTTTTAAAGATTAAATTAGTTATTTGAAGGGCAAGGTGACAGAAAGAGAGTCAGAGAGAAAGAGAGAGAGAGAGAGAGAGAGAGAGAGAGAGATCTTCCATCGGTTGGTTCACTCCCCAAATGGCCACAATGGCAGGTGCTGGGCAGAGCCCCCTTTTAGATAAATACCTGATTTTCTATCCTCTTTCCAGATACACATGTGGTCCACATGGACCTCCTAGCAAAGAGCTTTGCCGTCACTGGAGTGTGATATCCCATGGTTCATAATCCAGAGAAGAAACACAGGCTATCTTTATCTGGGAAAAGCCTCTCTTTATTCAATCATAAGACCCATTTTCAGAGATGCTCGGGGCTTCAATTCTGCTGCAATTCCGCTTCAATTATTATTATGCTTCAATTATGCTGCAACATAAGAGCAGGAGTTAGCAAACCACAGCCGTGCCTGCTTTGGTATGGCTCCTGAGCTAAGAATGGTTTTCCTCTTTTACATTTACTTTTCCAGGTCTAAAGAACAATAACTAATGACAGGTGAACACTGTATGTAATTTCCTTCATGGTATCTCCAGTGTTCGTCGGTAAAGTCTGAGTGTCCACAGGCCATCACTTCCTTCTCAAATTCCCTACTGTGGCTTGTGCGCTATAAAGGCAGAGTCTAGTCCTCCTGCTAGACTCCCCGATGGCCTGCAAAGCTCCTTACAGAAGGAATTGGCAGAATCCTGGTTAAGAGCCCATGCCGAATTTATTAGTCTAGTTTGAATCCTGGCTCTGGATTCACAAGGCCACACTTGTGTTTTTCTTGTCTATGAAATCAGGTCTCCTCCATTGTCTTCGTGGGAAAGTTACATGGCAGCGAGTTTGGGCTCCTCCAGGCTCCCCAATTCCTCCAGATACCACTACTCCCATAGCGGGTGTTTTACTCTTTCCTGACAAAGGCCCCAGTTTTAATATAAGAGACTTAGCAAGGCTGTGGAGTTCGCTGGAACTCAGATTCTATGAACAGTCTTGTAGGGCTTGGTTTTCCATTGGCTCGGTTCTACAATGGAAAGAAACAGTCTTCACTCCCACAAAGTCCATATGTCCGCAGCAGGAGGTGGGGATTCTGAGGCTTGAACACAAAGTCTCTGTAAGTTATCCTATGCATTCAGAAGGCACCTAGGGCTCTGTAGTCTCCCAGTTCCTTCCCCTGGATGGCAGCACTCTGTCCCTGACGGGTCCCCTGCAGCAGGTGCACTGTGTCTGTGACCACGAGCACTGATCGGAGCTGTGTGTTGAACCATGCGGATTCAGGCTGACCCCAGCCTCCCCCATGGATCACAAACAGGAGTCCCGGTCTCTGTGCCCCATCTCTGCTTTTTGGTACTGAAGTTATCAATTGTGTCTGCTCCCTTGTACCCGACAGAAACCCAGCCTGGTAAAGAATGGCAAACCCGTTGGAAGGGTACTTGGGTGGCTGACAACGTGGGAGGAAGAAATACAGAGCTGCTGGCCAACCCGAAGAAGGACCTGGGGGAGCTGTGGGGACCTGGGAACACAACTCAGACACCGTCTCTTTAAGATGCCATTCCAGCAGCTGGGAAGACCAACCTGATGTGGCCAAGAGGAAGGGTCCTGCTATCACAATCCTTTCGGGAGCACAGTCAACAGGTGGAAAAGTTTCAAACTGGTGACATCAGTTCACTCCATCTTTTAGTTTTTTATTTATTTATTTATTTTGGTGGGAGTGGTGAGTAGGAGTGGGCGAGAGAGGGAGACTACTAGTTACATGGTCTCTAAATCTCAATTTCATAAACAGAAGACAGATGATAACGCTCATTTTGCTCTGTTGTTGTAAAGATTAGGTGCTATGAGATTTGGAGCGTAGGCTCTACCATGCTTGGTGCTGAGCTCTTGGACCCACAGATCCATAACTAGACCCACCCCGCTCCTACTTGTAGGTGCAAGACTTGGCCAAAAGTGCATTGTGGATAAAGATGTTAGAACAACGAAGTCATCTGTTACTCTTCAACGCTGTTACTTAGGTCCTGGCCAAAGCTTTGTGAACACCAGGCCAACAGTTGTTTCCTGGCCTACGCTTGTGTTAGAATGAAATCACTTCGAGGACAAGACCGGGTCTTCATCTTCTTAAGCTGAATTCAATTAATTTTTAAGCAAGCTGAGCATCTACTACAAGGGTGCTTTAAAAAGTTTGTGGAAAAGAAAATGGAATGAAAAGATAAGTTTATTTGGTCAAAAATGATTTGGAAGCCATGCAAAGTGTTCTCCCCTGCCCCCGCACACCAATCACATGTATTTTTCAGGAACTTTCTGAAGACTCCTTAGATGCACAGATCGCTAAATTGTTGTGAATTAAACTGATTTTTAAATTCCACTTCCCAGGATGTTTTTGAAACACCCTCCTGGTAAGGCAAAGCTCTGGACTGGGCTTGGGGAGGCTACAAAGGGGATTCTTGCTTAGTGAGACTGAAGAAGTTGCTTCATTACAGAACTGGAAGGGGGGGCTGGCGCTGTGGCTCAGTGGATCAAACCCCGATCTGCAGCACCGATATCCCATATGGGCACCGGTTCTAGTCCCAGCTGCTCCACTTCCGATCCAGCTCTCTGCTATGGCCTGGGAAAGCAGTAGAAGATGGCCCAAGTCCTTGGGCCCCTGTACCTGCATAGGAGACCTGGAAGAAACTCCTGGCTCCTGGCTTTGGATCAGCACAGCTCCTACCATTGCGGCCATCTGGGGAGTGAACCAGTGGATGGAAGACCTCTCTGTAACTCTGTCTTTCAAATAAATAAAATAAATCTTAAAAAAAAAAAAAAAAACAAAACAAAACTGGAAGAGGAGAAGGGATGTTGGCCTAAAGCATTTGGGAAGCAGTTGGCTTAGGGGGGTTTCCAGGCTCCGGAGACCAGGTAAAGAACTCAGAGATTCCAGTAGAGTCCTACGGTCCTTCCTGAATACGACATTACTGACAAGGCACATAAGGCACTTTAAGTGTGTGGTTTTTTTTTAAAATTTATTTATTTATTTGAAAGTCAGAGTTAGAGAGAGAGAGAGAAAGAGAGAGGTCTTCCATCCACTGGTTCATTCCCCAGACGGCTGCAATGTTCAGAGCTGTGCAGATCCAAAGTCAGGAGGCAGGAGCTTCCTCCAGGGCTCCCACACGGGTGCAGGGCCCAAGCACTTGGGCCATCTTCTACTGCTTTTCCAGGCCATAGCAGAGAGCTGGATCAGAAGTGGAGCAGCCGGGACTCGAACCAGCGCCCACATAGGATGCCAGCACTGCAGGCAGCGGCTTTACCTGCTATGCCACAGTGCCGGCCCTTTTTAAGTGTGTTTTACTAATGTAGCCTCAGTGCTTGTCTGCCAGCCAAACTGTGAGTAGAAGCATAATGAATACCCAACTGGTGGTCTCTGTGTGTGTTTTATAGCACAGAGGTTTGTACGTGCAAGGCGTCTGTGCCTCGGCCTCATCCTATGAATGACTGTAAGGTTCCACTCCCAAAGGCTCATCATGGGCTGGAAGCTCGGTCCCAGGGTAGCGGTGTGGTGTGAGGGGTGGGCCCAGTGGGAGGTAATCTGATCCTGAGGGCTCTGCTCTCAGGAATGGATTAACACTGTCTGGAGGGAGGGGTCCAGCGCAGTGGGCGTGGAGTCGTTCCCATCAGAGCACCAGCCTGGCCCGCCACCCCTTGCTTCCATGCTCAAGTGCATTTCCCCTGGCCAGTTCCCTGCCGTATTGTGACACAGCCAGGGTCTCCACTCGCCAGGACTCCACTGCTGTGCTACTTGGACCCCCTAGCCACCAGCACAATGAGCCAAATAGATCTCTTGACTTTCTAAGGTAGCCAGCCTTAGGTATGTTGTTACAGCAACAGAGCACTGATTAAGGCAAACAAGAAGAAATTAAACGGGGCCAGTGTGGTGGTATAGTGGGCTGCTGGCATCCCATGTTGGCATGCCAGTTCGAGTCTCAGTTTCTCTGTTTCCTATCCAACTCTCTGCTAATGTGCCAGGGAGGCAAAGGTGATGATCAAAGTGCTTGGGAGGCCCAGATGGAGTTCCTGGCTCCTGGCTTTGGCTTGGTGCAACTCTGGCCATCTCAGTCACTTGGGAAGTGAACTAGTGAATGGAGGATCTCTCTCTCTCTCTCTCTCTCTTTCTCTCTCTCTGCTTCTCTGTCTCTCCCGCTCTCTGTTGCTCTGCCTTTCAAATAAATAAATCTTTGAAAAACAGAATGAATTGAGTGGTAGACATATGATGCAGTAGAAATCCGTCTCTGGCCCCAACCCCAGACTCATTTCCATGGACAACGACTCTCAATGAAATCTGAGAGTATCTGGTTTATCTTTGCACTCTCAAAATTAAGCTTTTTCTGCACCCATCTATTCCCCCCCCCAAAGGTATCAGGTGAATTAAACTTAATTCATCACTTTCTTCATATTCTTTGATCTTTGGAGAATTGCTGAGGTCCTCTCTTTTGTGACACCCACTAAAATACAATTTTTTGAGTGGTTTCAAAAATGTACCAATGAATATTATCATAGTTATTTATGATGATGTTTTCTGAGGGAGTTCAGGCACCTCTAGTATAAAATAATACTATTTATAATATCACTTTTCAAGTACCTTACACTAGGAGTTTTATTTATCTGTTGCTCTGTGAGAAATAACATCAACACTCAGTGTTTATTTTTCAATAGATTTTAATTTATTTATTTGAAAGATAGAGTTACTCAGAGAAGGAAAAAAGACAGAGGTCTTCCTTCTACTTGTTCACTCTCTAGATGGCCACAACAGCTGGGGCTGGGCCAGACTGAAGCCAGGAGCCTGGAGCTCCATTTGGGTCTCCTATGTGTGTGACAGGGCCATCATCTCTCACCTCCCAGGTGCATTAGCAGGGACCTAGATGGGAAAGGGAGCACCAGGTACTCAGAGCAGTTCTCACATGGGATGCTGGTGTTGCAGGCGGCAGCCTAACCCTCTGAGCCACAATGCTAGCCCCCAAACTCAGTGTTTGGAATGAGAATTTTGTTTTGTTTCTGGCTTTGTGGGTCAGGATTTTGGGGAGGGCTTGGCTGGGTCGTTTGTCCCTGTTCCACATTGTGTTGGCTGCAGCAGTTGCCATTGGGAACTCCACTTCATTTATTTATTTTTTGACAGAGTTAGACAGTGAGAGAGACAGAGAGAAAGGTTTTCCTTCCGTTGGTTCACCCCCCAAAATGGCCGCTATGGCCGGAGCTGCACCTATCCGAAACCAGGAGCCAGGTGCTTCTTCCTGGTCTCCCCCGTTATGGGTGCAGGGGCCCAAGCACTTGGGCCATCCTCCACTGCACTCCCTGGCCACAGCAGAGAGCTGGACTGGAAGAGGAGCAACTGGGAGTAGAACCCGGCGCCCATATGGAATGCCAGTGCCGCAGGCAGAGGATTAACCAAGTGAGCCATGGCGCTGGCCCCAGGGAACTCCACTTCCAAGACAGAATCCTCACTCATGTATTTGACCCCTCTGGCCTCCTCGGCTTCTGTCTCTTCACAAGGCATGGTTTCTCTTCAAAGTGCAGCTGTCCCTGGATGGTTGCAATTCTTGTGGCCCCTGGCTTCTAAGAGGCAGAAGGCAAACTGCCGTGCTGGTTTGTATCACTTCCTCCACGTTCTCTTGGTCAGATGCAGGGGATGCCCAGATTCAAGGGAGTGGAGGAACAGATTCTTCCTCTCTAAGGGGGAGTGCAAGAGTCACATTGAAGAAGAGCTCACAGGATGGGAACCATCTTTGGAAAGTATAATCTGCCACATTAGCACAAGTTCTAGACCTTTTGCATGGAAGTCTTTCAGTGATCCTATAAAGCAGTCAGTATTATCACTACCATTGTGCAGGTTGTACAACTGGCTCCTGTGGAGCCGAATAACTGGTCCAAAGATACACAGCTAGGATCTTATGTCTTACGTATCTATGTCTTCTTAAATAACGAGGTATCTGGTTTCCTGGGCCAACCCGCTGTGTGCTCCGTGTTCCTATCATACTTGACTTGCCAAATTTGGGCCAGGTAGAGTGTTAGAACACAGACAGGCATATGGCCCAAGAGCGCTTCTGTCTTTCAAGGAGCCTGGGCTGCAACAGAGAGAACACGCACATTTGGAGACAGAACTGGAGGGGAGTCCCAGCTCTACCATCTTGCATCGCTGTGGAGTTGGGCCACTTGCACAACCTGTCCGGACAGCTGCATCACTAATCGTGGGAGTAAAGCTACTGACCTTGAAATGTCTTCCTTGGAACTGAAAGAGAATGTGCGTGGGTGGGTGGTGCTCAGGGTGGATGGTGCTCAGGGTGGCTGGCCAGCAGAGTTATGAGGTGAGAGCTAGTGACTCAACAGCATGAATCCTGGGGCTGTGGCCATGAGTTCCTTGCTCTTCGTCTTCCAGGAGATCTCCTGCTGGCTGCTGTATGCTGGTGGGAGAGGTGCAGCTGGCCCCGTCAACTTCTTCAGAGCAATTTTGCTTCAGGATTAAAAAAAAAAGTTTGTTTATTTTTCTTTATTTGAAAAGGGGAGGAAGGAGCGTGAGAGAGAAAGAGAGAGAGAGGGATCTTCCACCTGCTGATTCACGCCTCCAAATGCCCACAGCAGTCAGGACTGGTTCAGGAGCCAAGAATTCTACCCAGGTGCCCAATGTGGGAGGAAGGTACCCAAGTATTTGAGCCCTCACCTGCTACCTTCTAAGGTGTGTGTTGGTGGGAAGCTGCATCAAAAGTGAAGGTGGGACTTGAACCCGGCCATTATTCAAAGCCTGGCCCATTGGTTTTGGATGTGGTCTCCTCAGCCATGTTGTGTCCTTACTTTCCTTTCCTACTGACTTCAATTAGGTCCATTTAGAAGCTTTACCCATCAGGGTGTGCACGTGGAGCAATGCCGTCAACATCGGTCAAGTGTGCTGTTGGCTCCTTTTGTAGATCCGTATACAGAATGACTGGCTAGGTCAAAAGGACGCATATTTATAAATTTGATAAACTCTGTCAAATGCCCTCCTGCAAACTTTTATCAATGTATAATCTCCCAGGCAACATGCAAGAGATCTGCTTTCTATCTCTTTGCCAATGGAGTGATTTGAAGGTCTTTGATCTGGGCTCAATTAGTCAGTGAAATGTAGGTTCCCACTGCGATATAATTAGCATTTCTGTCTTGTGAGTGCTGCCTTTTGTCTTCTCATGTGCATACGAACCCTTTGGATTTCCTTTTCTATGAGCCATTTCTTCAACATGCCTGCCAAACATTTTGTATTGTAATCTACGATGCATATTTCAATTCCCTTCCAATAGCCCCCTTTATATCAAGACAATTAACATTTTGTCTACGCCAATGTTTTTCCAGCTTTTGATTGTGCTGTTCCTGGTATGTCAAATGTAAGTTTTTCTTATAGATTATAAAATGTTTTATAGCCAAGTTTCATTTTTTCTTGTCTTCTGAGCTCCTTTCACGCCTAGAAGTATTTGTTTCTCTACTCCCAGACTATGGAAATCATCTCCCATTTTATATTTTTTTTTTAATTTTTTTTTAACTTTTATTTAATGAATATAAATTTCCAGTGTACAGCTTATGGATTACAATGGCTTCCCCCTCCCAAAACTTCCCTCCCACCCACAACCCTCCCCTCTCCCACTCCCTCTCCCCTTCCATTCACATCAAGATTCATTTTCAATTCTCTTTATATACAGAAGATCAATTTAGTATAAAGATTTCAACAGTTTGCACCCACATAGAAACACAAAGTGAAACATACTGTTTGAGTACTAGTTATAGCATTAAATCAAAATGTACAGTACATTAAGGACAGAGATCCCACATGAGGAGCAAGTGCACAGTGGCTCTTGTTGTTGACCCAACAAATTGACATTCTAGTTTATGGCGCCAGTAACCACCCTAGGCTGTCGTCATGAGTTGCCAAGGCTATGGAAGCCTTCCAAGTTTGCCGACTCTGATCATATTTAGACAAGGTCATAAAAGACAGAGTGAGGATAGTAACCAATGATCCTAAGAGTTGCATTTACCAGGTTTGAACAATTATACAGCATTAAGTGGGGAAGAGGACCATCAGTACACACAGGTTGGGAGTAGAGCCATTGGTGGTAGAGTAGAGGTTATGATTACAAAGGAATGAGGCCCAAGTGTGCTAGACAGGGTCTAGAACAAAGGACAGAGTCATTATTAGAGGAGCTAAGAAAGGTGCTGTCTAAGCTACAATTAAGTTTTCTGATTGAGAGGCAAATAGAACCTGATAGAAGGGGCTTGACAATAATCTGGTGGGCTTTAGGCCTTGTGAGTTAAGAGGCCCAGACCTATCTATCTCTTCACATGGGGTATATCCTAAGGGAGGTGTGAACCTCCTAGGGGAAGGCACTCTGTTGACTTTCATTACTTGGCTGGGCTGGGAGGAGAGCTGGCCAGGTAAAGGCAGGGGGCATCTCTAACAAGAAATTTACAGTTCTGCCTGCAATGTTGCTGACCCTACTTGACCATCCCCTCAGCTGCAGTGGTCACTTTGGAAGTCCCATTTTATATTTTTTGTGAGTCAGGAGTCATGGGAAACTTTCCCATCTACTTGATGGAAGTAGATGTGTAAAATTAGGAGAAGTCCCATGAAAGCCAGGATTCTTGGAGTATATGTGCTGCAGCGCTGACCAGCACTCCCACGTGGAAGCCGCTGGCTGGAGCTGACAGGAGCCCTGCCCCTCTGATAGGCCCGGCTCCTTCCCCTTGGCCAGGGGCTACCTTGCTCTTTGTACTCCCTGGCATTCCAAGGCCGCCTCCAAGGCATTTAGGCTACCTCTGAATTAGAGTCTGATGTGCGTTAGAGAGCAGCGGGTATGAGCCCAGGAAAAAGATAGACTCTCTCTCCTTTCTCTCTCTCTCTCTCTCTCTCTCTCTCTCTCTCTCTCTCTCTCTGCCTTTCAAATAAGTAAATAGATCTTTAAAAACAAACAGTTTGCCAGTTAAATTGCATCACTTGCTATCAGCACCAATTTCACAGTCAAAATCAGATACACAGCCTCAGCCTACTTCCAGGATATGAGGTGTCACCTGTGTTTTGAAGCACTATATTATGGTGTTAAAATGGAGAGAAATATGGAAGCCCATGAAAAGAGACCACTGTAGAGACAGTGTAGACCTGGGTTCATTTGTGTTTGGAGACCATAATTTGCCAAGTTGCCTTAACACAATTCCAAGACAAGTGCCCTGCGGTTGTTGAATGCCTGCAGGCAATGCGTAGAACAAGCAGATCCTTTCTTGATGAATGAGAATTTCCACAAACTCTAGGAATATAAGCTCATCATAAAATGTTTTTTAAAAAGATTTATTTATTTATTTATTTGAAAGGCAGAGTTACAGAGAGGTAGAGGCAGAGAGAGAGAAGGCGAGAGCGAGAGTGAGTGAGAGAGTCTTCCATCTGCTGGTTCACTCCCCAAATGGCCACAATGGCAGAGCTACGCCAATCCGAAGCCAGGAGCCAGGAGCTTCTTCTGAGTCTCCTCAGAAGGGTTGCAGAGGCCCAAGGACTTGGGCCATCCTCCACTGCTTTCCCAGGCCACAGCAGAGAGCTGGACAGGAAGTGGAGCAGCCGGGACTCGAACTGGCACCCATATGGGATGCGGGCACTGGAGGCAGTGGCTTTATCCATCACACCACAGTGCTGACCACTAAAATGTTTTTAAAAAATCACTAAATGTACAAGGAAATTGGATGCCAAGAGAGAAAGGCAGCAGAAAACAGTAAAATCAGATTTGTGGGAACTGCAGGCTCATCACGTATTGAATAGAGAGTCACCCTACTTCATACATTTAAATCAATAATTGAGTTTATTTAAGGCATGGTAAAGAAAAAGAAAGTTATCATTATTGATGAGATCTATTTTTATAATAAAGTAAATAAAACCCCCATACATTAAAAAAAAAAAAAAAACCTGGAATTTAACACTGGTGGGTAAAACACAAATTGGAAATAGCCAAGAAGGAAATTAAAGAACTGAAGATGGATCAAAGGAATTACTCGGGGACCAGTGCTGTGGCGTAGCAGGTAAAGCCTCCGTCTGCAGCGCCTGCATCCCATTTGGATGCTGGTACAAGCTGACTGTGTCTTCCTTGTGTGTTTGTTTTTATCGTTCGTGCTCGGCTGGAATGGAAGATAAGTGTCTGTCTTGTTCACTGCCCGGTCTAGGAACCTAGCCTATCCTGTGCACACCGTTGGATTTCCTTAAGTAAGGCTGGAACCAAACAGGTGTGTGCTTTATGGATTTGCCTGACTTTATCCTGACGTGTGAACGTTAGGAAAAGTAGACTTCCAGTAATAGGAAATACTAGTAGGGGAGGCTTAGCAATTGCAGCTACATCCCCTGAATCGAATTCATCCAGGTCTTAAGCACCTGGATTCAGTAGTCCAAACCTCTTTTTGAAAAAGATTAAGATGGGGGATTAAGGACAGGCCTTGTGTGCAGTGGGTTAAGCTGCAGCTTGGGACATGTGTGTCCCATGTCAGAGTGCCTGGTTCATGGCCCAGCTACTCTGCACTGCCAATCCAGCTACTCCACACTTCTGATCCAGGCTTGTGCTGAGACACCTGGAAGGTGGCAGATGACAGCTCAAGTACTTGCGTCCCTGTCACCAGAGTGGGAGACCTGGATGGAGTTCCTGGCTCCTGGCTTTGGCCTGGCCTAGCTCTGACTGTTCTGGGCACTTGGGGAGTGAGCCAGTGCGGGGAAGGAAGGTCTCTGTGTCTGTCCCCCTTTCTCTCGCTGTCACTCTGCCATCTTGGAAGTTCCTTCTTTGACTTAGGTCACTGTCTCCCTGGAGAAACACACTTGTTGCAGAGTGAAGGGGTCGCCTAGGTGAAGTGAGATGGTGCTAGCTGCCAAGCAAGTTCAACAAAATCTGGAAATGCGTGCGTTCTCTCCTTGCTTCAGACTCGGAGGAGGACTGGTAGCACCCTCCTTTCTCCTATTTGGTTTTGCGCCCTCCCCCGACCCCCTAAATTCAGAAAAATGGCATTAAAACAGTGCTGGCAGGATGAGATGGGTGTTTAGCATAGTAGTTAAAATACCGCTTGAGGAACCTACATCCCGTGTTGGAGAGCCAGAGTTCAAATCGACACTCCGATCCTGACTCCAGATAATGCACTCCCTGGGAGGCAGCAGGTGATGGCTCAAGTACTTGGGTCCCTGCCACCCCTGTGGGAGACCTGGGTTGAATTTCTAGTTCCTGGCTTTGGCCTGGCCTAGCCCTAGCTGTTGCAGGCGTTTGAGGAGTGAAATAGCACATGGGGGATGGCTCTCTCTCTCTATCTCTCTCTCTCTCCCACCCTCCATCCCTACCTTTCAGATAAGTAAAATAAGTAATAGGAAAAGAGACTAGATATCTAAACTCCGTGATGATATGAGCCATTTCTGTTACTACTATGAATATTATCTTCTAGTATTCATATAAGCTTTGATTTCTTGTACCCTTGACATTCCAAACACTTTTCTTTTTGTTTCACTTTATCCTCTATTCCTAGAGGATAAAGTCCCATTGTAGGGGACAAAATCGTTCCACGCTGTGCCCAGGGTTGTTGAACTACTTATCAGAAGACTTGGATTCTAGTCTTGGTTTTGCTGAAGTGTTTCCAGTTTCTATTTCTGTGCCACCAGACTCAAAGCCAACTCTTTCCAAAGATACTTGAAATATCCCCAAATCGGTAGAGTTAAAATATAAATTTAGGGAATCGGAAGAAATACTCTAGGAATTTTGGTTCAGAAAAAGGCTATATTGTACAATCATCCAGGTATTATTATTACTGCCAACATTATGTGTCACAATTAATTAAATATATTTTATATGAAGCATGGTAGATAATAGTAACAAGGGGATGACAATGATAACTTATAATTGCATGGTGCTTTCATCTTTCTAAAGAACTTTAGAATGTATGATTTCATGTTGTCCTTACAGCCTCTGCCTTAAGCTCCTATAATATTGTATTTTTAAAAGCAGATGGTGCAGTCAGGTTTTGTAAATAACATTTGCAGCTATAGTAGAAGTTCCTATGCAGTTGACGAGGGTTGGGGAGGAGGTGTTGAATTGCTCTTGAAAACACCTGGCAGCAAATTAAAAGTGGGGAAAAAAAAAACACCATGCACATTCAACCACTCAGCTATCTGATTCCCTTGGGATCTCAAACGCTGGCCATAATAGTGCGTGTTTTGGCGTCAGCTACCTCTGCAAGTTGTATTCAGTTCAGTAAGGAGTGGCATGGCGGTAAGCTTTGGCTTCCTGGGTTGCTGGGATTAAGACCACCCCTAGCAATTAGCCAGACTCATTTGCCTCAGCAATCACCCACAATTATTCATAATCTCATGGGTAATGGAACACACAAATGCAGTCTGTCCACACTGCCTTTTGGGTACTGACCTCTTGACTGAGAGGTCCCCCCCAGGCTAAGCCAGTGGGACTGGGAGGCAACATGGGAGAATAATTTACTAGGGACAGGGACACCATAGGTATGCACAGGAAAAGCTTTTTTTTTTTTTTGGCTTGCTTGAAAAGAATGCGCTGGAAAGCAATATGGCGGGTATCCTTGGAGAATGCAATAGAGACTCAGTCTTACCCAGAAACCACATGACTGTCCTGGGTGGAAACCTATGCGGGAGAAGGAAGTAGCTGTGGAGCAAAACAGCTGAGCCAACAGCTCCTTGGGATGGACCTGGTAGAGTCCCAGCTCTTCCAGAAGCAAGTGCATGCTTAAGCACCAGGCTACCTTGATCTCTCCAGAACCCCAAGACGACCTACAGGCAAACTCTTCCTAGCAAGCGGGTGTGGTGGGCATTGGAAGAGTTGGTTTGCAGTGAGGACATGTACTTTTGAAGACTTTAATTTTCTGTATTACTATTATGAGGAGAACGAATTTCTCCTAAACTAGGTTTCCTAGCTTAAATTTGTATTCTATAGCGTAGTAATTAGGAATAGATATTATATTCCATTACACATCAACTAGGCAAGTTACTTACATTTCTAAGCCTCTGTTTCCCTTTCTGTAAACTGAGTAGAATGATAAATACTACCTCATCAAGTTTTCTTAAAAATTTTGGTGTCCTTTGGTGTATCTTGTCTGCGATAATTACTACTGTGGCGTTATTTTTTTTTAACTTTCCTTCATATCTTCAGTATTTGTTCATCCATCACACTCTTCTGTCAGGAAGAGTTTGCTCATGTCCTCCCGTTTATGGACTGATTCAATGATTCATTTAGATCAGTGTACACTCCCAGATCACTACTCGATTTCTCCTCAAGTTATTAAGTTATTATGCTGTACCATAGTTGTTGTGTCTTTTGACCAAGTCATTACAGTTTTTTTTTAAGTTTATTTATTTATTTGAAAGTCAGAGTTACACAGAGAGGAGAGGCAGAGAGAGAGAGAGAGAGAGAGAGAGAGAGAGCGCTCTTCCATCTGCTGGTTCATTCCCCAATTGGCCACTATAGCCGGAGCTGTGCCGATCCAAAGCCAGGAGCCAGGAGTTTCTTCCTGGTCTCCCGTGTGGGTGCATGGGCCCAAGGACTTGGGCCATCTTCTACTGCTTTCCCAGGCCATAGCAGAGAGCTGGATCGGAAGAGAAGCAGCCGGGACTCAAACCGGCACCCACATGGAATGCTGGCACTGCAGGGAGTGGCCTTACCTGGTAGCCATAGTGCCAGCCCCACTGTTGCGTTTTGATGACAGGAGCCCATCCACGCCGTGTCCTGTCCTTTCAGCATGCCCCCATCCTTGCACGAGCACTTCCTTCTTTTCTGGCCCCCTAAGATCTTCCAGACTCATAATTTTTCATAATTAATACCCCCCTTTTTCTTTTTGCAAAGAGCCCTGGTTATTTATATTTGAGAGTGGTATATAGGAGCCAGGATCTAGCCACTAGGGTGCTCAAATGGCTATGGGCTTGTCCTTACTTCTAGGGTATTTCAGAGCCAGGAAACATATACATGCACAAATACATTTCTATCTATCTACACACACATAAATACATTTCTCCTTATGTATGGATCTATTATCAATGGATATCATTCTATATCATCTGTATCTTCCTCATCTTCATCATCATCATCATCTATATTTATAAGAGTTCACAGTGACGCCTCTGGTTCCAATTTAACACACAAATCCACTTTAGCCTTTCCTTTTCTTTCTTTCTTTCTTTTTTTTTTTTTTTGACAGGCAGAGTTAGACAGTGAGAGAGAGAGACAGAGAGAAAAGTCTTCCTTTTTCCGTTGGTTCACCCCCAAGTGGCTGCTACGGCCGGCGGACTGCGCCGATCTGAAGCCAGGAGCCAGGTGCTTCCTCCTGGTCTCCCATGCAGGTGCAGGGCCCAAGGACCTCGGCCATCCTCCACTGTACTCCCAGGCCAGAGCAGAGAGCTGGACTGGAAGAGGAGCAACCGGGACAGAACCAGCGCCCCACCCGGGACTAGAACCCGGGGTCCTGGCGCTGTAGGTGGCGGATCAGCCTAGTGAGCCGCGGCGCCGGCCTCTTCTTTTCTTTTCTATAACTTCTTTCTAAAACAATGAAACATTGTGCCCTTGCTATTGACAACATATTTATTTATCAAAGAATAACATAGATTAACTACCTGGCTCCTGGCTTTGGCCTGGCCCAGTCCTGGCTATTGCGGGCATTTGAGGGGAGTGAACCAATGGGTAGAGGATCTCTCTCCCTCTCCCTGTCTACCTTTCAAAATAAAATGAAAATAAATATAAAGATGGAAAGAATTCAATGACTTGTAGATTTGAACCATATTATACATGACAAGCCTCTGTAGTAAAAGCTCATCTATTACTCTGCATAGTGGAAGTTTTCAGCCCTGTTTCTCACATTTATGTCAGTTACGATTTTTTATCTTTCTCACAGTCCTCTCAATTAGCAGCCTCCTTGGCTTTCTGCGTGTTGAAGGTAGCGGTGCAGTATACAGCCTCATACAACAAGTTGACAAGAGGGGCTTTATTTATTGATTTACTTACTTACTTATTTGAGAGGCAGAGTCACAGATAGGGAGAGACAGAGAGAGAGGTTTTCCATTCACTGGTTCACTCCCCAAATGGCTGTAATGGTCAGAACCAGGTCAATCTGGAGCCAGGAGCTTCTTCCAGGGCTCCCATGCAGGTGTAAGAGTCCAAGCACCCAGGCCATCTTCCACTGCTTTCCTGGGGCCATCAGCAGGGTGCTAGATCAGAAGAGGAGCAGCCGGGATTCGAACCGGCACCCAGGTAGGATCCGGTGTTGCAGGCAGAAGCTTAACCTACTACGCCACAGTGCCGGCCCCCAAGAGGGGCATTTTTTAACTGAAGGCTGGAAGCAGTTCACATCCCCAGCCCAGTTTTATGAGTGAACGCTGCGCATGGTGTGCTGTGAAAGGAAACGTTGGCAGCCTTGTATCTGAAAACGACGCTGTGGGTTAAAAGCACCTCCATGAAGACATCCTAGCCAATAGGCATGTTCCGGCACTGTCCAGGCTGCGGGATCACGCTCTATGTAAGAGGTGTGTGAGATCCTCTCTCTTACTCCTCATCTCACTCCACGCTTGGAGCAGCCAGAGTCAGCAGAGGCAGTGGGGCGGGGGTGGGGAGATGAGGAGAGAAGATTTTTAAAAATCACGCTCATCTTGCCACTTGCAGCCTTTCGGGCTTCCAAACCGGTTCTGGCCCAAGATGAGACAAGGGAGAAATTTCGCAACTGGATAAGAGCCTACCACTTTAATTTTACATCCAACCGGCTGTTGGACACCTCAAACAGTACGTAGAAAAGCCATGGAATTTTCCTGGTATTTTCCCTGGGGCAGAGAAACATGATTTGGCAAATTTTGACAGCTAGTGCCGAACAAATGATAATGAGTGATGTTGCCCTGTATCCTCATTCTCAGAACCCTTCCCCTCCACACACAAGGGGGCTTCTGGAGGATTGTGGCAGCGTGGAATTAAAGAGAGGTTCATCCTGTTGCAGGTTTTCCCAGTGCAAGATTACTTATCAAGAATATGGGGTGTAGTGTGCTGCTGCCTGTGATGCCGGCATCCCGTGTGGGCACTGGTTCAAAACCTGGCTGCTCCATTTCTGATCCAGCTCCCTGTTCACGTGCCTGGGAAAGCAGTGGACAATGGCTCAAGTGCTTGGGCCCCTGTACCCATGTGGGAGACCCAGACGAAGCTCCAGGCTCCTGGCTTTGGCTTGGCCCAGCCCCTGCTGTTGTGGATATTTGAGGAGTGAACCCATACATGGAAGACCTCTCTCTCCCTCTCTCTCTCTCTCTCTCTCTGTTTCTTCCTCTCTCTGTGTAACTCTACCTTTCAAATAAATAATCTTTTTTTTTAATAAAAAAAAAAAGAATATGGGCCCGGCGCCGTGCGGCGCCGTGGTTCAATAGGCTAATCCTCTGCCTTGTGGCGTCGGCACACCAGGTTCTAGTCCCAGTCGGGGCACCGGATTCTGTCCCGGTTGCCCCTCTTCCAGACCAGCTCTCTGCTATGGCCCAGGAGTGCAGTGGAGGATGGCTCAAGTGCTTGGGCCCTGCACCTGCATGGGAGACCAGGAGAAGCACCTGGCTCCTGGCTTCGGATCAGCGTGGTGCACCTGCTGCAGTGCGCCGGCCACAGTGGCCATTGGAGGGTGAATCAATGGTAAAGGAAGGCCTTTCTCTCTGTCTCTCTCTCTCACTGTCCACTCTGCCTGTCAAAAAAAAAAAAAAGAATATGTATTGAACCATAAAATTGTTCCCTGATTTCTTTTGTATTAGCAGGTTAACAATCTCACAAGTTAAGAAGTGAAAAGTGAAAAGTTCCCTATATTTAGCTGTCCTTGGACTTACGTAAAGGCAGATTGCATCTTTTAGGAAAGATACTTCGCCAATGGTGAGTGTATTTTCTGTTTTTAGGATGGCTCCAGAAAGAGAAAGGAAGGGGACGTTCATTTATATTGGAAAAATTGGAAGCAAGATGACAACCTACCAACTTTTTTTTCCTTCTTCTGAATTTGGGTTTTGCACAGTAAACGGCGAGTCAGGTTAAGATCCTTGCAATCTAAAACACACCCACAAAAATGAGAACAATGACAGTGACAAAATGTCTTCGTTTCTGACATGCTACCTGCAAGTTCCGACTTTCTGTGGTTGCAAGGGGAGAATTAGAGTCTTGAAAAGATGGGGTTCCAAGGGGAGGGCTGACAGCCCCCTACCGCCAAGAGTGTTGCCAGGCGCCCCTGGAATAACAGGTGGCAGCCGTCCAAGGGTGGCTCGCAGCTGCATGCCTGCCCTGTGTTAAACATCTCGATGCGGCGTGCAGGCCCCGGCCAGCTTGGAACTCATTCCTGCTGACACATTCCAGGTCGTAATTAGCCTGATACTAATATGGTCCTTGCTTTTTCATTCTGTTCCTGTCAAGCAGGACTGTTTGGAAAGACAAAGGTGCACTTCCCTGGGCAATCGGGGAAATCCACAGGGTTGGATTCTCTAGGCGCTCTGCGCCTGGCTGGGCTCCATGGAGAAAGGAAGTAGGCTGAGCTGTCCTCTGTCTGCCCACAAAGCCGGACACAGACTCCCGGATTTCAATTTCATCCTAGGTTCTCGGTCTCTTCCCCTCTAAGGGCTTGTGTTTCATCTGAGCTACTCATGCATAGAAAATGCACCACCTCCCTCCACCCCCTGACCTCACTCCTCATGGCCAAGTAGGGATAAACAGCGCCTCTCAGATGGAATGGTCAGGACGTGCACAGGGTGGAAATTTTCTAGGACAGGGCTGCCATTGGCCATGTTTCCTGTCAGTCAATGCTCTCCTGGGGCTGGTGTGGTGGCTTTGTAGTGTGTGCATCCAGCTAAGTTCAAGCCAAAAGAAAAAATGTGGAAGGTAGAATTGACACATAACAGTGGTTTTATTTTTTTAATGAATGAATGAATGTGTCTTTAATTCATTCATTCAGTTTCTCCAACTCCTGGGCAAGAGACCCGGCACTCGATTTGGATGTTTTGCATGACCTATAAGGATTTCAGCCCATCCTGGTGGGTTCTGACTCATCGCCAGGGGTTCCCATTTGTCCTTGCTGTCCCTACTTCATGTCCATCCTTCTCGCCTACTGTCTGCTCTGTGGATCTTGGGGCCAACACAGCCACAACGCCGAAAGCCTTAGACCTATTGCTTCAGCCTCACCTATCATTGTTTAAGGGCAAATTCCCATCATAAGTGTCTTCTGTTACCCTGGCGATTCTGCACTGCTTAGCTCACTCTGCCCGAGATAGATAGGTGCATAGCCCTTAATAACACAACCAGTACCCCCAGAAATAACCACTGTTTGTTATTGAGGCAGAGCAAACCTCTTTGTTCTCCTTCTACAGCTCAGCAAACTGTGAGTAGAGCAAATCAGTGATTTTTTGCCCAGCGAATAAATACCAGAGACAGGATTTGAATTCAGATCTTCTGGGCTCTGCATGTAAATGGAAATCATAAGAGGTAACATGTGGAGAGGCACTCAATGTCACCAGTAATCAGGGTGGTGCAGCAGTGAGATGTCATTTTCCATCCCTCTGGTTGGCCAACATTGTTAAATGTTGCTATAAGCAAGTCTTCTCCAGGAAATTTCTAAAGCGCTGACATCAACTGCAGAGTCACTTGAGTGGACAACTTGGTATTAACTAAAAGCTAAAGGCTTTCTAGCCCTGACTCAGCAAGTTCAGTTTGCACTGCCTGCTCCAGCCACAGACATCTGTGAGGGCACACGGAGGTATCTTCAAAGATAGAACATGCTAGAACAAAATGCATGTTCCTTAGCATGCCTAAAAGTACGATGGGTGCATTTAAACTCGAGTATGAGGTAGATCTAGATGAGGAGTCTTCAAACGTACCATTGAATTCCGTTTGTACACAAGCTTGTTGGAGTGCTCTCGTATGCATTAGTATGGAGAGCGCTTTGGGAACACTGTGCAATGGACAGGAAGCAGACCGCGGACTCATGTTCAACAGAGTACAATTCAAAGGGAATCAATTGCATGAATGATATCTAGCTGGATGTCTTCCATGAGCTAATCCATGTAAGTGAGAGTATTTTAAAAACTAATTGGCAAAAGCTAATAATGATGGGAAGAGAAAGTGAGGAAAGTTGGATTGGGAGTGATAAAGTTGGGTTTCATTTCTAATATTCTACTCCTTTCACAAAGAAGTGCATTTATTACCTGTGTAATTAATTTTTTTTGGTTTTAGAAACAAAGGCAGTATGTCTGAGAGAAGAGTTATAGGCTTCATTGAGTCAGAAGGGAGGGGTGGCATGTTTGAAATAATTTAGTTAACACTTGCATTTTATAGAGGAGGAAATTGGTGCTCAGAGACAGGAAATGATTGGCTGAAGGCAGAATCCAATAAAAATTTGAAATTAGGAACGTTCCAGAAAGATTGGTAGCAGGGTTTCTGGACTTATTTGTTAATCTTTGAAAATACTTGGATAAAAGCCAATGTGTGGGGGCTCTCTGAACACATTAGATCCTACCTTGTTGTCCATGATTTGGCCTGCTAACGGTGCTACTGGAGAACCCTGTTAAAATCACGCCAACACCTTGTATCACCCTTGCTTCGTATAGCTGATTGCTGATTCTGTATGTTTTTCTATCATCTTCAGAAGTTTTGCGTTCTCTGTAGCATGTGCAAAACTATTTTGGTTTTTAAAGCTGGCCCATATTTATGGTGTTTTCTAGAAGGACAGGAAACTCAGTAGCAATTCCCTACAGAGCCAATCTCTTTCAAAAAGTTCTCAAATGCATGAATCACTTTTATTTTTGAAAGGCAGAGAGAATGAGACAGACAGACAGACTACAACACAGATAGAGGTCTCCCACCAACTGGTTCAAAATGTCTGGCCTGAGCCAGGCTCAAGACAAGAGCTTGGAACTCAACCTGGGTCTCCCAGATAGGGGCAGGGACCCAAATACTTGAGCCCTCACCTGCTGTCTCTCAGGGTTCACATTAGCAGGAAGCTGGAGTTGGGAATGGAGCCAGGACTCGAGCCCATGAACTCCCAGATGGAACGGAGGTGATCCAAGCCACCTCTTACACTGCATCAAAGGCTCGTCCCAACAAGCCCTTCTTTACCACAGAAATTTATCTGCTGCCCCAAAAGGAAGGGAATTGGTTTCTGCTTCTACAAACATAGCTGCATTTGGCCTGCTGAAGTCTGGGAAATAGCCACGGAGCAGCCAACAGGTGCAACCGCCTTCGGTTCAGGGACTACCCTCAGTCTGTTCTATAGAGATGTGTACGAGGAACAGAAGCTAATAGTGTCCTAACTTGGACTTATCACTTAGGTCCACTGTCCGTTAATCTCAGCTCTAAAGGTTTCTCTTAACCTCGGACCCCCACCCATCCTTCAATCTTAGGTGCTCACTTGGGACTACTCCATGTATCGCCTAACGCTCTGCTCTCTGTTTTTCTCTTTTTAGTATGTCCTGAGCAGAAAGAGAGCTGGGGAGAGCTGGGTCCTGGTGGACCCAGGCTCAGAGATAAGGGGCCCCTCTTTCACTGCTTACCCTGTGGGGCTCAGGATGCTCTCTCAACCGTCTTTGCCACGACAGAGCCTCCTCCAAGTCCCACCAATAACCACACAGTATGGCGTCTGAACAAGATGGTTCAGAAGATGCAGCTTACAGAGGAGACACAGGCAGAGCGATGGCTTTGCCTGGGGCCTCCTTAACTTTGCTTGCCCATGGGTCTGCCTGGCATCCTCTGTGTGGTGAAAGGCAAAAACCTTTCCAGGGTGACAATTTCCTCCTCTACTATCCTTTTCTCAAGAACAGAGACAGCTCTTGTGGCTGCTTCCAGAAGCAGTTCTGTTCCTCTCCTCTGAGGCTGAACCCTTCTGTTCAAATGGGGTTCCAGGATGTATAGATGAAGCTATGCAAGCAGCTGCCAATGCCTAACTGATCACAAAACGCCTTATTCCATTGAGTGAGTTCATAAGTCTCACTCTGTCTGTAGTAAAAATGAATATGTAGGCTTTATATATACATTTGTATATATATATACATATATATATTTGACACCCTGGGGTGGGGGTGTGGTCTTTACCTTACTCACTTTTTTCATCGCATGAAAATTAGGGGACATAGGACCTTTGCAGCATCTCCAAGCTGAGTTTCAGATGGATCCAAGCTCCAAAGCTGTCCAGCTTCCAGTTCCCTCTGAGCCTTGCTCTTCTTAGGTTAGCATGTCTAAGCCCTGTTTCCCCAAGGATCAACACACATCACAGATGTTTCTCATATTTTTCAATCTACTGAAAAGAAAAATATCCAAGCCTACTGTGTTACCGGAACTGAAGTAAACATTGGCAATGGTTACGGACAGGCTGATCCGCTAGTTTCTTATTTTTCCATTTCAATGTCTTAATGCGCATTGTGTGAATCATCTAGCACCAAAATATCACGCAGCCCACGCGTTCCATGAGATTCTCTTACTACTTACTCAGAGAGCTTTTGTCTTCTTAGTTTTGTGTTCTGTGTGATTGTGTGTGTGTGTCTTTGGATGTGTGTACGTGTGTTGATTTTGGATGTCAGCAAGGCTCCAATGCTTAATTCTCAGACTGATTTATTGGAAGGGGGGACTCCTGTCCTTTTAGTTATTGATATTTGTGTTCTGATGTTTGCTTTCCAATATTTACAAGCAAGATCCAATGATGTCCATGGGTATATACGTTCATAAGAAGTTGATGGGAGAAATGAGAAGTTGACATTTGATCAGCAGTGGCTTGTTCTTTTATTCTTAAGATTTATTTATTTATTTGAAAGTCAGAGTTACACAGAGGCAAAAGGAGAGGCAGAGAGAGAGGTCTTCCTTCCACTGGTTCACTCCCCAGTTGGCCGCAACAGCCGGAGCTGTATTGATCCAAAGCCAGAAGCTGCCTCTGGGTCTCCCATGCAGGTGCAGGAGTCCAAGGACTTGGGCCATCTTCTACTGCTTTCCCAAAGTACCTGGCACACAGGTGATGCTTATGATTTTTCATTCATTTTGTTAGTAGTAGAATAAGCCACTGATGGGGCCAGGGCTGTGATGGAGCAGGTAAAGCCACCACCTGCAGTGCCAGCATCCTGTATGGGCAACAGTTCGAGTTCCGGCTGCTCCATTTCTGATCCAGCTCTCTGCTATGGCTCAGGAAAGCCATAATTAATTCTACTTAATTCTACTATTCTACTATTGCTAAGGCTATTTGGAAAAACAATCACCTTTCTGTTACCTGAATGCTTTCCTACTTTGGAAGGAGCCCCAGCATATGTAGAAATTGATGGTATCAGATATGGACTCTCCACGGGGTCTTTGAGAAATGACTTAAGGCTCATAAGTTCATATGAGCCTCCTAGTGGCTGCCACTGAGCACGTGTCCAGGCATAGAGGGGTTGCCAGTGGTAGAGTGGTGGTGATAGTGAGTGTCCAAGACCTCTGGCATCACACAGGTGCATCCCTAGGCTGTGGTTTCAGAGACTGAACCAGAGTACTCTCTGCCTTCTTTGGTTTGTGCCCAGTTTTCTTCTGAAGTCTTTTCAGATTCCCTGAGGGCCCAATACCTGTTCAATTGGTTCTTTAGCCTACTTAAGTTAATCAGAGTTTATTTCTGTTTTGCCACCAAAAGCCCAGATCAGTACAAAAGCTTTTCACATGGTTTACACTTAAAACATATTTTTAGAGGAATATGTTGAATGCTTCATCTGCAACATTTAAAAAAAATTATTTGAGGAGCTGGTGCTGTGGTGTAGTGGGTTAAGCTGCCGCCTGCAGTGCTGGCATCCTGTATGGGCACCAGTTTGAGTCCTGGCTGCTCCACTTCTGATACAGCTCCCTGCTGTGGCCTGGGAAAGCAGTAGAAGATGGCCCAAGTCTTTGGGCCCCTGCACCCACGTGGGAGACTCAGAAGAAGCTCCTGGCTCCTGGCTTTGGATCGGCTCAGCTCTGGCTGTTGTGGCTGTTTGTGGAATGAATCAGTGGATGAGAGACCTCTCTCTCTCTCTCCCTCTCTCTCTTTCTCTGCCTCTCCTCTCTCTGTGTAACTCTGACTTTCAAATAAATAAATAAATACATCTTAAAAATTATTTGTAAAGCACAGTGACAGAGAGAGGGTTCACTCCTCACATATCTGCAACAGCCAGGGCTGGGCCAAGCCAAAGCCAGGAGCTTGGAACTCCATCCACATGGGTAGTGGGAGCCCAAGTGCTTTGGCCACCTTCCGTGTCTTTCCCAGGTGCATTAGCAGGGAACTGGATCAGAAGCAGAGCAGCAGGAACTTGAACTGGTGCACATGTGGGATGCAGGCATTCTGGAATAGACAACACAGGCACCCCAATTGCTAGATTTATAAATGACTTTTCTCATCATTGGAGTCCCAGCCACATGAGCAACATTCTTCCACATGTTCTCCTTTAGCTGCATACTCAATCCTAATTATTTCCAAGTATTATGCTCTGTGGACTTAAGACTAAAGTGGTTTCTCATTTGAGTATGGACAGCTGTTTTTTATATAACTCTAAGGGCGGTTAAAATGCCCGGATATTAATGGTTCTGAAGACACAGGAATCCCTGCTGTTGTAGTTAAGTCTGAGAAATGCGTGTGAGGAACGGATTGCACCTGTTTTCTGCTCTACACAGCATTGTGTGGGAGTTGAAGACTCACTAGCCATTGTTAGCCTTCTCCCAGTTTCTGTCAGCTCCATACTTTGACAATCCCCAGGGCCACCTGCCAGGCACAGAGGTTGAAAGGCGTGTCCATCGGGAACAAGCAGTTCAGCAGCTTGGAATTTAAGTGGTGATGGCAGCCAGAGTTGTGAAACCGTGTCCTGCAGAGCTCAGGAGGGTTCACCGAGCTTCTTTGGGTCTACTGCAAGGGAGGTGCGTGGGGCAGGGGATGGGGGCCAGGGTCTCAGTGTGCAGAACCACAGCTCTATTTCTCTTAGGATGTGGCTTTCACACAGCCCAGTGGGCCCCACTAGGAACCTGATGACAGCTCTGGGCCTCCCTCGTCATCCAGAGAAAAGGTACAAACACACATGCAGAACGTGTGTCTGTGCAGTGTTAGGATTTTAACAGCTCTGAACATCTTCATGGCCTTCGTGCATAGGCTTCCAGATGATGGAATTTTGAGGAAACCATTTTTTTAAAGATTTATTGATTTATTTGAAAGTCAGAGTTACACAGAAAGAGAAGGAGAGGCAGAGAGAGAGAGAGAGAGAGAGAGAGAGGTCTTCTATCCGCTGGTTCACTCTCCAGTTGGCCACAATGGCTGGAGCTGTGCTGATCCGAAGCCAGGAGCGTCTTCCGGTAGCTTCTTCCCTCTCTCTTTCTCTCTCCCTTTCAGATAAATAAATAAATCTTTAAGAAATAAAGAAAAAGAGGAAAGAAAGCCACTGCATATTCATATGCCCTAGATTCTCCTTGTCTCCAGATTCCATCGGTGCCAAAAAGCTGCCTTTTCAAATGAATGGGTTTCGTTTGCACAGTGAAAGGCAGACCAGGGGCAGAAGCCATCCCTTGGACAAAAGCAGACTGCCCACCTGCTTTGGGTTCAGAGGACCGTCCACAAGTGCAGGCCTGCTTCTCTGCAGAATGACTGGGCTGGAGATGACTCAGCTTTGACCTAGGGGGCTGGAGATGACTCGACTTTGTCTAGGACCGGGCTGGCATGAGGGGCCCACCTGCAGAGCATCCTCAGAGCTCCTTGGACTTAATGGTGGACCTAGATTAATAGCAGAGGAAAGGCCAGAGGAGCAGGAAGGGAGGACATTTGGGAAATGCAGCAGGCAGGGAGGCAGGGAGGCAGGATGAACTTGACGTGGTCAGAAGTCACCCCAGGGGGCTGGCGCTGTGGCACGGTGGGTTAACGCCCTGGCCTGAAGCACTGGCATCCCATATGGGCACTGGTTCGAAAGCTGGCTGCTCCACTTTCGATCCAGCTCTGCTATGGCCTGGGAAAGCAGTAGAAGATGGTCCAAGCCCTTGGGCCCCTAAACCTGTGTGGGAGACCCGAAAGAAGCTCCTGGCTCCTGGCTTCAGATCCGCTCAGCTCCAGCCGTTGTGGCCAATTGGGGAGTGAACCAGCGGATGGAAGACCTCTCTCTCTCTCTCTCTCTGTAACTCTGACTTTCAAATAAATAAATAAATAAATAAAATCTTTTAAAAAAAAAAAGCCACCCCAGGCACTTTCCCACCCCTAAACCTGAACCCGTTTTGCTACTTCTCCCCATGTGTAGAGTGGACCCCTCTCACTCCAGGGCCTTGTATGATTACTTGATTGCTCCCCTGTCTAAACTGGGTCTCCTCAGCGAAGCTTTCTCATAGCATTTTAAATATCCCTCTTACAGCACCTATCACAATTCAGACTTGTATCTGTGGGGGTGTAATCAATTCACCCAAACACACGCTTGTGTATAACTCTGTGTGTTATACATGAGTGTGTGGTCTTATTTATCGGCCATCTTTCTTTTTCTTTTTTATTTATTTATTTATTTATTTGACAGGCAGAGTGGATAGTGAGAGAGATAGAAAGAGAGAAAGGTCTTCCTTTTTGCCGTTGGTTCACCCTCCAATGGCCCCCGCGGCTGGCACGTTGCGACCGGCGCACCGCGCTGATCCAATGGCAGGAGCCAGGTGCTTCTCCTGGTCTCCCATGGGGTGCAGGGCCCGAGCACTTGGGCCATCCTCCACTGCACTCCCTGGCCACAGCAGAGAGCTGGCCTGGAAGAGGGGCAACCAGGATAGAATCCGGCGCCCCAACCGGGACTAGAACCCGGTGTGCCGGCACCACAAGGCGGAGGATTAGCCTAGTGAGCCGCGGCGCCGGCCCATCTTTCTTTTTCTTGTGCAGTACGGGCAGGGACTGTACCTCTTTTGGTGCTGCACACAGTGTAGGGCTGTTTGATAAGTAATTATTTTGTGAGTAAATAGATGAATGGGTCGTGGGGAGCTTTCATGCCAGGAAGTGGCAGGAAGCAGGGTTGTCTCTGAACTGTGGAAAGAGGCGTGCCACCCAGTGGCATAAGAACGAGTGACTCGGACTTCGGGAATGGAGACGTGGAGGGAAGAAGAGAATGCAGGTTTGGTGGCGCAGCGTTGGTTTAGAAAAACCTGCACTCAGGAATGGTTTTGTTCTGAAGTGATGAATCCAATTCCCATAGTGAGGATCACCCTGAATGAGGCTGTGGGCAGGCCCTGCAGGCAAGCCTGGCCTCTCTCCCGGCTTGCAAGGTGCAAGGGAGGGAGTAGAAGGCAAAGCCTCTCTCTGGAGTGCAGAGCCCAGGGCATCTCACGGGGGCGCTGGGCCTTGCCTTCTCTCGGCTTCGCGTCCTGTCCTCTCCCAGCTGCATGAGCGGTTCACAACATCGCCAGCCCAGGAGAGGAAGCGCTCAGTGGAGGGGCTAGAGTAGGGGTGGGAGTACCCGGCCCCTGAGCAGGCTGTTTCCATCTCCTCTGGGCTCTGCTACCATGCATAATGTTTTGATCATACAGATTTTCCAGGAACTTTTTCTTTTTTTTTTTTTAAAAGGATTTATTTATTTATTTGAAAGTCAGTTACAGAGAGAGAGAAGCAAAGGCAGAGAGAGAGAGAGACAGAGAGAGAGAGAGAGAGAGAGAGGTCTTCATCCGCTGGTTCACTCCTCAGTTGGCCACAACCGCCGGAGCTGTGCCGATCCAGCTCAAGTGTTTTGCTTCTGACAAGCTCTCTTACCAAAGTCCTAAACAATCCATCACACCCTCTTCTGGGACCTCTAAGATTCGGCATGATTCGACTTGGGGGTGGATCACTGGGTGGTGGGGTTTTCAGCACTTAGCCTTTTGCTCCTGTCCGTGTCTTCTTCAAATGTAGGTTCCCGCACCCTCATGTTCTACTGCTTACTAATTCTTGATGAGTTAATGTGATCTTGGACACATTACTTAACCACTCTCAACTGCATTTGCAGTTCTTAAAAAAGGCTAATGGGTTAATAAGACTGCTAACCACGGTGACTATCTCATAGATGGCGTTATCTGGTACTAATTGCTACTACCACCATGTCTGTGGACATAGGAGTTGCCTTCTGAAGCTGTTGTGAGACTGGGTATGCTGTCAGAGGATGGGTTTCTTCTATGCTTTGACCTGGAAGTGACAGATTTGGAGGGGCAGGTGCAACTATTAGCAGCTGATGCTGAGAGCAGATTTTCACTAAGAAACCATGGTCATCCCTGAGGACAAACAGATTGAAGCTTTGGGTCACTGATCCATGGCTGCTAGGGTAGACAGTACGGCACCAAAAAAAAAAAAAAAAAAAAAAAAAAAAAAAAAAAAGAGAGAGAGAGAGAGAAGGATTTTATTCTAGTTGTGCCAACCTAAAACTTTCAAACCATGATGAATAGAAATTGGACAGAACTCTAAAAAGAAATCGCGTATGAGGGAACCTTTTGCACAGCTGCTAGGAATCTAGCACAAAAGAAGTTAATTTATCCAAGCTCCCATCACCTACAAAGGGGAGAGCAAGCAACTTTGCTTTTTGTGTCTGTGATTACCCCAGGTGCACTTGACCCAGCCTGGGGTGGTATAGATGCTTCATTTCTTGGGGTACAGTGGGAAGTGAAGGCAGCATGTACAGAGATGTGGGGGGGAAAACACACCAACTTAAGACCCTAAACTGGAAAATGCTGTTCCATTTCCTTCTGGAAGGAATCCACAGTGGGGGTGGAAAAAAAACATCTGCAGAACTGCAGCCCTCAGGGCTCCAGGCTGCTGTAATGCATTTGATTAAAAGGAGGCAGGGAAAAAAGCACCGTGTGTGTGTTATTCTCATGCTAGGATCGGGGAGCAGGCAGCCTGCGAGCCGTGGTCCACGGAGACCTCGCCTGGATGACTTTAAAAGCACTTTTGCAGAGCCAGGCAAATGAGAGTTAGGTATTTTTTCATGGAGACCTGTTCTTGGGGCTCTTTAATTTGCAGTTCCATAAAGAGGCACAAAACTGGCAGATTTTTAATCTTCTATGCAAGAACTTCTAAGCACTGGAAAAGCAGTCAGAGGAAGAATGAGTCTAGGTGCATCAGAGGTCCTGGTAAGACCTGGAAACCGGTGCAGGCTCTTGGGCCCTTTTCCATGGGACCACATTGGATTCTGGGACCAGGAGAGCAAGTTCATGTACAGCATGGACATCGCTCAGGCCACTTGGGTGCTTTCATCAAGGACTTGGCCAGAGCGGCAAAGGGGAACCTTGGGTGTGGGGATGTCTTGAGTTGGGTCCCATGACCTCAGGCTTCCGTGGGCATCTAAGGGGGGGACAAAGCTCGGGTCATGAAACTCATCCGTGGAAAATTGTCCACCCACCACCAAAAAGAAGGCTCTAGTCTTCTTGCACTGGGGTACATAGAGTCATATCATCACAGAGGTGGTGGGGTGGATTTCTCACTCAAAGCCTGAAACTGTGATCCCCGAGGCAGCACCTCTTTGTGGCTTTGGTTCAACCCATGAGAAACGGAGCCATGCCAGTTTTGTGATTCTCTGGAGAGTAGCAATGACCTCTGGGGTTTTCTGTAGAGTAAGAATGGCCTGTCGTGGAGTGTCAGGGGACCTGGCCATGTCTGCGAATGTGCCAAGTCTAGAGAGGCTAAAAAGGAGTTTAATTTCCTGTCCCTACCTGATGTCATGCAGCGCTGGACACACATGGGCAGGTGGAGCTGTGTTGGCAGGTGTGGAAGGACTGGGACAACTGGACAATTACTGTGCCCAGCGGCTCAAGCGGATCTTGTTTCATAGGCATTCCTTTTTTTTTTTTAAGATTTATTTATTTATTTGAAAGGTAGAGTTACACAGAGAAAGAAAGAGCAGAGAGAGAGAGAGAGAGAGAGAGCACGAGAGGTCTTCCATCCATCCGCTGGTTCACTCCCCAAATGGCTGCAATGGGAGAGGCTGGGCCAGGCTGAAGCCAGGAGCCAGGAGCTTCTTCTGGGTCTCTCATGTGGGTGCAGGGGACCAAAGACTTGGGCCATCTTCTACTACTATCCCAGGCCACAGCAGAGAGCTGGATTGGAAATGAAGCAGCTGGGTCTCAAACCGGTGTCCATATGGGATGCTGGCACTGTAGGTGATAGCTTTACCCGCTACGCCACAGTGCTGGTCCCTCCCATTTGGCTTGTACATTCTTCATCTTTTAGCAGCTATGTAACCCGTGTTCCTTCTCAACAGTCAACAACCTATACCCACTTGCACTCCTCCTGCCTTTCTTGGAAGACTGATTCAGAGACGTGGAGAGAACAAACTGACTTAAGAGCCTAAACTGGAAAATGCTGTCCCATTTCCTTCAGAAAGGAATCCACCTGTGTCTCCCAAATCGAAATTCCTAAATCCTGCCCACCCGACCCTGCCCCAGAAATCCTTTAACTTCTTGGTAGTCTCTTGAGTTTTAATTGACCAAACAGTGGTTTGGAAGAGAAATAAGTGCATTATTTACATATTACTGCAGATCCCAGAATTGAGTAGATGGAAACAACGAAGAGATACTCTGTCACTATTTCTGTGCATCCAAATTCAGGAGGGGCTCCGCTGGGTGACTGTCATCAGGGTGTCTCATGGGGTTGCCGTCAAGGTGTCACCTGAAGGCTTGATTAGGGCCAGAGAACCTGCTTCCAAGATGGCTCCGCCATAGCGCTGTCACAGGGGCCTTGCCACGTGGCTCTGTGCATTAGGCTTCTTGAATGTTTTCATGACTTCCTCAAGAACGAACAATGGGAGACAGAGGGAGAGGGAGAGAAAGACAGAGAGAGGTAGCATCATAAACAGGATACCACATAGATTGGCCTAACTTTGGAAGTCATGCTTTTTTTTTTTTTAGAAGTGGGTTGTTGGGGCCGACTCTGTGGTGTGGCCGGTAAAGTTGCCGCTTGCAGTGTCAACATCCCATGTGAGCATCGGTTCGAGTCCCGGATGCTCCACTTTCCATCCATAGCTCTCTGCTATGGCTTGGGTAAGCAGTAGGAGATGGCCCAAATCCTTGGGCCCCTGCACCCACGTTGGGGACCCGGAAGAAGCTCCTGGCTCCTGGCTTTGGATCGGTGCAGCTCCGACCATTGCGTCCTATCGGAGAGTGGACCAGCGGATGGAAGACCTCTCTCTCTCTCTCTGTCTGCCTCTCCTTCTGTCTCTGTGTAACTCTGACTTTCAAATAAAATAAGTAAATCTTTAAAAACACACATGCAAACACACAAAAGCTGGAGCTGGATGTAGGCCAGGCTAAAACCAGAAGCCCAGGGGCTGACACTATGTGGCAGTGGTTTAAGCTGCCACCTACAGTGCCAGGCCAGGCATCTCCTATGGGTACCAGTTCAGGTTCCGTGTGCTTTACTTCTAATCCACCTCCCTGCTAATGCACCTGGGAAGGCGGCAGAGCATTGTGGCCAACTGGGGAGTGAACCAGAGGATGGAAGACCTCTCTCTCTCTCTCTCTCTCTCTCTCTCCCTCCCACCTCTGCATCTCTGTAACTCTGCCTTTCAAATAAATAAATAAATCTTAAAAAAAATCAAATCCTGTAGCTTGTGGGAAAGAAGTTCCTGGCAGAGTGTCTTGGCTTTCCTGTCTTTTGGAGCAACACCAGTGAAGTGATATTTTGCTTGTCCTTGTTACTGAAAAACATTTTGCTTAAAATTTGAAACTTAGTGAGCATTAGTGCTGAAATGGCTGGCACAAACCGTGGAAAAGTGCATGACTCACACTTTTTTAAAAAAAGATGTATTTATTTATTTTAAAGTCAGAGTTACACAGAGAGAGAAGGAGAGGCAGAGGCAGAGAGACAAAGTCTTCCATCCGTTGGTTCACTCCTCAGTTGACCGCAATGGCCGGAGCTGTGCCTATCTGAAGCTAGGAGTCAGGAGCTACTTCTGGGTCTCCCATGTGGGTGCAGGGGCCCAAGGACTTGGGCCATCTTCCACTGCTTTCCCAGGCCATAGCAGAGAGCTGGATTGGAAGTGGAGCAGCAGGGTCTCGAACCAGTGACCGTATGGGATACCGGTGCCGCAGGTGGCGGCTTTATCCGCTATGCCACAGCGCCAGCTCTGCAACTCACACTTTAAAATCTGCTCATCCTCAAGACAAGAGAGCTCGCCCCTCCACACTGTCTGGAGTGGTTCTCCTACTGCCTGGCTGTCTTGTGTCCCTCAACGTCTTCTAGGAGCTGTGCCTTGACATGGCATTTGTCACGTCCCCAGGTCCCGGACAGCACATGTGGACGGCCATGCGCACACCCAATGTGTCCTTCAGGGAATATGGCAATGTGGTTGGATACGGGAGAAGAGGAAGATGTCACAGTGGGAGGTGCTTTGTGGTGAGTGCTTTTTTTACTTTTCCAAAATGATGTCTGGCTGGAAAGACAGAGTGGCTGGCCGTGCCACGGTGGGGCAGCTTCACCATGTGGCAAGCAGACCCTCGGCCTCAAGTGCTCCGGTTGGCACTGGTTTTTTTTTTTTTTTTTTAAATCAGGCGCCTTGTCTCCCAAGCACCATCGAGTTGAATTGGCTGTGAGCAGTTCCTGCCAGGTCACCCCTCTTCTGCCCCCCGAAAAAGCCTGTTTACGCCCAGTCATTTCAAGGTTCCAGGAATTGAAGATCAAGTTGGCAGAGCTACCGTTCATTTGAGGAGCAAGGGAAAACAGTGTTGTAAGAGTGGTACAAATGTGGGAAAAACAAAGAACAAAGCCCATTATCTTCCTGCCCTGGGAAGCCACCAACTCCATCTTCTCCACCTCCTTATTAGTCAAAGGCACCGTGGTGGTGGTGGTAGGTTCCAGCTTTCCCTGGAATGAATTGTCAAAACTTTCCCCTGCGGGCTCCAAACACACCCTGCCGCTCAGCGCCCCGTCAGACCAGTCTTTACTTGAAAGACAGATGCCATCAACTTGAAAGATGTCATAGAAGTCCCCCACCCGCTTTTTCAGAAAGACGTTTTGAAAGCTCTCGCCATCTTGCACCCGGAGCCTGGTAGGGAGCAGGCAGGTTCGGCAAGAGGGGCAAGGGTCCCAGAGGGCTAGGGATGCCCCCCCCCCCCCAGCCTCCTCCTTCCCAGTTTCTGCAGAGCAAATGGAGGAGAAAAGCGATCGACAAGGAGAGGTGGCAGAAGACGCAGCCGGCAATGGGAAAAGTTTCTGGAGCTTGCAAACCTGAACACCAATATTAAAAATACTTGCATCAGTCTCCTTAATCCAGAGAAATTCTTTTTGGCTTAGATGGGAGGGGAAAAAAAATCAGTCCCTTAAGGGGAAAGCAAGAGGAGCTGGAGGTAATAAGGATATGAGTCAGACCCAAGGACTCCACGGCTAAGGCCTTAGGTGGGGAGGCGGGGGAGGGGGATGGGCGGGCACGCGCTCAGATGACCTCATTCGGCAGACCCCGGAGGAGGCCCGCCTGCACCTTTTGGCTGTCTCCTTTTGGTTATGGAAAAGGCTGGACTTCATGCAGCTGGGGAAAGGTGGGCGGGGCGGGGTGGGGGTGGGACTGAACATTTCTTTCTTGCTCACTTTTTCCTCCTCTGGGGACCAAGCGGCACTTGGGTTCCAAAGCTGTTTTTCTTTGGGTTTTGCCTTTTAATAGGGGTTGAAGAAAGTGGTTATAGGCGTTTGAGGGGGGACTAAAGCTTGTGGTTTATTAACAGGGCTGGTTTTCATCAGCACTGATTTGACTGGGGTAGCATTAGAGCTGCAATGGTGATAACCGATACTATGATTTTCTCTGCTTTTAACCCCGAGCTGAAGTCTTGCGGGTTCCCTTGGCCAGGCTGCGGTGCAGTGGGGTGGGGGTGTTCTGCTAGGACAGGAGAAGGCTGGGGGCTCGGGCAGCTGCCTCAAGGAGTCTTCGCAGCTGGAAGTGCAGCTGCTAGGAAGCAAGCCTTGGGACGCGAGGGCTTCGGAAGGAGAGCGGGCAGAAGGCAGGTTCCAGCCCCTTCTCGGCTGCTCCATGCTGGACAAAGGTGGAAACGCCAGCTTTCTTGAGCCACTTGGGTTTGTCCGGTGTGAAGCCAGCTGTAACAGGGTTGCTGAAAGTCCCTGAAGAGTTTCTGGTTTCTCTTCAATTGTTGGGCACTTTATTTTATTTTATTTTTTTAAGAAGAAACAGAGGCCAAACATTCCTCTGTCTCTGAGGACAAGAGCTGACTGCTCTGGAAATGAATGAGATCCTGCACAAAAGGCCTGGGGGCGTGGGGGCACGGAGGTGATGGACTCCCCGCCCCATCCCCAGAAGCATCCTCTGGCAGCTCTCCAGGGTCCTGTGTTTATATGTATACAACCTACTCTTCCTGCCTGTAGGAGAACAGCGTTTCTTTCTCAGTGTCACATGTGAAGATCACGGAGCCATTTCCAGTCACTCTCTGGAGTTCCCAAGGAAAAGGGGTCACAGACCCAGGGGACAGCTGCCCAGGGTGATGGCAGAACCAGGTAGGGGGCCAGAGAGGAATCTGAGAGGGTCTGCCCAGCCCCAGGTCACAGCTGGCTCAGCCCCACCCACCCAGCATCTGTGGCTTCCTCACGCTCCCTCCCCTAATCACATTGCCCTCCGTGGCATCTCTTACTTTTTCTCTCTCTTGGAACCTGCCATGGATGCTGAGAGGTGGCCCGGCAGAAGCCTGTCATTGGCTGAGAAGTGGACACTCAAGTCTACCCCTATACATTCTCTCTCTCTCAGGAAAACACAATGCCAAGGGGAGTCACGGACACGAGATTTGTTAGATCAGGTGCCATGAAGGCCAAGGTTATAGACCAGTAGCTGCCAAGCACTTTTTGTCATTATGTTAAGGCAAAAGGAAATGTGATATGTATCCAATATATTTCTATTTGTTGATGAGACATTACACATCTGTTACTGCTGTTGCTAGCTAGTATCCCAAGACGCATTACCGATTGAAAAATAACTACGACCCCAATAGCAATGAGCACTTTTGGCCACTAGATTTTGGTTTCTCATATCATTCTCCAATAAAAACAGCCAGAACTCCTTGGACACATTGACGATTCTAGCATTGGGGCAGGAAATACACAAGATGAGCCTAGAACATCTTGTGACGCCAGAATGTCAGGAAGCACCAACAAAACAAACAGCAAGACAGCAACGAGACAATGGGAGTGTGTCAAAGGGACCCAGGAGCCAACTGAAAGAGCAGCCAATGGCCAAAGCTAATACAAACGTGAGTAATAAAATAGGGTAGTGTTATAACGCTAAGTATAACATAGATATCCATAAGTCTTTGCAGATGTAAATAAGCGATTAGATAGATGTATAGGCGAGAACAGACACATTTCATGGGCAGGTTTCCAAGCTGTGCATGTAGGTACATATTCCGCTATTGAGAGAGTGGATTTAATACTCTCCGTCTTCAGTGTGGGTGGCATGTGGTGACTCCCTTCCAAAAGCTACAGCACAGAAAACGGATGGGGAACTACTAGCTTTAGAGTGAGGAAACTTGATGAATACTCCCTCCACCAGATGACCACACTCAGCATCACTGGGGGAATCACGTTGAGGGTGTGTGCCCTCAATTCAGGGTGCATAAATGCTACCCTTGGGTATTCCCTCCACCCCCAGAATCCATCACCCCCGACTCATCTTGAGAAAAACATCGGACAGTTTGCCATCGAAGACGGTTAGACAAAATACCTGACCCGTGCTCCTTGACATTGCTGAAGTCATGGAAGCAAGGAAAACTGGAGATGCCGTTCCTTCCGAGGGGAATTGAGGAACGATAAGACATGATGACTAGTGTAAGGTGGTGTACTGCATACAATCTGGGGACGGACAGGAGGATGGCATGGAATAACTAAGGAAATCTGAGCACAGTACGGACTTTAGTTAATAATCTAAATAGTTAACTTCAGTTAATATCTTACTATTGCATCACTAATTATAATCGATATACCATGCTAATGTAAGGTGCTAAGAATAGGAGGAGCTGAATATGGGATATATGGAAACTGTCTTCATTATTTTTATGTAGATCTAAAACTTTCCTAATAAATGACATTTATCATTTTAAGAAGCAGAAGTAGAGGGTAAGAGTTGGGTTAAAATAATTGTTCCTGGGGCTGGTGCTGTGGCTCACTTGGTTAATCCTCTGCCTGCAGTGCTGGCATCCCATATGTGCTCTGGGTTCTGGTCCCGGTTGCTCCTCTTCCAGTCCAGCTCTCTGCTATGGCCCGGGAGGGCAGCAGAGGATGGCCCAAATCCTTGGACTCCTGCACCCACATGGGAGGCCGGGAAAAAGCACTTAGCTCCTGGCTTCGGATTGACGCAGCGCCAGCCATAGTGGCCATTTGGGGAGTGAACCAACGGAAGGAAGACCTCTCTCTCTGTCTCTCTCAGTAACTCTACCTGTCAAATAAAAAAAAAAATAATTGTTTCTCTGCCGTGTAAGAGACCACTGAGGGAGACTGTCCTGTGAATTGTGGGCTATTTAGCATTGCCCCTGGCCTGTACATACTAAACACCAAGAGCATCTTTGCAGTTGTGACGACCAAAATGTGCCTCCAAATGTCACCAAATGTCCCCTCAAGGACAAAACTGTCCATTGTTGAGACCTGGTAGGTTTAAAGAAACACTGGATTTGGGTGGGGGGAGCCAATATGAGATAAGTGCAGAGTGTGAGGCCACAGCATTATAAAAGCAGAGAAGAATGAATGCCAGGAGCCCTCAGAAGGGAGAGGAGCAGACAAAACAAGAAGAATTGGGACCATGAGTCCCTGGGGTCTCCAAAAGTGGCTTGTGATAGTGCGTCATAGTGGTAGATAGTGCCTCATGCACTTGTTCTGCTAGGCGACTCTGGCACCATGATCTAGGCTGGCACCATGATCTTGAACTTCCAGCCTCCAAATCCAGGAGTACAATACACTTCTGCTATTTGTAGTTACTCAGTCTCCAACACTTTGCAATAGTAGCTGAAAATGGACCAAGACAGCCAAACATGGACTAAGATACGTACAAACAGCCTGAATAGCTTTGTCCTGGTAGACTGTTGCCATCTTGATTGGAGTGTTTCATTATCTCTGTTACTAAAAATTGTCGTCACCCTCAACATCTTCTTAATCTTTTTTATTCTCTGCTAACCCAATGCTCTAAAATTTGTTATGTAGATAAAGAGCTATTTAGGTATACATTATTCTTGATAAGTTGATGTGTCACATCTCATCTTGTTGACATTTTTCAATTTCTATAAGATCTCTTTTTTATTTTTATTTTTTATTTTTGACAGGCAGAGTGGACAGTGAGAGAGAGAGACAGAAAAAGGTCTTCCTTCTTGCCGTTGGTTCACCCTCCAATGGCCGCCGCGGTTGGTGCACTGTGGCCGGCGCACCGCGCTGATCCGATGGCAGGAGCCAGGTGCTTCTCCTGGTCTCCCATGGGGTGCAGGGCCCAAGGACTTGGGCCATCCTCCACTGCACTCCCTGGCCACGGCAGAGAGCTGGCCTGGAAGAGGGGCAACCGGGACAGAATCTGGCACCCCGACTGGGACTAGAACCCGGTGTGCCGGTGCTGCAGGTGGAGGATTAGCCTAGTGAGCCGCGGCGCTGGCTTCTATAAGAGCTTTTAGAGAGTGGGTATTTAAGGAATAAGGCTGGATAGTCATTTCACTCAGGGGCAGGCTTTGTTTTTTTTTATTCCAAATTCTTCCTGTGGGTAGCGACCTAATTCAACTTAGGCCTGAAACTCGCTTTGACCTTCCTTCTTAATACATGGGATCAAAGTCAAGTTGGATGCTTATGGAAAAGCACCTCTCTTAGACCTTCTCTAGGTATAAACCATGTTTGTTTAGAAAAAACAATGCAATATCACCAAGATACTGTGGTTGGTAGGGCAGTTCCTCTGCTGGTTTTGCACAAGACTCATTCATGTGGTTGCATTCACCTTGGGGGGGGCAGCTGGGGCCCCCAAGATGGCCTCATCCACATGATTGACAGGTGATGGTGCTGGCTCTTGGCTCATGCACCCAGATTCTCTTCCACATCCTTTAGGAGGCGGGACAAGAAGGTAAGGTCTATTTTCACCAAAAATCCAGAATGCATACCAGCTCAATTTCACTACATTCTTTTGATCAAAGCAAATCACAAGGCCAGCTCAGGCTGAAGAGATGAGGAAAGGGACTCTGCCTGTATGTGGGAGGAACAGCAAAGACTCTGTGGCCCTAGGAAATCTGCCAAACACGGCTCCATGGTGCGCAGCAGTGCCCAAATCCACACCCCAATCATTGAAATGGTGACTGGCCACTTGGCACGAGTCTACGTATTCCACCTCTGAAGGAACACGGGGAAGAGTATCAGTGACATGATATCCTTGAAGGCTTCTCTCTTGGCCCAGAGATTGGAGAGTGTGACTAGTCTCATTTCTGGGAAAGCGTATTTACCTTGGCTGGCCACCATGTGTTTCTGAAGAACTACTTAGCTCTAGCTGATGACAAGACACTGTCCAAACTGTTGAATCATTGCTTCTAAGATTGATACTCTATTCCTAAGACCATGAAGTCAATACATCAAAACAGCCTGGTACTGGCACAAAAATAGATGGATAGACCAATGGAACAGAATAGAAACTCTAGAAATTAATCTATGTGTCTACAATCAGCTTATCTTCAACAAAGTAGTTAAAATCAATCCCTGGAGCAAGGACAGTCTCTTCAACAAATGGTGCTAGGAAAACTGGGTCTCAGCATGCAGAAGTATGAAACTACATCACTGCCTTACGCCTTACACAAAAATCCACTCAAAATGGATCAAAGACCTAAATTTATGACCTGATACCATCAAATTACTGGAGAACATTGGGGAAACCCTGCAAGGCATTGGCATAGGCAAAGTCTTCATGGAAAGGACCCCAGAAGCACAGGCAATCAAAGCCAGAATTGATAATGGGATTACATTTAGCTGGGAGGTTTCTGTACTGCAAAGGAAACACTCAGCAGGGTGAAGAGGCAACCAACAGAATGGGAGAAAATATTTGCAAACTATGCAACTGATAAAGGATTAATATCCAGAATCTATAAAGAGATCAATAAATTCAACAACAAAACAAGCAATCCACAACAGTCAGAGATGAGCTGAGCTGATCCAAAGTAAGGAGCCAGGAGCAGCTTCTGGGTCTCCCACATGGGTACAGGGGCCCAAGGACTTGGACCATCTTCTACTGCTTTCCCAGGCTATAGCAGAGAGCCGGATCAGAAGTGGAGCAGCTGGGACTTGAACCGGCGCCCGTATGGGATGCCAGCACTGCAGGCTGGGGCTTTAACCCACTGCACCACAGCACCAGCTCCATCACAGGCATCTTAGTGTGTGTCGCTGTGTCTAGATGTGGAAGACAAAGAGGTCTAATGACACGTTTTGCAGAACACATCCCCATCATAAGCAAGACAGTGACTGTACTTGTGTATGCCTGGTTCTAGGCTCACAGAGTTGCCATTAACAGACCCGCGCTGCTTTCATATTAGCCACATACTGAGGACTTACTAAAGATCAGTCAAAGCTTCTTAACCTTCCCACCTATTTTAACAAGAGGTAGCACCTCAGGAGCACAGCTTAGGAACACCAGCTAGCTCCAGAAAAGCTGACACACACGTCTCGGCTGCGATGTGGATCGAGGGACCGTGAGTGGCCAACACTTCATCCTGGGCAGAAGCCGGCTGACTCATCCGGCTGCCCTGCCTCTGTGCAATGCGTGATCACGTGGAGAGACTTGGTGCTCCTCCTTTAGAAGTCTCTTCCTCTCTCACTAAAGCTACATCTGCCGAGCCTGCCCCACTGGAAACCAGTAACCCTTCCCTATTAGCTCCAGGGTCAAAGTCAAACTTCCTCTGCAATGCAAGAGAAATATGCCCTTGGCTACACCTCCGGTGAGAAGGATGTATTATGGGTGTTTCCTCTGGGAAGGCTAAGCCAGCTGCTGTTCTTTTCACTCGCAGCAAGGGGAGACCAGTGCCCAGGCAGGTATGGGCAGATCAGAGCTTCTCTGGTTTTCTTTCTTTTTCCAAAGATTGAAAGATAATAATGATTGATTTAAAAGGCAGACCAATACACACACACACACCACACAGAAAAACAGAGAGAGCTTCCCTCTACTGGTTCTCTCCCTAAATGGCTAAAACAGCCAGGTCTGGGCCAAACTCAAGGCAGGAACCAGAAACTCCATCTAGGTCTCCCACATGGGTGGCAAGGGCCCAGCCAGTTGGACCATCATTCACTGCCCTCCCAGAGCTGGGCTGGAAGTGTAGTAGTAGCCAGGACTCAAATTGGCACCCCAATTTGGGATGCCAGGGTTACTAGGGTTGGCTTAAGCCACTGTGCTACAATGCCAGTCCCTCGTCAGGTTTCCTGGGATCTCAGGTTGCTGGCTGGCATCCGGAAGGGGATGACTGCCTGCTCCATGTTCAGTGTGCATGATGAGCATGTGTGTGTGTGTGTGTGTGAGAGAGAGAGAGAGAGAGACAGAGAGGACATGTGTGTGTGTGTGTATGAGCTCACAGTCCATTTCTCCACCAGCTGTGTAGGTCCCCATTAAGTAGAGATGTAGGATGTTGAAGACAAAGAGGTTTTTAACAAGTTCACATAGGCTGAATGTTTCTTTAGCAAAGTTGATGGTGTCAGACACAAAAACCCGAGCTTTTCCATTTGTGAGATGAAGAAATAGGGTGGTTTGCTTATTGGTTGTATCCTTAAGAAAATAAACATCATCGTGTTGGTTTCTGAATACATGATTAATATACATAATTTAGAAAATTTCAGAGAACCAAAACAGAAAGAAAAAGACAAAATCACCTATAATTCTATCAAAATTAATATGTATGTTGGCCTGTGCCGCGGCTCAATAGGCTAATCCTCCGCCTGCGGCACCGGCACACCGGGTTCTAGTCCCGGTCAGGGCGCCAGATTCTGTCCCAGTTGCTCCTCTTCCAGTCCAGCTCTCTGCTGTGGCCCGGGAGTGCAGAAGAGGATGGCCCAAGTCTTTGGGCCCTGCACCCACATGGGAGACCAGGAGAAGCACCTGGCTCCTGGCTTTGGATCAGCGCGGTGCTGCAGCGGCCATTGGAGGGTGAACCAACGGCAAAAGGAAGACCTTTCTCTCTGTCTCTCTCTCTCACTGTCCACTCTGTCTGTCAAAAAAAGTATGTAATATTAGAATAAATATTACACATATAGTTAGGCATAGTATGTAACATAATGGGATATGTAGCAACTTATAAAATATTATATTGCATTACATTATGTTCCCCACAAAATTGGAATACACACACATACAACCCAAGGGTGCTTCAAAAAGTTTGTGGAAACATGGAATTAAAAGGCAAGTTCATTTTGATCTGCAGCATTTTGAAATCTGTGCATAGTTTTTCATAATATGTGTTTGTGAGAACTCTCTGAAGAACACTTACGTGTATTTATACACACTTAAATAGCATATATTTGAAGGTTCTCATGCATGAAAATGAGTATTGGATGGAATTATAAGTGAATGAACTTACATATTAATGAGCAAATGCATGAACATGTTAATTTTATTTTTTTTGCAGGGCAAGACTCACAGGTCTTCTGGAAAATTTAAACTGAAGAATATCTGGAAGATTTGCCTCATCACGGAATAATACTCTACTTCACCCTGACGTTGTTCCCAACACACACACACATATACACACATACACCCTATCAACACCACCTTGCTTCCCCAATCATAAATAAATCACCCATGTGGGAAGCCCTTATGTAATTCCAGAGATTTCAACATTGCTTATGTTGGGCTGAGTATTAAGTGTTATCTTTCTTTTTTTCTTTTGGCATCCAACTCTTTCTCTCCAGAGATAAACTATGATTTAACAAATCAAGTTTCCAGTACAAACCTGCCCAGTTCTGTTGAGGTCAACTGCCTCTGACTCAAATATTAAACTGCTCCAAACTTTGTGGAAAGAAGAGAAATGGGAACACCAACATAAGTGAAAAAAAAAAAAATGGGGTAGGTGTCAATAGATCTAATTAGCTTCTCCTCCAATTCTGTTTCCAGGAGAGGGTTCTGAGGTCAGAGGGATGGGGCTTGAATGACCCACTTAGCCGTGTGGCCTTGAATATGTGTTTCTTTTGGCCTCTTACGGTTCCGTGACCTTGTTAATGAGATGCGGATAATAGTGATCCTATGGTATAAAATGATTGTGAAGATTAAGCAAGATAGCATGGGTACAGTACTTAAAACAGGGACTTTGAAAGACTGGGTGCTATAATTGTAATAATATTCTTAGTGATTTCTTCAGGTCCACATTGTTGGGTTAGCATTGCCCTGAAAACTAAAAAAAATGTACACAGAGCTACAAAATTCACTACAAATTTCCTCTTCCAATACTGATTTAATTTTTCCTTGTTTCTTTTAAATGAATATCAAATGAATAACATCTATGAGGGATGGTGGGAAGCATTCAGATCACTCTCTGTTTAATTGCATTGCATATGGTAAAAAGCAAGCAAGCAAGCAGACAACAACAAAAACCGTGAATGCTCAGGCAGACCTTCTTAGGGTGTCTAATTCAACGTTATTTTGTCCCTTGGTTTCAGATCACAACACAGACTGTGAGTTAGGGGCCTTTGACCTTGATCAGGGATTCCCAGCACAGTCAGCATCAGTCCTTGAGAGGGGTTATAAAGGGAACCTGGTTCAGTTACAGATGCAACTGTGCAAGAGAGTGGCAACGCCGATGCTAGGTGTGGTGCTGTCATGGGATCAGGGCGAGCACCAGGAAGTTGATCGTCCGTGAGTCATCTTTTGGTTCCAATAGCAGGGAGCCTCCAGGGAGCCCTAATCAGATTTGCAAGTCTCCTGGTGGCTACCTCAGTGCTGTGTGTTCTGTCCAAATTGCACAAACCATGAGACCAGGGCAAGCGAGCCCAAGGTGGGGGTAGTGTTTCATGGCTTGATTCTTTCCGATCATCTCAGGGTATCAGAGAGAACATTGTGTTGATTAGTGTTTGGGGTTGAATGAGGGGGATGAGAGCTCCCCTTTGTGCTCCTCCAAAGGGATCCAGCTGGCCCAAATTGCTCACCTGTGATTGGCGAGACAGACCTGGCCATCAGGGTGGTGGGGAAATTGAGACATCCTCTAAGTCCTTGTAGGAGTCGGCAATGGGCATGAATTACTACAATAAAGCCAAGAAAGAAAGAGACTGAACTATGTCCATCAACAGGACAGCTTCCATGGCTCCCAGGGGAGTTCTGTGCCATCCTGCAGCAAATGAAAACTACAGCATTTCCTTACCCACTGCACCAACACTGGCCGAGTGCAACCATGTGCTGTCTTCATGCATTCTGCTCCCTTGTCCCCTTGTCCTCTTTGGTGTGTTCTTTCCCACCCAATGGGAAGGGCATTTTTTCTTAATCACAGGAACCATTGGGGTACCTTTGTCAATGTGACTGGGGGCTGTCCATTTTATAACACATTCATATCAACCCCCAATAGGATGGGTGCTTTAGTTGAACTGGAGGACTGTGTCTTTGTGTGCATACATATACAAAGGACCTTCACAAAATTGGAGGGAAATGGAATGAAAAGAAGCTTATTCTATTGCGAAAAATTTTGAAATCCATGCATGGGTTTTTCAGAGTGTACACCTTCCACAAACTTTTTGAAGCTCCCTCATGACAGAGATTTCAAAATTTTTTTTGGTACCAAAATAAACTTATTTTAAATTCCATTTTCCAGAAACTTTCAAATTCCCTTATATATCTACTAGTGCTCTTAGAGCTGAGTGTACTTTCTACTAGAAAATATCAAATGGCTCATACCCTGGGGAGGAATGGCCAACCTGTTAGATAAAAGTCCTTAGATTCCAGAAGAAGAGTTACCAATTCCTACCGTGGCTTCCCCGTGTGCTTCACAAGTGACCCACTGCACTCCTCCAAATCTCGATTTCTGGAGGGAGTTGAGCTGCGTTCCAATTGTAACTTCAGGTTCAGACATTGAAAATTGATTGCATTTGAGAGGCTGAAAGACAAAGACAGACAGACAGACAGACAGAGAGAGGGAGCTCCCATCTTCCGGTTTTTATTCCTCCAAGGCTGGGGGTCCAGGTCTTTCATGTGGTGGGGAGGGACCCAACAACTTGAGTTGCACATTAGCAGGAAGCTGGACTCAGAAGCAGATCTGGGACTGAAACGCAGACACTCTGATACAGGATACAGGCTCCACAGGCGGTGGCTTAACTGCTGCACCAAAAACCACGCCCTCAAACTCAAGTTCTAATTACTAATTGTTTGCTACTACATAAGTGTGTGTGTGTGTGGGGGGGGGGGGTCAGGGATAGATGATAGATACCTTTAGCAGTAAACACAATTCCTACTTCTTGGTTGGCTTGAGGATTATATCAGCATGGAGGTAAAGTCCTCCAAACACAATGATACTAGGCATAGGAGGTATAGGAGGTATTCAATAAGTGCATGATGAAGGAGTCAATATTTCTATGTATATGGGCGCACAAGGTGCTTAGGTCATCCCGGACATGCAAGCCCTCAGTTGAATATTTAGTCCTTGTGTATGAACACAAGGACTGAAGGGTCCAGCCTCTTCCTGTGGCCAGGAACATCATGTTGGTTGCAGAGCTGGAATTTGCAAGCCTTCCCGTCTAGTCCCATTGACTCACTGGAGCCTTGGAATTGGAGGGAGAAGCTGTTCAGTTGCATCTACCCACTGCGAGGTGGTGGGGGAGGGGCAAGTCACTCCCCCAGTGAGGGCAACACTGGGAGTGGATAATTTCCTGGCAATCTGGCTTGCTCCTTGAGTTGAATTTTCCCATGGGACAATGTGTTGCCTGGTTCTTGGTTTCTTGGGGTAGTCTACAAAAAGAAATCTTGTATGAATCAGGGAGGAAACACATGGCTGGCTCAAATTGGGTAATTGAGGAGTGTTTAATAAAGGGATTGTTTAGAAAGATGTGGGTAGGAAAATCACTAGGGGTGTGCAATAGCTTGGAGAATGGCGATGGAAAGAGTAGTCATTGCAACCTGGAGGAGAGAGCTTTGTGCAAGGGCCGCCAGGCTGGCCACATTCAACAGAGAGACACAGCCAACTGGGCTTGCTAGGCAAGGGGCCAGGACAGTTAATAGCCACACCTGGATCTCTGCCTTGCCATTGGGTGAAATCACCAAGAAGTCTTGCTTAGCTTTTAATGCTCCACTATTTGTAATTACAGAGTGTCTCTTTCTCTCTCTCAGACATACTTGTGTATGATTTACATCCACGTGCAAGCCTATATTCCAAAGTACCGATGTCTATTGGTTCATATAATTCACATAACCATCCAATTTTACTTGAGAGTGAATGGTGGCTACTCTGAATAATTGCTCAGGTTAACAGGCAAACTGGCACTGTTGGGGGCAAACTAGGGCACGTGATGTCCTAACTGAAATGCAAGTTATAAATGAATCTCATGACTTCATAATCACATGCATATTGGGCAATATGGCATGCATGAAGGGAACACGTTACTATCAGACAACAGGTACACCTGGGAAGTCACTTTGAATTGACACTTATTTAAAAACAGGAGATCTCCTATCTCAAATAATTGCTATACTTCCTCTTTAAAGATATATCTTTATTTTATTTGAAAGGCAGAGTTACAGAAAGAGAGAGAGAAATAGAATGAGAGAAAGAGAGAGAGAGAGAGAGATTTTCCACCTGTTGGTTCACTCTCATAATAGTCATAACAGTAACAGCTGGGGCTGGGCCAGGCCAAAGCCAGGAGCTTGGAACTCCAAGCTCTGGGTCTCCCACCTGGGTGGTAGGGGCTCAAGTACTTGGGTCATCTTCTGCTGCCTTCCCAAGGTGCATATTAGCAGGTAGCTATATGGGAAGTGGAGCAGTTGGGATAGGAACCCTCACTCTGATATGGGATTCTGGCATCACAAGTGGTGGCTTACCCTGCTACACCACAATACCAACCCCTAGGATGGATTTGATAATTGTTGTGCTATTGGTGCAAGACTGTCAGCCATATTTTCAAGCTCTGATCATCCTGATCATTTTCAAGCTCTGATTATTCTTCCAGTGAGAAGAGGAGATGTTGAAAGATCTTCGATGAGAGCAGGCACCTGGAAGAGCTTGTGTGACTTGGCTAGCTAGTAAATAACCTGGCCAGGTGTCCGGACTCTAACCCAGTTCCTGCCCCATCTGGCCTCACTTCTGTGTCCTCTGCTTGATGCCCAAAAGTGGTTCTTTAGAGTCAAGGCAAACTGCATTTCCTGGACAGTCTGTTAATTCTGCAGAGTGTAGGCTGTACCCTGTGGCTGACTTCATGTCATCTCAGATAACATTCAAATATAGTTTTAAGGAGCACTGAGTCTCATACCCAGAGTCATTCCCTGTAGCGGACCCTGATGCTTGTAGGGTGAATCCCAACCTTTTCAGGAAACATCCATCAGAGGAGGTGACTCTATATTCAACTCAGGGAAAAATCTAGATTGCTCTAAAAAATCATGGTAATTCCATTATTCTTGTATTGGCTTACAAGAGGTCATGATACATAAGAGAGGAAGTGTCCTGGGATCTTCTGAAGAGAGGTATATATATATATGATATATATGGCAGGGGGAGGGAGAGAGAGAGAGAGAGAGAGAGAGAGAGAGAGAGAGAGTCTTCTTTGTTGGTTCATTCCTCAAATGACCACAAAAGCCAGGGTTGGGTCAGGCTGAAGTCAGATGCCAGGGACTCCATCCAGGTCTCCCATTTGGGTGGTAGGAACCCAAGTACACGGGTCATCATCCAGTGCCTTCCCAAGAACATTGGAAGGAAGCTGGATCAGAAGTGGAGGAACAAGACGATATGTGTTGTGGGCATCCTAAATGGTGGCTTAACCGGCACTGCCACAGTGCCTGCCCCAAAGCTCTTAATTGTCCGAGGCTGCTTCCTCTTTGGTCAAGTGCAGATGGGGGTTTTGCTCTGCCCCAATGATCTCCTGCCCCAACGTTCTCTGGGGAAACTTGCCTGCGCCATGGTGCGCTGCTTCTGTCTAGTGATGGATGCTGATGGTCCCTTCTTCCCAGAACTCTGGGTCTTCATTTTTCTTTGTCTTTCTTCAGTCATCACCCTTGTATTCTTCACAAGCACCTTACGCTTAGGCTACAAGTACCAGCAAGTCTTCATCATCCTGAAACAAGACCGTGACCCGTTCCCACCATAGGCTTCTCTGCCCGATTCTTCCGAAGGCTGCCCGTTCTCCTGCTGGAGCTGGCTGTGTTCTGCAGGTCCTCTGGTTTTTCCATCGCTTCTCAGCTCCCTGAATTTACATGTTCTGCATTATTCCTACTGCTCTCGTAAACACTGACAAACCACGTCCTAATCAACAAAGTCAATTGCTTCTGTGCACGCCTTCCGTTGTTATCCTCAAAGCCGGTGCTCCATCTCTTCTGATTGCCCTACACCCTGCCCACATCTTTGTAAACAACCCCGGTGTTAAACTCTCCTAAATTACCCACTTTGAGTGTGCTGTGCACTTCCTCCCTGACTCATACATACACTTGGCTTTGGGGACCGGTCCAAGGAACTAACATTGTCCCATGGGAACAACCCTGCTTGTATGCCTCCTTCCACTCCCATGGCACCATCTGACTCCTCCTACCGGGCCTTCACGGGCTCAGTTTATTTCGCACACTTCAGCCTTGGTGGTCCCTGGCTGTCTCCAGGGTCCTCAGATCTTCCTGTGGCTTCAACTGGAGAGCCCGTGGCCAGTCCATCTCAATAGCATCTCTTCTTATTGCTTCCCCTCCCCCACCCTGCATTTGATTGATTTATTTGATAGGCAAATAGAGACAGAGACCTCCCTTGTGCTGGTTCACCTCTCAGGTGTCTGCAGTGGTCCCAAGCTGGGCCCAAAGCCGGGAATCATGAACTCAGTCCAGGTCTCCCAGATGCGTGGCAGCAACCCAATCACTCGAGCCATCACTGGAGGTTTGCGTCAGCAGGAAGCACGAGTCAGGAGCTGGGACTGAGTATTGAACCTAAGCACTCTGATCACGGGACATGGACACCCAAACCACTAGGCTGAATGTCCGGTGCACCTCTTACTTTGTATTTTTAAAGATTTATTTATTTATTTGAAAGGCAGCGCTACAGAGAGGCAGAGGTGGGGAGAGAGACAGAGAGAGAGAGAGAGGTCTTCCATCTGCTGGTTCACTCCCCAGATGGTTCCAATGGCTGAAGTTGAGCCAGTCTGAAGCCAGGAACCAGGAGCTTCTTCTGGGTCTCCCATATGGGTGCAGGGTCCCAAGGACTTGGACCGTCTTCTACTGCTTTCCCAGGCCACAGCAGAGAGCTGGATCCGAAGTGGAGCAGCTGGGTCTCGAACCATATGGGTTGCTGGTACTACAGGTGGCAGCTTTCCCTGCTACACCACAGCGCTGGCCCCGCACCTCTTACTTCTGACAGGAGTGTAGAGAAACCTCAAACACAAGAGGTTCATCATTAGAATCATTCTCTACGCTCTTTTGCATGGTCCACCTGGGGCAGTGACCTTGTGGTTCACCCACTCAGCATCACTGGCCTCATCAGAGTTGTTCCAAGAACATTTTCTGCAGCTGTGTTGCAACATTCTCCCACTCCTATCCCTTCCGTTTGTCATAGTTGCTCCTGCAGCATCTCCAGTTTTCACTGTCTGCACTAGAGCCCTCTTCCTTTTGCTAGACCCCTAAACAGTCCCACACTTGTCCATACTCCAAGTGGTTACCATTGTTACCTCCCAAAAACAAATCAGTGGTGTTTCCTGATTTGAAATTTTATCCTTTTTTTTTTTTTTTTTTTTGACAGGCAGAGTGGACAGTGAGAGAGAGAGACAGAGAGAAAGGTCTTCCTTTGCCGTTGGTTTACCCTCCAATGGCCGCCGCTGCCAGCGCGCTGCAGTCAGCACACCTCGCTGATCCGAAGGCAGGAGCCAGGTGCTTCTGGTCTCCCATGGGGTGCAGGGCCCAAGCACTTGGGCCATTCTCCACTGCACTCCCGGGCCACAGCAGAGAGCTGGCCTGGAAGAGGGGCAACCGGGACAGAATCCGGTGCCCTGACCGGGACTAGAACCCAGTGTGCGGGCACTGCAAGGCAGAGGATTAGCCTATTGAGCCATGGCGCCAGCCTGAAATTTTATCCCTTTTTAAACATGCTTTATTTCTTTATTTTCATTTTATTTGAAAGGCAGAGAGAGAAAAACAGAGAGACACAACACAAGGATCTTCCATTCATTGGTTTATTCCCCCCAAATGCCTGCAACAGCCAGGCCTGGGCCAGGCTGAATCCAGCGGCCTGGATCTCCATCTGGAGGCAGGGGCTTAATTACCTGAGCTGTCACCTGCTGCCTTCCCAGAATGCCCATTATTATCAGGAAGCTGGATGGGAAGTGGAGCCAGGACTCAAACCAGGTATGGCCATTATAGGATGGGACATCTTCACTGCTCAGCCCACCCTTGGCTTTAAAATCTTTTTTTTTTTTTTAAAGATTTGTTTATTTGAAAGTCAGAGTTACACAGAGAGAGGATAGGCAGAGAGAGAGAGAGAGAGAAGAGGTCTTCCATCCGTTGGTTCACTCCCCAAATGGCTGCTACTGCTGGAGCTGCACCGATCCAAAGCCAGGAGCCAGGAGCTTCTTTGGGGTCTCCCACCTGGGTGCAGGAGCCCAAGGACTTGGGCCATCTTCTACTGCTTTCCCAGGCCACAGCAGAGAGCTGGATTGGAAGTGGAGCAACCGGGACTAGAACCGGTGCCCATATGGGATGCTGGCTCTTCAGGCCAGGGTGTTAACCCACTGCGCCTCAGCACCAGCCCCTAGCTTTAAAATCCTAAACGCCTTCTTATCACTGGTGGAAAAGTCTCAGCTTCTCAACACTGGACATGAGGCTATCCAGTTTGACTTGGCTGTTCTCTTAAGCTTCTTGGCCACCATCTCTGTGTATTCGTCAAAAGAGACATAAAGATAACCTAGCTGTCCCTTAGACATCTTATGAAATTTTTGTGTGTGTATGTGAACACCTTTGGACAGGCTAAATCCTTCTGTCAGGAATGTTCTTCCTGTTTTATTTTTATGGCCCCATTTAATGTGCTCTGGACTCGCTAGCTAAGGGGATACGTTAGAAAGTACATATTATTAGCTAAAATTCTGCTGCAATGCCATCTCCATTGGAAGGTGGCTTTGCTGCCAGCTCATGACAGCTCAGCCAGGCCTGGCCCAGACGAAGGGCTCGATAACTCAAAGCTGATCCTTCGGCCCCATCCCAGGTCCCTCACTGGGGCTATTTTTTTTTTTTTTGGTGTCGTCCACCCTCTCACCCACCCCCACTCCAAGCTGTCAGTGCTGGAGGACCAGGATCATGGTCATTCATTCCACAGACAGACCTTAGCCCTGCTCTGGGCCAGGCGCCGTCCTGGGGGACTGAGTGTTAGCAAGGAACAGAGCGGGGGGACTCCCTGCCCTTGGGGGCGTCTATGTTTTAGTGGGAAGAGGCCCTCAGGGAGCAAGATGCCTGCAGGAAGATGCTGGTAAAACTATAAAGCAGAGTAGGAGGACAATGTGGTGTCGAGGTGGGATGGCCAGGGTACATCCAATGCTGAAGATGATACTTTGAGATACACAGAGGCTAATGACAATTCTGCTGAAGTGTAGTCCATGCCAAACAAGCATCTGCTGGGTAGCTCTCTGAAGGGAAAATGCTCTAGACACAGAGGAGAGCTGGAAGGAGGTACTTTGGCACCTCTGGGGACGTTGAGGAAGCTTAGGGTCTGGAGTTGAGTGAGCGAATGGGGGCGGGTCAATTAAGAGACGAAGGAGTGAAAGTGAAAGGGGGGAGTTGAAGAGGAGGTGGGGAGTGTGGGACCCTGGGCAGGTAAACTGCAGGTGACTCCAGCTAAGGGGTGTCTTTGGAAGACTGGGAGAGAGGGTATAGGAGAAGTCTTCAGTGCACTGTCCAACTGGTGCTCTCTGGTGGAAATATATCAGTCACACATGCGTGCACGCACACACACACACACAAGCCACAAAATGGTTGAATGAATGGAAATAGTGTTTTATGTCACTTGAGACACTTGGCGATGTCTGAACTATAGCCAGCCTAGTGTGTAACCAATAGAAACATTACTAGTGAGCTCTTTTTCCAATCAATCTTCAGGGTCTGTGTGTGTGTGTGTATTTGCACCCAAAGCCCATCTCAGCTTATTCTCACGCGTGTTAAAGCCTGGCTAGCCATGTGTATCTAAGGCTTGCAGGTGTAGCTTGTTGTAAGTGCTGAATAAATGCTAAAAATGAGCCACACTGCAGGAATTGGGAGAAACGCATGGCCCTGGTTTTGAAGGAGGACATGAAAGCTTTGGGAGTTTGTATTATAAAAGTCTGAAGATCTTCTACTCTGCCGCTCAGAATGGCTGTCTCTGACTAGGATTCCAGAATCTTCCAACTTGAACGTGACAGTATAGATGGGATCTAGCAGGAAAGACTGGAACGGGCCTACGGCAACTCGGAGGGCAAGAGCGAGTCCTCTGTTGCCCAGGGTTCTGGGGCCTCCTGTGTCCTGGCTTCTATCTCACCACACCACCAGTCGGTTCACCCATGTCTCTGCGTGGCTTTAGGTCACACCCAGAATTTCCATGCTGGGGGTTTCTCTGCTGACAGTGTCTGGTTTCCAGATCTGTGTTTTCAATAAGATTTCAGCACCTTCGAGAGTGACGTCATGGCAAGAGTATTAGCTCACACGTTGGTACCCAAAGGGTAGATGGTGAGAACTCAGACTCCCAGCGAGCTGGCAGCTCAGAGAATCACATCAGAGAAGGCTCCACCTCTTAACCATGTTTTTCCACTGAAGATTTAATGAAACCACTGCTGTGTTGATATTCTTAGCTTGCCGCCAGTCTCTCCCCTGGGATGGAAACATTGCTGGGTCTTCAGGTGTGGACCGAGAGGGTACCTGGAGTTCCTGCGAGCTGGTGTGCCATTTGTCCACGGGAAGGTCCATCTCTTGGGGGCCTCAGGCTGCTTTGTGGCTTCCAATGGGGGAAGGGGTGACAGTCTCAGGCTCTGTGCAAACTGCAGACCAGGAATGGGCCCTCTGTGTTAGCAGCTCTTTATAATAGCATTGGTGTTTATCAAGCACCCGTCTGATGGCTCAAGCATCGTTTCTCCCACAAAGCTATGAAGGAGGTGCTGATGCTATCTCCATATAAAATGGTCAAGCAATGGAGGAACTGGGAGGTGAAGCAACTTCTTCAAGGTCACGGAGTCTCAGGCTTGGGATTTGACTCCACTCTGTTACTTTTCAAAGCCATAGTAATAGCAGCCATACAGACTTGGGAACTGTTATTGCACAAATTAGATAAATGTATAACTGACATGTTGGCACCTCTCTTCCTGCCACTGGGCCAGATGGAGTGATGGAGAACCAGGTCCTGTGGGAATGAGACCTGGAAGGGAAAAGGTGAAAGAGAAACAGGGGCACAGGTGAGTTAACCGTGCACGCGACCCACCGTGGCAAGAGGAGATCGCTGCTCACTGAACAGTCTGCATGTCTCCCCAACATTTTCTAGCCTCTCTTGCAATTAGACTGGGTCATGTGACCTGCTCTAGTAACTTCGTCTTTTTAAAAAAGATTTATTTATTTATTTGAAAGAGTTACACAGAGAGAGAAGAGAGGCAGAGAGCGCGCGCGAGAGAGGTCTTCCATCCAATGATTTACTCCCTAATTGGCTGCAATAGCTGGAGCTGCGCCAACCCGAAGCCAGGAGACAGAAGCTTCTTCAGGGTCTCCCAAGGGGCCCAAGGACTTGGGTCATCTTCTGCGGCTTTCCCAGGCCACAGCAGAGAGATGGATCGGAAGTGGAGCAGCTGGGTCTTGAACTGGCACCCATATGGGATGCCGGCGCTTCAGGCCAGGGCATTAACCCTCTGCACCACAGGGCCAGCCCCATGCTCACTTTTAGTGGGAGTACAATGTACTTCTTCCTCGCCAAGGGGACATTTGCTTCAACCATCCCTTCCTGCCCTGCCTCAGTAAACTTGAGGAGCAAACGCCTCCTGGGTTGCTTCTGACCTCACTGGGGAATCCACAATTTCCTGATGCCTTCTCCTTTGTTTTTTCATGTCTCAACTTTAGGGGAATGCTCACCGCTGCATGGTGGGGCCCTTTCTCTCAGGAGCCCCAGGGGGTGTCCCTGGTCCATGGCTTCAAATGCCAAGCCTCTCTCAATGCTTCTCATCTCATATCTCCTTGCCTGACTTGGAGCTCTGAGGCTGCACCTGCCCAGATGATTGCTGGACATCTCTACTCTAAGGAACCCTGAACATGTAGCACGGCCCTAACTCTGCTGTGTCTCTGTTAATAGTGGACCCAAACCTAAGACTCACCTGTAATCCTCCTTGACCTCATGGTCCTCTCAAGTCTACCTGCAAACACACACACGGATGATCCCACATCTTCCTAACCTCACAGCTACTGCACTGCCATCTCCCACTGGGACTGAGCCTGTTGTGTGGAATGCGCCTGTTTCCACCTACTCTTTTTTTTTTTTTTTGACAGGCAGAGTGGATAGTGAGAGAGAGAGGGAGAGAAAGGTCTTCCTTTTTGCCGTTGGTTCACCCTCCAATGGCCGCTGCAGCCGGCGCATTGCGCTGATCTGAAGCCAGGAGCCAGGTGCTTCTCCTGGTCTCCCATGCAGATGCAGGGCCCAAGGACTTGGGCCATCCTCCACTGCACACCCTGGCCACAGCAGAGAGCTGGCCTGTATCTGAAGCCAGGAGCCAGGTGCTTCTCCTGGTCTCCCATGCAGATGCAGGGCCCAAGGACTTGGGCCATCCTCCACTGCACACCCTGGCCACAGCAGAGAGCTGGCCTGGAAGAGGGGCAACCGGGATAGAATCCGGCGCCCCAACCAGGACTAGAACCCGGTGTGCCGGCGCCGCAAGGAAGAGGATTAGCCTGTTGAGCCACGGCGCCGGCCTCCACCTACTCTTTTCTTTATTCTTCATATAGCTGCATGGGACGTGATTTGAAAAAATTAATCGGGTCACCAGGTGCCCAGTGGGCTGGGCTGAAGTTAACAGTCGGGAACTCTCTCTTCCACAGACTTGAACCATGCCCTGCTGCCTCCCAGGGTGTACCTTGGCAAGAAGCTAGTAGCAGATGTTGAGCTGAGACGCAAACCTAGGTACTCCAGTGTGGGCTGCAGGTGTCCATGCTGTGTTTCAAATGCTGCATTGACTCCAGCCCTTATGAGCCCCTTCTCTCTTTCTCTTTTTAAAGATTTATTTTATTTATTTGAAAGTCAGAGTTAACGAGAGAGGTAGAGACAGAAAGAGAGATGTCTTCCATCTGCTGGTTCACTCCCCAATTGGCCGCAATGGCTGGACCTAGGCTGATCCAAAGCCAGGAGCCAGGAGGTGCAGGGGCATGCAGATGAGTTAGTGTCATCATTTCTTTTTTTTTTTTTCTTTTCTTTTTTTTTTTGACAGGCAGAGTGGACAGTGAGAGAGAGAGACAGAGAGAAAGGTCTTCCTTTTTGCCGTTGGTTCACCCTCCAATGGCCGCCGCGGTAGCGCGCTGCGGCCGGCGCACCACGCTGATCCGTTGGCAGGAGCCAGGTACTTCTCCTGGTCTCCCATGGGGTGCAGGGCCCAAGGTCTTGGGCCATCCTCCACTGCACTCCCTGGCCACAGCAGAGAGCTGGCCTGGAAGAGGGGCAACCGGGACAGGATCGGTGCCCCGACCGGGACTAGAACCCAGTGTGCCAGCGCTGCAAGGCAGAGGATTAGCCTAGTGAGCCGCAGCGCCGGCCGTGTCATCATTTCTAACACTCTGAGCCTCACGGTCTTTAATAAATGTTCCCAACCCTTAACTGTCAGGGACAAAATGTGGACACTGTTCATCACAAGGGGATGGCGCTGAGGGAGGAAGCAGGCTTTAAAGAATCCACAGGGAAGAGTCCACTTTGCTGGTGAGCAATGAGTAAGTTGGGTGATCTGTTTTTTTCTTTTTAAGATTTATTTATTTTGAAAGTTGGAGTTGTACAGAGAGAAGACAGGCAGAGAGAATGAGGTGTTCTATCTGCTGGTTCACTCCCCAATTGGCCGCAACGGCTGGAGCTGTGCTGATCTGAAGCCAGAAGCCAGGAGCTTCTTCCAGGTCTCCAATGTGGGTTCAGGGGCCCAAGCACTTGGGCCGTCTTCTACTGCTTTCCCAGGCCATGGCAGAGAGCTGGATTGGAAGAGGAGCAACCGGGACTCGAACCAGTGCCCATATGGGATGTGTTTCATCCACAGCCCACAGGGTGGTGTTTTGGAAGCTGAGGGAAGAGGTTTGTAGAAGCCTCTGACCCTGTAATGACCTCATTTCCTTGGACCAATTCCAACCTGCCTTTGCTTCCTTTATGTTTTAGATGAGTCTATCTATGGGTGAAGTGAGCCAGAGGGGCCCTAATGCACAAGCTCTCTGTTCAGCTGCACAACACTTTCCCCAGATAAACAAGTCCCCACGTTTCATTTCCAAGAACAGGGTTTCCCAGGGAGTCTGGCTGTGGAAGTAGTCCTTGAAGGGGGTTCTGGGAGAGGGATGATTTGTCTAGCGAAAAGGAAGAAGGGAATTAGAGAGCCTGGTGTGTGCTGAGGAGGTGACTCAGAGTTTCACCAAGAAAACACGTATCTAAGGCGAGAGGGATCCTCTATCCCAAATGTTACCACCCAAGACATCCCTAAACTTTCCACATTTGCATAGGATCCAACGTAGTGCTTGATATGAAGTCCCATCAGGCTGAGTCGGCTAACCTGCTCAGTACAGAGCATCTACGGCCATGAACAGCACGGGGCTGACCAATGGCTGGAGGAAGGAGAAATGAGGGGGCATTCTCTAATGGCCACAGACTCTCAGTTTGCGACAACGAAAATGTTCAGGCGATGGATAGGAATGATCATTGTATGACACTGTGGCCCAACTGTACACTTAAAAATTAAATGGGAAATTTTATATTTTATATATAAAAAGTATAATATAGTTCATATATTGTAATAATATACTTTATATTATATTAATATACAATATATTTTATATGGTATAAAATATAAATAAAATTTATACATAAAATTTATGTGAAAATTGTATATATTACATATATAATATGCATATATGTATGTAATATTTCATATGTTTATATTATATATTTATGCTATATGATATATTTATATTATTATATTATATCTAACATTTATATATTTTATATAATATATGTTTATTTTTTATAAAATTTTTGTATTTTACCCAAATACAAAAAATGTTGAATAAAAAGTTGGAAAAAAAAGTTTGAAGCCCCAAAGAATTGTCTTTTTTAGCTCAGAAAATAGACAGCCTAAAGCTGGCCCTGTCTGCTCTCTGTACAAGAAAATCAACCCTGTTCTCCTGACTTTAATGCCAGATTTAGCTTCCAACACAAGTCGCCACTGGCAGAAGAAATCCAATTTCACCTGAGCCTGTGCCAAAGCCGGTCAGGTCCCGCGTATCTACAGCCGCCACCCAGTATCCTCTGCCTTCCAAGTTCCCAGCAGCCCCAGGCTGGAGGCACAGAGAGTGCCGCCTGGTTCCCAGGGAGCCTCCCCTACCCTGTCCTGAGGCCCTGCCCAGGAGCCTCCTCCTGCTGGGTCACAGGCTTGGGGGAACAGGACCACCCACGTTCCCATCACAGCCAGCCCTGCCTAGGTGCCCACAAGGCTTCAGCGCCTGTCATGTGCATCTGTCCTTTAGAGCGTGGCTTGGAGATGAGCTGGGGCTGGTGACCAGTGAGGTCTCTTTCACGGAGTAAACGAGCCATTAGCAGATGTGGAGCTGAACCACAGCTGTTTTCGACCATGACATCGGGGTGACAGGGACATATTTGTTCAGGTGATGGGGCTTAAGTGGGTCTTGGCCCAACCCTCCTCCCCCAGGACCACCCTTCCAGGGTGGGAAGACAACAGGGTCTCTGCATCGTGTCAACTGAAAACCCTGAGCATCTTCTCTAATTCACACTTGATGCTTCAGGCAGGTGCATCCACCTCCCTCAGGGATGCTGGGAGCCGGGTCCCCAGCGCACAGGAGGAAACCTGTGTTTGCACACACAAGCGTGTCTCCTGGCCTCTCTCACTTGTGGTCCATCATGTGGCTGACGAGGAATTTGCTCGCCATGGTGTGTTGGTCTCAGGTTAGCATAGCCAGTCTGCAGAAGGCTAGCACTCACATGCGTTCAAAATTGCTTTTGTCGAAGGAGGTACCTTTCTCTGAAGGGAGGAGAGAACTGCTGCTTTGATTATGGCCTTGTCTAAATAAGATCGGAGTTGGCGAACTCAAGAGGTTTCCATAGCCTTGGCAGCTCATGTCAAGAGTCTTGGGTGATCACTGACGTCATAAATAAGAGTGTCAATTGTTAAATCAACAACGGGAGTCACTGTGTGCTTACTCCCCATGTAGGATCTCTGTCCTTAATGTGTTGTACTATGTGAATTAACAGTAAAACTTGTCTTCAAACAGTACTTTATACTTTGTGTATCTCTGTGAGTGCAAACTGTTGAAATCTTTACTTAGTATAGAGTTGATCTTCTGTATGTAAAGATAATTAAAAATGAATCTTGATGAAGAATGGGATGGGAGAGGGAGTAGGAGATGGGATGGTGGTGGCTGGGAGGGTGTTTATGGGGGGAAGAACCGCTATAATCCAAAAATTGTACTTTCAAAATTTTTATTTATTAAATAAAAATTTTCTATAAAAATTGCTTTTGTCAACTAACTCTGCCTTACTTACCCCTGGTTAGGCTTCGGCGAGACCCGGGATTGTTCAAGTTTCAAATTTCCGATTTTTGAGATTTCTGATGTTTTCAAAAAATGAATAAACACCTAAATAGGTTGGTTAGGAAAAGAAATCAAAGCACCTTAGTATTTATCCGGAGTGTGCAATCTATTTGGTATTTTTATTTGCTTTAAGAAAATATTTTCAGGCTTGGTTATGTATAAAGACACAAAGTTTATTTAGCTCACAGTTTTTGAGGTTCAAGGGCATGGCCAGGGCATTGGCTGGCTCTGGGGTGGACCTCATCGGCTCCCTCTCCTCTAACAACTCACTCACTCAGGAGCTACTTGGGGTCCCATGAGAAATACGTTAACTCCTTCCAAGGGCCACAGCCCCGCCCCTACCCCCACCCCTCCAACGAGGCTCCACCTCTTAAAGGTTTTACCAATTCTTGGGGCCCAGCTTGCAACAGGAAAAACTCTAGGGGAGCCATTGAAACCTTAGCAATACATTCCTGGGACTGTCTCATCTCAGCCAGATACAGCCAAAGTAGAACTGATACAAAGTAAAACTGCAGATCCCATGACTCAAAGATCAAACAGCTGCTCCCGGCTCAGCAGCTGCCTCTCTGCTATGCGGCCAGACTTCCTCCTGTGGAAATATAGGGCCTGTTGGTATCACTCAGTTGAGTAGTTCCAAGGTCGCACGCAGAGTCCTCTTGGGCAGCAGCTGGGGCTTGACGGATAGAGTGGCTGCGGTTTTTGGTGAGCTTCCCAACCAGCGGCACCAACCATTTCCCCTTTATTCTCTTGTTGAGGTGTTTTCTCCCAGGGGAGCACGGATGCCTGTGTCAGTCCCATCTCAAGCCCTCTTCCCTGCCCTGCTGGGTCTCTCAAGACCCCAGGGGAGAGGACCACGTCTTTTCTTCGGGGGTGCACCTTTGTGAAAACAGTGAACCCACCCCTCCGGTGCTTCTTCAATATCCTCGCCCTGAGTGGTTCTAGGGAGGCACACACACAGAGGAAAGAGGGCAGGCACTCAGCTCGCATTCCTTCTACAGATGGAAGGTCCCCCCCCCCCCCCCCCCGTCACTCTGCCTTTCAAATAATGTTTCTTTCTTTTATAAAGAGTTGGTGCATGCCTTTATGACCTGCCTCTCCCCATCCTATGGGGTCTGGAGATGTTTCCAGTGGGAGAACTTGGTGTCCTCTGGATCACACACTTGAACCCATTGTGGACTGAGAAAGAAACTGTGCATTAAGCCATTCAGATTTCAGGGTTCGTTTGGTACTGCTACATTGCCTAACCTATTCTGACAGATCCAACGTGTATTTTAAAATTACATTTTATTTAAACAATTAAATTTTAAATACCCTTACAAACAAATATGGTTGTGTATGTGTACAATATATAATTAAAACACTAGTCACATAAAATTCTGTATGTGCAGCAAACAAAACAGAAATTAACATTTTGTTGTTGTTGTTTTTGTGTCTTGGGTTTTGAGTGTATTACACATACATTGCTGGGGCCAGAGCTGTGGCATACTTGGCCAAGCCTCTGCTTCCCATATTGGCGCCGGTTTGAGTTCTGACTGCTCTACTTCTTATCCAGCTTCCTGCTAATGGCCTGAGAAAGCGGTGGAAGATGGCCTAAGTGCTTGGGTCCCTGCGCCCATGTGGGAGACCCAGAAAAACTCCTGGCTCCTGGCTTTGGATCCATCCAGCTCTGGCTGTTGCGGCCATTTGGGGAATGAACCAGCGGATGGAAGACATTTCTCTCTGTCTCTTCCTCTCTTTGCCTGTAACTCTGCTTCTCAAATAAATAAATAAATATTAGTAAAAAAAAAAATCCCCAAAAGTATGGTGCTAAGATTGCCACCCAGCGTGGGAGGGAGTTTTGGAGTGTGTGAATCCAATTGTGTCTGCAGCTTGGGGCTGGAGCCTGAAACAGTCTATGTTGTCAGAAAGCTCAGGAAAGTAGGAAAAGACCTGGAGGATGAAACATCTTTTAATGACAGAGCTATGGAGAGGGGAGGGGAGGGAGGGAGGGAAGGGGAGAGGAGAGAGAGGAGAGAAGGGAGAGAGAGAGAGAGAGAGAGAGAGAGAGAGAGAGAGAGAGAGAATAAGAATCTTGCATCTAATGGTGTACTCCTCAAATGGCTGCAATGGCCAGGGTTGGTCCAGGCTGAAGCCAGGAACCTGGAACTCCATCTGGCCTCCCACAAGTTCTTGGGCCATCATCTGCTGCTTTCCCAGAAGCCTTAACAGGGAGCAGGATCAGAAATGGAGCAGCCGGGACTCGAACTGGCGCTCATGAGGGAAGCCGGCATCTCAGGCAGCAGGTTAAGCTGCTGTGCCATGACCGCCAGCCCAGGATGAATATTCTGATCCTGACAGATCCTACAGGATATGCAAGGTCACTCTCTGAACTGGGGATTAATTCCTCCTTCAGGATCCTGCCTCACTCCATCCCACATTCACTTTCTGAGTTCCCGCGGGAGTGGATATCTGCAATGCAGCTTAGCGGTACTGAAGGATTGTCATCCGCTCGCTTCAAAAAATATTTGCTGAGAGCCTATGGTGGGATTGCACGGTAGGTGCTGGGGGCATAGAGACTTGAGCTCACACTTTCAGCGCCAAGTCCACTCCCGGTGTACTCAGAATTTCCTGGCTGTTACGTTTCTTCCTCCTCTTCGCTCCCTCCTTGTGGGCAGGTGTTCCCAAGGAGCTACCGTAGCCCTCCCTGGCACCATGCTGTCAGCATGGAGGCTGCTGTAGACGTGACTCACGCATGGGCTCTGCTGGGCACACTGACCAGCCAAGCATCCTTGTGAGTTCCCAGAGGATGATGGCCATTAGTGAAAGCTGCAGCCTTCTGGGTGTCGCTCCCTGCTATGTAATTCTGGCAAAGCTGTCTTCTCTTTCCGTCCCTACAACTTTCTGATGGCCAAGCAGCACGTGTCCGTTTGGCCGGAGTGAAGACTCTAGGATGGCCAAGACCTCAGCAGCAGTCACACCTGCTCGCAAATCTGCTCCCCTAAGGTGAAGGCTGCAATCAGGGCAGCATTTCCCGGAAGACCATCACCGACACTCAGCGGGAAACACACTCCCTGCACGCGCAAGTCAAAGCAAGACTTTTCCAAGTGTCAGCATCACAAGCTCAAGCTAGTTCTTGGCGGTGAGCTGGAGTTCCTTTTGCCCCCTGGCAGAGTGTTAACAGCCCTAGCACAGTCAGCTCGGAGGAGCCACACCAATGGACTGGGGCCGCCCCAGGTGTGAGGGAGCACCTGGTCCCAGCCTGCCCAATCCTGCAAAATACAGCTTTCCTTGGTCCCCAGGGGTGCAACGTGTACAGCAGTCAAGAATGACACAGTTTCGGTCTTTTTTTTTTTTTTTGGAGTGCATAGAGCCAGCTTATTCTTTCTGTGGCTACATAGGCTGAAGCAACACAACACAAAGCAGAGCCAAGGTGCAGGAGGGCAGCTCACGCTCTGACTGTGGCAGCCCTGTCGGGGGATCCTTTAGATACCGGACGGTAAACACCACAAGCCTCCTGCACCTTAGGCTCGGAGAAGCCCCATTTGCATGATTCGTTTGACAGTGATCAATAGGGCAGCACCTGGCCCCCTTCCCCATAGAAGCTGTGGAAATCTGTCATTATGAGGGCACTCTCTCAGGGCACGCTGGGACATCACGCTCCATGGAGCTGCTACCTTTGCCCTTGCCAAGGCTTTTGTAAAACCACACAGCGAGCTGCCCTTCGAAGTTGTGCCTTTTGTTTGCAAATCAACAGTTCAACTTGGACTGAGGCTTCTAGGAATTAAAAAGAAAAAGAAAATCCAGAGAAAACAACATAGAGTGAGACTCTTAACATAAGTTCTGTTTTTTTTTTTTTTTCTCTTTCCTTTTTGGTGCTCGGGTCACAAGATTGTAATTCTAAACAATCTCACAATTAATTCCTGAGCTGTGCAGTCCAATTAGAACAAATGCTTCCTTTCTGGTTTAATTAGAGATGAGGACGGGCCTGTATTAAACAAGGTTTGGATCAAGTTCAGCTTGTTAGAAACTCCATGAAAAGGGAGGCTTCTCTCACTGTCTCTGGGCCTTTTAACCACTCTGTGCCCAGAAAGAACTTGGTAGGTATGCAGAGAATAAAGGGGACCTTCGCTGAAACCCAGTGAGCTTGCAAGGGCCAGTATGGTCCCCATCTCCTCACTTTTTCATGGCCTCTCCCTATGGACTGGAGGCCCCGCCCTCCTCTGTGCCTGGGCTCTGATCCACCTCTTCAGCATATTATAGAGCACCTGTTGCATGTCGGGCCCTGTGCTGGCTCCTTGGCCACTCAGGGACAGGAGTTCTCCAGGGGCTCCTGGGCTCAGGGACTGGGGGTTGAGAGAGAGCTGCAGAAGCGAGGAAGCCTGGGACTGGCACTAACCAATCGATTGACCGGGAGAGCCGGCATCAGACAGGCTGCCGTCCTGGGAGAAGGAGCCTCCATCATCACGGGAAGCTGCAGCCTCTATCTAGGCTCTGTCGTGAGCTGAGGGTCAGCTTTCAGGGCCCAGCGTGTCATTTCATCAGACAGGACAGACCATAGCCTTGGGTTGCTAACTTCTGGGCTTCCACTCGAGACTCTGAGGCCAACGTCATTGCTACCAAGGGGACACTGGAGGAGCCTTGCCATCAGGTACTTGATCACCAGTAAGCCTCACAGCTGGCCCTGGCCTGCCCTGGTCCCCTGTGTAGTTCTGTCGCCGCCCTGTTGGTAGCGGGCAACACTACAGGCATTTCTGCTCCAGGCAGCGCATGGAACAACACTTGGCTGCTCCAGCCCTGCCCTCCTGGAACCTTTGGCTGATGACACGGGAGCCTGGAGGGGAACAGGAAGGAATTGTCTCCCTCTCAGTGAGCGTGATTTCTCTCAGAACATCGCAAAGTAGCTCAGTAGCATGGAGAGGGATACTGGCGGGAGATGAGGGAGAGGTAGACTCAGTTGGGATGAGGTCAAATCAGGAAGGATCAAGAAGAGGCGTTCAAGTCCTGGGACCATGTGGCTTGGTTTGGGGAGCTGGAATGGGACAACTGTGTAGTTTGCTGGAAATCCTGACCTTAACTTTGAAAAGTTCACTTGGAGTTCTGGGTGTCTATGCCTTTTTATTTTTATTTTTTTGGCAGACAGGCAGAGTTAGACAATGAGAAAGAGAGAGACAGAGAGAAAGGTCTTCCTTCTGTTGGTTCACCCCCCAAATGGCCGACACGGCCGGCACGATGCGCCGATCTGAAGCCAGGAGCCAGGCGCTTCCTCCTGGTCTCCCATGTGGGTGCAGGGGCCCAAGCACTTGGGTCATTCTCCACTGCCTTCCCAGGCCACAGCAGAGAGTTGGACTGGAAGAGGAGCAACCAGGACAGAATCCGGCGCCCCAACCAGGACTAGAACCTGGGGTGCCAGCACCGCAGGCGGAGGATTAGCCAAGTGAGCCGCCACGCTGGGTGTCTATGCCTTTTATAAAACGTTTGCTGTATTTGCAAATCACACCAGCAACATACGTGTTGTGTTACAAAAACAAAATAAAGATTTAGATGATCAAACATTACTCAGTCCAGCACTCCTTACATTTTGGTCTCTTGTCGTCTCCATTTCGTGTGTCTACAGGTGCAGCGGTTCATAGATTTGGATAATAAGGTGCAATCACAACGCATGCACCAGTTTGCCTATGCTTTCCGGTTGATCTTATGGCATACACATCTTTTTTTTTTTTAAAGATTTTATTTATTTATTTGAGAAATAGAGTTACAGGCAGTGAGAGGGAGAGACTGGGAGAAAGGTCATCCTTCCGTTGGTTCGCTCCCCAAATGGCTGCAACAGCCGGAGCTGGGATGATCCGAAGCCAGGAGTCAGGAGCTTCTTCCTGGTCTCCCCCGTGGGTGTTGGGACCCAAGGCCTTGGGCCATCTTCCACTGCTTTCCCAGGCCATAGTAGAGAGCTGGATTGGAAGAGAAGCAGCCGGGACTTGAACCGGCACCCATAGGGGATGCTGGCACTGCAGGCGGAGGATTAACCTACTGTGCCGTGGCAACGGCCCAAGCATACATATCTTCTACAATATCATTTTAAAAGGTTGCATAGCTTTAAATTATTTATTTACTGATTTATTTGGGAGGAAGAAAGAAAGGCAGACAGAGAGAGCCCCCACCTTCTGCGTCTTTCCCTGAATGCCTGGCAGCTGGGAACTCAATTGGATGGCAGGGACCCAACTGCCACAGCCATGGGTGCTGCCCCTCAGGGTCTGCACTCACAGGAAGCTGGACTCAAAGCAGAGGCCGGATTCAAACCCAGGCCCAGATACGGGACAAGGATATACCAAGCAGCATCACAGCCGCTGTGTCAAATACCCACCCTTGCATAGTTTCTCGTTTGTGAATATACTACAGCTTTGGAAGCTGACTTGCTATTGTTAGATATTTAGGCTTTTTATCTATGTATATGTGTGTATATATGTATATATATAATCTATCTAATAATCATCATTACCATCTGTCATCTATGTTTTACTGACAGTAAACAGTATTAAACTATATCGCCATAGTTAAATTTTTGAACACACTGTCAACTATTATCTCAGAATAAATACCTAAATACCTTGATTACTAGGGCCAGCATTGTGACACAGCAGGTTAAGCTGCCATCTGCAATGCCAGTATTCTATATGGGCACACGTTCAAATCCTGGCTGCTCTACTTCTGATCCAGCTCCCTGCTAAAGCACCTGGGAAAACAGAGGAAGATGGCCCAAGTCCTTGGGTCCCTGCACCCATATGGGAGTCCTGGATGAAGTTCCTGGCTCCTGGCTTCAGCCTGGCCCAGCTCCTGCCATTGTGGCCATTTGGGAAGTGAACCAGGAGATGGAGGACCTCTCTCTGTCTCTCTCTGTAACTCTGCCTTGCAAATAAGAAAAATAAATAACCAAATGGAAAATTTACTACAAAATAAAATAAATAAATAAATAGAAAATTCATTACAAAATCAAATAAATAAATAAATACACAATGGAAGAAATTTGTGTTTTGGGATTTTTGACATCTATCACCACGTGATCTTCCAGAAATCCTGCACTGACTAGTTCTCTGGTGAGAAATGCCTTTTTCACTCTGCAAGTATTTCTGGGGGGAGGAAGATTTCCCCAGTGAATTTTGAGGAGAAGAGTCGGAGCTGACTTAGACCATGGCACCACAAGATGTTCCTTGAGCTTTCTTTCTTTCAAGATTTATTTATTTATTTGAAATTCTGAGAGAAAGTTATACAGAGAGAGAGAAGGAGAGGCAGAGAGAAAGAGGTCTTCCATCTGCTGGTTCACTCCCCAATTGACTGCAACGGTCGGAGCTGTGCTGATCCAAAGCCAGGAGCCAGGTGCCTCCTCCAGGTCTCCCACATGGATGCAAGGGCCCAAGGACTTGGGCCATCTTCTGCTGCTTTCCCAGGCCATGGCAGAGAGCTGGATTGGAAGTGGAGCAGCCGGGACTCAAACCAGCATCCATATGGGATGCTGGCGCCACAGGTGGAGGATTAACCTACTGCGCCATGGTGCTGGCCCCACTAAGAATTGATGCGCGTTCTGCTCCTCAGAGAGTGGTTAGCTCAGCGTCTAGATAGTACGCTTGTGTTGTCTGCACAAGGTCTGTGTGCTTCAACAACAACAAACGCTGACAGCGCAAGCAAGCAAGCCTTGCGTCTGCACGTGAGGAATCACCTTGTGTCTGCGCATGAGCAATAACATTCCTGGCATGTACCTAATTCAAAAGGATCCACCCCAGGGCCGTGAGAGCCCTGGTGACATTCTGACCAGAAACTTTGTCAAAGCAAGATGTTGTCTTCACTCGAAGTTTGCTGGCTTTTCAGTCTTCTTTGTAGGTAGCTCCCAGAAGAGATGCACCTTGACTACTATAGAACTAGAGAGTGAAGAGTGGATACCTAGCCTATGGGCGTATATGGCAATAGACAATACGTAAGAACCAAGAGCACAGCAGAAGGATCGGGAGACTGGAGACAGGGTCCAGAAACACAGGTCTGTGTAGACCCACGGATGGCATGAAAGAGCTCTTTATTTAAGAGGGGAAAAGGATGATTTATAAATAAGCAATGTGGGTACACTTATCAATCCATATAAACGAAAACAGACTCCTGGCTCCTGCCTCCTCTACTTTCGAAACTATGATTTAGAGTTCCTTAACCTGGGCACCATGGACATTCAGTGCTGGGGAGCTCTCTGCGGCGAGATGCTGTCCTCTGTCCAGCAGGGTGTTCAGCAGTATCCCTGGCCCCTCCCCACTGGATGCCAGACTCTGGTGGCATGGGTAGCTGCCACTTTGGCAAGCACACCGCCGATAAGGGGAAACTCTTGTATTTCACTGAGAAGGTGGACCATGAACATATTGTAATGTAGCAAAAAGAGGTTTGGGAACTTTTCCTTAAAAAAGAGGGATCCTGAATCCCAAGTATGTGCATGAGTGAGTGTCAGTCAGTATATAGTTGTGTATTTGTACTGAGCTGAGAACATTGTGTGGACAGGGGACCTAGACCAGACTGCTAACCCTGCACACCTGGAAGGATGGTTTTGGCCATGCAGCTGTAAGTGGATGGGCCAGAAGAAGCTCTTGGCTTTGTATGTATTACTTAGTCTACTGCAACAGACACACAATGGTTTCTTTTAGGACAAGTCAATAAGGCCTGGTACCTTAGGGGAACCTCTCGTGGCTCCATGTGCTAAAGTGCAGTGGCATAGCAATGGGTTTTCCCTTTTGGTTGTGTGCACTGTGGTGATGGGTGGGCCTAGTGGTAGCGCCTACAAAAGGTTTATCCGTGCCTAAATAGTTGGTGTCTGGGAATGCAACTCTATTTAGAGAAGGGATCGTGGAAGATGTGATTAAGCTAAGGATGTTGAGATGAGATTGTCCTGGATTATCCAAGTGGTTTCTTCATGAGAGAAAAGACAGAGAGAGATGGTGATGCCCAGAGAAGTTCAAGTGAAGGTAGAGGCCAAGGCCCCAAACCAAGGAATGCCTGGAGCCGGCACAGTCTGGAAGAGGCAAGCTGTGGACCTTTCCTGAGAGCCTGCGTGGGGAGCAGGACTCTGCCAACACCCCGATTTCACAGTGCTGGCCTCCAGGAGTCGGAGCACCCTCATTTCTGGGGTTGTTGGGCTCCCCAGTCTGTACTCATTTGTTCTGGCAGTCACCTGAAACCAGTGTAGGAAAGTAACTGTGTTTTTTTTTTTTTTTTTCTGGAATAGTTGAGACAGGTTTTGTTGGCGATGTGGCTCTTGTCCTGAACCTCAATGGAAGGCTAGAAGGTGGACGAGCTCCCGTAGGTGTGGGAAAAGGCACGAGCAAAGACACTGTGGCCTGCCGGGACCGGGTACAGTGAGGGTGCTCAGTGGGTGAAATGGGGGGAAAACCAGGAGGTGGGGGATGAAGCGCCACATTTTCTGCTGTCTTTTTAGCTGGAAAGACAAAGTCGTAAATAATGGAAGGGTGACTCTGAGATGGTGAGCACACATCCATGTCAGAGCCTGAAATCTGGGAAAATCGACCTGTCACAGCCACCAGGGTGGAGGTGCGGGAACTGTAGCCGTGGGAAGCCCCAGGAAACAGAGAACCGAGAACTGACTCCTCGTGGTCACTGCGCACCAGCGCGTTGGGCCGTGAGGGCCCTTTCTCAGCCAGTTTGCTCACATTCCTAGGCAGACACTGCGCTCTGGCAGCCACGCAATTCCTGCCAGAGAGGGAAGCCCCTAAGCTAGCTGGAAAACAAAATATTTTCACCACTTGACATGATAAAGCATGCGGCTCTTGAGCAGGAAGACCTGGCATGACCATGGGCGTGTTCTGTCTCATCCCCCACTCCCTCCCTGGTGGGAAACTGGTCTCCACCGGCCAGGACTGGCAGCGAGTCTCCTGCTGGCCTGGGAGGTGGCAGAGGTCATGCTGGGCCTCTGTGTGTGCCGTGTGCACTTGTCGTTCCACCAGCATGGATTCAGCCACACGTTTGGTGGAGCGTTTGTTGTGTGGAGTGTTTTGGTGTTGCATATCCAGGCCGTAACAGAATGAGCTTGCGTGCCAGAGGTATCTGCAGGTGCCGGGTGCAAAACATGGCTTCCTAAGGCTGACTCTATACACAGGGCACGGCTCAGCAGGAAGGCACGTCCACATGGGTGGCCCCGTCTTCGTGGCAGGGACACTTCCTGGAGGCAGATGAAACCAGGAGGGCTGGCTCTGCATTCAACGAGGTTGCCACGTCATCGCTGGTACACGGCTCACAGAGGCCGGATGCCAAGACCTGTTCAAAGACCCACCTGCAGCTAGCTCCAGAAATGCTCTGTGAGAGGCCGCGGGCTCTCTCTCCTCCACTGGTGGGGCACCACGCGTTTGCAATAGCCACCTCTTCTGTGAATGCGCGGATGTGTCTGAATGTGTGTGTGTCTGTGGAAATGTGTGAGTCTGTGTGTATGAGTGTATGTGTGTGCATAGGAGTGTTAGAACGTGCTTGCATGGTGTGTGTGTGTTTACGTGTATGAACACGAGAGGGTGTGGGTGTGAGGTGAGTGTGAGTGTACATGTGGGTAGATGTGAGTGTGTGTGTAAATGTGCGTTTGAGTATGAGTGTGTGTGACTGTGGATGTGTGTGTGTATTGTGACAACGTGCGTGTGTTGTGTGAATGTGTATGAGTGATGTGTGTGAGTGATGTGTGTAAGTGTATGTGAATGTGTAAGGTTGTATGTGAGTGTATGTAAGTGTATCTGTATAAGGAAGTGGTAGTGTGTGATTAGGCATGATTGTGTGAGTGTATGAGGGCATGCGTGTGCCTGCAAGTGTTAAAATGCTTGTGCATCCATCAGTGTGAGTGTGGGACTAATATGCATGAATATGAGAGTGTGTAGATGACTATGTGTGAGTATACACATATGAGTGTTGTGAGAATGTGTGTGACATGTATTTTTGAGAATACACAAGTTGCAATTATGTGTATAAATGTGTGTGAATGTGTATGTGTGTGAATGTGTATGATGGAATGTGTTATATAAATGTGTATTGTGAGATTGTATGTGTGTGAATGTATATGTGAGTGTGAATGAATGTGAATGTATATGTATGTATTGTGAGAATGTGAACTACATATGTGAGTGTTGTGAAAATGTGTGTGTAAATGTGTTGGTGAGTGAGCACATGTGTGAATGTGTATGTGAGTGATATGTGTGTGAATGTGTAGGTAAGCATGTGTGTGAGTGTTGAATGCTCATGTAAGTGTGTGAGCATGAGTGTGTAGGTGTGTGGGTGTGAGTGAATGTGTGAATATGTATGTGAGCATGTGAGAGAGTATGTGTGAGTGTGTGAACGTGTATGTGTGAGTGTGTGAGTGTTGTATGTATACGTGTGTATGTGTGTGAATATTCATGTGAGGATCTTGAAAATATGCATGTGAGTGTATGTATGTGTATATGAGAGATGTGAGCACGGGAGTGTGTGTGTGAATGTGTATATGTGTTATGAGAATGTGTGTATGTGAATGTGTCTTAGTGTGCGAGCATGTGTGAGTGTATATGTGTGTGAATGTGTATGTGTGTGAATATTTATGTGTGTTGTGAGACTATTCATGTGAGTGTGTGAATGTGTATGTGAGAGAGTAGGTGTAAATGTGTGTGAGCGTGTGTGTATGTGAGTGATGTATGTATGTGAGTGTGTGTGTGAGAGATGTGAGCATGGGAGTTTGTGTATGTGTGTTGTGAGAATGTGTGTGTGAATATGTCTGCGTATGTGCATGTGTGAGTGTGTGAATGTATAAGTGAGTGTGTAGGCATGAATGTGTATGTGAGTGATGTATGTGTATGTATATGAATATGCGTGTTGTGAAAATATGTATGTGAGTATGTGAATGTGTATGTGAGAGTGTACGTGTAAATGTGTGTGAGTGTGTGTATGTATGTGAGTGATGTGAGCATGTGTGAGTGTGTGACTGTATGTGTGAGTGTGTGGGCATGAGTGTGAGCATGTGAGTATGCGTGTGTGTGTGTGCGCGTGTGCAGGGGGTCCAGCAGGTGAGAGTTCTCTTTCCTGCTGTGGAAGCCCAGCACCTGCAGTGTCCCCAGCAAGTCCTGTGGGGAGTTTGTGTTTGCCCCAAAGACAGAGAGGAAGCCCGCACCTGCTCCTGGGAAAGACTGAGGCTGTACACTAGGCCAGCAAGGGCAGGGAGGAGCTTGGTGGCTGGGGAGGCACCTGGTGGTGGCTTGGGGCACGGTGGAGACCTGTGGGGAAGCCACAGAGGCACCTGCTCTAGGAGGGGGGCAGAGCCCAATTGTGTTCTTGTTCATGGCCAAGGCCAGCCAAGGAAGGGAGGGAGGGAGTGGTGAAGAGGGGGTACAGGGCTGAGCTGATGACCCTTGCCCCAGCAGCCGGATCAGCAGGGCAGCCCCGCTCCTCTACAGTTTGCAAGGCTCGATCTGGTCGGCTGTGCTCTCCAAACATTTGCTCCCCCTGAAGGTGGGGTGCTTTGCCCTCCACCATTGCCCAGGCAAGCTGCTGAGCCTTTGGGAGGCCACAAAGTGAAGAAACTTGTCAAGATCAAAAAGTGGGCGGCACAGCAAGCCCAGGTCTTGGTGGCACGCCTGGCAGCCCCAGAGAGCCCCCGTCCTTGTGCTTTTCTGGGGGTGTCAACGGCATGATTCCTCATGTCATGGATATTTCCCTCCTTGTAGGGCACAAACCCCGAGTGCTGCTTTTGTCTGGGAATTGTCATAGGCACCGGACCGGCTCGTTCGCTCCTCAAGATCTTATTACCCCTCTGCCTGGAGCCGAGTGGTGCATCCAAGTCAAGTGATGCTGGAGCCAGGGTTCAACCCCAAATCTATTTGATCCCCACGCTCTGCCCAACCCCCCACCCTCGCCTGCCTCCCTCACAGACTCCCTATCCGCCCCCAGCATCCCATTAGCAGCCGGCTCTGCCCACAGAGGAGGAGCACTGCACCCATGCAACAATGCTCACCACTCATTACTCCCAGACCTCCCAGGGATTAAGCCTTCCCAGTCTACCCTGGGCCACGGGTGACATCATTGCATAATTAAGGTGGCCGTGATGCCCAAGTGCGTGCACCAAACAAAGGTCCCTTGTTGTTGAGTTTATCATCCGGGCTCTCCTTCTGCAAGACTGCGTTCCCACTGGTAATGAAGGAAGACGGTTTAACCTGGGGGAATGAGAGCAGAGCTTGGGGCACAGTGGCAGATGGGGTGACCTTAGGTCAACTCCCAATTTGATATGGTGATGAGGGCGCCAATAAAACCTAATAATGTCTGAGCTTATCCTAGAAAGGGGAAAATGCAACACTGACCTGACAACTTCCTTTTATGCGATTCTCTCGCCAAGTAGCTCAGTAGATTTTTTTTTCATATGTGTGTGCTTCCTTTTATTTCTCGGCTCACCCTTCAATGGAGGTACCGCCAAGTGGTCCCATGACTGGAAGTTGGTTACTTTCTACCCAGAGTGTTCTGTTAATACACGAAGATTCTGCCGCACAAAATACAAGGACCCTGAGCCAGTTCCGCCACCTACTTACTACCTCGGGGTGGGGAGGGTCTCAGGCAAGTTACTTGAAATCCCTGTCATTTGAGTCGCTGTACCTATAAAATGCTCCTATGACTGGGACCATAGGTCGAGTGTCGAAGAGAGGGCCTTGTGTCAAAGCACACAAACGTGTTGGTTATTGTTCCCTGGAAAATGTCACTTTCACCAGCGCCATAGTATCTTGGAGGAGTGATTCAACTCATGTTGTTCCATGGTATTTTCTTTCTTCTCTTCTCTCTCTGAACAGTGCCCTTGCTACCTTCATACCCCAGCGCCATGAGTGAGTGATTCCGGTGGGTCAGGATGCGGGCTGGTGCGGGCAGGAGAGACTGTGAGAGCCCGACGGAGGAGGGCTGGGGAGCCCGCGTGGGGTGGAAACGCACAGGTAACATGTTTGCCATCTCCAGGAACTGAGTGAACCGGAGAGGGACTGTCACCAAGCACCCGGGCACTAAGCCAGCACACAAACATAAAAGACATAGTCCCTCTTCCGGTCTCTTGCCTCCACCCCCTCCTGGGGACTCTGAGTTACCTTCCAGAGGTTCCCCAAGGAGACAGAACTGAACAGCACAGTCCGTTTTCCTTACTGAGCAGGGCCAGCAGCCCGGGTAGAGGGTTCAGGCCTCAGCAGCGCCGCCCGATTGCCCAGAGTGGCGCCCTCCTGTGGTGAGCCAGTCTCCTGTGGGACCATTTTCACCAGTTGCATCTCCCTAACGACTCCCCTGCCGTCGGGGTGGGTGGGAATCTGCTTCATCTCTTAAGCTTCCCCCTCCCCCGAATTTCTAAAGCACGCTTTCCTGGTCTTCCTTTCTGGAAGGTCTCATGTTTCCCCATTTGTGCAAATGCCCAGAGGGCAGGGACAGTCTCTGTGTCTTACACATTCCAGTGTTCCTTGCTCTGCACCAGCCCAGTGGAGAGTGGCCAAACTTGGGGTCAACTCAGCCCAAGCAAACAGTAATTGAGATCACCCAGCCTCCCCAGCTCAGGACAGCCCCACTGGGGCCGGCATTGTGGCATAGTGGGTTAAACCACAGCCTGACTTGCCACCATCCCATATGGGCACCGGTTCAAGACCGGGCTGCTCCACTTCCAAACCAGCTCCCTGCTAGTGGCCTGGGAAAAGCAGCAGAAGATGGCCCAAGTGCTTGGGTCCCCACTGCCCATGTGGGAGACTCAGAAGAAGCTCCTGGCTCCTGGCTTTGAACTGACATAGTCCTAGCTGCTGAGACCACGTGTGGAGTGAACCAGCAGATGGAAGATCTCCCTCTCTCTCTCTAACTCTGCCTTTCAAATAAACAAAAAACAAATCTTTAAAAAAACACAGCTGTGTTAGGAAAGCAGCTTGGGATGCAGCGGGAGTCGGGTGGAAGATGGAGACTGACTGGGAACTCCCTAGGGCCAGGCTTGAATGCAAACATCATCGCTCAGCTCAATGCACACAAACATTTTCAGCAAAAGTTCCATGTCTTTGACGTTCTCGAATCTGCCAGTTTTCCTTTCATATTTTTGCACACTCTTCGGGAATTCTTTGTCATTGAACATATGCCAGATTCCTTTTCTTTTTTTTCCCCTTTAGCAAAAACCCTACAAAAATGTTTCCCAAACCCATCCATTCCCCTGAGTTCTCAAGTAATCACAAACAGGCCTCCCCAAGTGTCAGCTGAGTGCGGTTCCCCCCGGCATTCCTCCGGCACCACGAGCGTGAGTGCTCCCCAGGGACCGAGCTTTCCATCACGGTCTGGCCAGGATCCTCAGCTGGAGAGCCAGGTACATCTGAGTTGAATATATACATACATACATATATATATATATATGCATATATATTTATATATATATGGGCACAGCAAATTGATTCTGGATTATGTTTTAGATGCAGTCATGCAGTTAAAAGAGCAAAGGAGAGAAGGGTAAACAAGAAATGCTAACTGCGGATTGGGAAACGGAACGATGAGGCACAGAGGCTTGGCCTAGAAGCTCAAAAACCTGGATCCTCATCCCCAGTCACTATCACGCAGCATCATGGTCTTGGATGAGCCCCTCCACATGGCTGACTGTCATTTTGTCCTCTTCTGCGAAATGGGGCATGGGATCGTCTTCCAATGCTAGAACTCTGAGCTTTTGGAAATGCACAGACGGGGGCTTTCTCATATGGTCTGCAGGTAGAACATAGCTTGCCTGTGGGAGAAGTCGACATGTGGGACATCTGCACCAGGGAAGCTGTGACACTGCTGGAAGATGTCACCCTGCACATTAAATAATGATGCACCTTATAAAATGCATGAGCACTGTCACAGAATCGTTCAAAAAGATGAAAGTGGGGCTGGCGTTGTGGCGTAGCAGGTGTAGCCGCCGCCTGCAGTGCCAGCATCCCATATGGCCGTGTGTTTGAGTCCTGGCTGCTCCACTTCTGATTCAGCTCCCTGCTAACGACCTGGGAAAAAGCAGCAGAAGATGGCCCAAGTGTTTGAGCCCCTGTCACTGGTGTAGGAGACCTGACTGAAGCTCCTGGCTCCTGGCTTCAGCCTGGCTCAAGCGTTGTCTGTTGTGGCCATCTGGAGGAGTGAACAGATGGAAGATCTCTCTCTCTCTCTCTCTCTCTCTCTCTCTGTGTGTGTGTGTGTGTGTCTTTCCCTCTCTCTCTGGAAACTCTGACTTTCAAATAAATAAATACATAAATAAACCTTAAAAATTGCATGACCCATACCTGGAAGTGGAGTGTGCTATTCCTTTAAATCGGTGTGTAAAGATTTTTCTCCTCATTCTTTCAGGCATCAGAGTAACAAGCTCAATCTGCTATGTACTTTGGTGTGTCAGGTGGGATGTGACAGCCTCGAGAGTTCACCTGTCCAGCCCACTGAAAGGGATGCTTATCATCCTTTAACTGATGAAGAAAGTGAGCTTTGGGGAGGTCACAGACCTCATCCGTGGTCATGCAGCTTGTAGGTAGGACACAACACTTGGGGTCCCGATCCAGCTGCTGCTTCCATTTGTTTGTCAACAGCTCCGGCCCGGTGCCGCTGAGTGAGATGCTCAGACATTCACAGGGCTTCTCTGCCATGATCACCAAAAAAGGCAAGCCATCCTTGGGAAGCTAGCCTTGTCTTCTGTAGAATTCTACGGGGGACCAGCTATATGAGCTATGGGTGCAGTGGGTGGAGTCTCCCCCAACAGGGTGGGGTTGGGGAGCGCTCACGGCCTGAGCCTGGTGGGGTGCCCGTGGGCTGCTTTTGCAGAACAACTGTGACTGTTCATTCTTTCAGAGATCTTTCTCTGTGGGATGCACATGTCATTAAATCCCACCGACTTGTCTTCCCTCTTCTTCATCTGACTTGCCAAGGTTCCAAGAACAGGGTCTCTCCAGGGTGGTACCCACTGAACTCCAGTTTTCATGGTTTCGTCTGAATGAAGCAATTCCAACATGACCACGAGACACCAGTTTCCACGCTCAGCGCCGCCTTGGGCAAGGGAAGAATGATGCCACATGCCAAGTCTCAAACCCATCCCCACGGCCACTCTGGAACTGCCTTCCAGCTCAGCACTTTTCTCAGCTAATTTGTTTATTGGCACTGGGAACTCACTGCTTCTAGGAGGGTCCTATTAAAAAAAAACTCAGAAGACATCAAACAATTCTGACAAAACAACATCTTGATGGTTTAAGTGCAAATATGTCAGGGACATATGGTTTCTGTTATTCCTGAAATAACACATGGGTTTAGAAATCAAGGGGAAAGGTGTTTGGTACAACACATGGAGGACGTGGCTAAATGTTTTTTAAAGGCCAATTCTGAAGCCTCAAGGGAGAAACACATGGAGAGGAACAAACCCAGGAAGCTTAGCCCCTCCCTTGTTTGTGCCTTTTCTTCATCAAGACGGCACCCATCAGAGCTCTCACGCACTGCCGCCATGGGAGAATTTATCCAGCAAGTGGGGTTGTGATGGACAAAGTGAGGTCCTCGTCCTTGTTGCCTGGCAACAAGCATTTCTGGTAAGCTGGAGGATCTGCTGACTGCAACACGTTAGAGCTCATGGGATTTTCTCTGGTGTTGGTGCTAAGGCGGGTCTGTGGCATGTAGTAGGCGCTTAACAAGACATTACTTTAAAAAAAAAAGATCCTCACTCACTTGGAAAGTGGTGATAGGGAGAACGAGTGAGGGAACCCAAAATTTAGGGGATCGTGTGAGATCCTCTAGCCCCACCCCACAAAGTGCAGCTGTTAGGGAAACTAACCAATTCTGTTAAGCATGAACCAAGAAGCAAGAACACACAAAGCCGGGAACTCACACTAAACTCAGTCTCAGATGGCCGGCTCCTCAAGGCACACATGTAATTGTTTTGCTAACTTAAGTAAGATGATAATATTTGCACTGACTTTTTGAATGTTCACCGCTTTCTAAGTTATGCTCAGCTTATAAAAAACCATATGTATGTAAAGGGTATACTTTGAGGGGCCGCACTGTGGCATAGTAGGCTATGGGTGCTGGTTCGAGTCCCGGCTGGTCCACTTCCAATCCAGCTCTCTGCTATGGCCTGGGAAAGCGGTAGAAGATGGCCCAAGTCCTTGGGCCCCTGCACGCACGTGGGAAACCCAGAAGAGGCTCCTGGATCCTGGCTTCAGATCGGCCCAGCTCTAGCCATTGCAGCCATTTGGGGAGTGAACCAGCGGATGGAAGACCTTTCTTTCTGTCTCTCCCTCTCCCTGTCTGTAACCCTACCTCTCAAATAATAAATTTTAAAAAAACTTCAAAGGATATATTTTGATAAGATTTGCCATAGGTCTGCACTTGTGAAAGTATGCACCAAGGTTAACGTGGCGAAACCATCCACCACCCAGACATGTTCTATGCCTCTTTGTAACTTTCTTCATCCCTCGCTTCCAATCACTAACCCCAGAAAATAGCCCAAGTGCCTCCTGTGACGATGGAGTAGTTAGCACTTTCTGGAATTTCGAATAAATGGAATCATACAGCATTTATTTCTGCTTGGCTCCTTCCATTCCGTATTATACATATTTTGAGATTTATCCCATTGTAAATATCAGTAACACATTTCTGTTTACTGCCAAATAGTATTCCATTTTATAGGTATACCACAATTCCTTTATCCAGTCACTCTTTATGGCCATTGATATTGTCTTTGGTTGGTTTGTTTATTGTTTTCCTATTAAAAATAAACCAACCAAAAGCATCTGTGAATAAATCTTTGTGGGTTTTGTTTCTCAAGTTTCGTACCTAGCAGTGGAATGCCTGGGTATTTGTTCAGTGTGTTTAACTGCCAAGCTGTTGTCTCAAGTGGGTGTGTATCATTTCACATTGCTACCCATTCTTGTCAACATTTGATACAGCAGTCTTTTTAAGATTAGACACTTTAATAGGTGTAGAATCGTATCTCATTGTGGTTTTAATTTGCATTTCCCTAGGGACTAATGTTGAGAGTCTTTTTATGGGAGGATTTTCCATTTGCTTGTCTTCTTTGACAAAGGATATACTCAAATCTTTTGCTCATTTAGGAGTTCTCCCTTATCTTTGAGTTTTCAGTGTTTTTTATATATTCTGGATACAACTCCTTTGTCTGTTATACAGTTTGCAAATATTTTCTTCTGCTATGTGGTTTTCTTTTTAATCTCTTAATAACGGCCTTCAGATGAGCAGGCGTTTGGTACAGCAGTTAAAACTCCACCTGGGTCACCCACATTCCGTATTGAAGTGCCTGGGTTCCTTCCCAGCTCTGCTTCCGATCCAGCTTCCCGTTGGTGCACACCCTGGGAGGCAGTGGTGATGGCTCAAGAACTTGAGTCCCTGCCACTCATGTGGGAGGTCTGGATTGAGTTCAGTGCTTCTGGCTTCGGTCTGGCCCGGCCCCGGCAGTTGCAGCCATTTGGGGAGTAAGCAGCAGAGGGAACATTTCTCGGTCTCTCTGCCTTTCAAATAAATAAAAATAAATTAGCTTCAAAAAGCTTTTACAAATAATTTACTTTAGGGGCTGGCGCTGTGGAGTAGCAGGTAAAACCGCCACCTGCAGTGCCGGCATTCCATACAGGTTCCGGTTCCAGCCCTGGCTGCTCCACTTCCTGTCCAGCTCTCTGCTAAGGCCTGAGAAAGCAGTAGAAGATGACTTCTGGCTTTGGATCGGCGCAGCTCCAGCTGTTGCAGCCATCTGGGGAGTGAACGAGTGGATGGAAGACCTCTCTCTCTCTCTCTCTCTCTCTCTGCCTCTCCTCTCTGTCTGTAACTCTGCCTTTCAAATAAATAAATAATCTTTTAAAAAATAACTTATTTTAGATAGCAGAAGTTCTTAATTTTAATGAAGCTCACTATATCATCTTTTTAGTTTTATGAACTGACCTTGTGGGGAAAGCATTAGTCTTCAACCATTAAGAACAATGCTTGGCTGGCGCCGTGGCTCAATAGGCTAATCCTCTGCTTTGCGGCGCCGGCACACCGGGTTCTAGCACTGGTCGGGGCGCCGGATTCTGTCCCGGTTGCTCCTCTTCCAGTCCAGCTCTGCTATGGCCCGGGAGTGCAGTGGAGGATGGCCCAAGTGCTTGGGTCCTGCACCCGCATGGGAGACCAGGGGAAGCACTTGGCTCCTGGCTTCGGATCAGCGCGGTGCACCAGCCACAGCAGCCATTGGGGGCCATCCTCCACTGCACTCCCGGGCCACAGCAAGAGCTGGCCTGGAAGAGGAGCAACCGGGACAGAATCCGGCACCCCGACCGGGTCTAGAACCCAGGGTGCCGGTGCCACAGGCAGAGGATTAGCCTAGTGAGCCTAGTGCTGGCTGGGGCTTGGGTATTCTTAATGAAAAAAATAAGCAACATCGCCACCCAAAAACATGGGGAAAGAGAGCTATTAAGTAATGTACACCGAAAGGGCTGGCAATAAACCTCAAACACTGAGAACTTTCTAGAATATTTTTTTCAATCCAACCTGGAGAACGCAGAGTTGACGGCGCAGGAGTGCTCTGGGTATCAGCATCTGGGACCTGCTTGTTTGCTGTTTCCTCCTTGTGTTTGCCCTTTTGCATCCAGTTTTGATTAAGAAGCAGAGGGAGGGGGCCGCACACCGCCAGCGTAGCCCTATAAATATTTGGGCGGTGTTTATGACAGATGTTTTCCTGTTATGAAGGAATCTGACCTTCATTACAAAGCTGGGACTTTTCATGTCATGCCAAAGCATCAGCAGTAACAGCAGGCTTTGCCAGTGATGTTTATACATTTAAAGACGCAAAGCCCTGCTTGAACACACCAGTAAGTGTTACAGCCGTTATTGGTTGCTGGGAAAGTGGTCCAAGGGTAGAAAACAACCACGGTTTTCCTTGCCTTGCTCGGATCTCCCTTCTTCTGCAGAATTCTGCAACATGGGCCATTTAATCCTGTCGCCTCCTAAACCAACAACGAGGCTTTCCTGCTATTCAGGGTGGGGTGCGCCCCTTCACCAGGTTTCAAACACCAATTAAATCGCCTATAGATAACACGAGATAGCAAGCGTCTCTATTTCTCATCGCCTGTTTTCATTAGGAAGGTGATACAGATGTGTGACACTTCAAAATACTACCTGAAGATGTTACTAGAAAGGTTGACCAAAGCTTATCTGAAATGCTTGGAGCTACAGGTGTTCAGACCTGCATAGACTTTTGCCAATTGAGCATCTCTAATCTGAAAATTTCAAATCCTTAATGCTCCGAAATCTAAACTCTTTGAACATCGTGTGGTATTCAAACAATTTTGGAGTTTGGAGTATTTTGGATTTCAGATGTTCAGAGCAGCGGTATTCGCCCTGTGTGAGTCTGAGTGACTGCTGTTTCCCAGCCACTACACGCCTGCCCCTCCATGAAAGGGTTAAACCACTCTGGTTTCTCTGGGCGCATTAATTTCTCTCCTGCTGAGGCTGAGGGCTTAGACTTACTCACTGGGTTGACAAGTTGTCTCTTTAGAATGGGGGATTTGCTTTCACCTGTGACCTCTGTCTGCAGGGAAAAAAAATATACATAACATTGTTGTTCCTCGGGACTCCCAGAACCTGCCAAGTGTAGAAATTGTATGGACGCGGTCACAATTTAAGTCACTTCTCTTGTACACTTAGCACAAGAGAGCCAGGGTGCTGTGACCAGGGAGGGGACCTGCCCAGGTGGCACTGGTGACATCATGGGTCTCAGCTCGGACCCAGACTTCATCCATGTCAGAGGAGGAACTCTCTTCATGGTGCTAGACTCACAAGAGCAATGGGCATGAGACTGGCTTCTAACACCAGAGTGCCAATTTATTTCTTGATGTCGAAAAGGCCCCCATGGTCAGTGCCATCATCCCCTGATGATCACAGGAAGACGAAGAAGTATCCGGAGTGAGTGAGGAATGCTCTCTGGACCCAGCCATGTCTCGGCAGCATCTGTTCGGAAACCTGGAACTCGGACTTCTCTTCCTTTTATACAAAGCTCGCACCAGAACAGCCAAAGGTCCCCCCAGGGCTCCCAGTTTTCCGCTTTCCCAGGAGATAGGACCCTCTTTGATCGTCATATTCTATAGTACGTGAGCATTTTGCTTGGGTTGCAGCGAACCCTGCCTGTCATGGGAGTCCTACTTCCAGCATGGCTGTTGTGATCTGCTGTGCACGTGTGGGGGTGACAGTCTCCCTCTCAGAGGGCGATTTCACATCCTTTTGCAGACTGGTGGAAATAGGGGCTCATTCAAACTCCCATCGCTTGCAAAGAAATTAACGTGAAACACTTAGGATGGCCGACATCTGTGATCTTCCAGCGTGCATAGCTACACATTGCCTCTTCAAATAATCAACAGGTAGCTGCTATTCAGTGCTGGGCTAAGTTTTGAAGCGTCCAACAGAAGACAAAGGATCTATAAAACTGTCTCACATCTGTGCAAGAGGGAGGGACTTCTGCGTTGGGTGTAGCAGGGTGGGTTACAGCAGGAATTGTAAGATCACCAAACGGAGAATGGATAAAGAAGTTCTTTTCTAGTCAGACGATGGTAATCAATGAATCCACTCTCATGGGTCACCATGAATATAGCTAGGAAATCAAGGCTAAGCAAAAAAGCAAGCCACAGAAGGGCATCTATGATATAAGACCAATTCTGTGTTTTCAAAATTCTTAGAACAATACCACTGCTGATGGAATCATACATAAGTGGTTAAAAATAATCATATACAGGGCCAGTGCTGTGGTATAGCAGGTGAAGCTGCCACCTGCATCCCATATAGGTGCCGGTTCAAGTCCCGGCTGCTCCACTTTGGAGCCAACTCTCTGCTATGGCCTGGGAAAGCAGAAGAAGATGGCCCAAGTCCTTGGGCTCCTCTTCCCATGTGGGAGACACGGAAGAAGCTCCTGGCTCCTGGCTTCAGATCAGTGCAGCTCTGGCAGTTGGGGCCAATTGGGGAGCGAATCAATGGAGGCATTTGGTGAGTGAAAGAGTAACCGGGAGCATTCTCTCTCTCTCTCTCTCTCTCTCTGCCTCTCCTCTCTCTGTGTAATTCTTTCAAATAAAATAAAAACATCTTTTTTAAAAAAGATTCTCCAACACATCTTATTAAAGAAATAAAAATGATCATGGCAAAATATATACTATCTGGTTTAATGTATGAGCAGTACAGGTAAAGAAGTTTCATTCATATACTTCTACATTGTAAAGATATAGCACAAGATCTAAGCGACAGCGCATTGTAGTTACAATCACCTACTAGGGATTGAATAAGGGTTGTGGGTAAAGGGATACCTTCACTCTTTTATGCTTAAAATTTTAATTGGGAGGGAGAGAGGAAGAGAAGGAGGGAAAGAGAGAAAGAGAGAAAGAGAGAAGGAGGGAGAGAGAGGGAGAGAGAGAGAGAAAGAGAGAAAGAGAGAAAGAGAGAAGGAGGGAGAGAGAGAGAGAGAGAGAGAGAGAGAGAGAGAGAGAGAGAGAGACAATGCTCCCGGTTACTCTTTCACTCCCCAATCCCCAAATGCCTGCAAAGACCAGAGTTGGGCCGGAGCCAAAGCTGGGAGTTGGGAGTGCAATCCAGGTGAGGGGCAGGAAGCCAGTCACTTGAGCCGTCCCCACTGCCTGCAGCCTGCATTGTCCAGAAGCTGGATTCAGGAGCTGGATCTGGAAATCCAACCCAGGGATTAAGATACGGGACGCTGGTTTCTCTGGGCTACGCATGCGCTCCTTTTAAAAAATTCTACCTACTTCCCTATTTTGCTAAGACATACAGGGCTCAGGAAGCACTTCACGACCTAACAGATTAAAAGGCAAATCCGTGTTCCTTTTGTAAAAAGCAAGAACAGCAGCGGCACTGGACACCGCATGCATGTTCTACAAACCCTACAGTTTGAGTTTCTGGAAAATTCCAGAACCTTCACTCAAAGCCAAGCCTCCTCAGATTGTGGATATTTCCGGCTCCTAAGAGTCCACATGAAGGCCAAGGTTATGTTGTCTCGTTGGCTGTTTTGGGGGGTGGGGAGTACGAGTGACTGCGTGACCGCTGAGACCCGTGTGTGGCATCCCCAGCCCTGGTGGTGATGGCTAGCCTTCCGGGTACCCTCCAAGTCTCACCTCTGAGCAAATGCCTTCAGCTCCTTCCTCACAGAGACAAGCACTGCCAGGCATGGCTGCTTTTCCCAACAGCAAATTACAGAGCCCTTCAATGTTCTCCATCTCTCTTTTGACTGTGGTCCATGCTTCTGCTTGGGCCTCACCCTATCCATTCCTCATCCACCCTACACCACCAGGCAATTCTCCCCTCACCTGCATCTTCAGCATCTCCTTCTCTCTCTCTCCCCCCGTCAACATCTACACATGCTCCAACCTCTCATTGCTGACAAAAGAGTCCCTGTTTAACTCCATTCGCTTCCCTCTGGATCTTTCATTGCCTGCACGGCCTAACTGTGTACCTACTGGGTTCTCCATCCTGCTTTCTGTTTTTTACACCTGCACCTGCCACCTGCCACTTACCCTAAGCTGAAACTACGAGCTCCCAACCCAGTACCTCTCCCTTCACCCCTCTCCAGCACCATGAGCCCTTTCCAAAGGGAACTTCACCCTCCACCACGCTTTGTTACCTCTGAAGGTGCAGGGTGGGAACTGACTTTGCTCTTGAGGTTGGTGGCTGTGCCCCGTGTCAGCTCAGTCACCAGCCTTAGGAGCTGGATGGTTTCCTGGTTAGCTCGCTCAGAAGCAAACTTACCTAGGAGGAAAACAACTGAATTGTTGAAGATGAACAGACTCATGTCAAAATGAAAGCCAGAATTCTGCCTTCAGACACGGCTCTGACCCTTTCCCTGTGGAACTGTGATAATCCTGGCTTTCTCATTGTAAGATGCTCCTCCCAACAGGGATGGAGCCTTCCTCTTAAAATCCAGTAAATGTCGGCCGGCGCCGCGGCTCACTAGGCTAATCCTCCGCCTTGTGGCGCCGGCACACCGGGTTCTAGTCCTGGTCGGGGCTCCGGATTCTATCCCGGTTGCCCCTCTTCCAGGCCAGCTCTCTGCTATGGCCTGGGAGTGCAGTGGAGGATGGCCCAAGTGCTTGGGCCCTGCACCCCATGGGAGACCAGGAGAAGCACCTGGCTCCTGCCATCGGATGGGCTCGGTGCGCCGGCCGCAGCGCGCCTACCGCGGCGGCCATTGGAGGGTGAACCAACAGCAAAAGGAAGACCTTTCTCTCTGTCTCTCTCTCACTGTCCACTCTGCCTGTCAAAAATAAAAACAAAAAAATTTAAAAAAAATCCAGTAAATGTCTACACATCCAGCTCCTCCACCGCCCTGAGAGTAGGTGCATCTCTTCATGGCCACTGTCTTTTGCCTGGGGTCCAATACTTGGGATGATGGAGGTTGAAGGCTGACTCCCACATCGTACAGTGGAGCCACGATGCATTGAATTCTGGAAGAATGTAAATAGAGTGGGTGTTAAGTGCTCCTACCGCAAAAACAACTATGTGAGGTAATGAATTTGTTAATTAGCTAGATTGAGCCATGGATGAGAGGTTTTCAAAAGGTAAATGCGTATGAAAAGCTGTGTTTGGATTTCGAGGTTCTTTATCCCAAAATAACCTTTTCTCCTGATTCCATTTTCCACCAATTTTTTGAAACACCCTCGCATGCTCCAAAGCATCATGGCACACCGATGCAGGCATACAACGTTCCCTGTCAATTTTCGAAAGTGGAAAGAAAGATCTAGAACAAATTGCCCAGTAATTGGGGCTTGTAATGAGGCAGAGCTGGATTCAGATCCCACCTCCATTCCTGACTAATTGTACAATCTGGGCAAGGGCCCAAGGTCTGTGAGTCTTGGTGTACTCCTCTGTGTGTTGAGAGGCATCACTCCTACCTACCTTAGAGGGTGTTGGATGGGGATTTACTCTGTGGTACATACCTCAAGAAAAATGGCTATTACTGGCTACAGTAGCTATGGGGACTAGCAGGTGCACACTGGGTTAGGGCCAACGTCTCATTTAGGATGCTGCCTTTCTTCTCCTGTTGGGAGTGTACACTATGCAGAAGTCAGCTGAGGCTCCACTGCACTGCTGGCAGGTGCATTTCTGCATGGACTCCATCGGCCCTATCCCACCGTGAGCTGAAGGAAGCTCTCTAGCCCAGCTCATCTCTGTACCGCCCCACTGTGCACTTCTCTTTGCAAGAGGAATTTGTCGTGCAAGCAGTTCCACAGCCATGTGTAAGAGAAGAACTTGGTCCCACCCCAGTGGGAGGCCCAGGATTGTGGTGAGTTTAATAGATCCCATGATGCACAGAAAGATCATCTGGACAACAAATTTCCTCTCTTTCCACTGGTTTGCTTCCTTTTAGTCTTCTTTTGTTCTTGATGTGTGTCCGAGAACAGAAAGACAAAGCTGTTTTGGTTGGTATTGAAAGCCCCAAAGGCAAATGCCCTGATGTGTGGGCTGCGGTGGGGTGGCCTTGCCCTCCTGGAACTCGCTTGGGAACGATGCACTCAGGCAGGTGGGGCAGCGCCGGGTGCCAGGGCAGTGGCGAGAAGAAAACAGCTCTGCTGTGGCAGCTCAGTCTCCATGACAAATGCTAAGCACAGCGGCTCCCAGAATCGTACAGATTTAAGACACATTTCAAAATGAAAAGTGGAGAATCGCGGAGATTTGGTAGGTGTTGGGGTTTTGATGACAGTTATTTTAAATAACTGCTCTCTGCCCTCACCACCATTCTCCAAGAGAAAGAGTACTGTAACATCAAAAATGAAATGAGGGTCTATTTTTAAAGATTTATTTTATTTATCTGAAAGAGTTACAGAGAGAGAGGTAGAGCCAGAGAGAGAGAGAGAGAGGTCTTCCATTCCATTGGTTCACTCTCAAATGACCGCAATGGCCAGAGCTGAGCTGATCCGAAGCCAGGAGCCAGCAGCTTCTTCCAGGTCTCCCACATGGGTGCAGGGGCCCAAGGACTTGGGCCATCTTCTACTGCTTTCCCAGGCCATAGCAGAGAGCTGGATTGGAAGAGGAGCAGCCAAAACTCGAACTGGCACTCATATGAGATACTGGCATTGCAGGCTGGGGCTTTAACCTGCTGCGCCACAGCACCAGCCCCAAGGATCTATTTTTGAAACAAAGGAAAACCCTCCAGAAAGCATGGATGTTTCCATTTCTTTTCATTTATTTATTTATTTATTTGAAAGGTAGAGTTATAGACAGGGAGAGAGAGAGATAAAGAAGAAGCCCTTCCATCTGCTGGTTCACTCCCCAGATGGCCACAATACCTAGAGCTGGGCCAATCCTGGAAGCCAGGAGCCAGGAGCTTCCTTCGGGTCTCCAACACTGGTGCAGGGGCCCAAGGACTTGGGTCATCTTCCACTGCTATCCCAGGCCAAAGTAGAGAGCTGGACTGGAACAGGAGCAGCCAGGACTCAAACCAGTGCCCATATGGGATGCCGGTGTTGCAGGCAGGGCTTAGTCTGCTACGCCATAGCACCGGCAGGGAAACTTGCATTTCAATTCCCTCTTCCTCTCCTTCTCTTTATCCTTACTTCCATCTACCTTTCCATCCACCCATCCTCCATTGATCTACTGATACAGTTGTATATTTGCCTAAATATCAATCTGTAGAATCCTCATTTTCCTGTGGATATTTCATTATATTCAACTAGCATTAGTCTTCAGAATAGAGTTCTAGAGCCATACCTTAGGGGTTGTCCATTATGGCAGCTTGAGTTCAAAGACCGATAATTCTGGAACACAGAAATTAAGTGACGAAGTTTCTTCCAGTCACCCAGCTAAAGGCAGAGCCAGACTCGGGCTGGTCCTGGAATTCCTAGTTCTCCAATCAAGTGTAGGTGTTCCTGTCTCGTTGCATCCTTGTGGAAAGGTGCCTTCAGCATTTGGGTATATGCTGCAAATAGGCTGTGCGTGCATAGTCACCCACAAAACTCAAGATAGCTGTTGCACTGAATCTCTTGTTATGTCCTCGGTCCTGTCTTAGTTGTTCATCTCATTCCTCTCTGTACTCCCAGCTCCCTTGACCTAAGCTCTGTTGGTGAATGGCACCATCACACTTCCAGTGCTGGCCCCTGGCATCAGAGAGCAACTTTTCTGTAAGATGTTCTGAAGGGTTGACGTCAAACACATCAACAGACGGTGGCAGAGCACCTGGGCTCCTATCTCGGATCTGCTGTCAGGTGTCTAAGAATGGTCAGGCCCCTGAAATCCCAGTCATTTCAACGTCCTCTATACAGAGAGGTTAATCACATGGTACAACCCTCACCAGGGTATATACTGATTAACAAAGAACATATATAACCCAGCTAGCTAGTGCCTGCAATGTACTGGTGCTTACTGAGTGTTATGTTAAGTGCTCTTTAGAAGAGATAAGACAGCTTGGTTACAGATCACAGGGAGACATCTGGCGAGAACTAGAGCTTGAACTTAGAAGACTGTAAAAGCCCTTGTGGCAGAGCCTGCTGCAAGTGCACCCAAACCCACTTCATATTTTTCCCCACCTCCCTTGTGGTTAGGTGTAGGCAACTATGCGGCCAAATCCTGGCAATGTTGTGTAGGGAGATAGGCTGGTGCGATTCCCCCAAGGCTGCCCCACACAGTCCTGGAGTCTCCGTGGAGTCCCCATGGAGTCTCCAATGAACCTGCCCTTCCTCATCTCCCAGCCAGGGGTAAGTGATCCCACAGGGGTTTCACAGCTTCAGGACAGCAAAGCTAGGAGATACACCAGGCCTTGAGATGCTGAGTGAAAGGCTGCCTGCTGAAGTGTTAGGAGAGTGAGAAGCAAGCTTCTATCACACAAGGCCACTGACACCTGAGGGTCACAGCCATTAGCCCACCCTGGAAATGGCACTGCTAGGGCACTCTGTGTTTAGCAGACCCTTGTAAGTATTTCTTTCAGGTTTTGGTGCTTGTATTACAACAAGGCAAGAAAAGCAGGAGAGAGAGAAAATTCATGAGCCTGTTGGGAGAAAAGTGGAAAAGTCATCACCGTGGAGATTCAATTTGAAATAAGGGTCGCAGGTGGCTTTATGAAACGAATCCCCCATCAGAGCAATTCAGGCTGGGGCAGGCATCTGGCACAATGGTTAAGAAGCCACAGGGCTTGCCTGTGTCCTAGATGAAAGTGTGTGGGTTCGAGTCCAGGCTCTGATTAATGCAGCACCTGGGAGGTAGCAGTGACAGGTAGAGTAGTTGGGTCCCTGCTACCTATGTGGGAGACCCAGATTGACTGTCTGGTTCCTGGCTTCTGCTTGGTCCAGTCCAGGTCAGCAGATCTCAACCCTGACTTCACGTCAAATATCATCTATAAACTTTAAAAATTGTGTCATGCCCAAGCTCCACCCCCTGGCCAATCAAACTAATCATTGATGGTTCTAAAAGTGCATGCCTATTTGAGGATCATCGATTTATGCAAATCACAAGATACATTGCTTCATGACTTAGCTGTTCAACGTCTTAACATCAGATAGACATTCACTTGGAGTACCAGACACACTGGAGCATTTCTTGACAGAATTGGGTAGTGGAAAGAGCTTAAGGTTGGGAGTCAGGTGATCCGGGCTGGGATCACGGTACCACTGTTCACCAGCTCACTGTCTGGAGGGAGTTAATTAATTGCTTTTGATCCTCTGTTTCTGCGATGACTGTGGGTCTACAGAAGGTTCGAGGGGAAAGTGCATTATCTTTGTTGAGTGCGTTATCTGCATTGCTTTGGTCCAGTTGATGTCAAAGTACCTATGAGGGTCACCTGTGACGTTGGTCCGCAGACTCCATTTTCCCCATAGCTGCTCGCTTCTTCAGCTCTGAATTTGCCTCTTCAGCTCATTACCCTCAGGTTGAAAAGAAGCCAATATTGCATGTTCTTTCCCGAAGGGAATGGTTGTAAGGGTTAGGTCAGCCCTACTTAGGGACCCTGTGGACCCTGAAGAGGAAGGAAGCCGGGACTCTCTCTTGAAGCCCCCACTCACAAGCCAGCGGGGATTGGTCTTGTTGTTGACGCTTGATGGTCTTTATGCTTTGCTTTATACCTTTGCAAACTGTCAGCAGTGGCACTGGTCAGCTCGCCAGCTGTGCCGCAGGAGAGGTAGAGTGGAGGGAGGACATCCCAGAAATGAGGGACTATTTTGGTTTCAGGGATCAGAGGGAGATTTGTCAAAGGAAGAGTCTTAAGGCGACAGCCTGGGGTTTAAGGCAGACGCAGCTGGGCTGGGGGTCTTGGCAAAGATTCCAGACTGGGAAAAGGAGGCTGTGAGGGACTGCCCTGTGCGTGTCTGGAGGAGAGAGACTGGCCCAATTTGTCAGCCACAGAGAGAAGGCTGAGTGAAGGAGACAGCAAGAGAGGAGGCAGGGAAGGCAACTGGGCCAAGTGGTAGCAGATTCTCCCTTTGCCATAGGCACGCGCTGCTGAGGCCACATCCCGCTGTATTGTCCCTTTGTACCCCATTTCCTATGCTTTGTCTGTCCCTCTCACCACCATGTGCAATCAACTTAATGCACTTATGAAGTATTTTGTTTTTAAATTTGTGTGTGTGTTTTTAAATGTAAGTTTCAATTGGGTGGCAAATATTTTAATTTCTGAGCAAAGCATAACTAAAAAAAAACAATGCTTCCCTGGTTATTTCTTGAGACAACATATTTTTAGTTTACATTGTAGTCAAAAACTTCCTGCTAAATAAAGAGTTCAACAAATAAAAGAAAAAAAAAAAACAGTTCAGCAGGAAAATAAGCCAGGGCTATGAACAGTAATCAAATGAAAAGATATTGATGTTCACACACATAAAGTAAATTTTAAAGTCATTGCAAAATCATTAAAACTAGAGTAGTGTATCATTCTTAATGATTTGTTTGACAAAGATTTAAAACAAAGTTTGACAGATTACTCTATTTGCAGCAAAACATATACATAGGCATTTCTTTTTTGTTTTGTTTTGTTTTTTTCCTCTGATTTTAGTTCTCACGTATAAGAGAGAACACGTAGTCATTGTTTTTTTGTGTCTGGCTGATTTCACTCAACTGGATGTCCATTTAATGTTGCAAATGATAGAATTTCATTCTATTTTATAGCAGAATTATGTTCCATTGTATATATCCGTACATGTATACAATCATATATATCACGTTATATTTATCTGTTCATCTGATGCTGGGCCCCTTGGTTGGTTTCATATTTTACCCACTGTAAGCAGTACAGCTAGTAAACATGGTGGTACAGTATTTCTTTGACACCATATGTTTATGTCTTTTGGATTTAGAACCAGTGGGATTGCTTCGTCATTTGGCAAAGCTACTTCTAGTTCTTTTTTTTTTTTCTTTTAAGATTTATTTATTTATTTGCGAGGTAGAGATACAGACAGAGGCAGAGAGAAAGCTAGGTCTTCCATCCACTGGTTCAATCACCAGATGGCCGCAACTGCCAGAGCTGAGCCAATCTGAAGCCAGGAGCCAGGAGCTTCTTCCGGGTCTCCCACATGGGTGCAGGGGCCCAAGGACTTGGGCCATCTCTCACTTCTTTCCTAGGCTACGAGCAGAGAGCCTGGTTGGAAGAGGAGCCACTGTCACACTAGTCAGAGGTGGGGCCCTTGAGATGCGGTAAAGCCCTGGGGGCTCCATTCTCCTGGGTGCTTTTAACGTCTCAGGGGACCAGAAGGAGCAGTTGAAGTGAGAGATGGATTCTCTCCCAGCAGAGTTTTAGGCCCAAGAGTCAGTACATAAGGAAGGGATATGAGGGAGGGGAGACCTAGCCCACACTTCAAGATTTAGACCGTGACATACATTGTATCGGGTGTCTCGGTGGCTCTCTAAGTTCTAGGATGTGCAAACACACGTGGTCCCGGATCTACAAGGGTTCAGTATGAAAGTACACACATTCAGTAGAAAACATACTTGGGATTTTGGAATTTGATCCTTTGTTCCCCCAAGACGGTGCTCTGTGATCTGACGCTCTCTGGTGACACTGGGCAGTGGTGGCGAACACATCTCTGGGTCAGTTCTGTGGCCTTAGGGGGAAGCCACCCCTGCCCTACAGTGTGCTGGATGGCTAAGCTAGGACATGTGGCTGTTTAGGGGGATTCAATGCATTTTCAACTTATAATGGGCTAATGGGACATAACCCCATTGTAAGTCAAGGAGCATAAACACCCACTTATGCAGGAGAGGGATTTGCGTAGGCTAGGGTGCTTTGTGAGTTGACAGGGAGGAAGTACCTCATTAGGGGAGGGAACAAAGCAACCCAGGGAATCTTACATCTGACTGTAGGGCCAGGGGAGAAACAGGTGTCTTCCTTGCTTTCTGAATTCTTCCTTATTGCCCATGGAAGCTGACTTAATTTTCCTTCTCTTAAGGGAGTTGTTGAGGAACAAGGGATTGGTGCCTGGAGAGGAAGGGATGGGAAGAAATCAAATGTTGCTGCTGGCATGTCCTGGTTACACTCAGACATTAAATAGTTCCTTTTCTTCTGCCCAAATGGAACCAGATGTCCACCCATGTGCAACGGTCTGGCAGCTTCTGGAAATGCCAGGACTGTGACATGTGAAAGCTGCCCAGGTGACTCCAACAGGCAGCCAATGTAGGGTGGTCCTCTGAGGGTGGCCTTCAGCCAGCGCCATCGGCGTCACCTGACACCTGGTGGAGACAGCAGGGATCAGTCCCGCTGCAGACGGATGGAGTTAAAGCCGTGTTTGCACGAAGCTCCCCTGGTCATTCTTCTGCCCCAGCAAGATTGGAGCAGCTCTGATTTGCTGGAAAGACTTTGCAGTGTGTGGGTGCAGAAGACACAAGATTCAACTCCCAGACTTGTCTCCTTGGCAAGTTAGTTAAATATCCATGAACCCCTTCCCCACTAAAGAGAGGGTCTTTATTTATTTGTCCTGCAATGGAACTGTGCAAATGAGTTCCCATAATACCTGTCTTCCAAGAGCACACTTATTTCTTGGAATCCTTATGGGTGATTTTCAACTCTGATTCTAGGAAACACACCTATGTGTTAACATGAAGTAGAATTTTAATTCTGATTTATCAAAAACTGAGGTTGAATGAAATGATCCAAGATGCAAGCTTGAGTTCCAGGGTTAACTGCTCTAGGCTGTTCTTGGGACATCCCAGAGGCCAGTGACAAACTGTAATGACGATACTGACTACTATCTACATATCTCTGTGGACTAGGACAGGGCATGTATATTCGACAGTCCCTGATGCATACACAAGAAGACTGGAGCAGATATGGGACCATCTGTCTTCTTGTTACTTCTAGAGCTACTGGGAGTCCTTGTTTTTTTTTTTTTTAAAGATTTATTTTATGTATTTGAAAGAGTTACAGAGAGAGGTAGAAGACAGAGAGAGAGAGAGGTCCTCCATCCGCTGGTTCACTCCCCAAATGATTGCAACGGCCAGAGCTGAGCCGATCTGAAGCCAGGAGCTTCCTCCAGGTCTCCCACACAAGTGCAGGGGCCCAAGGATTGGGCCATCTCCTGCTGCTTTCCCAGGCACATTAGCAGGTAGCTGGATCAAAAGTGGAGCACCTGGGACTTGAACCACTACCCATGTGAAATGCTGCCATTGCAGACTATGGCTTAACCCTCTGCAGCACAATACCAGCCACTGCTCTTGGCTTTTCAAGGTTGAATTACATCTTTCCAAGAACGTGGAGCTAAGGGTTTCCCCACAGGCCATGATCCCAGGCCTCTTTCTCCTTCAATTATGCTTATCCCTATGCATGTTAAACATTAAATCATGCCCGCTACCGAAAGATACGCTGAAGTCCTAACCCCCGTTACCTGTGAACGTGACTTTGTGGGGGAAATAAGGTCATTGCCTGTATTACCAAGTTCAGATGAGGTCATTAACCCACAAGGAATGATGTCTTCCTAAGAAGAGGAGGCCAGGCACAGAAACACACATACACACACAAAGGGAAGCTGATGTGGGGACGTGTAGGGTAGCTGTCTAATGAAAGAGGCAGAGATGGCATTTATGGAGCCAGGACATCCTTGATGGACAATCCAGGGCTGGAAGAGGCAAGAAGGGATTCTCCCATAGAGGCTTTGCGGCAGCTTGACCAACGCCTGGATTTCAGACTCCCACCCTCCAGAACGAGATAACAAATTCCCAGGGAATGAAACCACCCAGTTGGTGATATTTTGCCTTGGTAGCCCTAGGAAACCAAAGCAAAGCCCTGATGTCTGGTGTTTGAGCAGATCTTGTCTTGGAACTGAGCTGGGAATATAACATATGTGTGGAGGGGCTGGTGCTGTGGTGTAGCGGGTAAAACCGCCACCTGCAGTGCCGGCATCCCATATGGGCACTGGTTCAAGTCTCAGCTTGCTCCACTTCTTATTCAGCTCTCTGCTATGGCCTGGGAAAGCAGTGGAAGATGGCCCTAGTGCTTGGGCTCCTGCATCCATGTGGGAGACCTGAAAGAAGCTCCTGGATCCTGGCTTCAGATTGGCACAGCTCCAGCCATGGCAGCCATTTGGGGAGTGAATCAATGGATGGAAGACTCTCTCTCTGCCTCTGCCTCTCTGCAACTCTGCCTTTCAAATAAATCAATAAATCTTAAAAAAAATAATATAAAGGTGGAAAACATTCAACTACTGCCTCTTGAACAGCACTGGCCTCTGGAAGCCACTGTAGCTAGTGCCACTCTTTGAGCCTTGGAAAATACTGCCATGGTAGAATTGGATGGGTAACAGAGTGCTCTGGGCCCCTCAAAGTTTTGTTTCTCCAGAATCTACTATGAGAGGTGCATCTCTTTGAGTTTAACAGAGTCTGTGTCTTTAATTAATTAATTAATTAAAAAATATATTTTAAGGTGGACAAATTTCATGTATTTTTTATATACAGATTTAGGAACATAGTGATACTTCTCACCCTACTCTCCCTCATGCCTCTTTTTTTAAAGATTTGTTTATTTTATTTGAAAGTCAGTTACACAGAGAGAGAAGGAGAGGCAGAGAGAGAGAGAGAGAGAAAGAGAGAGAGAGAGAGAGAGAGGTCTGCTATTCACTGGTTCACCCCCCAATTTGCCTCAATGGCCAGAGCTGTGCTAATCCGAAGCCAGGAGTCAGGAGCTTCTTCCTGGTTTTCTACACAGGTGCAGGTGCGAAAGGCCTTGGGCCATCATCTACTGCTTTCCCAGGCCATAGCAGAGAGCTGGATTGGAAGTGGAGCAGCTGGGACTTGAACCGGCAGTCATATGGGATGCCAATACTGCAGGCAGCGGCTTTACCCACTATTCCACAGTGCCAGCCCCTCCTCCTGTCCTCTAATGTCTTTTTGGAATGGAAAAAAAAATCGTGGAAGAGGCTGCACAGGAATAGGTTAGTATCTTCTTCATTGATTACTGTGGAAAAGAAATGGAGAAAGAGCCTCTTAAAGAACTGGGTAAGGTTCAGGAACTTCTATTTTTATTTTTGTTCTATTCCCATCTGGTTTTGCTTTTTATTTAGTGACATTTTTACCGTGTATATCTAAAGGCATCCATCCTGCATAATTTGTGATTTTGTACTCCGAGTAAGACCTACCTCTCCCTGTTTCTTCCCCCACCCTGCGCCTCTGGGTAACCACCATTTTATTCTCTATTTCTCTGCATTCAACTTTTCTTTCTGTCTCTCTTTCTTTTGCTTTCTTTCTTTGAGATTCTACACATAAGGGAAATCATGAGCCATGAGTGTTTGTCCTTACGGATCTGCCTTATTTCACTTAGCACAAAGTCCTCTGGGTTGATCCATGTTGTGACAGAAGGCAGGATGGCTTTCTCTTTTATGGCTGAATAATGTGATTGTATATATTATCTATATCACAGTTTCTTTTTCCAGTCCTCCCTCGGCATACACTTTGCCTGTTCCCATGTCTTGGCTGCTGTGAATAATGTTGCAATGAATATGGGGGTGTAGAGAATTTTGAAGGTGATGATTTCATTTCCTTTTGATGTATAGCCAGAAGAGGGGTTGTTGGGTCATATGTTAGCTCTATTTTTAATTTCTTTTAAAAATACTTATTTATTTACTTGAGAGAGACAGATACAGAGAGAGAGGGAGGGAGAGCCCGTTATGCTAAGCTCACTTCCAAATGCCTGCTATAGTCGGGGCTGGGTTAGGGTTGAAGCCAGGAGCCAAGAATGGGAACCATAGCTCCCATGGGGTGGCAGAAACTCAAGGACTAGAGCTGTCACCACGGCCTTCTGAGGTCTGCATTAGCAGGAGGCTGGATTCAGACGCTGGAGATGAGCATTGAACCCAGGTACCCTGATGTGGAACGTGGCCATCGAAACCACTGGCTTAAACCCCAGCTCCTATTTTTTATTTTTGTGGAAGCCTTTGGGTTGTTTTCCACATGAACTATTTCAGTAGGCATTTCAATTATATTTTAGTGATGGAGTTACTGTAGAAATCCAAGCGATCGAAAATGCATATTTAGCATAGCAAAGAAGAAAGTGACAGTTACAAGTTATTGGGACACTACTCACCTTACCTCACCTCCTTGGTCTGCTTCTTTCCATCATGTGTATGTGTATGTGTGTGTGTGTTTGTGTAAATCTTGCTCTTCCTAGACCGAAAAGAGATTCAAAAGAAATACTTCCTCATTGCCCGCGAGATTGTTTTTGGAGTTGACAACAGAACTTTGAAGCTTTCAAAGGTGGAGGAGGAGACATTCACTGTGCTGTTGGCTAGGGATCACATTTACTGAGTCTTTTTTTAAGGGTCAAGATGAATTTGTATGAAGATAAAAGCAATCCAGTTGGCAGTGATGAGAAGGCGCTCACTTCTCAAAGGGTTTTGGAGGCTGTTGACCCTGGAGAACTGTTCTTTCATCTCTTCCTGAAGCATTTCTCACAGCCATTACCAGATTAAGCCTTTCCAAGCGTGCACCATATCCAGGTTGTGGCCACATTTCTCATCAGAAAGCACAAACAGATATTATTCAAATTCAAGTTTAGAAATGAATCCATGTACTTGGGTCCAGATCGTGACGATTAACTTGTTCTGTGCAAGAGTGGGGAGGAGAGACAGAAGATCATGAGATTTGTGTATTTTTTTTTTCTTTTGGTCATGGCGACTCTTTATTCAAAATGTCTCCCGATCTGGCAGCCAGTCTCCCTAGAATGATGTTATCCCTACACATCAGTCAGGACCCTAACAGAGATAAAGAAGGTATGGTTCAGTCCACAAAGCGAAGTAGTTGTGTGTTGAAGGAGGAGCAAAACTAAAATCTAAGAAAAAAAAAATTTAGCATGAAATTCAAGAAGAACCTGCCTGTGATCACATTTCTCCGCCTGAGCCCGGAAGATAAAAACTGTAATAAATTCATTCATCTACACCCCCTTTAAAGATCGGAGGAGATCAGCAGTTTCACTGATGTACAGCCAGACTTTGAAGTCTATCTGAGCTCTCTGGAATCCAACCAGTCACTTTCCAGACCATGTAATGCATTGCAGATCTTTCCCCGTTATGCATTCCAGATGGCCACAGTCATTCTTTGTGCGTTTTTCTCCTTTCTTATTTGGGTTACTGGGGTAATTTGCGAATGGAGAGTGCATGCTCCAAAGTGGAAATTGACATACAGTTAGTGCCCTGCGCACCTCCGACAGCAATGACGGATATCGGGGAAATGGAAAGAGTTAAAAACGTGCCTATTTAAAGGGCAGGGGGTAAGGGAGAAAGGAAGGCAGATTTCCTTTGCAGGTCCCTGAGCTGCCTGTTGGAGGCATTGGAGCTGCTTTGGGACCGTTAGGGAGGTGGGCAGAGGAGTTAAGAGCCCAACTCCTTCTGCCACCAGGCCACCTCCTTTACCTGGAAGTTGAGTGACCCTGGGAGGGAGGGTGGGAGGGAGCCACAACCCCAAGATAGTGAGAGTGCAAGGGGCCCTCACCATCACTGATTACACCTGGGTCACGGGCATAAACCCCATTTAGGCTCAGGTCACATGCTCACACGGCCTGCACATGCAGCCCTCCGAGGCCGATGCCGAGCTGTCTCTCACCTCGAGGTTTATGGAAATCAGCACTCGGACCCGGAGTGAAGAGGTTGCCAAGTGACTGTTGACCCTCGTGTGTGCGGTGACCGCGCTCTGGATCCCTACACAAAGTGCACACACGGGAAGCGTTTGGCCACCAGACGGCCTGCTCTGCCTGCACCGGGCTCACCCTCGCTGGGCCCAGCTTGCCTGGCCTGATTTATGGGGCGTCCCAAGGCTGTGAGGGAGCTGCTTTAGGGTTGCCTCATTGTTTCTATTCAGACTCTGGCTCTGAATGGCAGCGGATAACCCTTTCCACAGTCTGGGAAACAATTGCAAAAAAGCCTGCCTCCAAATATCCCTACTGCAGAGACCGCATGGCAACTATGTTTCCACATAAAGAGAAGTCACTCTCAGCCTCTGCTGTCCCCACACAGAGCAGAAACGCCGATGCCTAGGCCCCAGCCCCAGGGAGTCGGATCAGACAGGTCTGAACATCTGGAAGAGCGCTCCAGCTGGAAAAGCCTACAGGACATCCATCAAACCTCCTCATTTTCTCCCAAGATTGTCCACAAAGACGTAAGTTCTGGAAACCCAGCCAGATTGCCAGGCCCCCACCCCACCCCTGGGGACACCTCCCAAGTCATCTGGTGAAATTACGGAGACAGCAACCAAACCAAGGCAAGCATCTTGTAGTTCTTTCCAAGCCGTCCTCGCAGCCTGGCCTGGGCAGCCAGATGTGTGCACGCGAGGGCTGCTTTCTTGGCGACCAAGCGGGCAGCCAAGGAGTGTCTTTTCCTCCGGGAGTACGGCTTGCTTGCGTCGCACAGACGCAAACGGCTCCCAGCTTTGGAGGCGGCTGCTGGAATTCTGGACCTGGAGCCAAACTCCCAAATATTCCAGGGCTGCACAGCAGGAGGGAAAAATATATGTGTATTTGTGTCTGTGTTTTCTTGCTCAGAGACATGAGCAGATAAATCTCACAGAAAAATTTTATTTTTCTGGAACGCTTGGGGAAAAATAGACCTTCGTTTATTTGCACAAAGGCCGCTGTGTAACTCAGATGCAGTCCCAGTTGGGGAAGTCATTGCCATGGAAAACACAGGCTCTTAGGAGTATTTTCTTCTTCTTCTTTTTTTTTTTTTTTCTGATGGAAGCAATATTGCCTGTTTATTTGACACAGAAAATGATGACAAGAAAAGTGAACCGCCCCAAAACATGCCTATCAAAGATAAGAAATGTGAATATTTTAGAGTATTTTCTTCCCTAGTTCATATTCTCCTAGGGCCTGGGTCACAATATGGACATCGTAGTTAGTTTGTTGTTAATAACGAAGTCTTTGCTTGGTGTGTTTTGAGAATGACTCCACATTGTTAAATACGTTTGAGCACAACTTTTTTAGTTTTCTTTGCTTTTTTTTTTTAAATTTTTCAACTGCCCTGGAAAGATTGATTAAAAAAAGAAAAAAAAAATCCCATCTGCTTTCTGTCTGACATCTGGTTTATTTCCTTTGTAAAATATTTATGTATTGCTGCTGCCATGAATTACCTTTTGATAAAAATTCCCAAATTCCCATTTCACCTCATTGCTGAGTGCATCAAAATTCTCTATGCACCTGCCAAGGTGAAACTCGGACTTTTTCCCTCCATTAGCAGCCAGAGTTCAGGGAAGGCCTCCTTGACAAAGCACTCAGAGTGAAAAGTTTATAGCTGGAAGCCACAAACTCCCCACGCAGACTCACCGATCTGTATGCCAATCATCCTGACCATGGCTGCTTTAGAGATTTGCTATTGGAGCAGGAGTTGGGAACGGCAGCATTTGAAGCATGGCATTGGCGGTCAGTGGGATCTTTCCCTCCCTCCTGTCACCATTTCTATCTGTATTTCCTCTGGGGAAGTAGCAGAGACAGCAGGGGAGCACTGTGACAGGGGAAAAAAAAAGTTTCCCCTTGTGGTTGGGCTGTACCGTGGGCAGCCCGCTGCACCTGTGGCGTTAGTGAACCACAGACTGAAGATATTCCAACAAAAACATGGTGTGTGTACTGAAAACTTCCAGCCTTTTCTGTCCTTGTCACTATTCCCTAACGATCTAGTGTAACAACCGTTTGCGTGGTGTTTATGCTGGCTTCGGTTTTGTAATGAGTCTAAAGATGATTTGAAGCATATGGGAGAATGTGCGGTAAGTTTCACGCCAGTGTTGCTTCATTTTATAGAAGGGTCTTTGCTACACTTGGAGCAAGGGGGCAGGCGGCTGGAAACAATCTACTGTGGATACCAACAGATGACTGTACTTATATTTAAAAAAAATTTGAGGCCAGCGCTGTGATGTAGTAGATTGGGTATCCACCTGTGGCACCGGCCTCCCCTATGGGCACTGGTTCGAGTCCCTGCTGCTCCACTTCTGATCCAGCTCCCTGCTGATGGCCTGGGAAAGCAGTGGAAGATGGCTCAAATGCTTGGACCCCTGAACCTGCGTGGGAGACCTGGAGGAAGTTCTTGGCTCTGGGGCTTCAAATCAGCCCAGCTCTGGTTGTTGCGGCCATTTGGGTAATAAATCAGCGAATGGAAGACCTCTCTCTCTGTCCCTCCCTCTCTCTGTAACTCTGTCTCTTGAATAAATTAATAATATTTATTTTAAATGTTGCAAGCATTGTGATCTGGGAGAGCTGGAGAGTTAAATTTTTATTAAGAGCAGACTGTCCTTTTGTGCATGGAAAACCTCGTTGAAGGGACGCTTGGCAGATGTATGTAGCAACACATATGCATATCCAGTGAAGATGGCATGTTAGGGGTTAAAATTGCTTTGTGAGTGACAACCAAAAGGCATTTCTATGAAGGAGGCAAGAAAGCATCTCTGTGGACAACTTTTATTTGTACATTGTTTCTGGAAACTTAACAGAGCTGTTGGTGTCCTTCACCTTGACCTTGAGTTGGGCTGAGACCTTCATGGTTAGCAGAGAGAGACCAGATACGGAGGAATTGCTTCCCTGGGAGATTTTTATGAGGTTATGGAAATGATAAGGAATTTTTTGGAGCCTGAAGGAAGCACACTCAGCTCCTCTGTCATAGCCTAAAGTTTGACAGCGTTCATTTTCCATGATGCGGCCTCTTTATTGCACCTGCAGGTAGGAAATAATTGCCCTCTGGGTATTTATTTGATATCGAGCAATAGTACCGAATTCTCATATTAGTTCCCGTGCTATTTTAGCGAATTCTCTTAGGTTTCTGGGTAGGTAATCACAACTCCTGGACCAGTTAAGATTTTTTCTCCTCCCTTGTGGTGGAACGTTTTGCTTCTAATTTAAAAGCCTCCAATGGAAGGGCTTACATCACAGCCATGTCGGGTGGAATAATGAAAATATTGGGGAGCTGAACGGATAGGGGAGTGAGAGCAGAGAGCTGAGAGCCTGGGACAGAGTGAACAGACAAGAACGGATCATCACAGCATGTTTAGGAGTGAAAGAAGCAATGGTGTTCTCAGGTAAGCTCAAGGCCAGAAATTTGAAAACAGTGACAAAAAAAAATATACAGGCAGCTAGCCAGCCATCCACACGTATACGAGGAGAGTCTCAAAACTCCATGGAAAATGTGTGCTAAGAAGACCGTGCATGGACTTCAAGGTTTGTTTGCACCAAAATGAACTTATTTCTTGGGTCCACTTTTTGTGAATTTTTTCAAGTGGCCCCTATTTTAAATGCCGATATGTTGTGTCGAGAGAAAAAAAAAATGACCCAGGCTTCCAGCTGCAGCCTGGTGGCTGAATTAGTTGCGAACAGAAATTTTAGTAGACAATGACCACATTCATTGATTTGTAAAGAGGTGATGGGAGGTGTTTTGACAAAAATGCTCTGTCTCCAAACATGTTGTTGTAGTAGATTCAAGAGAAATTGGCTGTTATCTAGATTTCTTTTCTTTTCTTTCTTTTTTTTTTTTTACTATTTCTCTGTGGTCTGAAATGTAGCCTAGTCATATACCTACACTCATATCCTTAGCACGTGCCCTCCGGAGTAGGCGATCCTCTGAGTCTTACAACCACCGTGGAGTGTGTGTTTGTGTGTGTGTGTGTGTGAACACGGCAAACCATGTCACAGAGCCTTTCTAAGAGTCATTATCCCTGGAGATGGCCTCTGAAATGTACACACTCTGGCCTTGCTCACTCCCTGGGGACCGACGATGCCGCTGTGCCCACACCACCCAGAGTTCTCTGCGCTCAGCTTATGCACAACATCTTCTACTTTGGCCCCTCTGGTCCCCTTCAGGGAAACGCTCTTCCCTGCCGTGTCTGGCTTCAGTGCCCTTGTGACGTCCAGGAAGGGCCTTTAGTCTCTTCTCCAGGGGAGTGCTGGTGGCAGCACCAGGCTGCAGGGTCCTTGGGAGGCCTGGGGAGGGGAGGAGGGGGGCTCAGCAGCTGCCTGCTCCCCTGCAGGCTGGGAAAGATGTGACCCAAGTTCAGGCCTGCGGCTGCTTCCCACATCCATACAGGTGTCAGTGACATCCCAGCAATGCAACGCTGCACCGCCCTGAGCGCCAGCGCTTCCCTTTCCACACCTCTGGACTTTGGGCAGCTTCCTTCCATTGCCTGAGAGAATGATGCCAGGCACTGACCTTGTGACCTTCCCCTCTCGTCTGCACTCCACCCCAGAGTCTGAGCCATTGTTGTGGTAGTGGGTGCAGGCAACAGCACTTGGTGGGGGACAAGCAGCCAAACCCAATTCACATGCGCTTCAGCAAAATGAAATAAAAGGAGCGGGTTTATGAGATCGGTTATGCAGGTTACAGGAAGGGCTGGGGCGGTGCTGACCCTTGGAGAGAGCTTGCTCAGAGACTGTCACTGACTTCCAGTCGCTGGGGGCGGATGGGGCTTAGCTACCCCTGGAGGTGTTGTGAGTGGCACAGACATGGCCCACGGCGCAATCCTGTCACTTTCCCCATCCTGCTTGCTGGGAGCCATTGACCCTGCACTTGGCCACAGTCTCAAGTTCAAGGATATGTGTGATTCCTGATGTGTGTTTTTGCATTAACACAGGGCTTGGAATTCTGTGGGTGTCCACTAAATGTTCAAGGGATGCACGGATGAATTGGATGAACCCGTAGGTGACCACAGGATCCAGAGTCAAGTGCATGACTCATGACAGCACACATGACCTTGAGATTGAATCCCTGTCCATAATGCAGACGCCAGAGCCCACCAGGACCCAGCCTGTGTGTGTTGCTTAGCTCAAAGTGGCCTGGCCTGTTCTTTAAGATTAACCACGTATTGGAAGGAATTCCCTGAAGTGAGGAAATGGCACAGCTGGCCCTCTGAGATGCCCATCGCCAGACTCAAGGTATCACGCCTCTCCAGTGAATAGAAGCTTGTCTGGTGTCGGTTGGGGGTTTGTGGAGGGGGACACCAGACCCATATCTGGAGACAAAGTACCTAGCACCTGCATATAAGCTCCGCCTCCAGGCCCACTGAAGCCCCACCCCCTACCCCAGGGCCCTAGTGAATATTGCAGCCTAGCTGATCAATCACAGGAAGAACACGAGCGTCCCTGACCAATCAGGAACTTGGACATGCGCAGATCATGCCCTTGTCAGCCCCACCTTCCATCCATAAGACATCTTCGGCCCTGACCGGTCCGAGAGCCCACAATTTCAGCCCTAGCCGCTGGCTCCTTGGCTCTGTGCTTTGCAACCAAATGTCTCCTTCGTTTCAGCACCCCGTGTCCGCCGTGGGCTTGGTGCCTGTCGGGTGAGCCAACCCAGATTTAGGGGGATCTATAGTTTGAGGGAGCTGTTCAGATGAGTTCTCATGTGAAGTGGGAGTTGGAGCCCGTGAGCTCTGGCCCCTGATGGCCCCCATCCACTCCTCAGTTGGGTATTCCACATCTCTTCTGCGGCTCTCGCCTCTCCCGTCCCTGACCTTGCAGAGAGAGAAGTATTGCATTTGTCTGGAAAGCTCCGTGCCGCCGAGCTAATATCAAAGATCTGCACCTCCTGACTGGCTTAGCCAAGGGAATGGGGGTCCCTCTTGGCCCTCGGAGTCCTTCGCGGCAGCATCACGGGCTGTCCAAAGCACCCCGCGGCTGCCAACCACCCTGTTTGCAAAATGAGCTGGGCAAGACTTTCTCCTGGAACCCTGTTTACATTGCTCTTTGCCTGTGAGGAATGTTTTGAATCGGAGCAAATTAAGCACTCTCCAAACGTGGTGTTTAAAATAATAAAGCACTCTCAGGAACAGTTAAGCAGGCCTGGAGCCGTCCTGGCCGGCACCTGCGATCCTCCAGCTGTTGCCACGGAATGTGGCCCCGAAAGCTTTGCGTGCGCTCTTCCTAAGGCTCTGAGCCAATGCCGTTACTTTAGGGAAACAGAGCGAGATGTCCTAAAGAGAACCATTGCTCTGCCTTGGGCTCCCTCCCCCCCCCCCCCCCCCCCCGCTGTGCACAGCAGGAAGCTGCTTTCTCTTTAAATGTGCTTGTCCTGGGGCCAGCGCTGGGGCACAGAGGGTTAAAGCCCTGGCCTGAAGCACCGGCATCCCATATGGGAGCCGATTCTAGTCCCGGCTGCGGCTGCTCCACTTCCAATCCAGCTCTCTGTTGTGGCCTGGGAAAGCAGTGGAGAGGATGGCCCAAGTGCTTGGGCCCCTGCACCCGCATGGGAGACCTGGAAGAAGCTCCTGGCTCCTGGCTTTAGATCAGCGCAGCTCAGGCAGTTGCGGCCATCTGGGGAGTGAACCAGTGGATGGAAGACCTCTCTGTCTGTCTGTACCTCTCTCTGTAACTCTGTCATTCAAATAAATAAAACAAATCTTAAAAAAATGTGCATGTCCTAAGATCTCCAATACAGGGCTGCCTCTGTCTGCAGGTGGCTAACACTCAGAGACAGTATTTTGGAGTTCTCTGGGAATGCATCCTTGCTGAGAAAGGGAGGAAAAGGAGAAACCCATCTTGGCCACAGAGCTGTGGACATTCCAGGGGGAGTCTTGGCGACAAACACCCCCGCTGGGGACTTCTGTCCTGATGGAGATGGATTATCGGTGTTCTGTTGCTATTTCATCAACTATGGGGATTCCGTTATACCAAGTCCCTGTCATAAGCAGGGGTAGGGACCTTTATTTTCTGCCCAGGGCCATGTGGATATTTATAACATCATGCACTGGCCATACAAAATGATCAGCTTCAAAAGGAGCCTGCTGTAGATTGATTGTAAGGGTCCAGAGCCAAGATGTTCTCTACCCCAGAAGAATCTTTGTAAACAGTGTTTGGGGAAAGAAAACAAACAAAGAAAGAAATCAAACACTTAAGCCGCTTCTGTACTAGGTTCCTAGCACTTTAAAAAAAAAGATTTATTTTATTTATTTGAAAGATGGAGTTTACAATGAGAGGCAGAGATAGAGAGAGAGATCTTCCATTTGCTGGTTCACTCCCCAGATGGCACAATGGTCGGAGCTGGGCCGATCTGAAGCCAGGAGCCAGGAGCTTCTTCTGGGTCTCCTATGTAGGTGCAGGGGCCCAAGGACCTGGGCCATCTTCTACTGCTTTCCCAGGCCACAGTGGGGAGCTGGATGGGAAGTGGAGCAGCCAGGCCTTGAATTGGTGCCCATATGGGAAGCCAGCACTACAGGCCGTGGTTTTAACCGCTGCATCATAGCGCCAGCCCCCACAGCACACTTTTAAAAACTATTCTTTTCTTTTGAAAAGTGAGGGATACACTCATTTAAAATCTCCGACACAACAAACATGAGGATTGAAAGTAGCACGAGCTGGCACTGCGGCTCACTAGGCTAATCCTCCGCCTGCGGCGCTGGCATACTGGGTTCTAGTCTCGATCGGGGCACTGGATTCTATCCCGGTTTCTCCTCTTCCTGTCGAGCTCTCTGCTGTGGCCCAAGTGCTTGGGACCTGCACCCACATGGGAGACCAGGAGGAATCACCTGGCTCCTGGCTCCAGATCAGTGCGGTGCGCCAGCCGCAGCGGCCATTGGGAGGTGAACCAATGGAAAAAGGAAGACCGTTCTCTCTGTCTCTCTCTCTCACTGTCCACTCTGCCTGTCAAAAAAAAAAAAAAAAAAAGAAAGTAACACGAGTACTAAACTCTACCGGAATGAGTTCCTCTGTGAGCCTCCATTCCAAGGAAAATTCCAGGACGTTCTGGAAACTTTGAAACTTGGCAACGATGCTGGAGAGTTAGCTGGGGAGACTGCACAGATGAAGCTCTTCCAGGTGATCTGGGCACGGAGAGCGACAAGGGAGCATTGGAACCACCTGATTTCAGCAGAGCTTCTACACTCTAGAATGTTTGAGAAGTGTGGTGCAAAGCCGAGCCCCACCCCGAAGTGCTCCAAAGCCATCTCCGATAGCTGCAGGACTTTGACGCGTGGCAAAGCTGCTGTTTCCAAGACCGTGTTTAATCAGGGCGATCACTACAGCTATTTAAACAGTGGAAGACAAGCAAAGCAATGGAAACCTAAATTCCAGGAGGATCACAGGTTTGAATACTAAAAAGAAAGTAAAGCGAAGACGAACAGGGAAGGACGGAGGGAAGTTCCCCTAACGCTCCCGGTTCGGCTCCACGTGTGTGTAATGCAGGTGCACAATACACACATGGATGTCACGTATGGACACTCCACCTCAGTTGGCATACTGCGCTGAGGACGATGCGAGATCCCAAGAGAAACTCGCGGCTCCCGACTGGAAATCCTGCACCTGTCTCAACGTGCTTAGGGACCAAGCTCCATGGCCCCGTGGTGACTAAGGTCTCCACTAGATCTAGTTGTTTAAAAGTCAGGTCAGTCTAGAGGCTGGTGCTGCGGCCTCATAGGGTAAGCCTCCACCTGCAGCTCTGGGAACCACATGGGGAAGAGAAGCAGCTCCCTTCTATGGCCTGGGAAAGCAGTAGAAAATGGCCCAGATCCTTGGGCCCCTGCACCAGTGTGGGAGACCTGGAAGAAACGCCCGGCTCCTGGCTTAAAATTGGCTCTGACTTTTGAGACTATGTGGGGAGTGAACCAGTGGATGGAAGATCTTTCTGTCTCTCTTGTCTCTATCTTTCAAAATAGATAAATAAAATTCTCAAAAAAAAAAAAAAAAAGTCGAGGGGCCAACATTACGGCATAGCAGGTTAAGCTGCCACCTGCATTACCAGAATCCCATATGACCACTGATTCCAAGTCTTGGTTGCTGCACTTCTGATCCAGCTCCCTGCTAATGCTCCTGGCAAAGCAGAAGAAGATAGCCCAAGTGCTTGGGCCCCTGCAACCGCATGGGAAACCCCAGTGGAGTTTCAGACTCCTGGCTTCAGCCTAGTCCAGCCTCAGCTATTGTGGTCATTTGGGGAGTGAACCAGATAGAGAGATTCTCTCTGTCTCTCTCCTCTCTCTCTCTCTCTCTCCCCCTCTGTAGCTCCACCTTTCAAATAAATAAATCTTAAAAAAAATGTCAGTTGAGAAGTACCCATTAAGATAGTTTCAAAAAACACTTTTACGAGCGTTTTTTGATACAACTTACTGCTTTGGTAATTCTGTGTATTTCACTGAATTTGGGTAAAAACACTGTTCTGAGAAGTTCCCTGAAGACTCTGCAAGCCTGCTCAAGAGGTCCCTGGCCCTTGAAGGAGTCACAGTGCGCAGCCGTGGGGTGGCAGGCTCCCTTAGGGGAAAGGTCATGGAGTTGGTGCTTTTGCCTTCCACTCCACTTGGCTCGAACACACTGTGCGCTACGCGTTCCTGATCCTTCTCCCCTGCCCCCGGAGAGCAGCGCTCCATTGTCCCGGGTGATGCCTTCTGCGGTAGCAGCTACCTGACATCCACCGCAGACTGAAGCTACGGAGCCCTAGTGCCCCCGGGGGAATTAAGACCTCTGCGGGCAGAGAGTGAGAAAGCGAGACCGGATACTGGAAGAGTTGCTCGGCGTGTTTATCTCTTCCCTTTCTAATTTGTGATCGGAGGTTCGTACCTATAGGCAAAAGCATCATACGGGATCGACAGGGTGGGGTCGCCTCCAGGACTTCAGACCTCCACTGGGGGTCTTGGAAAGAACCGCTCAGAGAGAAGGGGGCCACGGGACTCATGGTCCTGCAGCCAGGGCCCCTCTTGGTCTGCAGGGCTTTGCCCCCTGCCAGGACCTCAGCTTGGAAGCAGCAGGTGCATCACACGTGGGCACCTCCATGTCCACCCCTTTCCTCTCCCCAGCCAGACCCTAGGCAAGAACACACAGAAGCCTCAACTGCCTCCCTCCCTTTGTGCTTACAAATGGTAGTCATAAATGATTTTTAAAAATTCATTTCTTTATTCTTGGCATTGTGGAAATACCCCTCATCACCGCCTTCTAACCGTGACATGGGGGAGAAAAAAAAACAAAAGGCATCTAATTATGAACTGAAAAGGCAGTTTGCTCTGGTAGGTACTCCAGGGCTCCTAACTTTTTATTCCTTTTCTCCTCTGGCTGCTCCCTGGCAGATTCCCGGGGCTGTCTGCAAATCCTTTCTCACCACGCCGTTTGCCTCTCAGCCGTTCCACGGCGTGCGAAACAGAATTTCAGAGTTCGAATTAAAAAAAAAAAAAATCCCCTCATCGACGAGTCCAAACGCTCCTGGCCATGGCTGGCAGCACTTTTGTGTAACAATTCAAGCCAAGTCCTCTGTTGCGACCTCGCATCATTTATAAAGGCAGGTCTCTCCCAGGACGACGCGGGCAGAGAATGGGCCGCCAGCGTGGGTGGTCTGGGGACTCGGGGGACAGATGACATCATGGATTCACATGGCAAGTTGACGAAGCGGCGTAGCGCTCCAGAGCACTGGGCCCGAACTGTGCCATTGCATTCCACACCTCCCCACCCCACCCCCAGGTCCCCCTCCGATGGACGCGGGACGGGGACACTTGGAAGCGATGTTTCTGAACTTGACTTTCAGAAAGATTTGAGGGCTTCTAAGCATTAGCAGATCGCTCCTGGAACTTCGCAGCAGGGGTGGACGTGTGGGGAGGGGGAGGCATGGCACCCGCATGGTTTTGCAAAGGGGCACGCCCGGTCCCTCGTTTCGCCTGCCTGAATTGCTAATTTTGTGGGTTTTTTTTTTTTTTCCTCCTCCCCAAAGGACTGTTAGAATCTTTCCCCAGAATTCTTTTGGACTGGCCCGAGGGAGACCAGACCTAAGTTTCTGCCTGGACCCGCAGGAATTTCAATCTGCAGTGAGGTTTAGGAGAGCACATATTAAATAAGACAGGTGAGGAGCTCCCACCAGATCTCCGGGATGCTGGAGAACACCTGCTGTCCCCTCCTCCCCTCCCCTACAAGGATGTATCCCTGAATCCTAACCCAGAGACCTGCTGAGGAACTCCGGGTGTGGACTGTGAGTCTTACTCTGGTGTGTGTCAGCCCGGACACGGAGGTGCCCTTTCTTCTCACTCTGCACATCTCGTGGACTACAAGCAATTACTCTTCTGTCCCTAGCTAGACAGTATCATTTTAATCACAAAAATATGTTTGGGTATTTTCTCCAATAGTAGCCGTGACTCTCCCTCCTCAACTTAACAATTTGTAGCTACATACATTTTCAGAATAGCCTAGCACTGAAATGCTTAGTGGATCCAACTTACCTGAGTTTCACTCTTAGTTGTGTGGCCTTGAGTGAGCTCTTGAATCTTCTTGTGTCTCTGTGTCCTCATCTGAAAAATGGGTTTACAACAGAGTAACTACTTCACAGTGTAGTACAGAATGCTTACAATGCAAGCTAGCACATAGTAAATGGTGAATGACTGCTAGTTATTTCATGATATATTTATATTTGAAGGGCAAAGTGATGAGGGGAGAGAGAGAGAGAGAGAGAGAGAGAGAGAGAAAGAGAGTATCTTCCATCTGTTGGTTCACATCACAAATGATCACAACAGCCAAGGCTGGTCCAGGCTGAAGCCAGGAGACTGGAACTCCTTCCAGGTCTCCCATGTGGGTGCAGGGGCCCAAGCACTTGGTCATCCTCCACTGCTTTCCCAGGCACATCAGTAGGAAGCCTGACTGGGAGCAGAGCCACTGGGACTCTCACCAGTACTCCCGTATGGGATGCCAGGGTTGCAAGTGGTAGTAGCCAAAGTCAACGCACCACAACACTGGCCCAGCTATTTTTACTGCTATGATCATCGTCATCATCTTCTTCTTCCTGGCTTCTCTGGCTCCTTGCCCAAGCCATCTTAGTAGAGGTCAGCTTTTGTTGGGGAAAAGCACAATGAGATGTGCATGTAGGAGTTGAAAAAGCGAACGAACTTTTGGATTGTCCCCCCTCGTAGCAACTGAACTCTGCTCCGAAAAGTAAACTAGGAGGAAGATTTGGCAATGTCCTCGGGAGATTTATTACTGTTTAAAGAGAGTGGGAAAAGCCACCCCAGCCAAGGCGTGTCATGATTTTCTTTCTCCAACCCAACAGCCATGTCCACAACAGCCACGGGGACTTTGCTCCCTTCAGGGGGCCTCACAAGCCTCCTGCAGGCCCCCTGAGTACAGGTGTTCCTGAGGTGCCCTCACTTCTGAAGTCATAAGGACGCTGCTGTCCAATGGAAAAAGTCTGATACTTACTCTCAGGGAAGTTGCCAGGAAAAATAGGTCCATTAAACTGGGCTCTGTCCAAGTTTTGGCACCTAACGGATTTCTCTCTGACAGTGTTGGAAATGGCTTTTTTGCCAAGGGAGCTGGCATGAGAACCAGGTAAGGAGGGGTAGGGGTGGAGAGCGTGGCCAGCCCTGGGAGACCACTGGACAGATTCAGGTTTCAATCCCAACTGCCGGGAGGTGGTAGTGCCTTCTCTCGGCCTGGATTTACCCACCTGGAAAGGAATTGGAGAATATCTGGTTCCTTGGACTGTTCTGAAAGAGTCAATGACATCATTGCAAGTGGAAGGGTGTCAACATTTCACCTAGGTTACCATGGAGAAAACAGTATGGGGAGGGGTGTGGAGCAGGGAAGGGAGGAGTTGCTTCTCAAGCAGTTTCGTTGTTCTACGATTTGGGATTCGGCTTTAGAGAGTGAGAAAACGTGGTGAGAACAGAGAACGTCTTCAACTTAAATGATGGTATAATGTCCTGTTAAACCCATTAAAATCTAGCTGGCCCACTGCACATGGTTCTCTCCTCCTGATTACAGGGCTGACCTGGAACCGCCACACTTGGTATCATGGTCCAGCATGTTCAGAGTAGGTCAGACCACATTTAGGCTCACCTGGGAAAAGATCAACAGTCTAAACTCAACAGATGGCTCCCACTGAATGCGTGTCACTTTTGCAACACCCTGATGTTGAAAAAAAAATCATTAGTGGAGCTATTGTAAGCCAGCAGCCTTGGGGTTGAGGATAAAAGAGATGTGGGGTTGAAACTTTGGCTATGGAAGGTGCCATGGGGTAGTGGAGAGAAGAGCCATTGTGGGCTGGGGACACTTGAGGTGGGATTCCAGGGACCTGTCCTAGGGGGAGGAGGAAAGAAGAGTCCGTTGGATGGTTGTGGTGGGAGCTTTCATCATTTGACTCCAGTGTCCATGCACACCTTGCTCTGGGCATGAGTACCAGATGCTGACTTCAATGAACACAGACAGCATGTCTACACCACTGGCCTGCACAGACTCTTCAACAGGCAGATCTGCCCAGCCAGGCCTGCAGAACTCACTCTGCTGCCATCCTTGTCTGCTGGGTCCTTGGTTAGCCTCAAAAAGTCCTTGGATGCTCAGTGGAGGTGTGGAATGAGCTCCCAGATTGGGCAAGGCCAAGACCTGGCTGGAAGGACCTTGGGTAGGGTCTGTTGTCTGAATGTATTTGTCTCCTCCATATTCATGCATTAAATACTAATCCCAAAGCTTGTGGTGCCCTGTTTCTCTCTTCCCTAGCTTCAGTCAGCATAGCCCTTCTTGAGGGTTCTGCATCAGTTATGGACTCTGCAAAGCGGGTGGGGGTGTCATGGTGGTGGCTTCTGTGTTGTTAACCTCACGGAGCTGGAGGGAATCACTTCGTGCAGGACAGGAAACACACACCCGTTAAAATATGCCAACCTGCTCTTGGTTTCTCTTCCATGTTGTGCTTGAAATGCTGTGTCATTATTTGCTAAATAAATAAACAATTACAGGACAGGAATTTGAGGTTTCCAAAGGGGAAACAACAAACCAAGCAGCCAAAATATAGAGGCAGGAGGTCCCAAAGACAGGCCCACAGCCAAGTGCTCCCAGGAAAGGAGCAGGCTTGATGGGTTAAAGATAAGAAATGAGAAGACAGCAGCGACTCCTCGGTCCCTGAGTTTCTTTCCTCCTCTCTCTCATCACCGCAGACTAGAAGCAATCTGGTTACCAGAAGAAAGGGAGAAAAGACCACAGACAGTCCCTTATGATGGTATAGAAGCGATGCATGTTCAACACAAACCATACTTGTAGTGTCCAGTGTAGGTCTTTCCTAGGCCAGCACGGTGCAGTCTCATCCTCCCGAGCTGTGCTCTGCAGGGCGGTTTTCAGATAATGTGTTTTGACCTCCTATCATGTCTAAGGAATGCCCATTTGTGTGTGGCCATAACTCCACACTTTGTAATACAACAGGCTTTGTGTTAACTGGGCTTGCCCAACTGTAGGCTGACGTAAGTGTTCCAGGCTCATTTAAGGTAGGAAAGGCTCAGCCGGCATGTTCAGTAGATCTGTTGGAGGTACTACAAACATTTTTGACTCACGGTATTTTCCGCTTGTGATGACTTTATTGGTGTTCATATGGAATGCTAGCCTCTTGGGAGGCTGCTTAACTTGCTGTTTAACTTGCAATGACCAGATCTAGCTTAGGCAAAAGCTTTGATACTTTGAAGTCCATTATGATCTCCCATCTGGGTGGCAAGGGCCCAAGTAATTGGGGCATCATCTGCTGTTTCCCCAGGCACATTAGCAGGGAGCTGGACTAGAAGTAGAACATCTAGCATTCAAACTGACAGGTGTGGGATGCTGGTGTCACAAGCAGCAGATTGACCTACTGTGCCACAACATGGGTACCAGTCCTCCTGCACACACACACACACACAATTTTTTTTAAGGACAAAGAGACAAATAATTAGAACAGTCAGTGACAAAAGATAGACAAATGGTTGGTAGACATATGAAAATATACTCAGCGTCCATAGTTAAAACCACCAGTAAGCGGGTATCGTGACCCAGTAGGTTGAGTCGCCACCTGGCATACCCATTTCCAGGATCAGAGTGCTTGATTTGAGTACTTCTTCCCAATTCCATTGCTCTATATGTCTGTCTGCATGACTGTGGTGTGAAATAAGTAAACCTAACATCTTGTTGTTTACAAATGTCTTTTGCAGGCAGCAGTAGAATTTTCTCAGAAAATATTCTTTTCATTTTTCTCAGAAAAAAATACAATGACAGCAAATGATGTGTTCCAGGTCACACAAATGGAGTAGGGCAGATTCAGAAACCAGTGCTTGGGCTGTCCCTGTCCCTCCCCGCCCCTGCCCCTCCAGCACACCTGTCTCCCAGGGTCAGGTGGGAATGCTACCGTCCAGCAGTGCCTAGAAAACTGCCATCGGCTCCTGCAGACAGGAGCTTAGGGATACAGATGATGGGGGATGGAGCACACTGGCTGGAGAAAACGCGCCCAGCGGTGGAAGCCAGCAGCAGAACGCACTCCCAAAAAAGACAAGAGACAGCAGCGGAAGCTGCTGGGTGCCAGGCACTCTGTGTACCTGCGCATTTCCTGTCCACCTGCAACTCTCCTTCATGCTGTCATTTTGGCAAAGTTCAGACCATCACGCAATTAATCGTGAACCGACTTCATCAGCACCGTGTCCTCGGAGGATTGCCGTGTGCGGCTGGGTGTGGGAGCAGACGGTTCGGCGCCTGCTGCTGTCCTGGTATCCACTGATACCTTCACTCCCTTTGTTGCCATTAGCCTGGAAGTGCAGTGTGCATGATTAATAGACAGCCACAGAGCCACAGCGACTGAAGCAGAAACCGTTGACATTTTTTCTTCTTCAATGTTTAATCTCAAAAAAAAAAGGCTAGAGTACAGTGGCATTCTGTTAAGATGGCAGACTTAATATTGCTCCATTTCCTGAAAAAGAACCTTTACATCACATTTTTACACAGGCATCACCTCCGTGCAACTGCTAACTGCAAAACTAACTCAGTCTTTTTTAAAAAAAGATTTATTTATTTATTGGAAAGTCAGAGTTACACAGAAAGAGGAGAGGCAGAGAGAGAGAGAGAGAGAGAGAGAGAGAGAGGTCTTTCATCTGCTGGTTCACTCCCCAATTGGTCGCAACAGCCGGCGCTGTGCCGATCCAAAGCTAGGAGCCAGGATCTTCTTCCGGGTCTCCCACATGGGTTCAGGGGCCCAAGGACTTGGGCCATCTTCTACCACTTCCCTAGGCCATAGCAGAGAGCTGGATCAGGAATGGAGCAGCTGGGACTCGAACCGGCACCTACATGGGATTCTGTCACTGCAGGCTGCGGCTTTACCCGCTACACCACAGCACTGGCCCCAAAACTAACTCAGTCTTAATGATTCATCTTCGTTCTAATTTCAAATACCTGAGTCCTTTGTAACACTGTGGAAGGAGGACAAATAGGAAACCTCTCCACGTATTTGGCAGGAGAATTTGGTATGTCACTGCTCTGCTGAAATTCAAGAGTAACATAATGTAAACAAGGACTCTAAGTGGTTTAATTTGTGGGAAGTGAGCATGACAAAAATCAAAGGAGAACAGGAGAAATTTCAAATTCAAATTGACAAGGTTTTTATCTTCTGTTTTGAAACATAATCGGGTTTTAACAGTCATCCGCCTTTTGCACATCTCCTGAGGGTAAGGGGTTAAAACAAAGAGAATATCGCAAGAGCCAGTTTGCATATCAGAACTGTGTCCTGCCAGCACCACGGCTCACTAGGCTAATCCTCTGCCTGCGGCACCGGCACACCGGGTTCTAGACCTGGTCGGGGCGCCGGATTCTGTCTTGGTTGCTCCTCTTCCAGTCCAGCTCTCTGCTGTGGCTCAGGAGTGCAGTGGAGGATGGCCCAAGTGCTTGGGCCCTGCACCCCATGGGAGACCAGGAGAAGCACCTGGCTCCTGGCTTTGGATCAGCGCAGTGCGCCGGCCACAGCGTGCCGGCCGCAGCAGCCATTGGAGGGTGAACCAATGGCAAAGGAAGACCTTTCTCTCTGTCTCTCTCTCTCACTGTCCACTCTGTCAAAAAAAAAAAAAAAAAAAAAAAAAAAAGAACTGTATCCATGGGTAGCTTCTTTTTTGGGAAGACAATCATCCCTTTCAGGATCATTAGTTTAAAGTTAAATGTGGCAAAATGGTTTTGAATGTTCATCCTAATGTCCCATATTACAGATGACAAAACTGAGGCCCAGGCTGGTGACGTGAGGACAAGATGGGTGCCCCTTGGTGAAAGAGCAGAGGAAAAAGCCAGGAGGTGAATTTAGGAAGAAGAAGGAGGAGGAGTCTTCAAGTTTCCTGCATAGGAATAAAAGGAATTGAGTTTGCAAATGTAGGGATAAACATACCTTACTGTGTCCTCCAGAGGAGACAAAGAAGAGACCCAGACAAGCTCTGGATTTTTGCAAGAAAGTGAATTGGAGTGGAGAGTATTTGGTCTAGCGGTTAAGATGTCCACATCCCACATTGGAGTTTGTAGGTTCGAGTCCCAGCTGTGGCTCTTGGCTCCAGGTTTCTCCTAATGCAGACCCTGGGAGGCAACAGCCTCACTGTCTCTCTCCCTTCATCTCTATTCCTCTCAAATAAATACATTTTGAAGAGAAAGAATTGCTTATAAAGAGAAGCGAGGTGAGCCAAGAATGCAGTGGCGTTTAACCAAGCCAGGCTGAGCTTTGAGCCAGAGCCGCCCTGAGCGCACCTCGCTTCTGATGGTTGTGTTATGTAACAGTGGGTTACGCAATATTGAGGGCAAGGGCACGAGAGAAGAAGGGAGAGGGCATTGCCGTGGAGGAACACCTGGCTGACCTAGCTGCCTACACGTTGAGGGAAACGCTGGGGAGGAATGTGGGAGGGCTTGGTGCCAGGCACAGGGTGAAATTGCCCAAGGGAGAAATTGATTTACGTGCACAGGGGGAGGATTTGAGCCTGTGATCCAGGAATGCTCTGGGCGTTGTGCAGATTCCACAGTTTCTTCCGTGGACTTGGACATCGCTGTAGGCAAGACAAGCACCCAACTCCCATCTCCAGCCTTTCCTGGGCACCTCTCCCCCACCCCCCAGACCCCTCCTGACCACCTGCGGTTAGGTGAGGCCACCTGCTCTGGTTCAGGCCAGCAGATGGTGAGAGCAAAATGCCGGGGTGTGACCAGGAAGAGCCCACGTGACTTCCTAGCTCTGCTTCCCCCTTCTTCCTGGGGATCACCGAGCTGGGGACACTCCACACCAAAGGCAGTTGTCCCTGTGCGTCACCAGACCCATAGAAGACATTGTACAGAGGAGGAATGAAGACTTGGTATTAGATCGCTGAGGTCTGCGGGTTCCTTGTTAGAACAGCAAGTATCTACGCTAGCCTAACCAATGCAGTCACCCACCAACGTCCCACATCCACGCAGTCATGCTCCTTGTGTTTAGTCATGTCCATGCATGATAGGACTCTTGACCTGGGAAACTGCTGGTGGCTCTCCTGAAGATCCTTGCAACTCAGTTTGGTCTGAGATACACACACACACACACACACGTTTCAGCAGGACTAAAGCCTTTGAAAGCAGAGGAAGATGGGCTACCTGTCTTTGCGGTTTTCCATCAGGTGGCAATCCCAAGCTGGAAGGAGACCTGCAGGGATAGGCGCTGTGGAGCAGTGGGTTAACGCCCTGGCCTGAAGCTCCGGCATCCCATATGGGAGCCGGTTTGAGTCCCAGCTGCTCCACTTCCGATCCCGCTCTCTGCTATGGTCTGGGAAAGCAGTGGAAGATGGCCCAAGTCTTTGGGCCCCTGCACCTGTGTGGGAGACCTGGAAGAAGCTCCTGGCTTCTGGCTTCAGATCAGTATAGCTCTGGCCGTTGTGGCCAATTGGGGAGTGAACCAGCAGATGGAAGACCTCTCTCTCTCTCTCTCTGACTCTCCTCTCTCTGTGTAACTCTTTCAAATAAATAAAAGACCTGCAGACAGTGATGAGTTTGTTCTTGTCTTGGGTCTCTTGCTTGGGGTTGCTGGTGCAGCTCTAGCAAACTGCGAGAGCAATTTCTGCACACCGTGAGGTTTATGGCTTAAGCAAGTTTTATGGGGTAGGGGAAGTAAAAGAAAAAAGAAGGAAAGAGAGGACGAGGATAGACGAGGAGGAGGTGATGAGGACGTTCATCTGAGTCTTTTCGCAGTAGTAAGTATTAAGCAGTTGACTCGCCTGGGTAGAATGGAAAATCTTCATATTCACATCTGGGCCCCAATATGGTGGAACTGAGAGACGGTAGCACCTTTACGTGGCGTTGTGGTCAAGGGACCATGTTCTCATGAGCAATCGATGCTGCTTTTGTGCTTCGTCCAGGGGCCTCTCCCCATGGGACTTTGGGAAGCCCCTTGGGATAGGTGTTGTTAGGGAATGGAAAATATCATAGAAAAGAGGGACGTTGCAGAAAAAAAAACTTCCAACAGTGTAATGAATTAAATGATAATAAATAATTTGAGAAGTTGAATACTTTGTGGTTGATTTTATGACTTTTAAAATAATATAAATGGTAACCAAAACAAAAACAAAAAAAAGCGTCAACCTCCAATAAACCACAAATTGCATTTCAGTTACTTTTTTTTTTTCATTTTTGTTGCTGTTGTCCACTGCGAAAATCAAAACCCTTGGAAAATATTATTTGAATTATTTTTCCCACACATCTTGACATTGTCCTTATTTAAATGACACCTGGTCAACTCACACGCCTGTCTAAGTTGGGATCAACATTTCTACGTGGAGATTTACCTTGCTAATGTTAATGTTAATTTATTGAAGACATGCCTCAAAGTTGTCTAAGCAATTTCACAGCTGTGACCTCATTATATCCCACGGCTGGCTGGTAGGCTTTTCACCATGTATTCCTAGAAGGCAAAGACCTTGTCTGAAGTCCTCATCCAGAACATTCCAGGCTGTACCTTGCTATCTTACGTTAGGACTCACCCAAGACAGCCATGACTTGAGTCCAACCCACTGCACTGCTCAACAAGTAAAAAGAGGCTTTATAATTTTAACTGGTTGGAGAAATAAAGAAGAATATTTTGTAACTCAAAAACTATATCAAATTCACAAATGAAGTTTTCTTGGAACCAACCACGGTGACCTATCTAGGTTGTGTTCTTGCTACAAGGACAGAGTTGAGTAGTTGTGATGGACACCATATGGTACCCAAATCCTAAAAAACGTCTCTCTGGCCCTTTCCAGAAAACATTGGCCAGTCTTGTCCTAGATCAAAGGCTTATTCCAGCACACAGGAATCTCAGCAGGCCCCGGGGCAAAGGCACAGTCCCCAGAGCTCTGGTTTGCAAACCCAGCACTAGGGACTTAGGAGTTGGCGTGCAATCAAAGCGCTCAGAATTTCGAGAAAGTCGTGGTCTGGTGAAGGGTGGCCTGGAGAGTGGGACCGAGAGTCCAGGCTGGCAGGCCGCTCCTCCTTCAGCTGTGCACCCCAACAAGACATTTGCTACATAAGAGGCCCCTCCACTTCCACGCCAGGAACACAGTGGTTCACCAGTGGCTGAGCTGTCCTGAGCATCAGGGAAGGGCAAACGTCTGTGCTCACAGGGCAAGGAGACACACACAGAAGGAAGCAATGGAACACTCCAGTGTGTCTGCTTTGAACACAGATGCATCTGATGGAATGTTCTGCTGTTCTATGCTTCCGTTCTCTCGTCTGCTGAAAAGTGTAGACGGAGAGGAGAAATCAAGTACACACACACAAAGGCTTTCTCTCCATAGAGCTTCTGTACCATTTTTTTTTTCTTTTTTTGGACACGCAGAGTGGACAGTGAGAGAGAGAGACAGAGAGAAAGGTCTTCCTTTATGCCGTTGGTTCACCCTCCAATGGCCGCTACGGCCGGCCCACTGCGCTGATCCGATGGCGGGAGCCAGGTGCTTCTCCTGGTCTCCCATGGGGTGCAGGGCCCAAGGACTTGGGCCATCCTCCACTGCACTCCCTGGCCACAGCAGAGAGCTGGCCTGGAAGAGGGGCAACCGGGACAGAATCCGGCGCCCTAACCGGGACTAGAACCCGGTGTGCTGGTGCCGCAGGTGGAGGATTAACCTAGTGAGCTGTGGCGCCGGCCTTCTGTACCATTTTTACTCCCTACTTTTCCCACCTGCACCCACAAAATAGAATATTGCCCTCCATTTTCCAAGTGCCTACTGTATGTTTAATTTGGATTTAAACAGGGGATCTGGGGCAGGCATTTGGCCTAAGATGCTGCTTAGGAGGCCAGGATCCCATATCTGAGCCTGGAGCTGGTTTGAGTTTTTTTTTCCACTCAGTCCTAGCTGTTGTGTTCATTTGGGGATCCTCTCTCTTGCTGTCTTAAAAATCCTAAATCATGTTACTGCCTCTCTAGCCCTGTGGAGCAGGAGGGAACTGGGTTGTTTAAAATCCTTTCCTAGACACGGAGCCAGCACCTGATCTCTGTAATGCCGACGCGTGAGCCTTCCCCACCAAAGTGAAGAGTATCCTCCATCAAGGTCATGAGCGCGCTTCTGCTCGGACCACTCGCAGTCTCCTCACTGGACAGAAGCATTCTCCTGGCTGTGTTTCCTCACAGCACCAACTCCAGGGGCCTCATAAGACATTTTTAAAGAAAAAAGAAACTTAATTGGGGCCACTGCTGTGGCACAGTGGGTTAACGCCCTGGCCTGCAGCACCAGCATCCCATATGGGCACCAGATCGAGTCCCGGCTGCTCCACTTCGGATCCAGCTCTCTGCTGTGGCCTGGGAAAGCAGTAGAAGATGGCCCAAGTCCTTGGGCCTCTGCATCCATGTGGGAGACCTGGAAGAAGCTGCTGGCTCCTGGCTTCAGATCGGCCCAGATCCAGCTGTTGGGGCCAATTGGGGAGTGAACCATCGAATGGAAGACCTTTCTCTCTCTCTGCCTCTCCTCTTTCTGTGAAACTCTGATTTTCAAATAAATAAACAAATCTTTAAAAAAAAAAGAAAGAAAAAAGAAACTTAAAATATGCTTGGGGAACAAGTTTAAAAAGTTTAATTTTTTTAAGATTATTTATTTGAGAGGCAGAGTTTTAGGGGGGAGGGGAGAAAGAGAGAGAGAATCTTCCATCCCCTGGTTCACTCCCCAAATGGCTGCAGCAGGCGGAGCTGAGCCGATCCGAAGCCAGGAGCCAGGAGCTTCTTCCAGATCCCCATGCACCTGGGTCATCTTCTGCTGCTTTCCCTGGCACATTAGCAGGGAGCTGGATCTGAAGAGGAGCAGCTGGGACACAAACCAGTGTCCATATGGGATACCGGCACCACAGGCACAGGCTTAGCCTACTATGCCATAGCACCGGCACAATCCGGTTTCTAAACTCAAGGACTTCTCTGGGTCTTTAACACGCACCATTTGCTGCCATTTCCAACCCCCAAGATCAGAAGGCATTTTACCGAAACTCGCCATCTTGTCTTTCTCCCCGATAAACAAGGAAAATCCTATCTGTCTCCCGAGGTATTAAGTGGTATCACTTTCCTCTTCCTATTTGCAGCCTGGTTCATTGAAGCATTTTTATGAAATGGAGCTAATGTTAGCAACCAGGAGCTGACATAAATGATGTTGCAGGAAAACCAATTGTACTGAGAACAAAATAAAGAGCTGCATGCCTGCCGAGCCCTGACACAGAACAGAGGGCGTTTTTTATGGGTTGTGCTGGTTTTCATAAAGGTGACAATGCTTCCAGGGCAGGGACACTCGCGGCCAGCTGTTTGGGAGGTGAACCCCGGGGGGAGGAAGTGGAGAGTGTGACTGGTACCGGTAGACACGTGGTTGTTACATTGCAAATCGCTCCTGTCCAGGGGTACTGTGAGAATGATTGCTTTTCCCTGCACCTGGGTCAGAGGTACATCACCTCCTTTGTAGAGACACAGTGTGAGGATTTTAGCCTCTGTAGGCCAAGCGGACTCTGCCACACCTACTCAACTCCGCTGTTGTTGCACAAAAGCAGCCGAAGTCAAGACAGAAGCAGACGGATGTGGCTGTGTGCCAATAAAACTTTAGTGATGAAAGCAAAGAGGGGGGCTGGCACTGTGATGTAGCGGGTAAAGTCGCCACCTGCAGTGCCGGCGTCCCACATGGGTGCTGGTTCTAGTCCTGGCTGCTCCACATCTGGTCCAGCTCTCGGCTGTGCCCTGGGAAAGCAGTAGAGGATGGTCCAAGTCCTTGGGTCCCTACACCCATGTGGGAGACCTGGAAGAAGCTCCTGGCTTCGGATCGGTGCGGCTCCAGCTGTTGTGGCCAGTTGGGGAGTGAACCAGTGGATAGAAGACCTCTCTCTCTCTCTCTCTCTGCTTCTCCTTCTCTCTCTGCATAACTCTGACTTTCAGATAAATAAATCTTAAAAAAAAAAAAAGCAAAAAGAAATCCAGGCACACTGATGTGGGACACAGGTATCTTAACTGCTAGGCTAACCACCTGTCCCTGTTTTCGTTTTTTTAGTTTTTCATTAGCTCCTGTGTTTTGTACAATACCTAGCATCCTTCAGAGCTAGAATTCTAAATAACAGAGGTGTGGGAAGAGCCTTGTGTTTCATTGATCTTCTCAGGAGAGCTGCACAGAAGGTTGACGTGAGACAGGGCAGAGCACGCTCAAGTCTCTGGGAAACCAGACCAGTGACCATGTAAGCCCAAGTCCTCAGACAACAAGAGGAGGCCTAGGATCCCGGGGCCCAACCGCCCAGGGTGGATGGACTCACAGAACTCGTTTGGCAGTACTACAGTGATCCCCACCTGATCAGCCAAGGTTAAGTCCCAGGACACCCAGGGGGGCCTTGAAACCACAGATAGCACCAAATGCTATATATACTGTATTTTTGCTCATCATGAATAGCTATGATAATATTTAAATTACAAATTATACACAATAAGAGATGAACAACACAAACCGATCATCAGATAGAACAATTATTGTACTGTGGTTAAACTCATATGAATACAATCTCTCTCTTTCTCTCTGAAAATATCTCACTACACTTTCATCACTATAAGTCTTGTTGACCACAGGTAGCTGGAAAACATTTAGGATGCAGAGGTGTGGCTCAAAGGGGTCCAGCATTCTCAAAAGGATGTGTTTTATTCAGTCATTCAGGGCATGTCCGGAAGTAGCCAGACCCACCCGAAGACACCCAAGAGGTAGGGAAATGTCAGTCCAGAGGCCGTACACCTGGACCAAGTCATTGTTCCACAGTTGGCTTGGGCAAACCAGTTATAATAGCCAAGCCTACAGGCTCTCGCTTGTTGGATGAGAATGGTTAACTCCCAGCAAGGAATTCAGTGAATTATGATTCACATACTTCCACCAGTGCCCTCTCAGGGACAACGCCATGTACACATTGCTGCTACTGTTCAGTCTCCGTTGTTATCATTTGTGCAGTTGCTATTTCAGGGTTTCATTGGATCACCTAGCCTCATAGGAACCCAGAGGTCATTATAAACCTCTCTCCATGTTTCTCCCATTCTTCTTCTTTTTTTAAAAATACATTTATTTATTTATTTGAAAGTCAGAGTTACACAGAGAGAGAAGGAGAGGCAGAGAGAGAGAGAAGTCTTCCATCCACTGGTTCACTCCCCAATTGGCTGCAATGGCCAGAGCTGCGCCAATCCAAAGCCAGGAGCCAGGAGCCTCTTCCGGGTCTCCCACACAGGTGCAGGGGCCCAAGGAGGTGGGCCAACTTCCACTGTTTCCCCAGGCCATAGCAGAGAGCAGGGTGGGAAGTGGAGCAGCCGGGACTTGAACTGGAGCCCATATGGGATGTTGGCAATGCAGGCAGTGGCTTTACCTGCTACGCCGCAGCACCAGCCCCGACTCTTTCTTTCTATTCACCTGCTCTTCTTTCTGTGCAGGCTGGTTTGATTTGGTTATGCACGTGATCTATCACAGCTGCAGTAGAATGGAATCCCAGGCTCCCAACACGTGTGTTGGACCAAGCCAAGCACCCGAGACAGCACGTAGGTTTCATGTCCCAGCACTGTGTTCCCAGGATCCTTTTCAGAGGTGGCATCTTCTGGCCTAAGAGACTACCCTTCCCACGCCTCCTCACAGCCCTAGGTCTCCACCTAGGGACGGCGCTCAGTGAGGCAGAAATGATGGGTATGTCTGGGGCTGTGTCCCAAGACTAGCCTCACCCGGGGAACGTTGGACATCAGCTACTGGCTAGACCCTGAGTCAACAGGCCAGAGAGAATTTTCCATTCCACCTGTCTGGGCTTCCTCTGACTCAGGACCTGGACAAGACACAGCACACAGGTAGCAGGGCTTCACAGCAGACCAGTGGGTGGCCCTGGGGTGAGTAGCCACTGACAACATGTACAGAAATAAACATTGGCTTATTTCTATCCATGTCCACTTGCTCAGTTGTTGGACAAATATTTATTGAGTGATTTCTAAGTGTCCTGCTAGGGACTACGTGTTTACAAATTTTTTTTTTATTAATAGAACAAAAATATTTTTAAAGACATGAGGGACTTTTTTTTGTCGTCTCAGAGTGATGCTCTCAACTTGGGCCTCTATACGAATGCCACTCATTCATTCTGGAGATTGTCTAAGGGAGCGATCAGCCTTACTGTCTGTGCTATTTACATATTCCAAAAATTGCTATTGTTCAGCCAACTTGGCAGTGGCGAGTCTTTTATAAACACTTGCTAGAAATTGTCAGTGATATTTATTTCAGACTGTTTCATTCAAGTATCAAGAAAACAATACTGAATGTAAGGACTGAAGAGAACTGCAAAATCCCCTATGTTCTCTGCCAGGCTTACGAAAAAGCGGTACCAGTTCTTTGGAGCCCCTGTGTGTCTTCCTGGGTTGGAATCCAGGCCCCAAGAGTAGACCACCACTGTAAATCATTCTCTTGCATTTTCTTTACAGACTGTATGATGTGTGAATGTATCTCTGAGGTATCACTGAGTCTTGTCTGCTGGGGAGTTTCACATAAGTAGAAATTCTAGTCTGGATATTCCAGACAGACAGAAAATACCTACAGGTAAGATGGATAACAGCCTCTTGAAAGTCTACACTGATGGGTAAATCAATAGGAGTTGAGCTGCTGTACGGCATGGGATTCATCGTCTGAGTACGCCACAATCCATTAATTATTCCCTCTCCAACTATTTTTTAGGTTTTTGTTATTAAACCCAATAAATCCATGAGTGGCTTAGCCATGTCTTATTAGGTTGTTCTTCGGTATAGGATTGAGGGTTAGATGTCTGTAGAATTCAGTTGGAATAAAATAAATGCGCTGGATTTATTGAGATGTTTGTGCTAAACGTGTTGATGTGCTTACCGGTGCCATTCCACTGTGGAGAGTGTAGCCTTGCCCGGTCTTTAACTACAAGGGTTAATGCTCCTGAGCTTCCTAGTGATGTTGTAGCATAGATACCAAGCAGCTTTCAAAATGTGTTAGTGGTGCTAGTTCAAGGCCAACAAGCAGCAGCTGTGGTTAGATTTACACACTTTGGAGCCGCGGCCCTAACACAGGCCTGGCGTCGTGGCTGTGGGGACTGCATTGGCCGATTCTCTTGCACCTGGAGTAGGAGAGTGCTGGGTCACAAGGCAGGTGCATCTTCACATTTTACCAAATCCGGACACAGAGTTCTCTACAGTAATTGTAGCTACCTTTAGGTGATTGTTGGCATTTTGGTGAGTCTACATGATGATGTTGTGGTGCTTTTATGTGGCCTTTCTCTAAGTGAACAACTTTTTAAAAGACTTTTTTGTTTATTTTCATTTCTTTGAAAGGTGGAGAGACACGGACTAATAGAAATCTTTCATCTGTTGGTTCGTTTTCCTTCCTGAAATTCCCACGGTGTTGGGAGTAGGCCAGGCTGAAGTGAGGACCCCAGCACTCAGTCCGGGGCTCCCACACGGATGGCAGGAACCCAGCCACTTCAGCCACCACCTGCTGCCTCCCAAGGTGTGCACGAGCAGAAAACTGCAATTAGGGGCCAGAGCGAGGAATCAGATTCAGTCACTCCAATATGGGATCCTGGTATCCTAACTGCTAGGTTAAATACCCATTCTGTAAACTACAATAATGTGTTGTTTGCCCTTCAGAGATACCATGTTGGATGGGATCATTCTTCCCTGACCAAATAGCTCCAGACTTCTACTCTGCTCTGCTTTTCAAATCTTTTGGTTTGCTTCTTACAGGTTTTAGTCGTCTTCATTGTTCTTGGGTTTTGAGGTAGGAACTCAATTCCAATCTCAAGTTTAATGTGCTCCTGAATAATCAATTGAGGCCTATTAGAATTACAGAAAATACCACTATCAGTACACTCTGTGGCATTTATTTAAAATAACCATGGCCCTATTGTTTCAAGTTCCTGCAAGAATTTCAAATAGTTGGGGCTGGTGCTGTGGCGCAGCAGGGTAAGCCACCATCTGCAGTGCCAGCATCCCATGTGGGTGCTGGTCCAAGTCCTGGCTGTTCCATTTCTATTCAGCTCCCTGTTAATGCATCTGGGAAAGCAGCATAAGATAGGCCAAGTCCTTGGGTGCCTCCACCCACATAGGAGACCTGGATGGAGACCAGGCTCCTGGCTTCTGTGTGGCCCAGGCCAAGCCATTGTGGCCACTTGGAGATTGAACCAGCGAATGGAAGAGTACTCTCTGTCTCTCCTTCTCTCTGTAACTCTGCCTTTCAAACAACGAATAAATAAATTAAAAAAAAAAAAAAAGAATCGCTAATAGTTGAGCTTGCAAAGAAAAACATGTCTGGTTAAGTCAGCTGTTATTTTACCAGTCAGTAGTATCTAGTTTAAATAATTATATTTGTATAGAAAAAAGAATGATAAGAAAGTTGAAAGAAGAAATATTTTAGAGTCATGGCTCAGAAAGCATTGTCTGATGGTTGCAGGTTAATTCAATTTTAGATAAAGTCCTTTGGAGAAGATAAATAATCTCAGATTACTCTTGCAAACTTGAGTCAATGGAGCAATATCCATTTTCACATATTTTACGACAGTGAAGTTCTATATATGGACCCAGCATCAAAATTCTGGGTCCATTTGGTTAACTTCCATGGGTTTGTAAAATTCGAAGTCTATAACTAAGCTTTGCTGAAACCCAGAAAATGTGGGCCAAGTTTGGATTCAATTAAGGTGTGCTATTTGGCTACCAGCTATCTGGTGAAGAAGAGCCATCCACGGCTGAGTGACATTTCATCATCCAAGAGAAGTGGCTACCCAAGCCAAGGAGCAAGGGGACCAGCCTGAAGAGTGGTTGATGTCTCTGAATTACGAGACTGTTGCCCTAGCATGGTAGAGCTGTTGGCATTTTCAGAAATGAGTGAATGGTATCTGTGCTAGCATTACTCTCTGCCTCGATCTGTTTTCCGTTGCTGTAATGAAACGCCTGAGACTGGGGAATTTCTTTTCTTTTTTTTTTTTTTTTTTTGACAGGCAGAGTGGACAGTGAGAGAGAGAGACAGAGAGAAAGGTCTTCCTTTTGCCGTTGGTTCACCCTCCAATGGCCGCCGCGGTAGGCGCGCTGCGGCCGGCGCACCGCGCTGTTCCGATGGCAGGAGCCAGGTGCTTCTCCTGGTCTCCCATGGGGTGCAGGGCCCAAGGACTTGGGCCATCCTCCACTGCACTCCCTGGCCACAGCAGAGAGCTGGCCTGGAAGAGGGGCAACCGGGACAGGATCGGTGCCCCGACCGGGACTAGAACCCGGTGTGCCGGCGCTGCAAGGCGGAGGATTAGCCTAGTGAGCCGCAGCGCCGGCCAAGACTGGGGAATTTCTGAAGAATAGGAGTTTATTTCGCTCATGGCTATGGAAGCTGGAAAGAGTAAGGGTAGGCGACTGTCACGTGCTTAGCCTCTGGTGAGGGCCTTCCAGCTGCGCCGTAGCATGATGGAGGCCATTCCACGGCAAGATAAGGCAAACAGGTCATCAACCCAGGGCTTTCCTCTCTTCCTCTTTACCTTGTACAATCTCAATCACATCCTAAGGGCCTCAATTCCAAACACCAAAAATATACAACCCACATGGGAGGCCCAGATTGAGTTGCAGACTCCTAGCTTTGACCTGGCTCAACCCCTGGCTCTTGTGGGCATTTGGGGAGTGAACCAGCACTTGGAAGATCTCTCTCTTCCAGTGTTTGTTTGTTTGTTTGTTTTTTCCTATCTCTCTGCCTTTCATACAAAACGAATTGGAAGAATTAAGTTTCCAACACATGAAATCTGGACCCATAGTGCTGTCATTCTTCTCCCTTTAGGAAATTTCAAGTGCTTACTCCATTGAAGTTAGGCAAAGGTGGCATAATGTGCTTTATCCAATATAATGTGAGCAAAGGTGGCACTGTCACTTGCGGAGAGAAGCACCTTGCACTTGGACCTCTCCCTGACTCACAAGGCGTGAGGGAGCAACACCACATCACTGCACGGGAGACAGATGCCAAAGCTGTCTCCCAGACCAGCAGAGAACCTCGTAGGCAAGCCCAGATATGTCTTGCAGCACAGCCCAGGCCCTTCGGCCACTTACAGGTGTCAACCATGACGTATGGTTGCTGAATTTGAAAATAGCCATGGGGACCTTGGAGTTTGTTTCAGAGACCCAGAATCTCAACCCTGCCAACACTGAAGGAGGTGGGACTTGCTATTCATTCAAGAAAAATTCACACTCTCAAGCTTGAGATAAGAGGAAAGTGAATTCCAGAGCCCAGCTATTCCATTGATTCCAATGATAATCTGATTACCTTTCAAGAATTAAAAGAGTATACATGTAAAATACATCTAAATGCAATTGATATGATCAGGTGTGAAAGTTTTGTGTCTTCTCTCCTAACTTCTTTCTCAATTTTCTTAATTTATTTGAAAGGTAGAGTGACAGAAACAAACAGAAAAAAATTCCCATCCCCTGATTCAGTCCCCGAAAGCCCACAACAGCCAGGGCTGGGCCAGGCCAAAGCTGAGAGCCAGGAACTGAGTTTAGGTATGCCGTGTGGGGGGCGGGGACCTGACTACTTAAGATGTCACCTATTACTTCCTAGGGTGGGCACCAGTGGGCAGCTGGAGTTGGGAGCAGAAGCAGGACAGGACTCCAGACACTCTTTTCTTTTTTTTTAAGATATATTTATTTATTTGAAAGTCAGAGTTACACACAGAGATAGAAGGAGAGGCAGAGAGAGAGAGATGGAGGGAGAGAGAGAGGTCTTCTATCCACTGGTTCACTCCCCAAATAGCCACAAGGATCGGAGCTGCTCCGATCTGAAGCCAGGAGCCAGAATCTTCCTCCAGGTCTCCCATGTGGGAGCAGGGGCCCAAGGACCTGGGCCATCTTCTAACTGCCTTCCCAGGCCACAGCAGAGAGCTGGATCAGAAGAGGAGCAGCCGGGACTCGAACCGGTGCCCATATGGGATGCTGGCACTGCAGGTAGTGGCTTTACCCGCTACACCACAGCACCCATTCCCTCCCTTGACACTCTGACCTGGGATGATATCTGATCATCACCAGGGGCATGGACCTGATCGACAGAAATGCACCATGTGCCATTGATCGTGTGTCTTCCCTTTGGGGCCAGCAGCTCCTGTTCCTCTTCTTCCTGCCATTTCTGTTGCCAGCTGACCGTGTTCACTGAACACAAAGGGGACTTCTCCTCTTGCCCCTAGGCAACCCTCATGCTCGATTCTGATGCTCCCACTTCCAACATTCCCCTCCTTGCCCTTCCAGAAGCCACAGCCAGCAGGTTGGTAGCTACCTTTTCCCGATCCTAACAGAGTAGGGAGAAAGTCGATTTCGATTCACCCTCTCTTTGCCATCCACTTCCTATTCCTCCACTGAGTACCCCTGCAGAGAAACCCACCTTGCCATCTCTGTAGCACGGCCCTGCTGGACAGTGGGTTAGAGGCAAGGCACAGAAATTTGAGTAATCCTGTGTTACAGTGCGAGCAGAAAGCAGAGGGGTTTGTGCGTGAAGTCCCTGCTGCCTGTCACGCAGTGCAGGGGATCCCTCTGCAGAACTACGACACCACAAGGAAGACAAAGCCCAGGAGGAGTGCTAAAGAGCGTCTATGAATCAGGAGAGAGAAGAAAATCATTTCCAGGGAACGCAGTTTGGGCGTGTCCTTCCGAAGGGGCGAGTCTCAGAATGTGAGGCTCACTAGATGACGTAGAATGATTTGCTTCCTTCTTGTTCCGTATGTTTAACTGCCTGATCATTTTCTAGATAATTTTTTCGATTCAGAATCCAGCACACCCTGCATATTTCCTCAAATAGCATCGCTATCCTTGTGTACCAGTAGTGTGAGGAAAGATTTACGGCGGTGTTCTGTGCTAAGACCCCAATGGAACATTGAAATAGTGCAGGTTGTGCTATTCTCTCCATGGTACCAATGAGGAGAGAGCGCAGGTGGTTCAGGGTACGGTCTGTGGGAGGCACATCTGGGCCTGAGTCCCAGCACCCAGGCTCAGCGCTCTGTCCATGCCTGACCCCCTTCTGCCAGGCTCTGTCAGGCTCTGCCGTGTAACCAGGGTTTGACAACTCTTTATTTTTTTTTTTTATTTTTGACAGGCAGAGTGGACAGTGAGAGAGAGAGACAGAGAGGAAGGTCTTCCTTTTGCCGTTGGTTCTCCCTCCAATGGCCGCTGCTTCTCCTGGTCTCCCTTGCGGGTGCAAGGCCCAAGCACTTGGGCCATCCTCCACTGCACTCCCTGGCCACAGCAGAGAGCTGGCCTGGAAGAGGGGCAACCGGGACAGAATCCGGCGCCCCGACCAGGACTAGAACCCGGTGTGCCGGTGCCGCAAGGCAGAGGATTAGCCTGTTGAACCACGGCGCCGGCCTAGGGTTTGACAACTTTTTGGAGATTCTCTACGCCCCTTGTTGGAAGAGAATCATTGACAAAGACTTCACGTTATCGTGGGTGCTTTGTTCTGGGCACCATGACACAGGGGTAGGACTCAGGACCTCTGAAAGGCAGTTCTACACCTCCCATTGATTCGTGAGCCTGTCGCTGGCCTTGCGACGGCCGATAGGTGGACGTGGTCAGCACCTCTGTGGTACCAGTGACCGGGGCGCATCCTGGCCCTCTCTGTGAACCCCACCTTGCTCCTTTCAGGGAACTCTCCCAGATATGCCATCTGGGGGCTCTCTCTATACCCTCTGAGCCTAACTAGCTTCTCTGCGGGCTCACGTAGGAGAATGAAGCCTACCAGCCTGGCTCCTTGGTCCACAGAGCACCAGCGGCATTTAGACAGAGTGGAGCGCATTACTGTGGATGGCCCGAAAACTTTTTTCAAACCTATTTTAGCTTTGGAGCCAGTGGAAGGAAACTTATCCCTGCGAGTGCTCCGCCTCCCTCTCGCCCCAGCTTGAGCTCCTCCCGGAGCCAGTAAATTAAGACCTTGTCTTTTGACGTTTGGGTGGAGAAGCAGTGAAAACCGATCTAATAATAATTAGCTACGGTTTAATATGCAAGATTGGGGCGTTCTCATTTTTCATCCCTCTGCCTGCTGAGAAGGCATCCAGGGGAGCGGCAAGATTGATGGGAACGCGCAACTCCCCGAAAGGTTCCCAGGCCAAGAAAAGTAACTGATCCCCGGGCGCCTGCCTGTGTCATGGTCAGAGCCCGTGACAGCCCTGAAAGAAATGGAGAAACCCGGAGATGGGGGGAGGTGGGGAAAGGGGGCAGACGCGTTTTCTGGCATTGTCCTCTGGGGGCCAGGCACCTTGGCACACACGTCGCTCCCGATGAACTTGGCAAAGACTGGGGTCTCCGGCCGGCCTCCCTCTGCGGCTCCGAGGAGGAGGAGGAGGAAGGTTGGAGTTCAGATAACTGGCTGAGGATAAATAGCAGCTTGTTTTTGTAGCACTGGGGATGTATTTACTTTTCACTTAATGAAGGGGAGTGAAGTCGGGGAGAAGACATGACCCAGTGCAAGCTCCAAATACGAAGTCCAAACATTGCTGGCTAAAGCCGTCCCAGAAGTGGGCGATTTGTTACAAAGTGGAACCAGTGTTGGTGGTTTCAGTTGCCATGGGGGGAAATGCTGTGGGAGAGTGAGGCAAACCTAAAGACCTCTGTGTGTGTGTGTGTGTGCGCGCGCGCGTGCAGCACAGCCAGCACAGCCCATGATGTAGGAAGATCAGCTTGTGTCTCACTGGCAGCAAATTCGGTGTCAGAGGTGAAACTATGAATTTGTAGAGAAGGAACCTGTTAACATCCCACAAAAGAATGAGGATCTGGAGAGAAAAAAAAAAAAAAAAAAAGGCCGGTACAGGAGAAGGAAAACAGATGGTGGCTCGTGGCCAGGGCCCTTGCAGGGTTTCTTCGTCTGTATGTGGGACTTCAAAGTTCAGGCTGAGCAGAGAGCCAGGAGCATCAGTGGGCCCTGAGGACAGCCTGGGCACGGCCAAGACTGGGAGGCCTCAGCCTGGTTGTTTGGAATCATTTGGTTATCAAGGTTGTTTGGAATCATTTGCCTAAGAGTGAGGGCTTCAGGTTATAGCTCTAAGAAATGCCAGCCTCACCACGTAAGAAGGAGTCTAGTGTCAAAAACATGGAAGTTCATTCGATGCTCCTGTTTTAACACAAAGGACTCAGAGAGATTAAATGACAATGACATTTCAAAAATAATACCACTTCCTTCCATACTATGGTGAGCTCCTTGGTAGAGCAAAGGTTGCTACAGCTACAGGGATGGCACTCAACAGGTAGCTTTACAAGGCCTCATTGAGCAGGTATGGACGGAAGCAGCACTCTGGGACTCTTTATGTTGATGTCATGAGATGGAAAAATGCAGGTGGTAAGGCCTCCTGGAGTGATTCTCAAAGTTCAACAGGGAACAGAATCATCTAGAAGGCTAGTCAAAACACAAGCGGTTGGATGGGCATTTGGGGCAGTGATGGTATTTGAGAGTCGTGAATTCCACTTTCGAGTGCTTGGGTTTGAGTCCTGGTTCTGCTTCTGATCCCAGCTTCCTGGCCCAAGTACTTGGATTCTGCTCACCCATGTGGGAATCTGAATTGAGATCCAGGCTCCTGGCTTTGGTCTAACCCAGTGGTAGTTACTGGCAGGTATTTGGGAGCGAACCAGTGGGTGGACAGTCTCTCTGCATCCACTCTCTCCATCCTCTCTCTCTCTCTCTGCCTTTCAAATAAACAAAAATTACAAAAAAATGCGAATGGCTGAGTGTTGCCCCGCCACTCCTCCTGAGTTTCTGATTCAGTAAGTTTGGGGTGGGGCTTTGAGCAAGTGCCTAGGTGATGCAGATCCTGCTGGTTCTTTAAGAGCTGCTTGCCTGGTGCATTGTGGATAAAGATACATGCATCAAATACATTTCTATTTACCCACATCTGCACCTGTGTTCTGGCAGGAAATGTCACTTATTGGACCCCTTTCCTGTCCAAGGTCAGTGGTTTCAGGGAAAATCTGAGCCGAGCAGAGATGGTTGCAGGAAGTGAGACTCCAGGTGCTCTGGACCCCTGGGGTCTGTCGCAGACTGAAATGAATTTGAGACTGGGGAAGGGGCACGAAACGTTAGAACGTCGGAGCTGGAAGGGAGCTGGGAGCAAGCCTGGTGCTTGTGGTATGCACACTGCGTGAGAGAGCTTTGAATTCCAGTTCCAGCTGTGACATTTAGTAGCTTTGAAAACTTAGCAAGTGACTTAACCCCTATGAACTTCAATTTCCTCTGCTGTGAAATTGGGAACCCTAAAAGGCTTGGGTTTCAATCACAATTCTGAAGCCACCAACTGATGTCCACGCTGGTGGATTTCACCAAGAAAAATAATTTATGGCAAGGATATTGAGTTCTACGGGGAAAAGGAGCTGCTTTGTTAACAAATCAACGGTGTAAGAAAGAAAAAGTGAGAAGAGGGGGCTCTTGCAAGATGAAGAAGACATAACAGCCCAAGGAAATTGGTAGGCTTCCCTTGGATCACAAGGCAAGCAAACCACCAAGGAAAGACAATGGGGGCGGCAGGGGTATGGCTGGGTACTAGGAGACATTAGGCAGCATCTGTGAATTTTGTTGGGTGGGACGGTGTCATGGGGGTTATGGTTCTTGAAGAGGCCCTAAAGGAAGCTAACCCACCGAGGTATTTACAGATGAGTAACAGATGTCTGAGATTTGCATTAAGAAATAGAGGGAAGGAGGAGCCCAGAAGAGGGATGTAGATGAAGCAAGATTCTTAAACTGTTGACTATCGCTACACTTTGCTTTTGAATGCCTACAGAAGTTATTTCACTGTTCTGAGAGGGGTGTGTGTGTGTGTGTGTGTTTGAAATTCTCCAAAAGAAGATGTTCAAACAAAGCAGAGACCAGCCTCTGTATAAGGTCTGGAACAGGGGGCTCAGATGTCTTTCACAAAGGGTGCCAGGTATCGCATGGGAGGGCGTCATTGTCACCAAGTCCTGCATACTGGAGTTGGCTGGAGGAGTGAGGATCTGGAATTTTTCAGTTCGGTACTGGGAGGTATCTTTAACACCAAGACTCACCAGTGGGGAATCCCCCAAGCTCAGAAAAGGCATTCAACTGGTGGAGGGCAGAGGGTGCTCACCCAGGCCCCTACGGGGAAGGCTTCCTTTCTTGGCAACCTATAGAGCTTGGTCTCTAATCCCAGTGACTTACCAATCACCTTTTAGATGATCTACTTCTTTGAAAGGCTAGGATATCCACCCACCACACCAAGATGAGGATTAATCAATCATGGGACATTCCAACAAGTCGGGTCGGAGCAAACTTCTTCATTCGGAGAGTTAAAAGCCACCACTTCCAGCCATTGTTCTGAGACAGTCTTGTCTGCCTTCTACGCGGGGACTTTTCATAGTTGAAGATTCTCACACTCTCACATTCCCCCACCCCCAGCCTGGCCCTCAGCCCCACCCTCCCTCACTCCTGGCCACTTTTCTCCACATTGGAACTCCATGCAATAAGAGTCCAAGTCCATAGATCAAGTGCGACTTCTTTTTCTAAAATTCGAATGGAGTCCGATCTCCAGCCTCCTTCTCCCCAACTTTGTAAACACTTTGTCCTAATCAGTCCACAGGACCCCTCTAAACTCCTCTGAGATGGTGCTAGGTCCCAGGCCCCCATAGAATGCTGGTGCCTGTGGGAGTGTGTGGTCTGTGCTCCCTCAAGGTCATCTGGCCTGGTGGACATGACCTAGATGTCCATCCATTCACTCACCTGTCCATGCTGTACTGTTTGATAGCACACCGGAAACCAAAGCTTTAAGACCCCTTGGAGTACCCCTTCTCTGTAAAGATTTCTCTGCTATAGAAGGTATGCTCACGCTGGACACTGCCCAGGCAAGGGGTTTTGGAGGAGAATCCCTTCCCTGTCATTGGGAGCCATGCGGTACATGGGTTCCCAGGCTTGAATAGTGCACGGTTATATGTAAAACCTTGCTTAGCTCTCTGGCTCCAGAGGGCAGTTTCAAAAGAAAAATGGCAGATTCAAAAGAATCTCTTAGGGCTTGTTGGGTCATTGGAACTGTGTCCTCTACCCTTCCTCTGCCTTGCATCATAGATGGCCCCCATAGGGATGAAAAACTCAACCCTTGAACATACCCAGGGAGCCAAGCGATCCAGCCTGGCTCACCACCCCCATCCCACAGCACTGGGCCTGCCCACCGGGGCTGAAGCTGCCTTGGAGCCAGCCAGCATCAGATACGGTATTTTCCTCTGTTTTATACTCCTTCCTCCAGCTGTTTTCTCTCAAAACCCACAGGAGCGCCCCTCCCCAAGAGCCAATCTGGCCATGTCACAGCTGTCTATTGGTGTTCTGTGCTCTCCAGTTGGCATTCTCTCTTCGTTCCAGATCCCTGGGTCCTTCTGCTGTGCAGGTTGATGCCTGCCTGCTGTGGCTAAAGATGGCGCACTCCCCAGGTCCTACCCTTTGGAGCTCCGCATCAGGGTTGTGTCTTCTTGCACCTGTTCAAGTTTCTGGAACTCTGGGGTCCATATAGCTAGCGAGAAGGAAGCCTCCTGACTATGGGGGTGGGGGTGGGGGTGGGAGGTCCGGGTTCCCCAAGGAGGGACTGCATTAGTCAGCTTTGCAACACTGAGAGGAGATCCTTGGGGAGGAATAAAGTTGATTTGAGCACACAGTTTGGAGGCTTACAGTTGAGGACGAGGAGACCATTCAGCACGGCATCTGGTGATGGCAGAATGGGCGGAAAGATTGCATGGTGAGCCAGGAAGCAGAGAGAGAAGTTAAGCCAGACTCAGCTTAAACAGCCAACCCTTTAGAGAGGACATACCCTCCTCACCCCCGCCTGCCATGGCCTAAATTCTCGATCTCCCATTGGCCTCGCCTCCCAGCCACCATCATGAGACCAAGTCTTGACTCTCATCCATCAACCATTAAGACAGGATTTTAGAGTCTGAGCATCTGTGTGCGATCCGTAAGAGGAACTGATGGAAGGTTAAGCCCCCTGTTCCATCACAGCCAAGCAGGAAGTCTTCTGTTGCACCTGGTGAAAGCAAGGTCTTCAGAAATAAGAACTGGTCAAGCAAACTTTCATCCAAAAGAAGACCTAGATGTGTACGCTGAAGGCTCTTTTACAGTCTTGAGCACTTTTTTTTTATTTTAAGATTTATGTATTTACTTGAAAGGCAGAAGCAGAGAGAAAGAGAGACAGAGAGAGAGAGAGAGAGAGAGAGAGAGAGAGAGAAACAGGCGTCTTGCATCTGCTGGTTCAGTCTCTAAACTGCTGCAATGGCTGGAGCTGAGCCAATCCAAAGCCAGGATCCAGGAGCTACCTCCGGGTCTCCCACATGGGTGCAGGGGCCCAAGGACTTAGGCCATCTTCCACTGCTTTCCCCAGGCCATAGCAGAGAGCTGGATTGGAAGTGGAGCAGCAGGAACTCGAACTGGTGCCCATAATGGATGCTAGCATTACAGGCAGCAGCTTTACCCGCTATGCCACAATGCAGGCCCAGAAAGGGAAATATTTCACAGAAATCTCTTATGTTTCCTCGCTGTGGACACTGTAATCTAATGTTATCAGGACCTCAATCCCTTAATCATAATTCCACCTGAAGATTCTGGCTCCTTTGTCTGGAAGTGAAACCTGAAAGCTACTTGCCATCTTGACTTGTGTCACCTGGTTTGATGATTCACACAGCTTTCCAGCGACACAAGGTTTTTATTTTTTTTAATTTATTTTATAGATAGAGTTAGACAGTGAGAGTGAGAGACAGAGAGAAAGGTCTTCCTTCCATTGCTTCACCCCCCAAATGGCTGCTACGGCCGGAGCTACGCGGATCCAAAGCCAGGAACCAGGTGTCTCCTCCTGGTCTCCCATGGGGTGCAGGGCCCAAGCACTTGGGCCATCCTCCACTGCTCTCCCAGGCCATAGCAGAGAGCTGAACTGGAAGAGGAGCAACCGGGACAGAACCCAGCGCCCATATGGGATGCCGGCGCCACAGGCAGAGGATTAACCAAGTGAGCCACGGTGCCAGCCCGACACAAGAGGTTTGATGTGGGGATGGCCCCAGCCCCTGCTGAGGCTCCTGTCTGATACACCATCTCCATTAGTCTTTCACATTCTAAAATTTGACAAATTCATGAATCCTCAAAACCACCTGACCCTTGGCAAGTGGGATCTTCCCATCCACTGAAAAGAGAAAAACCACAATGATTTTAAAAACATTCCATCGGCCCATGTCTAACAGACCTCAGCTGGCATTGCTCTACTGAATCCAAATTAGACCTTTTAACTGCACTTCCGTTCATACTGAAAAATGGTTTTGTGCGAAAACCTTGCTCCAGGGTAATTGCACCAAGTTGATGCTGATGGCTTTCTGGTCCCAGGCTGTGCTGTTCATGGCCCCGAGCCATGGCAGGCCACTGAGCACCCGGAATGTGGCCCAATCTGAACAGAGCTGTGTTGTCTGTATGAGAGACACACTGGATTTCGAAGACTTCGTACAGGAAAAAAAATAATGTGACATACCACATAAATAATTTCTGATGTTTAGCCCATGTTTAAATAACAATATTTTGGACAGATTATTGACAATAACTAGAAGGCTGTTTGGCACAGTGGGTAAGGGACTGCTTGCAAGGCCCACATCCCATATGGCAGTGCCTGGGTTCAAGTCCCAGCTCTGCTTCCAATCCAGTTTCCTGCTAATGCAAACCCTGGGAGGCAGCAGGTGATGGCCAAAGTGCTTGGGCCCCTGTGACCTACTTGGAAGAACCAAATTGAGTCCCCAGCCCCCGGCTTCAGCTTGGCCTGGCCCTGGGTGTTGTGGGCATTTGGAGAGTGAACCAGTGGATGGAAGATCTCTCTCTGTCTCTCTGTATCTCTCTATTTGTTCCCACCCCTCCCCTTTCAAGTAAAATGAAAATAATGGGCTGGCATTGTGGCATAGCAAGTGAAGCTGCAGCCTACGATGCCAGCCTCCCATATGGGTACCAGTTCTAGTCCCAGTTGCTCCACTTCCAATCCAATTCCTTGCTGAGGCTCCTGGGAACGCAGCAGATGATGGCCCAAATGCTTGGGTCCCTGCATCCATGTTGGAGACCTGAATGGAATTCCAGGCTCCTGACTTCAGCCTGGCCTAGCCCTGGCTGTTGTGGTCAATTGGGAGTGAATCAGCAGATGGAAGACTCTCTCTCTGTCTCACCTTTTATCTCTGTCTCTGTCTCTCTCTCTCCCTCTCTGTAACTTTGCCTTTCAGATAAATAAATCTTTTAAAAAATAAATACAATGAAGTGAAAATAAAGACATGAACTAATCTTATGACTTCATTTTACTTTTTGGATGTGACTGGCGTGGCACAAGTGGCTCTCTGTGGGCTGTGTTGCTTCAGGGAAGTGGGGAGTGAGACCTGGAAGAGAAGAGGGTGCAATGGAGAAACGTCCTCCCCGGCAGCTCTGGGGAGTCAGGCCAGATGCCGGTTTGGGCAGTAGAGCAGGAAGAGGCAAGACAGGCCATCACCTCTGGCTTTTTCTCTGACATCTCAGGAGACTGGTCAGGCGACCCAGCTGTGCTGTTGGCACCAGCCAATGAAGCCCAGAAGTGTGCAGGCCCAGCCATGTCGTTCATGCAAGCTTCTCCCCAAGACCCACCCACCCGCCTAACTCCTCCACTGTGCCAGTTCCTGAAGCCAAGCTCGAGATCTGACTGCCGTTTGCGGCAGAATTGGTGGGCCGTGAGAGGTGCTGAGATCCTGAAGAGAGACTGGCAGCTTTTTCCTGGGAGTGCCTTCTCACTCTCACAGGGCTGGATCTGCCGCTCTGGGACTGCATTAGTATAATGCAAGGCCACTCTTTGCGTTTCGCCGCCTCTGCACGGGCCTGTTTACCCTTCTGTCTTCCGCAGGTAACACCAGCTGCAGCCATCCGAACTGGAACTTCCCAGCATCCAGAACTAAGATTCGGAACAAACCTGCTTTCTTTATAAAGAAAGTCTTTATCAGGTCTTCAATTTTAACACCCCAAAGCAGGGTAAGATAACAACTTCAAAAACAAGGAAAGATAGAGGAAATCATTAAATAGCCATAATCTATTTTATTTTATTTTATTTTATTTTATTTATTTATTTATTTTGACAGGCAGAGTGGACAGTGAGAGAGAGAGAGAGAGAAAGGTCTTCCTTTACCATTGGTTCATTCTCCAATGGCCGCCGCGGCCGGTGCACTGCAGCTGGCACGCTGTGGCCGGCGCACCGCGCTGATCCGAAGCCAGGAGCCAGGTGCTTCTCCTGGTCTCCCATGCGGGTGCAAGGCCCAAGGACTTGGGCCATCCTCCACTGCACTCCTGGGCCATAGCAGAGAGCTGGTCTGGAAGAGGAGCAACCGGGACAGAATCTGGTGCTCCAACTGGGACTAGAACCCGGTGTGCTGGTGCCACAGGTGGAGGATTAGTCTATTGAGCCGCGGCACCGGCTAAATAGCCATATCTTAGAGAGAGGAGAGGCAGAGAGAGAGGGGTCTTCCATCTGCTGGTTCACTTCCCAATTGGCTGCAACAGCCAGAGCTGCGCCGATCCGAAGCCAGGAGCCAGGAGCTTCTTCCAGGTTTCCCACGTGGGTGCAGGGGCCCAAGGACTTGGGCCATCTTCTACTGCTTTCCCAGGCTATAGCAGTGTGCTGGATCAGAAGTGGAGCAGCTAGAACTGGAACCAGCACTCATATGGCATGCTGGCACTGCAGGCCAGGGGTTTAACCAGCTGCACCATAGCGCCAGCCCCTCTCCCAAAACACAAAGCCTATCCTGGCTTCGGATAGGCTCAGCTCCAGCTGTTGTGGCCAATTGGGGAGTGAACCAGCGGATGGAGGACCTTTCTCTCTCTCTCTCTGCGCCTCTCCTCTCTCTGTGTAACTCTGACTTTCAAATAAACAAACAAATAAATCTTTTAAAAAAAACTTATCTGAATTTAAATTACCTAAGGTAGCATGGCAGAACAGATGTTTCCACTATCCCAATCTAAAAGAAATTGACCATAAACTTTTCAATTGGTCTTGTTTTCAAAAATTCCCCCTATGGAAAATCCTGTTTCTGTAGCTTTTGCAAAGCCTTGGAAAGTTTTGCCATGTGTTTCCTTTTTATTGAGAGAGAGAGAGAGAGAGAGAGAGAGAGAGTGAGAGAGAGAGAGAGAGCTCCCACCTGCTGGTTCACTCCCCCAATTTCCCACCGTGGCTGGGGGTGGGCCAGGGCCACCGCCAGGAGCCGGGAAAGCAATTGAGGCCTCTGATGTGTGCAACACTGACCCAGTCTCAGGAGATAGCACAGCTGTCTCGCAGCGTCTGTAGTGGTGAGAAGTTAGTACAGAGGCAGAGTGCATGAGGAACCGATGCTCTAGACGTTGGGTGCGGACGTCGGACCTGCTGGGCTAAATGCCCACTCCTGGCGATGTGTTTTCTTCATCATGTTCTGTGAGATTTCAGCAGGAGAGATGTTTGGACAGTCGTTCTGCAAATGTTCTCAAAGAACACGCTCTACGTAACTTAGGGCTGCACAGCGGCCCAAAGGCAAGGGCTTAGAGATGACATTATTTTATGATAAGGAGGGTGGGTGGGTTATGGAGGGTGGGTGGGGTAAGGTGGGTACCCGATGAAGATAGTGGATAAACAGGTTCTGTGATGGGAGAACCTCATCTCCCACATCACAGATGAGGGAACCGGAGCGGGAGCTGGGGTTAGGGGTGACAAGAGGAAAGTGACATACCTAAGGTGGCATCGTTGGGTCACATCTCTGGCCGGGAAAGAACCCAGGGCCAAAACCCAAAAGTCTGGCTGCAGAGACCCTGATAAGACCGCAATGCTGATTAGGGTGTGGAAAGCTGAGCCTCTCAGCACTGTGGGCGGGAACTGGAGCTGTACACTGGTCCAGTGGGCTCCGGAAGCTGATGGACGGCTGTGTGACAGTGACGTGCCTTGTGATCCTCAGGCTCCTCTGTGGAGTGACTGTGTGCGTCGAGGAACGTCGCTCAGAGGTTCAGAGAGGATGAGACCATTCGTTAGAGAATTGTTTAAAATGTGGAGAATTTGGAAACAACCCAAGTGTTCTACAGCAATCATCCAATAAAACTAATGAGCAGAACAATGAATAAGATCTTCTAGAAAAAGACTTCATAGTATGAGGATCTTATCAGATTTTACTGGGAGGGAAAAGTTTGCAGAGTGTTCACAGAGTGTGAGCCATTCTCATTTTTTTCCCATTTTTTTCAATTGTGTGACACCTTTTTTTCTCTTCATAGGCAGTTGTCAAAAAATCATTACAATATTTCACAGAGAACTCTTGGTTATGAGTAACAGACACATAATGAAAATTTATCCAGCTCTCTTCTACTATTATGGCTGGGTTAGCTCTGTGGGATGAGGTCGTAAGGTCTGTCGACGCTAGTCTGTTTTGCAGAACAAGAGCAGGGTGTAGAATGTTCTCGTTTCTTCTTCAGTAGCCAATTGAAGCTGTTTGGTATGGACTGGCCCCTTGTTGGTTCTTACAACCTCCATCCCACACCCTGACAAGTACTGAGTGCTGTCTTTCAACCTCCATCCCACAACCCAACAAGTACTGAGCTCTGGTTTATAACCTCCATCCGTACCCTGACTAGTACTGAGCACTGTCTTACAACCTACATCCAATACCCTGACAAGTAACTGAGCACTGTCTTACAACCTCCATCCAACACCCAGACAAGTACTGAGCTCTGGTTTACAACCTCCATCCGTACCCTGACTAGTACTAAGCACTGTCTTAAAACCTACATCCAACACCCTGACAAGTACTGAGCACTGTCTTACAACCTCCATCTGACATCCTGACAAGTTCTGAGTTCTGGCTTACAATATCCATCCAACACCCTGACAAATACTGAGCACTGTCTTACAACCTCCATCCCACACCCTGACAAGTACTGAGCACTGTCTTACAACCTCCATCCAACACCCAGACAAGTACTGAGCTCTGGTTTACAACCTCCATCCAACACCCAGACAAGTACTGAGCTCTGGTTTACAACCTCCATCCGTACCCTGACAAGTACTGAGCACTGTCTTACAACCTCCATCCCACACCCTGACAAGTACTGAGCACTGTCTTACAACCTCCATCCGACACCCTGACAAGTTCTGAGTTCTGGCTTACAACATCCATCCAACATCCTGACAAATACTGAGCACTGTCTTAGAACCTCCATCCATACCCTGACAAGTACTGAGTTCTGGCTTACAACATCCATCCAACACCCTGATAAGTACTGAGCACTGTCTTACAACCTCCATCCCACACCCTGACAAATACTGAGCACTGTCTTACAACCTCCATCCAACACCCTGACAAGTACTGAGTTCTGGCTTACAACATCCATCCAACACCCTGATAAGTACTGAGCACTGTCTTACAACCTCCATCCCACACCCTGACAAATACTGAGCACTGTCTTACAACCTCCATCCAACACCCAGACAAGTACTGAGCTCTGGTTTACAACCTCCATCCAACACCCAGACAAGTACTGAGCTCTGGTTTACAACCTCCATCCCACACCCTGATAAGTACTGAGCACTGTCTTACAACCTCCATCCAACACCCTGACAAGTTCTGAGTTCTGGCTTACAACCTCCATCCCACACCCTGATAAGTACTGAGCTCTGGTTTACAACCTCCATCCCACACCCTGACAAGTACTGAGCTCTGGTTTACAACCTCCATCCCATACCCTGACAAGTACTGAGCTCTGGTTTCCAACCTCCATCCGTACCCTGACAAGTACTGAGCACTGTCTTACAACCTCCATCCAACACCCTGACAAGTTCTGAGTTCTGGCTTACAACCTCCATCCCACACCCTGATAAGTACTGAGCTCTGGTTTACAACCTCCATCCCACACCCTGACAAGTACTGAGCTCTGGTTTACAACTTCCATCCCATACCCTGACAAGTACTGAGCTCTGGTTTCCAACCTCCATCCGTACCCTGACAAGTACTGAGCACTGTCTTACAACCTCCATCCCACACCCTGACAAGTAACTGAGCACTGTCTTACAACCTCCATCCCACACCCTGACAAGTACTGAGCACTGTCTTACAACCTCCATCCG